>NC_045428.1:396060967-396733467 GCF_902635505.1 Sarcophilus harrisii | reverse complement strand
AGAAAGCACAGAGAGGAAGCGAAGAAATAGTCCCCACTGTCTCCTGCCGGGACTCCTCGGTACGACCACGCCTGCTTAAGACTTCATTCACACCGGATGGAAGCCAGGGAGCCAGGGCTCGCCCAGCCGGGGCCTTTCCCCTAGCTCCAGTTTTTTTTTTTTTTTTTTTTTTTTAATTGTGGTGTTGATGATGATGATTTTTTTTTAATCACGGCAGCCCCCAGTTTAGCGGATTGATTTACTCCCCGTATTGGTAAATATGATCACGTGGGCCCCGCGACCAATGGTGGCGGGTTGCAGCCTGCAAAATACTCGGATTGCGCTCAGGGAGGGGAGCCGCTACAGTTAACAGTGTAACCTTTTATATGAGGGAGAGGGGAGCCTAAAAATGTCGTCCAGTGGCACCTTAAGTAACTACTATGTGGACTCTCTCATAGGCCACGAGAGCGATGAAGTGTACGCCGGGCGCTTCGGACAGGCGGGGCACAGCACTGCCGCCAGGCCGTCAGGTGTGGCCGATGGGGCCGAATTTTCCTCCTGTAGCTTTGCCCCCAAATCCACCGTGTTCTCCGCCTCGTGGCCCACCGTGCCCCCACAGTCCTCTGCAGCTATGACAGGGATCTACCATCCCTACGTGCATCAGCCCCATTTAGCAGCCTCTGAGCCCAGTCGGTACGTGCGCTCCTGGATCGAGCCCTTCCCGAGTTTCCCCAGCAGCAGTACTGGGAGCAGCGGCACCGGGAGCAGCGGCAGCGGCGGCGGCACGTCCTCCACCGGACGCCACTACGGAATTAAGCCTGAAACAGGAGTAGCTCCTGCCACCTCCTCCACCACCTCCTCCTCCTCCTCCTCCTCTTCTTCTTCTTCCTCCTCCTCCTGTCCCTCCTCCTCCTCCACCTCCTCCACCTCTTCTACCAAAAGGACTGAGTGCTCCTCGTCCCGGGAATCCCAAGGGATCAGTGTCCCCGAGTACACGTGCAATTCCTTCCTGCAGGAGCCCCGGGAGAAGGCGGCAGCGGCAGCCGCAGCAGTGGCAGTTGCTGGAGTGGCCAACAGCAAGGAGCCCTCGGCTTGCAACGACCACCCCAGCCCGAGCAGCCAGCTGAAGGAGGAGAAGCAACAGCAGCAGCAGCAACAGCAGCAGCAACTTGACCCAAGTAAGTAAAAAAGAAATTGCCCCCTGATTTATTGCCGAAACCTGTAAGGCTCGAATGTGCAAAACTGATAGTTTTACTAACCTATAAAAACGTCTAGACGCCTACCCTAGCGCAAGCGAGCAACAAACGTCCATAAAAAGAGAGAGAGAGAGAGAAAGAGAGAGTTCACATAACCACCTACCATCCGCACACAGTTTGTACAGTAAACAGAGTGGGGGCATTAAGGCTTTTTATGATAATTCCCCCAAAGTTGTGAAAACCGTCTATCCTTCGTTAAATTAATTTAACGACCTCTCTCTTCCCTCCCCACCCTCTCTTCTCCCACCCTAACTCCCCTCCCCTCTCCTCTCTCCCTTGCTCCAAACCCCCCTCTTTGCAGATAACCCTGCAGCAAACTGGATCCACGCACGTTCCACCAGGAAAAAGCGCTGTCCCTACACAAAATACCAGACCCTGGAGCTGGAAAAGGAATTTCTCTTTAACATGTATCTTACCCGAGACCGCCGCTACGAAGTAGCTAGGATTCTAAACCTCACAGAGAGGCAGGTCAAAATCTGGTTTCAAAACCGAAGAATGAAAATGAAAAAGATGAACAAGGAAAAGGGCAGTAAAGGAGACTAATGCCTCTTGGAAATGAATTGGTCTTGAAAATGCTTATTACCCCCTTCCTTTTTCAGAAACTCTTCACAGACCAGGTCTTTTTAGGTAGAAGTGAAATGTTGTCTCTGTAAGCTATTTTTTTGGGGGAACTTGATTATTTTCTCTCTGGTGTGTAAAGAGTTGCTTTGACCCTCTTTTCCCCCCTCCCTTCTTCCGAACGGGTCTTGGTTTCTCGGGGAAATTGTCTATTGTGAGTGCACGCTAGCTTTGGGGAACTCTCTAATGTGTAAATGTCTGACATGTTTCTGAAGTGATGTAGTCTAGATTCTTTAGTAAAGGCGAGGATATATTATAATCATGTTTATAATAAAATTATAGTAAAGGCGCAGTTTTTTTTCCATCGATGACAGTACAATATTGTTCACAGTTATTCAAAGAAATCATTCCCCCTGCCTCAGCTTTGCCTTTGGGATTTCTGCATTTACTTAGTTTGCATTCGGTGCCAGCGCCAGGGCAGGAGAGCCTAAAATCGGTGTGTGTATGTATGTGTATGTTTGTTTTCTTCTGCACTTTTAAGGGGTCATCTCATACTTGAAAGGGTTTGTCTTGGGCCTGACAGAATGCTGGACTGGGCCCAAAGGAGCTTTGGTCACTTGTATTTGCCTTCTTATTTTTCTAACTGAAGACCAGTTGTAAATGTTGTCAGTTATCACCAATAAAGCTTGAATTGACCAAAAGAAAACCATCCACAAGCTATGAAAACTGTGATCGCTTTCTTCATTTTTCTATTTTGATTTTTCTTTTATTTAAAAAAGACCACCCTCCCAGTCTTGGTTCCTCATGGCTGTCCTTGGTACACTATTTGTGCATTCCCTCTGTAGAGGGAATTTGTAAAAAGTACTCTGAATACAGAATGTTTTCCAAAACTAAATCTAGTGTGTTTCCTCTTATTTGGGGGGAGGGGGAAGGCTGAAAATCTATTCAGGACACAGACTCCAGAAGAAATCAGACTCAAGGTTTTTTATCCTACTGTAAATCTCGAACCTAATTTCTCACAGACCAATAAAAAGGAATTTTCGTTATAGTTATTTGCTTTTAAGCACCCTGGAGTAAGTCCTCAAGATAATGAAAAAGGTTAAATTCAGAGAGAAGTTTTTCAATATTCAGGGCTTTCCTGCAAAGGGATTCTTTCCAGAAACTCTTATCAGAATAATTCTTTGTTGATAACTTTACCTCCTGGAAAGAAAATTCCATAAAGGAAACAACCCTTCTACAATTTAAGGAAATTCCATAAATGATATTGGTTAAAATCTTCACCTTATTTCTTTATTCACTTTTGCTCCCCCCCCCCCCAACACACAGACACATACACAAGCACACACATTGACAGACAACAACAATACACACACACACACACACACACACACACACACACACAAGTTCCAAATTGACCTTTTCGAGATAAAAAGTGGTCAAGTCTTTCCTACTCAGCCTCTCAATTACCCACCACAACACTCCCCACCCCCTCCACCAACCCCAGTGTATGTTTAGCCCCTAGTTCCGCCATGCTCTAATGGCGTTATTCAGTTGACTGAAATGAAGTTCATTGTAAAAAAGGTTTTGTTCAGAATGGAACCCATTGAATGGAAGAGGCCAAAAGCGCTGAGATGTAAGTCTCTAATTTTGCTTATTTCCAATGTGAAGAGAATTATTTCAAAATGTTGGAGGTCTTGATGCTTCTTCTTGGGGAAAAAAGAAAATAATAATAATAATAAAAGAATAAGAAGGGGGTAAAAGCCAAGACCCAGAGGGCAGCAAAAGGTGTTGCTTTGCATCCCCCATTCATTGTCAATCCTATACCTATAATTCTTTTAAAACAGGAAGAACCAAGGTATAATAAAGCCATTGAGATGGCTAGACGTCTGGACCTAATGAGTTTACGATATGCCTGGCGCTTTGCTTTGAAACCATCTTATTTTGATGTTTGTGTTTGTTAGAGGGGAAGAAGAAATGTGGACAAAACTAGGTCTTAAAATTTAGACAATAAAAAATAAATAAGTTAGAGTTTGATGAAGATAACACAACTTAAGGAAAGTTGATGTTGAGGTATGGACACTTACCAAAAAATAAATAAATAAAGAGGGAAGGAAAAGAAAAAAGAAATGGAAGAAACTGGAGACTTTTTTTTTTTTTTTTTTTTGGTAAAAATGAGTTTATTACTTAACAGTTACCATCAGGAATTCCTATATTTTTACAACCGCCAGCATGCTGCTGATACATATAAATTTAACATATCTTTAGTCATTTCAAAGATGTAACTCTAATGTGAACTTGAGGTTTTTGTTTGTTTGATTTGGTTTTAAAGTTAAAGTCAGGTAGTCCACCGACAAGCAAGCTGTACTGAATAATTGTACAGTCTCCTGTCTCTGGAAAGATCTTGCACATAATTTGGATTCTTCTCAAGTAAAATACTCTAAATACACTGATATCTACTTAGCTTTTATTCTGATTAGGAGGAAAATGTTTTAACAATGTTTAGAAAACATTGAAACTTGTGACAGCTTTTGTTCTTCAAGTCCAAGAAGAACTGCATATAATTTCAATTCCATCTGTGCCTTTTGGAATTATTACAAAAAGCATATTGTTATGCATTTAAATCCAAACATGCAAATGGGAGAATAGAGCTATTCAGCTGTGCTATTCATCAGTTCAATATTAGGGGGAAAACCATTTTAAATCTAGCTTAGAGGACAAGGAATTTTTCAGCAAAAGAGGCTTAAGGAAGCAAAATGATAAGGATTAAAAT
This sequence comes from Sarcophilus harrisii, assembly GCF_902635505.1. Taxonomy (NCBI): domain Eukaryota; kingdom Metazoa; phylum Chordata; class Mammalia; order Dasyuromorphia; family Dasyuridae; genus Sarcophilus; species Sarcophilus harrisii. The sequence continues at coordinate 396,728,904 of NC_045428.1, read as the reverse complement.
AGAATAAATTATTGATTACTTTCAGTGGCAACCATATCTTTAAGGAAGAAAGTTAAGGGTTGTTTTGTTTTGTTTTGTTTATAATTAGTGGTAGTTCTCAGCCTATTTTCTTGAGGAAAAAACCTCTTGCAGCCAGTAGTTAGAAAATTGTGGAATTTATCATACCCAGTTGATAAGTATAATTGAAAGGGGCCAGTATTAAATGAGAAACTTTAGTGCCTTCTAGAACTGTGTCAAAGCTTTAGATAAAGTTTGAACTCGAATCAATCTCCATTCAATCTCTCCTTATTTTGAATTAGTTCTCTGTTTGCTTCACTTTACTTGTTGACAAGCAAAGGGACAAAACATTATTAGCCAAGAAAGAGAGACAGAGACAGACAAAAAGATAAAGACAGAGACGAGAGAAAATTTCAAGTTGGTTTAAATAAATGTGAGACCGACATTTGGGTTGATATAGATTTCATTTGGCCACTAGAGGGAGTTGTTGCTCCACTTTCCGAACTCATAAAGCCACGGGTTCCTTGACTAGAAATATTTTTATTAAAAGTATTTATAATGCTATTTCAATCCTAAATTAGGATGATTTTAACCCAAAATATACAAACTTCACTATTCAATCCTTCATCCAGATTTGTTTGAAATAAAATTTGGACTCAATCAATATTTCTTAAAAGTTGGAAATTTCATTGCTGGAGCTATAAAACAGGAAGGTGTTTGAATATATTTTATCAAAATAGAAATGTATAAAACAACATATCTTTATTTACAAAGCTAATAGAATTATATTCTATTCTGCCTAAAATAGATTTTTTAAAAAGTGTCAGTGTTTTTTTCTGATAGAGGTATAAATGAAAACCTTGAAATGTTTTCTGAAATTAGGCCTGATTGTATAGAAAGGAATTCCATGGGGCTCCAGTTCAGTTCCCAGAAACTCCGAACTCTTGGAAAGTACCGAAATGCAATATTTCCATAATGTATACTTCCAATTTAATTTGGGCACATTGATTTATTGTGAGGTTTAAGTACACACATGCTTTTCTTAGAAAAGGAACTAAACAGATTAGAAAATAGCTGGTTTTCTAAGTCCTTTTATTTTAATTGAAAATCATTTCTGAATTTATTTTGCTGAAATAATTTAAAGATTGGTAAGTGTCAGAATCAGGTTTTAGGATTTTCAATATTCATTGAAAATATATGAATGATTACTATTCAAAATTAAATCTCTCTTCCTCAACATTAACAAAATTCACATAATTTATTTTTAACTTGTGCATTCATACCATATCAATTTAGATAAAATTACTTGATTAAAACACTTAAAAATTTTCTGGGGATTATTTAAGACCTTGCTAGCAATGTGGACCAACATAAAAGGAGTATCTATATAGTTGGAAATAATTTCCCTTAGGTCAATGTGGGATCATCTTCTGTTTTAAAATACTTTTCTTCTTTAATTTGCAACCTTGCCTGAATACATTTTAGATTAAAATGGAAACTCTTCCGTGGTGGTTTTGGTGAGTCTTGGATTTCTGTTTAAAAGGACGGTCAGCTTGAAGCGATTACAACATAAATTTATACCACGGAAAAAATTTGCTTGGTAACCTAGACAGACTGGGGGGAGGGGGAAAGAGGGGAAGAACACCCATTACATTTATTGGACATTTTTAAAAGGGGAAGAGAGAAAAAGAAGAGAGGGAGGTGGGTGGAGAAGGAGGTTGACTGTAATGCGAATCAGCTTTGGAGTGTGTTTTCTGGAATCATAAATATTTTTGCGGATTCACACCAGACTTCGCCACATGGCCCAAGCTGCTTCTCCTTACAGCCTAGATCACAGCCCAGAATTCGTTCTGCTTCTTTTTCCTTCTTTCTTTCGTCCTTATTCCTTCCTTCTTTCCTTCCTTCCTTCCTTCCTTCCTTCCTTCCTTCCTTCCTTCCTTCCTTCCTTCCTTCCTTCCTTCCTTCCTTCCTTCCTTCCTTCCTTCCTTCCTTCTTTCCTTCCTTTTTTCTTCGTCTTTCTTTCCTTCCTTCCCTTCTTTCCTTTCCTTTTTTTCCCTTTATTTCATGTTTTCTCCTTTTTTTCTCCCTTTTTTCTTCTTTCTTTCTTTTTCCTCCTTTCTTTTTAAGGAAGAAATCCATATACTTTTATATGCGGTACATCAAAGACTTACGAGGAACTAAAATTTTAGATAAATGAGAAACTTCCTGGAGCAAATTGGAATTAGTGGGATCCTAAATACAGGGACCTTAATCCCTTTTGTTTCCAGAACTTTATCACACCATTCTGTTTCTTTTGGAGGGTATTTAGGGAAAGCTTTAGGCACCTCACCCAGCCTGAAACAAAGCCCTGCTATGCTAGAGTTCTGCACTTGAGCTGGATTGAGAGCAACGAGGCCGGTACCTGGAGAATTACCAACAAGCTGGAATGTGAGTTCTTCTTTTCCCTTTCTCAGAATATTTCTTTCCCATTTTCTATTCCATCCTCAAGCAATACTAATTTCTACCCACATATTTTTCTCTCCTCACCCCCCCCCCCCACTTGCCTGAAGAATGACGTCCACCAAGAATGAAATGATGGAAAGTATATTCATAGGCATGATTTCCATTAAATATCAATTAACCTGAGAGCTTCAGCCATGCATGCAATGCGTCAAGGGTAAATGTACATCTCATTTCCAAACGACCTGCTGGGCTGGAAAATAGTTTTGATTCGCTTTGATAACACCCTGGATTTTAGACTGCTTCTGTGCATTTTAATGAAACTACTTTTAAATTTCCAAGCAGAAACGCATGTCCACAGGATACAATGTGCCCACTCCCTCGGATACATATTTGTTTCTGGGTTATATACTCAGTTATTTTGTGTTCAATTACAACAGTACAAACTAAACAGAAGGTTCTCAATGGAGTGTTCCGAGAGTTCAGGGGACAGTTTACTTTGTGCCCTCTGGGAATGACCTACTCTCTTCTCCCAAGTGTAAGGCTCTGCCTTTCCCCTTTCTCCTGCCTTGGGGATTTGCCATTCCCATCCCATCAGGGAGGGACAATAAGCCCTTGGCAGTGCTGCTTTATGGGCCCCCTTTAAGGCCAGCGGAAGTATCCCTTTGTAGGGAGTGAGCTGTCCCGTTGAGCTTCAGTAGCCTTCTCTCGAAACCACTGAATCACTCCGCGATGGTTATCTCGGCCTCCGTCTCCCTGCCTCTCCGCTCAGTGGCGTAGTGCAAAAATGCCTTGCCAGAGCGTACAGAGGCAGCAGCCGCAGCGGCGGCGGGGGTGGGAGGGGAAAGCGGGGGGGTTATTTGAGGGAGGAGGTGAGGGGTGGCAGTGAAAGTTTTTTTTTCCTTTTTTTTTTTTCCTTTCGCCTCCGGTGCGGTAAATGTAAACTGAAGCCAAAGATTCCCCCCTGCGCTTAGGTGCACTTTTTTTTCCCCTGATACACTCAGGGCTGCCTTGTGCCTAATAGGAAACAGTGGAGGCAGTGGGGCAGGTCACCCCGGGCGCCGCCGATTATATTGCAGCCCCGGCCACGGCGCGCGCGGAGAGGCAGAGAGAGTGGCGCGCGGGGCAGAACCAAGAGGGCGCGCGGGGGCTGGGCGCAGCCGGGTAGCGCGCGGGGGGCCCAGATCTAGAGAGCGGGCGCAAAAGCCACAGAGGCGCGCGGCGCTGGGGTCATAAACGCCCAAGATTAGAGCCTTTCGGCTCCCCGGCCCTCGGAGGTTGCAGCGACGTAGCGGCGGCGGCGACGGCAGCAGCAGCATAAAGGGCACTCGGCCGCTCCCTCGAGCTTCCTCCCGCGCGCACTCCTCGCCCGGCCCGGGGCCGCCCTCTCGCTCCGTTGTAGCCGCCGCCGCCCCAGCCCCAGCCCCTGCGCGCGCCACTCGCCCCGATGAGCTCCTATTTTGTGAACCCGCTGTACTCCAAGTACAAGGCGGCGGCAGCAGCGGCGGCGGCGGCGGCGGCGGCGGCGGCGGGCGAGGCCATCAATCCCACATACTACGACTGTCACTTTGCACCCGATGTCAGCGGCCGCCACGCCGCCGCCGCCGCCGCCGCCGCCGCCCTACAGCTGTATAGTAACAGCGCCGCCGGCTTCCAGCATCACCACCATCACCACCACCACCACCAGCCGCAGCAGCAGCCGCCGCCGCCGCAACCTCAGCAGCAGCCTCACCCAGGACCAGCTAGCGGCGGCGGCGGGGGCCCGGACTACTACCATCCCGCCGGGGGGAGTCCGGCCTCTGCCTACCAACCGGCCCCCCCTCCTCCTCCGCATCCTCCTCCTCCGCCTCCGCCTCCTCCGCCGCCGCCTCCCCCCTGCAGTGGGATTGCCTGTCACGGGGAGCCCGCTAAATTTTACGGATACGATAACTTACAGAGACAGCCGATTTTTACGACCCAGCAAGAGGCCGAGCTGGTACAATATCCTGACTGTAAATCGTCCAGTGGTAATATTGGCGAGGACCCAGACCACTTAAATCAGAGCTCGTCTCCTTCTCAAATGTTTCCCTGGATGAGACCACAAGGTTGGGATGCAGTTTAAAAAAGAGAAAGAGTGAGAGAAAGAGGAAAATTTTACTTTCACCTCACGTTTTAGCTTTAAACTTCTTTCCCCCTCCCTGCCTTTTTACTTGCCGTAATCGCAGTGGCTTTTGATTATAAAGTACTACAGTGTATATATGCACATATATATCGAAAATAGATTAGTGTAAGGATACAGCTGCCAGCTTAACTTATGTTATACTTTCTCTTCCTCCATACATACATATCTATTTATTACGGATCTACAACTTAGCAATATAGGTGTTTCCCCATACATAAGATAAATCTTTACCAATATGCAGAGACACCAATAAACTCTGTGCTTTTAAAAACTGTTTTTTTTTTTCCCTTTTTTGTTTGTTTTAATCAGCAGCTCCTGGTAGGAGGAGAGGAAGACAAACGTACAGTCGTTTCCAAACGCTAGAGCTGGAAAAGGAATTCCTTTTTAACCCTTATCTGACCAGGAAGAGAAGGATTGAGGTTTCCCACGCTCTAGGACTCACCGAGAGGCAGGTAAAGATATGGTTTCAGAACAGGAGAATGAAATGGAAAAAAGAGAACAACAAGGACAAATTTCCAGTTTCCAGGCAGGAGGGGAAAGAAGGGGAAACAAAAACAGAAGCACATGATTTGGAAGAGGACAGAGCTGAAGGCCAGACAAATTAACTTATGCCTTTAAAAATTTACCGTAGACTATTAAAAATAATGATCAACATATGCTGGTGAACGCCACCTGTTTTCTTTGTTGTAAAGGATTCTTCCTGTATTTCAAGCTACCCTAATGTCACTGCTCTAGATGTTTCTATGCTTTAAGAGGTGTTTGAGTTTTTTTTTTTTTTTAAATCAGAGAATAGAAACAATTAGCTGTGGCTTTTTTTTTTTTTTTGGTGGAAATTTGATAATGACTTTGTAGCAATATTTTTAAATTGCAATTTTCAATATCTAAGCTGATGATTTGCCTCAACAACATAAACTTCCTAATGATAAGCACGAATAGTTGAACCTAAAATGCTTTATTAATCGAAACAAGTGCACTTGAACATTTTAAAACTTTTTTTCTTGTGGTGAGTAAATTAAAAGAAATCTATTAGTTTTTATGAAGAAATTATGTCAGCAGAATATTTACTTTATATTATTTGATTAAAATAAATGTAAAATGTTTTATTTATGTTTTTTTTTTCCCTTACGCTTTTGTAATGAATGGCTTTGTTGCCTTTTGTTTATTTCTAGAGCTTTTTTTTTTTTTTGGCATTTATATACATATATATATATATAATATCTCGGGGAAAAGTTTGGGCCAAATATCTTAAAAGCACAATATAACTGCAAAAGTGCACTCTATATATAGTCTGGGGACTTGAAAAAGCACTTAAGTTTATGGAAACTGTACCGGTGACAAAAGTTTTACTGCAACGTCAAAGTTGACAATTAATCTTTTGTTAAATTCCATGCAAATTATGGCAACTAAATCATCTAATGAATGAATACTTGAAAAGCAAATGATATCATTCTTGATCACTATTCATGCCGGGCCAGTTGCACGGTAAAATACTACTTCATTCTCAATTTTCCTTCTATTTTCTGTTTGAACCGCTGTTGTAATTTCCCTAAGTCACTTATTTGTACCGACTCCGTGATTTTTCTTTGTTTATAGAGTAGGTGCCATATTTATTTGTATTACCTGCATTTTATTAATGAGATCATGTTGAGCTAACTGAAAACTACGACTCCACTTGTGTTAGCTGGTACGTCTTCAAGTTTCATCCATGAAAACAATGGCTCCACCTATTTGAAATGAACACTGTGATCAAACATCTAAAATGCTTGTGTAACTAACACCCGCTAATAGAACATATCTATCCCTTCAATAAAAACAAAACCAAACAGAAAGGATCTCCTTCCTTGAGCCTGTGTTTGTAGCGCCGAAAGACTTTCTCTTAAGCCACAACGTATCAGCTGAAAGCAAAATAAAGTTCATTTTGGTGGATACGTTTTATTTTTTTACACACACACACACACACACACACACACACACACACTACAAGGAAGCTTCCAGAATGATGTTGTCTGATGTCCCCAGTTCTTCTCTCTGTAATTTTTCTAAGATTCCATGAAAGCTGTTACCCAAACAATACATTATCAGCTGCCTGAGTCATATCTAAAAATGTTCTGAATTCCTGATTTTACAGATTATAACCAACAAAAGTTATACAGGAGCTACAATTTTAGGATGAAAGTTTCAAGAATGTGAAGGCATTATTATAACGTAATAAATGTCTATCTAAAATAAACAAAACTACCACTTACACAAAAAGGAAAGTTATGTGGCATTCCTATATTTACTTTTTGAGTAAGCCATAGTTTATTTTTAGCATTTAAAAATGTTCTCTATGATTAATTTCCATTGCTTTGGATCTTAGTATAATCTTAAAATTTGAGAAATCTAGGTTACTCGTGGGGAAAGGCTTGCATTGACAGCAGATAGACATGAGTATCCAATAGGCAAAAGAGACTGAAGGGCACATTGACCTAAACCCAGGAAAAGACAAGTTTAAGTCATGGTCGAACCCTATTTAAGAAACATTTGTGCAAAAAAAAAAAAAAAAAAAAAAAAAAAAAAGACAGCTGCACACATTATGGTGGATTTATGAGCATTTTTTCTATTAACTGTGCCAGATTTTTCTCGATATGAACAGAAGAAACCTTCTGATGAATTTTCACAGATGAGAATTTCTTCACATTTTTCTTTTATCCAGACCCCAACTGGCACAGTGTTTAGGGATTTTGCTTCACATATTGAAGAACACTAAGTTGTTGCATTTAATGATTCTCCCAACCTAAAAAAGATCTGATTTAGGCCAGCAACTGACTGGGACCAGGAATCCACATTAAAAGAGAGTCCTCGTTGAATAGAAATGTTTGAATGGGCATGTTCAGTAATTAATGCATCCTCTGAAAACATAGAAAGTTGGATAGGAGGTTCTCACTAAAGTAGGAAGGAAAGATCAAAATATGCCTATTTTCTAACAATCCAATCTGCCAGTCTGAATCTAATGTGCCATGCTAAGCACTGCTTTTACAAAATCCCTCCCCACTCCACTATAAAATAGTCCATTTTGATTTCACAAAAAAATCATGTTAGTAGGCTATTTTGGAGAAATATTGGAATATATCTATATACGTATGTATATGTATGCATATATATATACACATCCATATTATACATGGATACATATACATATATTGTATATACATATGCATATGGTATGTATACATATGAATATGTACATGCAGATATCTATCAATAGATACTAGATAAGTAATTATATATATAAGTATACAGGAAGAGAGATTGTACCCATGTGCACAAATAAATTGAAAGAAATTACATACTCTGCATATGTGTACATTCATATACACATCACGTTCTTTCTCAATGCAGAAGGTTGCCCTTGGACATGCACCTACAGTAGTATTTCTTTCAGAGAGACTCACAATGACAGACATTCAAGAAGCACTTCTAATTGGTTAGAATCTGTAAACATCAGAGCACTGCGGCAAGCTATCGAGCAAACATTTTGCCGCAGAAATTTGCATAAACCTTCAGAGAATCCCCAGCTACCAAATAGTTCTTAGCAGAATTCAGATGTAGTACTCTCCTATGAGAATTTTATACAATTATATTTTGTTTAATCATATACCATATTATTAACACTATATTTTTAAATGCTATAGATTCAGTTCTACTTAGGATATCAGGATGAACGGAAGAAGGGCCAAAGAGGCACAAAGGCAAATGGGAAACGTAAAGATCGTTAACTGAAAAGCAGATTTAGCAATAGACACTTTGTAAGGCCTTATGCAATGGAGAATGTTACTTAACACTTCCCAGAAATAAATGTGCAATTATGAATATATTTTTGGTAGGAAGAATTGCCCCCACTATAATCTGAAAATAAGACAGATGGAAATAAATGTCTTCTTTTAATAGGAAATACCAGACTAACAGCACAAAAGGAAGTAGATGAACTGGTCTTTGATATTATTTCACAGAAAATTTTACAAATAATCATAGTTTGGTGCTTAGTTTCGGCATATATAGTCCAGTGTCAGAGGGTTCAAAGCCTTATGAACCCTTTCCATTTATCTGAATGATCAAAAGTATTCTTTTTAAGATGGTCTCTGTGTTCTTATGTTGGAGACTGTGCCTATTCTCATCACACTGCCAATGTTCATTGAATCCTGTAGGTATATAAAAAGGAGAGAGGGAAAAGGTTATTTAATAAAGTAATGCCTGTAACTGTAATTACTCCCTCTTCAAGACCCTTCAGCCAATATGTAAGGTTGTTAATTGACACATTTCTTTCTTTCTTTCTTTCTTTTTTTCTTTCTTTCTTTCTTTCTTTTTTTTTTTTTTTTTTTTTTTTGAGTTAGAGATTTCATGTCTGATGGAAACAAATGATTTAAATCTATGTAATACAAGGTCAGCCCAGCTTGGGAGAGGAAAAATAGACATGTTATAGAGGAGTATCATTATATAAATGTGTATTTAAAGTACATAGGTTAATACATTTAAGCTCATTGGGTATGTATACATAAACGGTGGCTGTCTGCACATGAAAGACACATCTAGCATGGTGGTTTCTATAGGCTCCATAATAATAACCTAAGAAAAATCACCACTACTAGAGTTGGGGATGGAAATGGGAAGAAAGGGACATATTATGTTTAAGGTATTTCAAAATCAGCTTGAAATTTTCATTAATAACCATTAGGATTGCTTCATGAAAGCTATAGCTCTTCTAGAAGTATATGCACATATGTACATATACCCTTATATGAGTATCTGTGTATGTTTTGTATTAAGAATCAGAAGGATTTATGTGTCTTGTAATTAAGGTGGGAGGAATCTATTTGTTGTTGACTTTTAAAGAATTAATGGTAATTATTTTTAAAAGGGAGAAAAAAGCTTCTCTCTCTCTCTCTCTCTCTCTCTCTCTCTCTCTCTCTCTCTCTCTCTCTCTCTCTCTCTCTCTCCTCCCTCTCTCTCCCCCATTGCAGTGTTATAGGCTTGTTTTATTGTTGTTGATTAAAAATGGGAGTGGGGGAGATAGAATTATTTGACTAAAATTAAATAGGCATGAGATCTACTACCCTCAGCAAAAACATATTAGTGTGGCATAACACACGCATACATATACACATTTTTTTAAACAGACACAGACACTTTTCCATCCTTAAATATTAAGTTGTTTATATTGATGTTTCCTGAGACAAGCACAGAAGTAGATTTCCGCAGTGAGTACTTAAATTAATATATTTTATAGTTTTACAAGAAAAAATAATATTTCCTACACTTTGGTCACAATATCAACTTCTCTTATATCCCAATTTAAAATAAGGAGTTGGGAGGGTTTCTTTCTTTATAGAGCTATGGTTTGGATGAGAACCTAATGGAGGGTATCATTGCTTTTAGCTGAGGGCAGTAAGAACAAACTATTCTGCAGTCAAGTAGTTTCCTTGGGGAAGGAGAAAGATAGAGGGAGTTTAAGCAGAGAGAGAGAGAGGGAAGGGGAAATAGGATACAATGAATTTAATTTCCTCCCTTACTATCTAGATTGGACGAGTTCAAATCTTTTACTGTGACATTATTCAACTGGACAGAAATGTTGGGCCAAACAGAAAATCATACGAAGGGAAGGGTGAAGAGAAATAAAGGGAAAATATGGGAAAGGGAAGGGGGAAAAAAGATAAAGTGGAAGGGGATGGGGAAGGTGAGAGACAGAGGGAGACATGGAGAGATAGAGACATAGAGCGGGAGAGGGAGAGGGAGACGAAAAAGAAGAGGGTGGGAGAGGAGAGACAGACAGACAGACAGACAGAGACAGAGACAGAGAGAGGGGAGGAGAGAGAAAGAGAGAGAGAGAGAGAGAGAGAGAGAGAGAGAGAGAGAGAGAGAGAGAGAGAGAGAACATGGCGCTTGTGAGCTGTATGTGCAAAATCCGCAAGGAATTGCAGTAAATTCCTTTTTGTTTGAAGAAAATTTACAACTTGGTAATAGACCTTTTTATGACCTATTTGCGGTCGTCATTGGCTGCGGCTGGTCATGTGCAGGCTCCGCTCGCCTTCATGGCCTTTTTCCTGATTTCCCTGGCGAATTTCCCCCTGCATTCTGCCTTCCGAGAGCCTCACCCCCTCTTTTTTTTCTAACCTTTGTCTCCGCAGAGGTGTATTCCAGTCGCTGGGATGCGTGTGTGCTGATTTCGGGACGGCTAGCACCATTAAAAATCCCTCCTGCTCCCAGCTTCTGGCTGCCTCTCTCTGACTCCAAGCTCTTAGAAGAATCTATTGCTGAGCATCTCGCCACCCGGTGACTAGCAGCTAACCAGCCTGCCAGGCGCCTATAGCGAGCTTGCACCGCAGTCCAAGGTTTTTAGTCCACTCCAGACTCTACCTGTTTGCTCCTCGATTATTTTTACTTTCCTCCTTTTATCCTTTTTTTTTTTTTTAAGATATTATTTGGTTTCTGGTGATGGGATTGTATTCATCCCAATGCCTAATGGATTACAGCAGCAGCCGGGGTGTTTCTCCACCTTCTCCTCTCCAAATATCGGGTAAGAGTTGTTTTTATTCTTTCTTTTCAATTTTTATTTCGTCCCCTCCCCCACTCTCTGACCGCCACCCCCTTAACCCTGGAGCCCCACTGCGGCGCTTCCCCGCCAGAGAGCTGCTGGAGAATGACTTGAGAAAAAGTCATAAAAGTGACTTGTTAGGTTGGATCTGCCTGCCTGAGGGTCTGTCTTTAGCTCCCAGACGTAGAGTTTCCGAAACCTAATTGACAGCTCCCCGCCCCTCTACCCCAGACCAAAAAGACCCTAATCTCCACCACCTGTCCCAGAGGTTACTTCCTTTCTTTGGATGAAGTAGGCAGAGGAGGGCGCTGAGCCTGACCTGTAGAGCAATAGTCCAGGGTGTCAGAATGGCCTTGGGCGCTGCGCATGTTGAGAATGGAGGTGCGGCAGAATGGACACCCCCACTCCTTGCTGGCGCGCGTTGGAAGACGGGGTGCGGAGATTTTCCTGTAAGTCTAAAGCTTGGCTTTTGGTGTAATAAAGGCCTTTCGACGTATTGGATGATTGTACGAAGTTTTGTGATTTGTCCGTGATTCTGAGAAGTCAGTCTCAAACCTGAAAGGTTAACAGGTGTTTTCTGCTTAGATTAAGGGTTAAATTGGTAGGTGTGTGGGTGTCATTAAAAATTTGCAAGACTGAATGTCACTGTAACGTTTTGGAAACTAAATTTTAATGAATACTATTGGACTTCAAAATTTTTGCATGTATTTGCACAGTGGCTTTCAAATGGGCCGAAAATAATATTTGTCTCCCTATTTCCTACTAATCCTCAAAGGTTCTTCCTGGATATTTTGTAATGCAGTATATTTCCAAGGGCTTAGAAGAAGTAAGGGAAAAATAGATATTCTATAAACTCAGCCTACAAATGTTCATTTTCTTGTAATAACGAAAATATGATTTGGGAATTGCTAGGGTCAATAGATATTTTTAAATGCTAAATATTTTTATGATTAAACGACTCTTGTTTTTCAATGTGTAGTGGAATTTTTGCTTTCTGTACACATCGTTAATTTAGTTTAAGAGCAGCCACCATTTATAAGATTAAAAAGACAACCTGTTTTAGAGTTCTTGAACATTAAACAAAATATTGCTTTCCTACTCATCTTACTCCAGTTAGTTCCCAACTCTTTATTACCAAAAGGAATGACATGGTTTAAAAAAAAAGATTTTCGGATCCAATAGTCATAAATTTATGTGGTAAACTTGTAATAATACAACGAAGATAAAGGATTCGAAATTATGGAAAATACACCCTGCATTGCGTAAAGGATTTTGCAAAGTTGACTTTTTCATCTAGCCTACATACTATGCTTTTTTCTAATGCTATCCTTTCCCTAAATATCTGCATTGACATTATCCCTTTAAACCTTTGGAAGACTTAACATCTTTTTAGATTTTTTTTCTTTAGCAATTAACACCAAAATCGCTCTGATTTCAAAATGGAGGTTTACAATTTGTTAGTGAGGTGGCTGAAGAGAAATGACTGTCATCGTTCAGTAACCTCCGGAAATAATGAGTCTTCTGACCTATTTTATAAGCAGTTCTTATTCTGAGAAACATTCAAACACTGATATTCTTCTTTAAATTTTGTAATATAATCCTTTAGTTATAAAGAAGCCCCTGAACTATGTCATTTCACATTCTGCCCCTCCCCCATCTCCACTCTTCCATCTTTAATAAGTTATAATAAGACCAGAAAGATAAGTTGCAACTATAAAGAAATATTTCATAGATATGTCTAAGTATTAAAGCTATTGTATTAGTTTCCGTTATACGATATCACTGAACTCAATAGATGTGCATCCAAAGAGGAATCAGTGATGGAGGCATATGGTTTCACGCAGCTGAGGATGATGTCATGGATTCAGACATGGTGGACCTAGAGATAATTCCAAATGCCACAATATATTTTCAAGTGCTTAGTAAAAGTAAGTGACCAATTGCATTTAGGGAAATGAGTAATTCCTAAAACGTGTTGGATGGAAGCTCTTAAGTCAATCAGAAACACATTTAATACCTTTGCTGCAGCCAAAAGAGCCACTATTAATGAATGTTGAAATGAAACGAAACCAAAAATGGCTGGAAACTAAAAGCAATTGCCTGCTTTTGTATGAAACTCCCTTCGTGCTTGGCCAAAATCTCTGTCTATATATAGCCTATGAATTTGTGTTCTAGTGCTCTGTAGTGTCAAGGGATAGTGGGGGTGTCACTAACGTTGTCAACACAATGGGAAAGGGATTAAAAAAAGAGAGAGAAAATAAACGTGTCTAAGTCACAGGATACAAAATTCAGCTTATTTCTTTGCCAAAATTCCTTCCAAATAAGCATATTTCGCATGAGTTCTGCTTTCTGAGTCTTAGAAGCAGGGAAAATCTGAACAAAGACAGTATTTCACCCCTTGGTTGGCAGGCAGCTGTTAAAGGTATTTACAGCTCTGCTGCAGTGCGGCAGGGAAGGCAGAGTTTGAAGGGGGCGGGAGGGGAGGAGGACGGGAAGTTAAAGGAAACGCAAAACATCATAATGGTCCCAATACCAATTTGTATCCAACTTAAAATATGTATTTCTCTTTCCAATGGAAAATCCTTCTCAGCAATGGTCATTTATGCTTGGTAAAGAATGGAGGAATCCAGAGGAGAAAAATTCACCTCAGTAGGAGTATGTGGCCTTAATTTAAAAAAAAAAAAAAAAAAAAAAAAAGGCTCCGAGGAAGCTGTGTATTAGATTTTAGATCTTCTCTATAAATGGGAGGCTAGAGTTAGACTGCAACTCTCCTTACAGGGAAATGTAAATTCGGGAAGGACTGAGTTTATGATTATTTAAAATTTTTTCTTTCTTTTTTGGTTGTTGGTGGAAGGAAAGGCTCTTTCCTGGCTTTCTGGGGCTCATTTCAATTTCAGTTGTAGTGAATGACATCAAGCCTGTATGATTTCCTCCCCTCCCCCCATTTATCATTGTAGTACAGTGTAGGCGCAGAACTCTGCACCAAAACCAGGTCCAAGACTAGGGCACAAAGCTGTAAGCGCATGCGCAATGAAATACTCAGCCAGCCAAGCCCGGTTTGGGGTAGGGAAAAGAGGGGGAGGGGAAAGACACAGAAAAGAGATAGGAAGATTAAACTTAATCTTTTTCCTCTATTTATTGGAGAGTATTTACAATTCATCTTTCCTTAACTCCAGACTTCCATTTATAGAAAAAAATCTCTTTCCCACTGGTTTTTTCAAGACTTGGTCGTGTTCCTTTCAATCATTTTAATATCCTTTCTCCTAGTCTATTCACTGCAAACCTAAATTAAAAAACAAAACAAAACAAACAAACAAACAAACAAAAAACCAGAACAGGCTTGGTGCCAAAGGAAACACAATCTTCTTATCAGGTGTTTAAAAACTATATATATGGGACCCTTCAAAAATTTATGGGCTTGTTCTGTCTGCTTCATCTAGTTTGGGGAAAATGGGTTTGTTCTTGACCCAAGTTCACTTAAAACTAATCTCAGAAGCTCGGATCTTCTCGACCCTTACTATCGCTGTGTAGAGAATTGCAGTGCTTAGGAGGCAAGGATACAGCTCGTTGAGATCGATAGAATGAATAAACAAACTGCAGATATTTTCCTGAAGGTGTTTGCTATGGGCCCAGTGTCTTTGGAAACCTTACTGTGGTCAAGACAAAAATGGGGAATTGTTAGGAATACTGTGAAAAAATAAAGGGATTTGATTCACCAAGAGCTTTTCCCGACAAGAGAATAGGATCTTCGGTTCAATGTAGTTGCATTCTTCCAATTAGAAAAAGGCATAAGCCTTTCTCTGATGGTTTCTGAATAAGGGTTGCCTTTTTTTTTTTTTTTTTTTTTTTGCTGTCTGGCCTCTTGTCCAGGAGAAGGCGCTGTAGGACAAGTCTCACGCGAGTTCCAGCTCTGCACCAAATGCCCTGAGTAGGAGTTGGGGGCGGCGCGGTCGAGTGGGTGGTGGGAGGGGCACGTGACTCACCCTCCTGTTCTCTCCCTGGAGCCATACAGAAGCTGCTGCAAGTGCACGGAAGTATCTGGACTCTGCCAAACTGCCTGCTGGCGGGATCCGGAGGAGGGTGCTCAGAGTCACTGACCTGCTGGGCCAACAGGCTTAATCTCTTCTCTTTGATTTGGGCTGAGAGATCGAAGGGTTTGCATGCATACAGATATCTTCATCTTAACGTGTTCCTCCTTTTCCCCAAAGAGGTAGAGAAAATTTACATTAGAGTAACGAAAAATTTTGTGCTCCGAGAAGCAATTTCTAGGGATTTACCTTTACCTTGCCTTCGCCCTCCTACAGGGGGCATGCTTTCCTGCTGCAAGCCCCAATGCCCTCAAACCAGTCAGTCATTTCCACTTGCCTTTAACATCAAGACAACAAAACTGAAAAGGGAGGGGTGGGGGTGGGTGGGGAGTGAGGACAGTTTACAAACTTAAAGGAAACAAAATCCCCAAACAAATAGGTCTGTATTTTTTCTTACCCTGTGCCATTTGTTACTAATTTCCTAGGCTTGTGACTTCTTGACTAAGCACAAAAAAGGGACAAAATTAAAACCAAGCCTAACATGGTTTCTGAAATTCCACAGGAACCCTACTCATCTTAAAAGCTGTGCCCAGTCCTTCACCAAGATTCCCTTGGGTTTCAGGTCCCTAAATAAGTTTTCTTATTTACTCTATGTAGGTAGCCTATGGTGCAGATACTTCTAAATTGCATCCAGAGCAATTAATGGAAGTCTATCATTTCCCACCATATAGTCCTCTTTCTTCACAACTCCCATCCTGTCTCTACTTTAGGACAGTGTATTCCATGATACTTAGGCCTGATAGGTTTGTCAACTTCTCCCAGTCTCCTCAAACCAGAGTTTCCTGAGAGCTCTGCCACAGCATCGTAACTGGAATGGAATTCAGAAATCATCAAGGTCCACCTCTCTGAACCTGATTTTCTTTCTTTCTTTTTTTTTAATAATAGAGTTACGTCTGAAAATCTCTAAGGTTCCTTTCAGTTCTATAAGAACCTAGAGTAGTGCTTGACAAATAAGTGAAAAGCTGTTGGATTGATTTGAGCTATATTCAACGTTCCAGGGAAAATCCTGGATTCAACAGAGTTGGGGCAAGATAGCAAAACCCCTATGTACTATGACTGTGTGTCCTTAGTATTTGACTAAAGCCTAAGAAACATGTTTATGCTTATATTCTGTTTAACCTGCTCTGCTGCCATTCTCCCTTTCTTTCCCTATTCCCCTCCAGCCAGGTATAGCCTTGATCTCTGTAGGTCAGAGAATTAGAAAGTATTAGAGCTGGAAGAGATTTCAGGAAGCATACAGTCCAGACTCATTACCAGTAAGAAAACGGAGGCTTATAAAAGTGAAGGCATTTGCTCAAGTTCATGCATCTACTTAATGACTAAAATTGAGTAGCAGAACTCAATACCATTCTAGAGACTTTTTCTTTACATTCTACTACCACTTTGTCTTTAGACTTCCTCTCAACTAAAGACAACTTCTTTGATATCGTGGTGCATCTCACCAATGTTGATACTCTTTTTAATAATATAGAATCACAATATATCCATTCCAATGCTTCTCAGTTTGACTCCTGTCCATGACCTCCTGTAATCCTTTATAAGAGAATCCCTCAACCTGCAAGGTACCTTCCTCTACATGTCTTACTATTGAATGATGACCAGTGGAGAACATAAGCTGTCTATTAGGTTAGCTAGGTGGCACAGTGGATAGAATGCCCCAGATAGGGCCTGGGCTCAGGAAGACCTGAGTTCAAATCCAGCTTTAGATACTTCTTAGCTCTATGACTCTGAAGTGACTTCACTTAAGTGCTGTCTGCTTCAGTTTCCTCTGCTGTAGTGGGGACAATAATACTATCTATCTCACAAGGTTGTTGTGAAGATAAAATGTGAGCTTACTACTGTACTTGACATGTAGTAGATGCTTAATAAATTCCTTCCCTTTCCTCCTTCATAGGCAGTCTCTTACTCTCTTGTTATCACCACCACAAGGAATCCTCCACTCCCACCACATATCTCTCTGATGATATAATTTAAAGTACTGTCAAAAAAAGATAGAATTAATCTTGTTCTAAATTTCCCAGAGATGTTGGTTTTTTTCTAAAGTTTCTGTTTCATAGAAGTATAGATGTATAGAGTATCAGAGTAGAAGGGACTCTAAAGTTTATTTAATCCAAGCTACTCATTTTGCAGATGAGAAAACCCAGGTTTCTAAATCATAAATTTCCTCAACCTTTATTGTATCATTTTTATAATAGTAGCAAAATACTGGAAACAAAGTGGGTACCATCAATTGGGGAAAGTCTGAACAAATTGTGTTATATCAATGTAGTGGAATATTATTGCACTGTATAAATATGAAGGATTTAGAGAAATTTAGGAAGATTTGTTAGAACTGATTCAGAACAAAGTAAGCAGGAGAACGTGATGACCACAATAATATAAAGGAAAACTATTTGGAAAAAGATTAGTACTCTGGTTAATGCAGTGACTAATGATGATTTTAGAAGACAGAGTAGCCCCTATTTCTGGGCAGAGAGGTGGAGGGCTAGAGGTGCAGAATGAGATACACATTTTCAGATAGGAATATTGTCAGTTTGTTTTGCTTGAAAGAGATGGTGAGACAATAGGAAATGGGAAATATTAAAGAAAAAAGGATATTTTTACTGGGAGTATTTTTTTTTAAAGAAAACATTTTTTAAAAAACAAGAGTAAATTTTTTCCATTTCTGTGTCTCCTTATGCCCCATCCCCAAGTAGAATTTTTCAGAAGGAATCACCATTCACTATGATAAGTTTCCATTTTAATTCTTTCTTACTTCTACCTTTCCCTTTGAGATTACATTTCCTTCCTGCTCAGCAAGCAGGTTCTGGTATCTCTGTCTTTTAGGGCCTAATGAAAGGAAAAAGCAACAGATCCCACCCCTCCATTCCTCCTTTTTAGCTTCAGATTCTCTCAACCTATTGTCCATATCCTAGGGACCCACAGAGCTTGTGGAGTACTGAAGAATTGAAGTCTTCTATGGTTGTAGAAGTCTGACATCAGTGGGATGTAAATGATACCAGCTCTTTCACCAGTCTGAAAGGCCTGAAAGTCTCTGAAAATTGAAGCAAACCATGTGCCCCCCCCCAAAAGAGTTAAGATAAGAAAGAGCTAGAAAGGAACCTTAAAGATTATTTAGTCTAAAACACTGATGACACATTGTACACATTTTGGGTTAATGCTTTAACTACTCATATTAAAAATCCCAGCTCTACAATGAATTTGTATTTAGCTACTTTTTATAAATTTGTATTTATTCTCTTAGTAGTTACTCTGTATATTCATATATATGTACTTGTTGTTTCTCCCTTTAGATTGTGGGTTTCTTGCAATAAGGAATTGCTTTTTTTTTTTTTTATTTGAACCCCCAACAGTTAGCACATTAATAAACTTTTGATGTTAGTTTGATTGAAAAAATCCTAATCCAGGCTTCTCTTCTGTGGTAGTTCTTGGGTTTTAAGGTGAGAAGGAGGAGTTATTTAAGGCCTTAGACCCTGGAGGGCATACACTCACCATCAACCAAGCATTTGACCCCAAGTCTACCTTGTCAATGTGTCTTCTCTTTCTTTCCTCCAAGACAGAATCTGGATTGAGATAAGCTCTCTGACGTAGTGCTAAAAACTGTTGGACAAGTGTTCTCTTTTCAAATTCTTCAAATCTGAAAAGCAAAGTTCCCAGTGGAGCTTAGGAATGAAGAGTAAAGAGTAAAAGGATGAGCAAAGATGATTTAGGAGAGAAAGCAACGACATTTGAAGTGACCTTCTATCTCTCCTCTCTAGAATCTCCTTTTAATTCAGAAGCAGGTGCCAGTGGAATACAGGAAGAGATCATATTGAATCCCAAGTTTCAGGCACTATAATTTTTATTTCCACTATCTTTCTTCACAGTGCTCTCCTCCCATCCCTATTCCACATGGTCCTCTCTCTTCAGAGGTAAATTTGTTTCATGGAAGTCATCAACTCTGGCCTTTTCTTTTGTTTCTTCATAAAGTTATTTTCCCTCGAATTTTTCCAGGTATTTTCTGCTGAGAATCGAATTCCTTTTAGATTCTAAATTTGTCTTGCAATAAAAATTAGTATGTCCATTTTCCGACACTCATTTCTTCCATTTCTGTATGGCAAACTGGATTTTTCTGGTAAAGTCAGGGGACTCTCCTTAACTGTAGTTCTATTTTAACTGAAGAAGCATTTGCCAGTTTATTGTCTTTGCCATCTAATACTCTCTTCATGGTGCCATCCTCCTAAAATGCCTCATCTCACAGTACACATTCATTTTCTCTTGGTGTCTTTCTTCTTAAAAGATACAATGTTATTACTTTTCTTCACAATTAAAAAAAAGATACAATGTTTTAGAATTCTAGATAGCTGAATTCAAACTCCATATCATTAGTAGAACTACTTTTCCCCTCTCAGGGAAATATGAATTCCTCAGGAACATTCTCAAAATTTGCCAGAAATCTGGAGTAGAATTTCTTTCAGTCCTGGGATTTATAACGTTTTTTGGATCAGGCAACTTTTCTACCACCATATAATCCATAATTCAAGTAAAATCCATGACTTGTCATTATCTTTTTTTTTTCAAAATATAGATCACATATTCCAATAAAGGTGTTTTTAACTATGAAAATCATATGTATATCTGTTTCCCTTTTTCAGAGTCTCCTTAGGAGGAGCTCAACATCACTTCTGATGACTCTCCTTTATACATAACTTCAAAGTCCTTGAGTTCTTAGTTTGTGGGGTCAAAAGGACTAGGGAGTAAGTAAGGTTCTGATTAGACTAAATTTAGAATATGCTGATTCCTTGGCCCTAGCACACATCATTCCTGACTCAACTCCCCCTTCTATGTTTATGCAATCTGTTAGCTCTTCTTTGTTGGGGAAGGGGGTGGTGTATTCAAGATATTGAGTTTAGGAAAAGGCACAAATCTTGGAAGTTGGAACATAAAGATCACAGAGTCCAGTGCCCTTACTTCTATGAATGAAAAAATTGAAACCTAGGGAGGTGAGGCAATGTATTCAATACCATACAACTGGTAAATAGTAGAGGTGAGATTTGAATGAGGTTCCTTTGGATCCAAATCCTCCATTTTTTCCCTATACAGTAGTACTGACAGCAAGCATGAATTTTCTGCACCAGGCCAACCTACTGAAGAGTACAGCTCATTATTGTTGGATTGTTTGTTTTGAATGAAACCAGAAGTGATAGTTCTCTTATCTAATGAAAATTCTCAGATCCAAGCCTCATTTCAAAAGGAAAATTACTATTTCCTAGTAGATTTTTCATTCAGTTTCTTCTCCTTAATATGCTCTTTTCTACCCAGTACTAGGGGTGATTAGGTGATTCTTTGGAAATC
The DNA here is from genome assembly GCF_902635505.1 of Sarcophilus harrisii. NCBI lineage: Eukaryota > Metazoa > Chordata > Mammalia > Dasyuromorphia > Dasyuridae > Sarcophilus > Sarcophilus harrisii. The sequence continues at coordinate 396,708,314 of NC_045428.1, read as the reverse complement.
TTTCAGTACATATGATGCTTTCTGACTCTGTTCTATACCATTTCACACAGAGAGTTGCAAGTTTTCCTTTTCTCATCTATACTTTCTATTATGATAGAGAGAATAGTGCTGCCTTTGTTTTCTCCCTTTTCACTAGTCATGTATATATAATGTTAGACATGGTTTTTTTTTGTCATTCTGTCCACACATATTGAAGGCCCTAATAAAATTCTACACTATCAGTTCTTTAATTCTATGGGTGTTTTTTTTTAAACTTTTTATAATTGCAGTTACAAGCTACACCTTTGGGGAATGAGCATCTTTCTTTGGTTAGTTGGAATCTTTACATTTGATTTTTCCCCCAAATCCTGACTTCCACTAAACTTTAAATATGGTGCATCAACTTAATAATAATGGGGTCTAAAGTTACATAATCTAATACTAGGAGATATAGGAACCGATTTTACAGGATGATCCAATTTCTGAATCTTTTGACTCTGGTTTATAAAAAGGAGTGGGCCTAGAAGGAGAATGTTAAAACAACTATGAGAACAAGGAAATGAAGAGGATAATGTTAGTGATTTTTCAGGCCAACAAGTCCCATGATTTCTATTTAATGGAAGTCAGATCAGGAAAGGGTTTTAAATTGCATGTAAAATGGGAGGAAATTTTAGATACAAAGATATCTTTTACAAAGAAATGTCTTTTTCCAGAGCAGCTTTCATCAGTTTGATAGGAATTGCTGATGGAAGTAGTTACTTTGCTTTAGAATTATGTGTGTGTGTGCACATATAAATGTGTACACAAAACATCTATCATTTATATAGAGATTGATTTAAAAATGGATGCTTCAACTCATTTATATTTATATGGGCTAAATGAAACCCCAGGTTTCCACAGAGTTCATAGAAACACAAACTTGCTCCTATTTTGAGGTAGGATGGAGGAGGAGAAAGGGAATTTTCTCTTTTTTCTTTCTAATTCCTTCTAGTGATCTGAGTTTATTTTCCAAACAGCAGAGAATTCAATATTCTCCTTTGGATGAGCTATCAGATCAAAAATACATCTTGAGTCTCCGAGGAGAATAGAGATTTCCTCCTTACTGAGTCACTCAGTAGTTCCCCGAGCAAAGCTATGCCCTTTGGGCAGAGATCTCTTCTCCTCTAAGATCCTTGTGCCTAGTTTTTGTTCCCAATCTGTTCTAAGCCCAGTGATCTCAGGGGCAAGTGAGCTGGGACATTCGACTTCCTGTGCTTAGAATCCTTGAAATTCTCATTTGCCTCCTCACACCCTGTTGCCTTCACACCAAGACTGTTTTATTGTTTTATAGCCACCCTTAGAGGTTCAGTTCTCAGAGATTCCTTGGGGCTATTTAGCCACTTCTCACTTTACCAACCCAGAACCTTTCTGGTTTAAGCAGTTTGGTCTCTTATTCAGGTTTACTCTTACTCAGCAAATCATAAAAATCCCCATACTAGTGACGACCTTCTCCTCTTACTACATCCATCCTGAAGTATTATTGTTCAGTAAATGTGTTCATTCAAACCGATTCTCTCCCCACCTCCTCTTTCCCTAATCCCCACCTCTCTCTCTATCCTCAAACCAAACGCTGAATAACTTCCAGGGAAGAAGCTAAGGAAGCATGCGGTGTATCTTATCTATCTTTATTTCCTTTAAAACTATAGAGCTAGAACATATTTAAATAAAGGAGTTGATGGTACTCACAGCGAACGCAGCGAAAGAACCGTAAGAAATGCCCACAGTCCTTTTCCCAAATTGAAAATTTGGAGCACTATCTCTCAACTTAAACAACCTTCTCTGAAAAGATGCTGTTTGAAAAGACCCGGGTATTGATATGAATATGGCCTCCCATGCATCCTGAATATTTGGAACTATTTAAATTTGATAGAACAGTTGCAGTGAACCTTTATTTAGTGAATAAAAGTTTAAAGCAGAAGGTTATTTATGGTTCCGCAGAGATAGGTCCTGAGTGGCTATTTAGAAGCACGTGATTCCAATAAACTTTGTTTTATGGCTTGAGAGTTGACAAGCCAAAATATAATTCCCACCATAAATTAGTTTAAGAGCATACAAGTGCAGATGCTTTGGTTCCTGGAAGCAGTAATAGGGAAAGTGTTAGCAAGGAGCACTCGGCTTGATCCTGAACGAGATATTTCTGCTCTCAGGTTCCCCTATCCACTGGGAAAGAACAGTAAGTCCGTGATTACCTATGATACAACTAAAGACTTTGTAGAATTTCTCTGATGTTTGTTAATCCTGCGGGAGGAGGGGAGGAGTTGGGAAGAAACACAAATCAAGTTGATTCAAAATCAGTCTAACTCGGAATGAGCGAATAGAGAAGAAATTAGTCTTTTCTGTCTTTCTCCACATACTTATACAAAGATAGCATGTCAATAGCCCTTCATTAGGATTAACTAGGAGGAAAGAGTTTACTGTCTCTTTTCTTAGTAGTACGGTACATCTAATTGAGATAGGAAAGTGGTTATAATATGCTGGGAGGGAAAAGAAATGGGGTAAAAACAAGTTGAGGTGTATGTGGAACTCTTGAGATTTCTTGGTGCTTAGGAGATAAAAACTATTGTGTGGAATACAATTTTAAAACGGCTTGGCATTTTATATGGAGACAATTGCTCTGGGTCTTATGAATTCTCAAGCAAACAATGCTGTCAACTGATATGGTATTATGATAAAAGTATAGATATATCAATTTACAGCAATGCAACTTTCTTTTACACCTAGTGATTGCACTTCCACCTTGAATTGGCTTCTCATTTTCCTTTGACTTGATATTTATCATTGAATTCAACTAGGATTGGGCATTCGATCCCAGATCATACACAGTTCCTGCCTGAAAATGGAGAAGCAAAGGGTCTCCAAGCATTGAAAGAAATCGCAAAGTAAATTTTAAAGTAACTTGAATGCATTGATAAGAAAACAAAACAGCTTCTAGACTCAGATTAGGGTGGAAGGGATAGATTATAGGATCTACCTTCTCAGGAATAGACGAACGCCCACCGATGGATCCAACTGAAACACAGAAGGCAAAACACAAAGGCCCTATGGCTTCCTACTACTACAGTGGGGAAATCTTGTTCCAAGTAGTTTGAGCCAGTGCAGGAAAATCAGAGAGGGATTCAGGGGCCCAAGAGGATTCAGACTGTTTTACCAAGTGTATCCCAAATGGGACTGCAGGTTCTGATTTGGAAGGAAACTTTCAGGTGCTCTATATTTCGGAAAGCCTAAGGGTGGGAGACATACTTTTATTTGGGCAGGACACCTAATAGGCCTTTGTTATTTTGCTCTACAGTCTTGAAAAAGTACCTTGCTTTTTTTTTTTTTTTTTTTTTTTTAATGGAATTTAACAGTAACCCACGTTTTTATTGCAACAGGTTCGAAACAATGGAAAGACGTCTACTGTAAGTACCCTTTTATTTCTACCTCCTCACCAAAGTTTGAATTGCTAGAAAATGTGAACTGTTAAATGCTTTTGGAAGAGTAATACATCCGGGAGGAGGAATGAAGCTTGCCTCTCCTGCACTGGGGTAAATAGGGTAACTTGAATCGTGGAGCATGAGCTGCTTTGAACCTGTTGTTACTGGACTCTTTAGCAATCACCTATGACATGGAAACTTGCAACTGAGTTTTCTTCCAAGCACTTACTATCCAGCACAGGTGGTAGGTGGCATCTTAAACTCCTTTATAAGTGCTTGAAACTAATTAACAGTGTTACCCTGTTAACATGCTAGAGTGATGCAGCGCCTCCCTGTGCGAACACTGTAATCACAGAATTAAATCATAAGACTTTCACAACAACCGGACCACTCCTCCTTTAACCCTACGCCCAACTGCCTTTCTTTTCCTTTAAAAGAGTCCCTATTACTCTTTCGTCGGGCTCTTCTGGTTTAGAAACACATCTGCAGAGGAAGGAATATATTAATGGGCTTTTCATAAATATGGCTTATAGACATTTTGGGATGCTAGGGGGCGGGGTGGCTGTTATTATCAGGTATGTTGTTAGACTGCCCATCCAGTTTCCATAAAGCAACTGAAGATACTCCCAATGCTTTAAGAAAAATGAATGGACCAAATAGAATGTAAGGAAAGAATGGGGGCAACCACTGTTAGGGTTTAGGTGCTGTAATTTTGGTCGCCCCGGAGTTGGCTATTCCACACGAGATCACCAGAATTTCTGAGGCCTCCAGTTAGGTCTTCTTTAGAAAATCTTCATTTAGATTAGGTTTAAGGATTTTGTTTCTATTTTTAAGGAAAAGGAAAGAGAATGCAGTCTTGATAACCTAAGATTTCATTATAAAATTCCTGCTAATTTTTGTCTAAGAGGAAAATGAAGTTTGCAAAAGATAAGTTCTTCTCAGATACCCATCTTTCTAATTAAACAGTTTCTATCCTTGACGATATAGAACAAAGAAATTATATGTATATATATGTACACACACATATATTACATATCAACGTAAATGTATAATATACAAACGTTTTCACAACCCACAGAAAGGCAGATTTCCTGATAATCGAGTTGTTTTCAAGCATCACGCCAAGCTTATCCTTTCGCTGCAGATTCTGCTCCCTGATTTTTCCCGTTTTACAAGATGTCCTTGATGAAATTAAATGACTCTCTTTGCTCTGTGGTTTAACATTCTCTTTCATAGGTAACCTTTTCCTTGCTTTCCTCCATGCTGAACTGCAGATTATGCTCTTGGCAGATGAGGCTTGGGCTTCCCTTATGTTTCTGAATCACTTTCCCCCTTTTTCCAAATCTACATTTAGCATACCGATTATGAATACTAGCACAAAAAGCCTGTTAGATCAAAAGCATTTGTGTGGGCAGTTGAACAGGAGGTGACTATTTAACGCTTTTGTTCATCAATAACTCTCTGGCTTTGACCTGTCTGAGCAAGTCGTGCAGTAAGGTGAAATGCAGGTCACAGCGTCTCACAAATATGAAAATGTACCGGATTTCTCCTATTGCCTAGCCCATTGGGTCCATCTCTCTCGGTTTTTCTGGATGAGATCAAGAATCCTCGTTGCCCAGTAAAGGAGTCAAATGTAGACAATCTATTTAATTTTGGAGATTGGGGAAGAGGGGGCTGCCTAAGAGAAATCAGACTGGCTCAGTGAAGTGGGGGAGAGCCTTCTTCAGAAACATTAAGCAGAAGAGAAGGATCATCAGCATTAAATCCCTAAAACTGCAAAACAAAGAGATTCTAAGGTCATATACTTAGTTGACAAAGACAAAAAAATACAGGGAGGTGAGAGTAGGTGGAGGACAGTTTTCATCCAAGCAGGAACAGGCGCAATAGTCTAAGTAACTGCTTCTCGCACCTAACCCTTACTCCCTTTTCCCATCCAAGGGCAGTGTTTTATATATTTCAAAGATTTAAAAAAGAAAAAGAGAAAGAAAAATCTCGTGCTTATAACCCTGTATAGAAAAAAATTCAACAAGGATGGGCCATCTTTCTTGTTCTGAAATCCATCCTCCTGAATGTCCTTTTTCCCTACTTGAAAACCCGACCGGAGCTGAGGGATTGATCCCGGGACAACACTGAGAAGTTGGGGCAGGCGCAATTCATGAACTTTTGTACTCTTGTGTGCTGCTGTCGACAAAGCAAAAATAATGAAACTTTGTGATATGTTTGTAAATGATTTCGAATGACCCCTAGCCCTGCCCTTCACCATAAACGCTATCCCACTAAACCTAAGGACATTTGCCTGAGCAAAGCATTCGACCCTAGGTTTACTGCCTGAAGTTGGACAGGATAAAAGAAAGGCACTCTAATGACGAGAAGGTAACGGAACCAATTTTGTTTTGTTTTGTTTTTCTGAAAACTAACTTTAGCTTCCAAGCCAATTTTTCTTCAGCTAGGGGGAAGGGGCTGGTGGACGCGCTTCTCGGTTTCCTCTTATCTCTCCAAATAGTGTCTGCTTTCTTTCTGAAAATGTTACTTAGGGAGATTATTCGGATGGCCACGAGTAGGGGAAAATCTGTCAATTCCAGAATGGATCATCATTATTAATATTATTATTATTATTCTTTCTTCATTTTTTCCTTAGAAGAGCTCCATGAAGGTTTTAAATCCCACTCAGGTTTTCCTCAGGCAGAGAAGGAAGGGTATTTGAATTAGTCGCTGTAAATTGTCCTTAAGTCTTAAAGAGTATTTCAGCAAACTGTAGACTACCTGAATGTCAGTTTCAGACTAATTTCAATGAAGGATGGCAGGCTTTGGTCAGTATAGAATAGTTTTGATTTAGAAAGTAAGATGAATCAGAAAAAAAAATGCAGTGATCCTGGCAGATTACATGGTAGATGATAACAGAATGTTATTACGTTGTCTATATATACCCTGTAGAACCGAATTTGTGTGGTATTTACATAGTCACAGATTCGATTCTAGGGGAATATATGGTCGATGCAAAAACTTCACATTTCTGCAAATGGTTAAAATTATAAATGTCTGGGGATCCGAAATGAAATGCATGCTACTTTATTGGAGATTTTATCCAAGTCATACTAGCTCCGTCTTATTTACTGATACCTTAGGACATGGAGAATATGGATTAATGTTGGTGAATTATAGATCAGCTTAAAAAATCTGGTCATTGTAAAACTGAGTCACATGGTAGGTCTGGACGATCTGAAAACTAGTTTGATAAATGAATAATTCTAAAAAAGGGCACTTAAAAAAGAATTGAGAGGGTAGATGTGAAGAATTTTCCTGGCTACTTTTTTTTTTTAAGCTCCTGGATTATCTGCAAAGTAGCACGGGAGGTATCAGCTTGGATTCACTTCTCAAGGCAGGCGGATGGGCATGCGGGAAGTTTATATGATTAAATTTGGGATGCTTTCCTGGGATGGTGTTACGCAGTCTTCAATGTAACTGCTTGTAACTTCAATCGTAAAGAAGTGGGGAGGGGCGGGATGGGGGAGATAATTCGCAGCACAAACGAGAGTTGTCCTGCTTTCTGTGTGAATTTCTGTATGGGGACCTGCTAAGTGCATTCGGAGTTACTGATTGCCTAATTTTATTCAACCGAACTAGATTCTGGTAACTTTTGGGTGACCCCGGAGAGACAAAGCCAAGACACATCTATTGTACATCATATTCCCCTTCTGTTTGATGGCTTTTCTTTGGGCGTGGAGTCTTTCTTCCAGTTCTCCCTCTGCACGTTTTCCCCAATGTCTTGATGTCACCCCCATTCCCAGACTCAATCCCTTTAGCATACAGTTATATATTCTGACTGGTTGTTTTATTTACCACTGTAACGCGAAGGGCCGGGGAATGATTTCTGGGGGATTAGTGGAAAGGGCATGGAAGGTTAGAAAAGTCAGTTTCAAACAAAAGCTCGGATTACCTGAGGGGCAAAGGAGATGAGGGTTGGAGTGATGAATCGTCCTACCATATTAACATCTGGCTGGGAAGACCAAATGCATAGAGTGGAGTCACTTGATTACACGTATATTATTTAGTTAAATTTGTGAAAATTATGAGATGCTCACAAATCCGGTGATAAACTTCCTCCTTCGCTATTGGCTGGGGCGGTCACATGGCCCCCTAACTTTATTCAGTTGACAGCAAGTAGGAGGGCCCTATGGAAGGAGAAAAAAAGACAACACGAGAAAAATTAGTATTTTCTACCTTCAGAAATTAATGGCCATGAGTTCGTATATGGTGAACTCTAAGTATGTGGACCCCAAATTTCCTCCTTGTGAGGAATATTTGCAGAATAGCTACCTAGCTGAGCAGAGCTCAGACTATTATAGTGGCTCTCAGGGTTCGGATTTCCAGCATCAGGGAGTCTACCCACGGTCAAACTACAGCGAGCAACCCTTCAGCTGTAGCAATGCCCAAGGCTCTACGGTGCCTCCGCGGGGTCATGGACAGGAGCCATCGGGCCCGGCGAGCCACTACCCGGGCCAAGGGGAGCATTGTCCCCCGCCTCCAATTCCCAGTTCCCGGGCCTGCAGCCAGCCGGCCAGCCTCAAGCAACCTCCCAACGGGACGGCCCTCAAACAACCCGCTGTGGTGTACCCCTGGATGAAGAAAGTGCATGTAAATTCCGGTAAGGTTCCTCTTCTGACTGCAGTCGCTCTGTCACCTCCCACCCCAGTTTTACCATCCCTAAGGTTGTTACCCCCAAGTGCTTCCCTAGATCCAGCTAGGAGTTGTGGACTATGTCCGAATATGTGTGTATGTGTGTTTGTGTGTATGTGTGTGCATGAGCGTGTGTTAAATGGATGCCGCAATTACTCTCCCCATAAATTTTTATAGCTGAGGAAATAGGCCGTTGGCCATGTGGTTTCTTGGCTGTATCTGGGGGTGGGGAGGTGGGGTGGGTGGGGTGTGTTCCATTTTTAAAAGGAAAATATATAAGAAAGGAAGGGGAGGAGTGTAATTTACAAATTTTAGAGATTCCAACATTCATAATTATTGTTTTTTTGTTGTTGGGGTTTGGGTTTGTTTATTTGTTTTTTGGTGGGGATTTAATGACCCCAAGCTTGTGTGTGCACGCGCCCGTCTATGCGCGCGCCCGAGGATTGTTTAAAAATCATAATGGAGTGTAAGCTCAGATTGAACTGCACTAAACTTGTTTTTATGTAGCTTACATTTACGTGTATTTCTTTTGTTCCCCTTCAGTGAACCCTAATTACACCGGAGGGGAGCCCAAGCGATCCAGAACAGCCTACACAAGGCAGCAAGTCCTAGAACTGGAAAAGGAATTCCATTTTAACAGGTATCTGACGAGGCGTCGTCGGATCGAAATAGCCCACACTCTCTGTCTCTCTGAACGCCAGATCAAGATCTGGTTTCAGAACCGTAGGATGAAATGGAAAAAAGACCACAAACTGCCCAATACGAAGGGCAGGTCTTCCTCGGCTGCCTCGAACCAGCATTTACAGCCCGTGTCCAAGGACCATCACACTGACTTGACGACTTTATAGAGGAGGTGAAATCTCCCCCCCCCCCTTCCAATCTTTCCCATCCCTCCCCCCAGTTTCATCCCTTGCTTCTGAACTGTGCTGTGTGTAGAACTGACATGATCCAAACACAACCTGCATGGAGCAAGCAAAGCCTCCCCAGGCTGTCAGCTTGCTTTAAGGTGCTGTGCTGTACAAAGCGGACTCGCTGAGGGTACTTCAGACTTTCTTGGCATTCTTCATACTAGCACAACCCCCAAACTCTCCAGGCAGGAAGTGGAAAGTTTAGGGGAAAATTATATAGAGATATATAATTATATATGTGTGTATGTATGTATATATAATTATATATCGAAGGAGCTACTGAGTCTATAAAAATCTGACGAGTCATTAAACACATTCCATTAAACAATGGAAATTGCATCTTTTCGGTTTTCAATTTTAAAGTGAAGGTTTGATTCTATGCCAGTATCAGTCTTATGTTCTGACTATCCTCATCCCCCACCTTATGCAGTTTCAGGGCTTATGGAATGTAGGAGAGTTCAGGGCAAAGGGCTTTCAGCTGGTTACAGGATTTGTGAACTTCTTGGGTTTTCTCTCTTGTGGCGGATTATGATTTAAAGCCCCCGCTCATGTTCAGAAACCCCCAAAGAAATACCTAAGAAAGAAGTGGAAACGGGTTATTTTATTTTCAGATTGTGTTTACGTATTTATTTATTTGTCGATTAGAGGAACACACACACATTAATACGCGCATTAAGCCAAAAATCCTTAGCAGAGGAGCTGAAACTCAAGGCTCCTTCTTATGGAAAATCATACAGAATTTGTACGGCTTAGATTTCTCACTTTACCAGGCATTTAGTACTCTCTTCCTCCTCCCCATCCTCTGTGGGAGAAATGTCCTAACCCTTTTATAAAGAGAAAAAAAAAAGGGGGGGGGGATATATATCGACCCAAAGTAAATTTCTTTAAAATGTGTTTAGACTGCACAACTGGTTCTTCGCTCTACTCACAACCGCTTTTGTGGGATTTTTAAAAAGGGAACAAATGGTCAAACATTTTCATTGTGGGGAAACCAAACAAAACAACCCCATTCTTCGGTGCCATGGTAGAGATCTTCTTACCTTCTAACTCGATTCCCAACGCACAATTCACCTTGCACACCAGTCTGTTTAGCAAAGTATTGTCTTACCAGAAATCTGGAAAACATATTGGGGCTGGGGATGGGGTTGGAGGAATGCTTTCCAAATAAATAAGAAGGCAAGCAAATTGAATCAAATGGTCAAGAATAGAAGGAAGTTAGTTCCAGGAGGGGAGAAAATGCCTTTTTTTTTTTTTTTTTTTTCTAAATAGAAGTGAATCTTTTATATCCTAGTCTTGGGTGATCTACTGCACCCTTTTAACGTTTTCAAGTCATCTGTCTCACCTTGAGTTCGGCAGGAGAATAACATGAAAAATACTCAAACCACGGGAAAGATTTATTGCCATTTTTCTTATACTTCTCTGTTAAGAGAGGTTTGCGGATTTAAAAAGAAATTGTGTGTGTGTGTGTGTGTGTGTGTGTGTGTGTGTGTGCGCGCGCGCGTGTTTTAAACACTAACCCTTTAAATGTACTTGGGAAAATGGAAAGGTTCTTCCAAAACTGGTTAGAAACCAAGCTTTTCATGTTTTATACACACACACACACACACATTCATCCTCAATTCTCTCGGTTTCTAAAATAAAATCACCAAATAAAGTTATTTGAGTTATTACAGATTTGAAAGGAAGGAGAAAATGTGGAGGAGGGATTAGAATTAAGATAAAGAGAGATCATAGAATTGTGTTATTTCTCCAGATATTTTGGAAAACTCTATAGGTAATTTAAAAATAGGTTAAATGGAGAAAATGGCAGTTCAAGGCATGTGTTTGCTTCTCAGTACGGTTCATGCCCAAAGCTGGGAGCAGGTATTAATTAATTTGAGTTCTTTGGCTGAAAATAGGTTCCTCTAAAGTTTTTGGTTTTTTTTTTTCCAAGACTTGGTCTTTTGTATTTAATCCTGGAGACAATTCTTTGTTCTTCCTTGGGGTGAGCCTGATTCTCAGACTTGCACATGGCAATTCTTGAATATCTACATGTCGTGATATTAAAGATGGATATTCCTGCATTATTTGCATCATTGTTTCTATGACAAAAAGCACTGAGTTCATACATAGTAAAGACGTCTTTTTTCTGACGCCTTCACGTTGAGAAGCTGAAAAGGTATTTTACTGAAGTTCGGCTAAATTACAGAAACAGGTTCATCCAGAGGACAAATTTTCTATTCGATTAGCTGTATTTCAGCCGGGAGGACTGACCTCTAAACCCTTAACCTTTTGGACTCTAACTACCCTTCTCTCTCTCCCTCTCTCTTTTCTGACATGGAGACCATTTGGATGCAGCATTTGTAAAGGTTTTTCCTTAGGCAAATTGGGCATTGCTCTCACTACTCTCTGAAATTCACATCCGTGTTTTCAAGCTTTTCAATGAAATGTCTATTTTGCATGATGTCCGGCCACAGAGATATTCTCCCACCCCCTTAGAAGTTCAGGTTACTTAGACCCAGCTTTCTACCAAATGTCACAATTCCTTAACTCAACTCTCCCTTACTCTGGCTGAGAAAGCACACAAGTATGTTTTCTTGGAAAAAAGCCAAGGCTCCTTCTCTTACTTAGAGCTAATACTCTGGAAAGTAACTTAATCAAAGAAACAACCCCTTTGTTTATAAGTCTCAACTTTCCCTGTATGGCTCGAGTGATGGGCTTTTGAAATGTTAATATATAGTGAATGAATGTGAGGGCAGACCCAACTCTTAAATTCATCTTGGGATCAAGGATCCATTTGGGCTTGCTGGAAGAGGCCCACACTAGGCCAGTGGCCTCAGGAAACCCTCTGTGGTTCCAGCCAAAGTGAGTAAGAAGAGAGTTTCCATCTGTGTTCCTACTGAAAGGGAAGCTCGACAAAAAATGAGCTTTATGGCCCATTTGCTATTATTTTTTTTCCCATTTTGTTCCAGAAAATATGAGCCAGAAGTGGTTTTTTTTTTTTTATTTGTTTGTTTATGTTGTTGTTATTGTTGTTTTAAATTCTGGTGGGGGTGATTCTGTGACTGAAAGTGAAAGAGGAATGTTTTCTTGAAGAAACTGCTCCTCAAACATCCCAATATGTATTTGCAGTCTTTTGTTATGACACCGTCAAGCAACACCTATGATATCTGTCCACATAAGATGCTTTTATAGAATCTACCAATGGTTTTGCTGCCACTGATTAAAGTATTATTTATACTAATTGTTGCCTGTAGTTTTGATGTAATTTGTTCATATATATTTGAAATAATAAAAGGTGTAGAGAAACCTATTCTGTTTGTTGCTTTGACAGAAGCAGTCTTTGTAAGTCTTGAAAATTAAGTTTCAACATTTGCTTGCTTGCTTGTTTACTTGTTTATTTGCATACTTGTTTACTTATTTGTTGTCCCCCCAAATGATGCAATAATGGGGGTAGAGGAGCAAACTGGACTTACCTTAGTTTTGTTTAAAAAAAAAAAAACAGAGTACCAAAGTACACCTTTAAAAAGTCCCTCCTTTTTTTTTGGGGGGGTGCCCTACTCTAACAGTCTTTTTCACCAGACTACTTTTAAACTATCTGACAAATCACCTTGACTGGAATGCTGTTGCTGGGGAAGAGCCTTAGGTCAGAATAAGTTACCCAGGTATTGTCTGATTATTTTCTTTTGGGAAAAATAGTTGACCAGCTCATACTAAAGAACTGGTTTCCAAGTTTGTTTCCCACCTGATTACCGTCAGAAAAGTACTCCTCTCCACCCCCACCTTCCTCTTGAACCTTGGAGCCCCACAGAGCACTGCATTCTGAGATGGATATCGAGTTCAAGCTGTTAATTGACAACTAGAAGGAAGAGACTAGATCGTGGAAAAACCCCCCCACAAAAATAACCCCCACCCCCAAACCTACACTATTAGCAGACTGGTTGTATCAATTACTTTAACATCTTAAACTAAAAATTTGGGGATGCTTAAACTTTTCTGGGACTGCCCAGTCCAGTCCCCTTCTCCCCCTGTCTCTCCCGTGATAGAAGCTCTATAGACAACAATAAACACCCCTTGCTATAAAAAGTGGCGGGCGCTATTTTTATCGAGAGTATTTTTCATATTTGACTTGTCTTTCCTTGAAGAGTAGCCAAGGCAGGAGTCCAAAAATAGATGGTGCTTGCTCGAGACACGGAATGAGCACAATGCATAAAATAAGACATGTGTGCTTAATATATGGAAGAGCTCGGCAGAGACGCGTGTACATGTGTATTTATAAGTGCACAGACATAAGTTTAAATATTCAGACACATTTTATGATTATACTTTGACCGTCTTCTGTTTAATGGCTCCTCCTGTTACTACCAATACATCAATAAAATTCTGTATATTATATCACCACTAGTCGTTAAGGAAAGAATGGGGAGGAAAAGCAGAATCAACAGCAAACACCACTCACTGTACAGTACAGTAAGCCAGGACCTTCCCAGCAGAGACCTTCCACACAGCCTCCAACGGCCATGTTTGTCAGCCCTTTCCCCTGAACTGGGCGATCGTAGGAAATCACCAGCAGCCTAGGGAGGGCCATTCATAACGGGGAGAATTTTCAAAGTGCAAGGAAGATGATAAGAATAGATTTCTACAAGTCCCGACCACGTGATTTGCGAAATAATTAATTCAGCACGTCCCTTAAGAAACACGGACTCGTCATTAATCTGCCAAGCAAAGGACTCTATCAGACTTGAAAACTGAAGAGATCCCAAGAATATAATATACAAAGGGAGGGAGCGGACTCTTTCTCTGCACACCTAACCCTCTGTAGCAGGCGAGAAAGAGCAGCTCGGTATGTAAACATTTTACTACTTTTATTTCTTCGGATTTAAATCCTTAATGAACTTAGCTGTCAGGGGGGTTGACAAATAGTTCCCTTGGCTTCCTGATTTGGAATTGTACGACAGTGAGAAGTTGTTAGAGGCTTATATAGTGACCTTTGATTCAGAAAAGCTTTGCACTTATGAAAAATTGCTGAAAGCGGCCAGAGGTTCTATATGTGTGCATGTGTGTGTACGCGCACGTTTTGCTTGGCGATAGCAAGAGTTGTAAAGAAAATGGCAAGGCTGTGGGGTTTGCATGTGTGCTGAAATGGGGCTTAGATTTACTGGTGTAACTGGGAACAATGCTCGCTGTCAGGGCATCTGCTGCCTATTCTTAAACCGGTGAGAAAAGGCCCCGGACCTCTTTTCAAGAGAGGGTCGTAAATTTTTCTTTGCGTCATAATAGAAGGCTATAAAATCGAGTTGAAATTTTACCCAAGGCAGGTTTTAACCAACAGATAATGATTTCCGAGTTGCTTACTCCCCCCACCCACCCAAATCTAGGCATTGATGCTTCCCTCACTCAGGGTAGGCATCTTTTTTTTTTTTTTTTTTTTTTTTTTTTTTTTTTTTTTTTTTTTTTTTTTTTTTTTTTTTTTTTTTTGCTCTTCTTTCTGTCTTTTCCTCTCAATTTTCCATAACGGGGGAAGTGAATAAAATGAAGGAGAAAACATTTATTTCTCGTGATGGAGATCTGGCTATCTTTAGGAGACAGAAAGTCCATTTGGGAGAAGCATGAGAAGACAAGAGGGGAAAGGGTCTGGCGAAAAAGAGACTTTATCCTCTCCACAAATAATTTTAGATTAAAAAAACAAAACAAAACAAAACAAAACAAAAAACCTTCTTTTGGGAGGCAATGCTGGTTCTCCGTAGGCCCGGTGTTTCACCTCTCTTCGATCTATCTACCCATCCCCTGCTCTTCTTAAACATTTCAAAGGAGGTCTGGGAGAGAAGCACCTTTTCAGTTCCAGACAAGTCTAGCTTTTCCTCTGCGAAAGAGAATTTTCTGGGTTTTTTTTGTTTTGTTTTGTTTTTTTTGCTTTGGAATTCCTTTATTAGAGGTCTTCTCAGGAATCCTGTTTCAGATACCTCCCTGGTAGTTTTTTTATGACTTCCGTGGGTTGTTGATGTCTCCCCCCACCTTTTTTCCCCTTTTCTTTAAATACGTGTGTTGGTGGATTTTTTTTTTTTCTGGCAGGACGGAGACAAAGTTTTCCCCGTTATGAATTATACATTCAAACAATAACACATTAATTCAATTATTCAAACATGACAAATGTTTATGTGTTTTACTGGTGACTCAGGCACAGATTTGGCTCTTATCAGGAACCGCTCGAATATTTTTCTCAATGAGGATTTACTTTCCCCTTTATCTCTCCACTTCTTAACCACCCAACTTTCCTTTTTAGATCCAGAGGGGAAAATATTGCAAAATTCCGGATTGGACTCCAGTCTCTCCTCTTCCTCCCCCCCACCCCACCCCCGCGCCTCATCCCACTACTCTCCCAAGAACGGGGCTCCTTGGGCACCGGGCTCGGGATATTTTATCAGTTTGACAATTGCTCGGGTTGTTGTGATAAATCATCGTAAGTAATTCTTGAAAGGGTGCGAGGCTGCTGGGGGCCGGGCGAGGACTGTAAATCTTTCCGTTTTATTGCTCTATGAACATATGCTCCGATTGAAGAAGTCTTAGATCCTTTCCTTAAGACAAATTCCCTGCAAAGCTGCCCTCCCTTTCCGACTACGGATTAACACTTGCTCCCCGTCTGCTCCCGCTCCTCCCCAGAAAGACTGGGGTTTGGTGAGGGTGAAGAAAAGATGGCTTTGGACCCATCTACTGGGTCCAGAAAGAAAGCCCATAAAGAAAGCTCACTTTGAGAAGAGGTTCACTAAGTTAAACAAAAGAAGAGAGGCTGATGAATTTTTTTTTTTTGCTCTTTCTTCCCCCCACCTTTTTGGTGTGTGTGTGTGTGGGGGGGTGCTGGTTGTTGCCTTCTCTATTTTCACTTAGTTTTTCCCAATTAAAAAAATATTCAAAGGGGAAAGATGAAATTTGTGCGGTTTCTCATTCTGTCCAAATTTTGTATTGTTTATGCATGTACAAAGAACACACTCCGAAAAGAGGAATTTTAATTAAAATGTAGATATAAGATTTGAAATTCATAAGCATTTGCAAGAGATGGACTGAAGCAGCACATATGTGTATATCTTTGTCTACAATAAATAAATCGAGTGTGTAGAGGATGTGTATGGGATGGATTATAATACATTCCTCATACATGTCTATGTGTAGGTGATTAGGTGAATAAACACAGATTCGTGTATGACTGTCAAGGCTGGCAGAAAATAAAACACACAGAAAGTCTTTTCTTCATAGGCAAATGCCTATTTCAAGGCAGAGTCCACGATACCTTTTTCAGTGGGTGGTTTAAAATCACCCTCTTCCTCCTCAAAAGAGAGAGAGCAAATCGTGGGAAGAAAAAAACAAACAAGCCAACAAGAACAATCGGCTAACAATTATTTACACGGAACCTATTATCCTTTTATAATTGGACCCCAATCTTTTTATAACTGACTTGAAAAGTCATAGAAAGCAATGTAATTTAGATAAATGTTACAATCCACTTCTAGTTCGGAAGGTAAAGCCATACATTACTGTCAGGCCTCGGGCTGGGGCTCGGGAAGGGACCTGAGGACAGATACCAACCATTGCCCCTAGCTCTGGGGACTTCAGTTACCGGCAAACCTGAAACAAAGGAGATGAAGATATTCGGGGAGAGGGCTTGAGAAGTTCAGAATCTCTGTAGATAAACACTATATATTAGTCACACGAATCCACCCCCGGGGGAAACGACTTGTCTCAGCCCCACATCACGCTTTTCTTGAGGGCTCTTCAATCTCTGCTGCTCCAGGAAATCTCCTCTGCACATGGGGAAAATAGGAAAGAAAGAGAGCAAGAAAGAGAAAGAATGAAGACATAGAGAGGGTGTTTATAAGAGAAACATTTTAATCTAGGCACTGGGGTTGCTGCTGGGTGCAGATTCGTCTCTCCTTTACCCCCACCCCCATCATCTCAGAATTAAATCTCTCTCTCTCTCTCTTCTCCCCATCCCACCGGTGGCGGATTAATCATTTATTTGATCAGCAAGGCCTGGCAAAACTGCCATTCAAATTAATTAATACCCTATGTGTTTGTTTTACCCACAAGGAAGAGAGAGGGAGAGAAGCGCCGTAGTAAACAATGCAAGCCAACGGGATGGCTGGGCGTCTGTGTCGCAGGAGAGCTGGCTTGGGGCAAGCTCTCTAAGGCTCGACTCTGATCGGCCCCCTTCCATTTCTCGGTGAAGAGACAGTCTTGCAATCACTGGAAACCACCAGGCCTCTTTGGCCCAAGGGACCCGAGTGGCCAGAGAAAGAAGACTCTCTCCCTCTCCCCCAAGATAGCTGGTTCCTTTTCCTCAAAAGGGAGCCGGAAAGTTGCAAGGTGGTTACGGTGCTCTCTTCTTACTCCTTTCCCACCCCCACCCCCACCCCCACCCCGGGGATTGGAGCCGCGGGGTTCCTGCGCGCCCACTACCTCCTGAGACCCTCCTCCTTCCACCAAGCCCACCCCAGCCCCCCAGCCATGCCCCTGCTCCGGGGATGGACAACGTGAAAGTTTCAGCTTCAATCAGAACAATCTGCTCTCGGGATCACGTGAACAAATATGCTTCGCATTTTAAGGCAGCGCTTGTATTTTCCGATCGTGAGGGGGTTTCTGGGGCTCGCTCCAAATTCATAGAGGGCCACGTTCTGAAATCAAAACAAACCCAGACTGAGGGGGGGGGGGGTAGAAGAGAGGGAGGTGGGGGATAGAGAGGCACCCGAGGCAACCTCAGCGCTGGAGGGCGGCGGATGGCATTGGGAAAGGGTTTGTATCCCACATTGAGAACTCCATCCTTCCTGCCTTTATTGGTCGTTGAACCTCAGCCTGGTTCCATTCTATCGGGAATACAGTCTGCATGGGTATATGGAAATGTCTGTAAAGCCGCAAGATCAGGTTTAGGACAGTATTGTCTGCAGACAAAGGGTGAAGGATATATTCTCACAACTGCAGGCGCACTTATTCAGACTGAGGAGACCAGGTTTATGATAAATTGAGACCCAGGTAAGCAATTGCATGACAAACAAATGGAAACCTTTGAGCACAGGGCCGCACGCTGCTGCCTTTAGCGAGATACTAAATATGATTTATTTTGTGTAATCTGTGATCTTGATTATTGCCAATTTGTTAGCTAGCCCGCATAGACCTATATACACTTATACATATACATCGAGGACGATGATTAATCGTAATGAGATGCACTTTGTGGGGAAGCTCCCCGGGTTCCCAAAGGTTAGGAGAAGATATTCACCTCCTTCTTAGACTGGCTGGTGGGGTGGCGGGTTTGGAAGGGAGGGGGCTGAATTTAGGGGAGGGGTTGGGGAAGCTGGAGGAAGGGCTTGGTGGGGGTCAAACTGTAGTTCGGTAAAGAGGATGAAAATGAAGTAAATAAAAAAAAAGAAACTTTTTTTAAGGCTGTCACTGGCAAAGTAAGATGGAATGTCATATTAATTCCTTGTCTTGGGCTGTTGGGCAGGGTGCAAGAAGGTTGATTTATATGTATTTAAATAAACTCAGTGGCAATGTAGCCTCTATGCATTGTTCTATAAACCTTTCCACATGCATGGATGGGACTTTTTTTCCCTCATCTGTTGGGCTAATATTTTCTCTTTTTGTATGAAATTGCTATCAAAGTATCTTCTCCACCCCTCCCCCAACATGTTTAAGAGCATAAAATAATATAAGCCAAGAAGGGCTTTTAAAAATGGACTCTAACCTTTTCTTTCAGCAGTTTTATTGGTGACTACTATCTTGACAGAGGTTTTAGGTGATTCTGGGTCTCTCTCCTCACCCCATTTCACTGCTTCCGCAAAGTAATTAGACTAAATAGAAAACCATCTATATTTTTTTCATCATCCTAGTTTTTGCTTGAACATTATTATATTATTATTTTGGTTCTCTGCTTCAGACAAAACCCTGAAACTATCTTTGGGGCTTCTCCTCTGAATTCTTCTCTGTGGGTCTAGAGTAGGGAAGACCCACTTTTGCTGAGAAGGAGATTTAGGATCGTAGGTAGAGGAGGGAGCTCATCTTTTTTCCCTCTATGTTTGCAATATCTTCAGCAAAAACAGGGGAGATGACTCGGACCAAACTAGCCCACAGTCCAAGGGTATGAAAGACCTTTTCAGGTGATACCCTTCTAGATGCGTCCCCTCCAGCCCTTTGCAGCAATCAGAAGAGACAACAAAGTTGTTTTGTCAATTGCATGTGCCGGGCTTGATCAGAACTTAAAGGCGCTGGACATTTTTCTTAGCTCTATGCCTCGGAGCTGTGAGTCTGCCAAGTTAGTCAGCTGAATCCAATTACCGCCACCAGCATTTCATTTGGCCCCATAGATGCAGTCACTTATAACTTCACCGAAAATTTCAATAATGCCAGGATCGGGTCTATGCCTGAGTAATCCTAAAGATTTTCTCGGGGAGGGTGGTAGTGAGAGCTGGAGGAGGAGGTTTAGGGGCTAGGGACGGGAATTGTTCTCCTGACAACTTTGGATTCGGGCTTCCAGATCTTGTTCCTGGAAAGGATGCTACAGTCGGATGGCCCACAGCCAGTGCGAGGAGCATCTGATCTTTTGAGATCACCAAGTTGGGATCTTCCTCATCGGTGGGTGGGCCAGGAGGAAGATGGAGGTTATGGTACTGGGTACCTGAAGTCTAGACCTTGGCCAACTTTATCTAGCTTATCCCGTCCCTCAGACTCAGCTAGATCAGCTTCTACTACAAAGATCCCAATGGTGGCCATGGGGATCCCAGGTCGATAACTAATTAAATACAAAATGAAAACTTACTTAGTTAGTCAACCGTTGGTTTAAAAAAAAAATTAAAACGAAAGAAGGATTTTGTTTTTGGGTTTTGTTCCCCCCCCCACTTTTTTTTAAGAAAAAAAAAAAAAGTGAGCGGTATGCTGAAATCTCTTGCGGCTGGAATGGGGAGAGTTTGACGGCCTTTCAGTTTTCAATGTCTTTTTCTGGAAAGGCTCCTAGTCTTAATGAACCGCATTAAAAATGAAAAAAAAATAAAACACTTAAAAGTTGATGTCCGCCCACGTGAATATATTATATAAAACGTTATTGGGATAGGCCCGGGACCAAGGACCTAGGAAAAGATGGAACTTTAGACGCTCAGCTCCCTTTACTCCCCGAAATTCCCGTTTGTTCTTCCTGTGACCAGCCCCAAGCCAAGTTATTTCGAGAAGGGAGGCAGGCTGCAGGCTATTGGCACTGGCTAGGGTCCTAGAGGAACTGGTGGCAAAGTTGGGAGCCCCGTGGTGTTGGGATCTCTTGGAGGCGCTTCCGTTGGGTGTTCATTAAGGGGTGAGTTATTGCTACTCGAGCCAAAGGTCATTTCAAAGGCTTACGGTTGCGAGATCTTGTCTTTATAATGCCAGAATGCTTTGTATGGGGTTTTTTCCCCCTAACATGGTTAATGTTTTCAAAGTACTGAGTCAACAAATTACAGAATCTGGATGCTAGAGAGGGAATGGTGATTCCTCCTTTCACCTAATTTTATCAAATTTCCTTCACCCTCACCCCAGACTCGAGGCTTTGGTGGGCGGTAGTATTGGGGTGGCCTGTTTGCACGATTCTTGTATTTGTGAATCATTCTCATTTCTTAGGATGTTTCCCGCCAAACTGAAGCCCAGGAATTGAGTGGATGTGGGCAAGGACTCCAGGGCTTTGTTTATTACGATAGACCTAAGATAGCTCTTTACATCAAGCAAGAGTACCGGATAATGGCGTTTGGGATCTTGCTAGGAAATTTCCATTCTTTTTTTTTTTTCTGTGCCTCCTCAGGGGAGCCATGGAAGCACTGGAGAGCTCAGCAGTTGTTTTATCTTTTGGCCCAGAATAGACATATGCCACTTTCCATCCCCATCCCTCCTTCCAGTTATGAATCTCCAACTCTGCTTATTCCCTACCTCAAAGTTCCCTTCCAAGCGAATCTATTCTTTTACATTTCTGCTCCCAGAGGTTAGCGTACATTTTCAGAGAGCTCCTTTCTTCACCTGGGACTGTAGTTAACCCTAGGCCTCTATGAAAGTTAGGCATTTATTTCAGCAGTCTGGTTTAGGAGAAAGAGGAGAGGAAGAAGAGCGAGGGTTCAGTTTTTCCCCTCCATACCCCGAATGGGGTTAGGCGATGAAATCTCAGGACTTTTGTTCTCAGAACTTCCAGATTCCTTTGCTCTATGTCCTGGACTTTCATTGTCGAACAAATCTGCCAGGGCACGGCAAAAGTTTGCCCTCCAATCTTTCCCCTCAGCCAAAGTACTTCGTAGGAAAGGTTTTAGTTTTATTCATCGCCAAATTCTCCTCTCCTTCTGCTGAATGCTATCCTTCTGAATTAGGGCTAGAACAGTGTTTTATATATATATATATATATATATATATATATACACACACACACACATACACACACACACACACATTGATTATGAAGTTCTTAAAGGGGGGGAGGCTCTCGACACATAAGTGTGTAAGTGCGCAGAAGGGACAGCTTCCGCTGAGAGTTTTCCATTCTGTTCCAGATCCTCCTCCTCGGATTATCAAGAGAATCCTGAAGATCCTACAAAAAGAGTTAAAGACAAAATTCAAGGGGGAAAAACGTAATCGTGGTGAGTGTTTTCTTTAATTCCACATATTTTCCACCCACCTTACCATTTAGGGATATTACCCCAGCATTCCTACATCACAGACGTAAAACAAAACAGAAACTTTGATCTCGATGTGAATTGTAGCATTATTCCATGATAACCAATTACCAATCCTACTATATGTTGCTACTTAATGGGGTTAATTCTCATGCCTTAAGTGTACGGTGTGTTATGGTTTTGAGTTATCTGTTTTAAATAAGTGATATTAAAACTGCTAGCCCAGAAATTGACATTGGCATTACCTATAATAACCAAGTGGGAAAAAGAACTTGAGAATATCTGAAAATGTTGCCTTATAAAACAATTAACTTCTACGAGCTGAAACTGCAGAGAGAAAATTTGAAGATCTAGAAATATTAGACAACTCTAACGGGAGTGAGAGGGAGCAGTCTTTCCTCAAAAGGGCATGTGAAGCCACACACCCAAGTCATAGAACATGTATGTTCAAGAAAATATGCATAGTAGACTTCTTAATCCCTGTTTATCAAAAGCAGAGGGTGAGCAGAAGGAACCAATATGCCATCCCCACTTCCCTCTAGACTTACATGGAATTTATAAAAAAAAAAACCGTAATTTACTAACAATGGCGGCTCTTGTCAAATCCCATCGATTGCCCCCCCTCTCCCATCGCAGCCCCACTTGTAACTGCACCACAAATAAGAAAGAGTCCGTGTTTCGGAGTTCTTCTGGGTAGGACAGGGTGCAAGGTAGAGTAGTATCCGTTAGGTGCCCTGAACTTTTTTCCGTTCCCAAAGTGCCCTGTAGAAAAAAGTGCTCTTCGTCCTTGGAGAGAAATAAAGGTTCAACAATAGTCCCTGGGCCCTGGGTTGATGTAGTCTGAGTCCTGGCGGAGGAGAGCTACGGGGGACTGATCGGACCACTTTATATAGATCTCCCCTTCCTGTTGGCCAAGCTGGAAAAAGTGCGGCGTCGGGAATTCTTTTGCTGGTCTCCCTCCTACGCGGAGGCTGTTTTACACTTCTGAAAAGTGCGAGAGAGCTTGGGAAGTGTTTTCCTTTTCATTCCTTACTGAAGCGTTTACTGCCCGTCGTACTAGCAGTCATAAATTTTGTTACAAGGCGCAATGACAGGTGCATTGATATGCACCGCGAGAGCTCCGGCTGCTTAATAACCCCATCCACTGGCCGCTCTGACTGCCTTTTATTTATTCGGTATCATATTAGGTATTGATCCCCAACAGAATTAAGTGTAGTGAGCAAGTATTAGTACCGAGCTGCTTCATATGAATATGTTTGGACGTCGGATCGAACGCAATTGGGAGGCCGGGAACTTGTCAAGAGAGAAGTTTGTATTCTTACACGTGGGTACGTGGGGGTGGGTGGGTGACCGTTTGGCGCCACATTCCTGCTGCCTCCCTTGTCTTCAAACTGAACTTCTAAAAGGATTGGAGTTACCAAGCAGGCATGGCTCTTCCCTGGGAACAGGAAGAAAAGACACACGGCCCATTTCTGGGTTGGAGGACATTCTTAGGATTGGGCAGCCTGGAGTCAGATACTGGATGGGTGGGTCAAACTGATTTTATTGCCTGCAACATATGGCAAAGGTTCATTCGGCTTTAGCCTCCAACCCTTTTTTCAGGGTCGTGCTCCTGGGACGAGCCTGCAGCCTGTTTGCAGAAACCCAGCTTTTCTGTGCCTCCCCCATATATGGTCTTACCCCAGGCATTTTTTTGCTGAGCCCAAATGTACTAAGGTACCAAAGGGTGAAAAAAAAAAAAACTTAAGAGGGGGGGATCCAAAAGATGAGCCATTGAACAGTTGACCATTGTCCAAATGATTTATGACCCATTCCTCCTTTTTAGGTTCAAGCAGAGTTCACAAGGAGTAAAGATTTCTGAAAAGAAATAGAGTTAAAAAAAAAAAAAAAAAACCTAGTACCTCAGCAATATTCTCATTTTCTTGTTTTTAAAGAGGTGTTTTTTTGGAAGCACTATATACAAGGCCCTACACAATAAAAAGTGGTGGCCCCGTGCACACTGCTAGAGAATGTACAATTAACCAATAATAATTGAAGTACTAATAAAATTCTTTAAGACAATGGAAACCAAGGTACTGAATTTTGAATTTTGTGTGCTATACTTTTAGGCCTCATACACATAACACATAACTCCCCTAGAAAATACTTTATGGATGTTTAATATCACACAGTCTGTAAGAATATAATATTATAGATAGAAAGATACTATACATGGTATCCCCTATAAACATGAGATTGTCTTCAGCAGCTACTTTAATTTGATTGGTGTGCTTATAGCATAAGTCTGAAAGTAATTTTTTTTCTGAACCTTACAAAAAGAAAGGGGATATTTATTTATTTGCTACAGTAGTTGTCTAGATGAATGGCAGCATGAAAAGCTTGAAGTGTTCTTGAGTTTTGGCGATCTGAATCTCAGCCATTAACCTTTAGATGCATAAAGTACCAGGATTCTAAAGAATGAAAAGAAGAATCTTAAGAAAAATCTAAAGCCATCTCAGCCAAGGCCTCCTCAAACCTAGTATTTGACTCCTATGAGTTATTTAACCCTGTATCGGTCATATGATTAAAAAAAAGCTGTCATTTTTCTATTTAGTTACTTTAATTATCAGGACAAGATGTAGACATTAAAAGGAAATGTGTAGATAAAGATTCAACTGTTTTAGATACATATAGGTAACTAGTGCTTATCATGGGAAAATTGGAGAATGTTTATCTGCATAAATTTCAAGAAAATATTGAAAGTGAAAATTCAAACACAAAAAGCATTGCTTTGTCAGTATCATCTTCAGAACAACCAACCGACCTGCAAAGAGCTCTTAACTGGCCTGTCTTTCATCAAGTAACTCTATTCAAGATATGTATCAAAATCAAATTTTGATTTCAAGTTTAGAATTTTAGAGTTCGAGGAAGAATTTTTTATTGTTAGATTGATATTAGACTCTTAAAGCAGCAAATTGGCAAACAAATAAACAAACTGAGGAAAATTTTTTGTGCCAATAAATGCTTCAAACATGGCTAAGTAATGCAACTTGTATAAGTAATTCAGGTTATCTTAACTGCCTACATGGAAACTTAGGGGATGTCTCAAGAGAAGAGATCCAAAGATTTAAACTGAGGAAATTGATCATTAATTAAGGCAAGGGAGCTGACCTATGTATTTTCTTTATCATACAAACAAAAGTTTTGGAATACTATGAGTTATATTTTAACTTCTTAGGAATCTTTCAGAAGGAGTAGAAGATGTGGAGAGAAGCCTCTATCAAGAGTCAGGAGTTACAATAGGGGTGGAATTCTCCTTATTGGGGGGGGGGGAGGATTCTAATTCTGGTTCCATCCATCATGTCATGAGTGACTCTCTTGTTGAAGACAGACACAGAGAGAGCAACAGTAACAGAAAGGAAGGGGGGGGGGAGAGACACACAGAGAGACAGAGACAGGCAGAGAGAGAGAGAACAAGAGAGAGGGGAAGGGAAGGAGGAAGGAGGGAGGAAGAGACGAACAGACAGAAACACAGAGGTAGAGACAGAGACAGAGATCAAAACACAGAAACGGAGACAGAGAGACACACATACATAGAGATGCTATATCAAAGTAAAGGTAGATAAACACAATTCTTTATAGACTAGATCTAGGATAAAATAGTAAAAAAAAAAAAAAAGTTGAAAACCAGCTTACCTATGCTTACTCACCCCATTCATTTAAGATTCACAACTTTCCAATTCATCACCAAAGAACCTCCATTTCAGGTTATGAAGAAAGATATAAAACCTTGAAATAATAGAGGATTTTGTTGGAGGATAAAGGTAGGAATCATTGGATGTAATTCTGAGAACATTTCAGTAGTTTTAACAGATTTTTTATTTCTTATTTTTCTTCCTTACTAACCTTAAGACCTCATTCATTCGGCTTTATATGACTCCCTGTGACTCCATGAATGACTTAGACTCAGAAATAACCATTCATAGGAAATCTTGTCATTCTAAGGGTCTCATTGGTTGTTCTCTTCCTTCATCTAGTAGAAGTATTTTCAAGGGAAACTCCACCTTTATTTTTCTACATGGCTTAAGAAATACACAACTAGTGTATTGGAGGAAAAATAAAAACATCTTTGAAGGCAAGTCCAGAGAGGGAAAGAGACAGAGTGACTAATGCATTTCTTGTTCAAGAAAAAAAATCTTTTTCTTACAAGAGTTTAGACAACTTGAATTTCACAAGAACCTTAGTTTCACAAGAACAGCATTTCTCTCTCATCCTTCCTTCTTTCACAAGTAGGTATAAATAAAATGATGGTAATAGGACTCAACTGGGGGTGGGAGGGAGTAATATCTATTCTGTACTGACTTATCTTGCCAATGACAATCCCAATGGGCTCTCTTCTCTTTCTCTCCAGCAGTTTGCCCCCTGGACTGGGGCTGACCCATAGCCCATCCAAGAAGTCAGTGGGAGCTGGAAGAGAAGGTGAAGGAGAAGGTGGCATTCAATGTTATTTGAGTCGGGTCATCAGGCCCCAGAGATTCCAGAGTGCACAATGCAGAAGACTGCCTACTATGAGAACACGGGCCTCTTTGGAGGTTATGGCTACAGCAAGGCTGCTGACACTTATGGCTATGGGTCTACTCATCAACCTTACCCACCCCCTGCTGCCCCTGCAGCCCTGGATGCTGATTATACAGGTTCTGCTTGTTCTATCCAGAGCTCGGCACCAATCCGTGCCCCCACCCACAAAGGTGGGGAGCTCAATGGTAGCTGCATGCGTCCAGGTGGTGGGAGTGGCCAGGCTGGTGGGGGTGGCAGTCAACCCCCTGGCTTGAATACAGATCAGCAGCCACCCCCACCTCCACCCCCACCCCCTACACTGCCCCCGTCCTCACCTACAAATCCTAGTGGTGCTACCCCAGCTAAGAAGGCCAAGGGTGGCCCCAATGCCTCCGGCTCTTCCTCTGCTACTATCAGCAAACAGATCTTCCCCTGGATGAAGGAATCCCGGCAGAATTCCAAGCAGAAGAGCAATTGTGCCACTTCAGGTAACCATCCATTTGCTCTTTTCCTTTAAGGTCCCATAATCTAATCCCCATCTTATCTAAGGACATTCTATCCAACCTAGACTCATGGAGTTAGAAGGGATCACCTGAAACACCATATAATCGCATTGGGCTCTTTTTACAAAATTCAGAAACCACCTCTCCAACATCTTTGACAGGTGTACTTCTTTCATATATAGCCTCTTCTGAAACACCTCAAACTTGGGAATTCAATATCTTTAACTCCATTCTATTATTGGACAATTCTAGCTGTAAGAAAACTTGTCTTTACACTCAGCAGAAATCTACCTCCACTATTTCCAGTCATTATTCCTAATTGTTCCCTCCAGATCAAAGCAGATCTCTATTCCTTCAAATATTTGAATTGAATTGAAATCAATAAACTTTTATTAGTTTGAAGTCACTTCTGCACACAGTAGGTGATGAAATTATGCCTTTTGAATTATTTTATTAAATTTTATCCTATTCCCCAAGCGAATGGTCCCCAAATCATCGCAAACCCATCCAACCTTGTCAGATAGGCCAAAAACCATTTAATTTTTTTTTGGGGGGGTGTCATAAAGAGCAGCAGAGTCTCAGTTATAGATAACCCTGGGATTCCTTCACTTAAGGAAGAGTCATGAGAGAAACAGAACTAAGGAAAAGTGTCTTTTGTTCAAGTCAATCCAACAAATATTTACTGTGTGTTACATTAAAGTTTACTGTACTAGGTACTGTAGGAAATACTATCAAGAGATGATAGCCTGGTGATGAAGGGCAGAAAAAGGACTTTCTATTTTTAAAACAATAGGAGTAGGTCAGGGTATGCCTCTTTTGATCTGTGATCAACACTCTTGGCTTCTGTGGTGTCCTACATTCTTTAATTTGGCTTGCAAATAGTGGGTAAACATAGTTTTCCAGACCAAGGCATTAGGGAAATCAATGAATCTGACTTGGTGTCAGGTTTCTAGTTTTATTGTTGCTCTCTGCTCTCTTTTCCCTAAAAAAGGTCAACTAACCACTAAGCTTCTTTTTCTGCCCTTCAGCCTTGAGAAAGTGTTCAAGAAACACTCAACCTTCCATTTGTTCCCTGTCTTACCTAGGAGAAGAATAACCTCTGGGCATCTTCATGGGTGTCTCTATTGATACCTTCTTTCCTCTCTTCCCTTTAATACTTTCACCAGTGGGAATTCTGAGTGAGTTTTCTCCCAGAGGACCTGCATCATTTAAAGTGCCATCTCTACCTTCATCCCCAAGAAAAAGAGCCTCCCTAAAGACCAAGAATAGCTTTTCCAGTTTTCTGTTCTCTGGGTGGAGTTTCTATTGAATATGCAGATGAGCTGAAGTTTGGAAACTAGTTCCCCAGTGCCTGAAATTTTCTTTGTTCAAAATAGTCTCACCTCATAATACTTGTGAGCACAGCAATATTCAGCATTCAGAAGACTAGTTTGAACCTTCCTGCCAAAGAACTGGGGTTGAGAAGGATAAGAAGGGACTGTTGGTGTGAAATACATTTCATCATTTATTTCTATTCCACATTCAAACATCTGGGAATATATGGGCCCTCCCAGAATAATGCCTTAGGGTCCAAAATAAATTTGGAAATGTTACTTTCAGAGGGTATGGAAATGGTCAGAGTCTAAAGCCATATGCTCAATAGTTAGAGACCTGTGTGGTCTTTCTTTTAATCTTAACTTCTCTTTCTATCCCGTCAGGAAGCTCAAACCAGGGAATGGCTACTATGGGGAGGAGGACTGGGAAAAGGTGGAAAGGGAATACAGGAATCTCCTTTTATCTTTAGTTGCCTCAATTCTTCAATCTCTTTATGTGAGGCTGATCCCTGACCCACTTTTTTGCTCTGTTTTTCTCCCTTCCTTCCTCAACTCAGGTGAGAGCTGTGAGGACAAGAGCCCACCAGGTCCGGCGTCCAAACGGGTCCGTACAGCTTACACAAGTGCGCAGCTGGTGGAGTTAGAGAAGGAATTTCATTTCAACCGTTACCTGTGCCGTCCACGCCGGGTGGAGATGGCCAACCTGCTCAACCTCACCGAGCGCCAGATCAAGATCTGGTTCCAGAACAGACGGATGAAGTACAAGAAGGACCAGAAGGCCAAGGGCATCATGCACTCGCCTGTGGGTCAGTCTCCAGAGCGCAGCCCTCCACTGAGCGGGGCTAACCACGTGGGCTATTCAGGCCAGCTCCCCCCAGTGCCGGGGCTGGGCTACGATGCTCCCTCACCCCCTTCTTTCGCCAAGTCCCAGCAGAACATGTACGGCCTAGCCGCCTACACGGCGCCGCTCAGCAGTTGCCTCCCACAACAGAAGCGATACCCAGGCCCTGAGTACGAGCACCACCCCATGCAGAGCAACGGGAGTTTTGCCAACGCCAACCTGCAGGGCAGCCCGGTCTACGTCGGTGGGAACTTTGTCGATTCCATGCCGGCCTCGGGTCCAGTCTTCAACCTGGGCCACCTCTCCCACCCCTCGTCGGCCAGCGTGGACTACAGCTGCGCCGCCCAGATCCCGGGCAACCACCATCACGGACCGTGTGACCCCCACCCCACCTACACAGATCTCACGTCTCACCATACATCTCAGGGAAGGATTCAAGAAGCCCCCAAACTGACACATCTGTAGTGGGCTCTGGTCCTGTAGGAGGGCGCTGCAGCGACGGACTCACTTTTGAATTACCTCACTTTGGTTTGGGTTTGTTATTTTCTTTTAAAAACATTTTGTTTGTTTGTTTGTGTGCCTGTTTTACCCTTTTCCTTTCCTCTCCACTCCCTTGACGTTCCCTGGTCCCTATAACTCAAAGGGCCCACAGTCTAGCAGTGGAGGGGTCTCCCTTCTCCTAACCGCTCCTCCTTTGGGGTAACTCTCCATAAATCAACTAAAAGGATCTTCTGTGAGCATGACAGTGCAATATACTGCAAACCAAGGGACTAATAATCTGGTAATGATGTACTGGAAGGTAAGTCTTAGATCAATTAGAGTTAGCACGTCATGCAGAGGGGATGTAGACCAAGTGTGAGCGATGGGATCTTTCTTGCCTGCATCGAAGCTTATTTCCAGAGACGTTAATTTATATGATTCCTCAATAATGTAAGGATTGCATAGGACTAAATGATATGTATTTATTATTTTAAGCGAGTCATTTTGTATCACGGATTATTTATCCTCGTCTTAATGTATTTATGTGTATATTTGTAGAGTTTATTCAGCGTATCTTCGGGAGATCGATTCAGGTCCGCGGTGGCTACGTTTCACCTATTTAGTCTACTTGGTCTGAACCTAGTTGAGAGAGTAGTTTTGAACAGTTGTAACAGTGGCTGGTGTTTGTAGTTTATGTGAGGATTAATTAAGACCGCAAATTGTAATTCATGAATAGAGTGGCACAGAACATTTCGAAAAGGCGGTTTTGCATTTTCTGAACAAACAGCACACACCACACAAGGTTTATTAATTTCAAGTTGTCTGGTACCATTTGAAAAATACTTAGAATAAAAAAAAAAGTACGTTTCTCAGTTAGAAGTGTATCTGTTTTGATAATGCATCCTTGCGAGCAGATCACGCTGCCATTTTCTTGCTGAAAAAAAAAAAAAAAAAAAAAAAAACAGGGACACAAAGCCCTTCTGAGGCTGACGATTGCTTGCGGATGGGAACCCAGAGCCCCAAGTCTTTATGGGGGCTACTTTCCGACATTCCAGCTTTTCGAACCTAGAGGCAGGAATTAAGAGCCGTTTTAATAGTGATGATTTCATTAGAGGTTTCCGGAAGGACTCACAATGCTGCTGCCTCTCTCCTTTGTTGTTTCTACCGTCGTCTTTCTACTAGGCAGGAATCGATTTTTTTGTAGACTTCATTTCAATTTGGGAGACTCAAGCTTACTTTTGTGCATTAAGTAATAATATATTTTAAAAAGGAACTTTGAAAGAAAAATGACAATCAAAGAAAAGACACAAGGCACAGGAAAAAAAACAAAAAACAAAAAACAAACCGCAGTCCACCACCCATAAATCCCGTGGAAATGTGCTCAGAAGCTTTTTACTTAGGTGATGCTGTTTACGATTCACCTCGTTCTCTTTTGTAGTAACCAGTGGTTCATTTCCAAGGAAAACAAACTTTAACTCACAATGTAAAATAATAAAAGTTTCATTAATAGAACCGAAAAGAACAAACACCTCGTTTACTTCTCCCCTTTCTTCCCTCCCCCCTTCACCTAAGACGCCATGGCATTTTGGGTTTCCGAACATTTTGTAAATATCATAATGTCATTGGCTGGGCCCATTATAACTGACATCATCTTCTCCAAGGGGCGTTCTTTGAAAACGCCTCCAGATACGGGTCAGTTCTTTAGTATTTCCAGCGAAGTCGTCCGACTCTTCTTTCTCTATTGGGTCTGACAAATCCTGCAGCTTTTATCTCCAGCCTCTGGTGACAAGAGGTGAAATGCCTGTTGTAGGAAATATTTTAACTCCTCATCCTCTGGTCCAACAGCAATCTTTTCTCTTTGATGTTTGTGTTTCGCTGAATAATAATGACTTCAAATAACATTTAGTTATCTGCTTTCTTTGTGCTGTTTCGAAAATAGCATGTTAGATTGGAGAAAACAAAAGCATTCTCATTTCATTTGATCCAAGTAGGATCATATATTTCAATATTTATGTTATAGATGTGTGAAAACAAACCAAAAGAATAAACAGCTTCGAATGAAAATATATTTTACCCACTTTCAGGCTTAAAATTGTTTTCTATGGAAATCTGCAGCAATAGGCAAAATCTATAATTATCCAGAACGAAATGATTTTGAAAGCTATTAGGGAATCTCTGAAAGAGCACATTGCTTTTTAAGGACTATATTAACCTTATACCAATTAGCTAAATATTAAATAGACGAATTGTGGATTATTTAGATTTCAACTATTTCCCCATCTCCTCTTCCTCACGTAATTAATAATAAAAAATACATAATGCATCATCGCTACAGGCGTTTTCTAGGGTGTTATGTGACCGCAGGGGTGTCTGCTGAGTCTGCTCAGATAGTTGGTATCTGCAAAGACCCAAATGTTATCTTCAGTTTAGGATTTCATGGATTAGATTTTAAATGGTGTCTGTTCTGGCTGACATCAATCCTTCCTCTTGCATTCAGATATCTAGGCAAATACATGTTTATTAACCATATCTACTTTTCCTGTATCCCGGTCACTGGATACAACACTGGAGAAAGCAGGTTTTAGTCTTGGGGCCTGCAGGACTGGTTTGCCCGCCCTGACCTCCATCCAGGTGGTGAAAATTGGGATTCCCGTCCCCTTCTCCTCCCAACTCCACCCCCCACCCAATTTCAGAGGGCCAACAAAGCTTGAAAATCTCTCAATTCCCAGTTCTCGTCATTGGTGTGAGGAATCATGTGATAAGTAAATTCGGTTTCTTCTCGCCTTCTCTCACCGCATAGGGTGGGGGCAGTAGTGGTAGGAGAGAGAAATAGGAGAGCGGTCGAGAATTATTAAAAGAAATGTTTCTCAAGCAGCGATGCTGCCATTTGGAGATTGGAGTCACACAAAAGAATGGAAACAGAGGGGTGTGTGTGTGTGTGTGTGTGCGTGTGTGTGCGTGTGTTACAGACACAGAGATACCGATAGAGATAGACAGAGACTTAGGGATACAAACACATATAAGTAGCAACTTTGGCATATACTAACCTACCCTACTCTCCACATATCCATTTAAAACTTCATCAATTATAAACTACCCGCCTTGGTCTCCATCATAAATTCAGCTGCTTAGAATTTGCAATTAATGCTATGAACCATCAGAACCCAAGCAAAATAAAATGCCCTCCTTAATTGCAAGAGTTTGCAAACCTTTATTTCGAATCTCCCAGGGTTTGATCCCTGTCTCCAGCGTGCCTTCTTCATCCCCATCCCAGACTTCCCCTGTGACTCAAGCCCGCCTCAGAGCCTTAGTTTTCAGCCTAACTCGAGGTCACAAAAGCAGCTCTATCTACGGAGGCGCAAAAGCGCCTCTTCGACTGCCAGTTCTCAGAAATAAAGAAAGAAAAGGGTGAGATGGTGGGGGAGGGGAAGGAGACGCGGAAGAATCCCAGGGATCGCGAAATGAATCTGGGTCTTGAGGCCAGACTGCCTGGAAACTCTTCTTTGTTCTATCAGTGATTTGGCCGAGAAATTTTGGGGAAAGAAACCGGTTATTCTAGCTGTAGAGCACACATTGTTGGAATGGTTCTGGCCATTGTTTCAAAAGAAACACAAAGCAATTGAAGTCCTCCATCACCCGCTGCAGGCTGGGGATTGGTGAGGAGGGCGGGAAGGAGGGGATCAGTTAAAGAGGTGCTGGATCGAAGCTCAGAGATTCAGTCTAAGGTCCCATGAGATTTCTTACAGAGTTGAGTAGGCCTTGGGTTCGGTGTGGGAGGAGGTTTGCTGGGGATAAGGGATGCAAAGCTAGTGTCTTTGTGTTGGTCGATTTCTAATGGATCTCCGTTGTGGGAACCAGACAAAGGAGAGTTGTTTCGATGGAATGGGGGTTACAAGAGAGGGGAATGGTCCTTAAACCTAGGCCCTGATCTCTGGGAGATTCCACAAGTTTTCCAAAGAGGAGGAACCACTTCTCGGGATCCCAGACACTCCCTCTTCCTACTTTTATCCTCTTCTTTCTCAAAGGGATAAGTAGAAGGAGAAATATCTCTCTGAGCAACTTTGAAGACAAGGATGAAGGGAAGCAGCTTGTGTGGGTGAGATGGGGCCTGAGAGGACCCCAGGATCACTGGGACTGAATAGTGAAGCAAGCCAGGCCAGAGGGTTCTTCCTGAGACTAGGCAAAGGCCGGGTGGGAGTTGGGGGTGAGAACTTATGCACCCCTCTTAGGGAATCTAACACATCAAGCCACTCACCATTTTCAGTTCGTTAAGGTAGAGGAATAGGAACTGAACAGAAAAATGAAAGAAGAGACAAAGTTGGTCACAGCAGTCAAAGGAACTGAGACTATGCAGCTCTATATGTCCAACTACATATTAGATTTGGTGTGGGTATACAAGTCTAAGAGTTGGTGCCAGTTATGAGGCCTAGGAAAGGGAGACTAGGAAAAAATGAGCTGTTACATACAAAGTCTAGTGGCTGGTTTTCAGACCCTGATCTCATCCAGAGATCTGACAGAGAAAAATCTGCCTCTGGTGGAATCATTAAGTCAACCATCTATTTGTACCAAGAGAAACTTCAAAAAGGGAAGAGGAAGGAGAAGGGAAGAGAAAAAAAAGGAGGGAGGGAGGAAAGAAGGAAGAGAGAGTAGAGAGAAAGAAAGAGAGTGGGGGAGGAAGAGAGACAGAGAGAAAGAGAGTGTTGTTTTCTTTTCTCCTAGCCTTGTACCCTTGCAGAGGCACATCAACTGAATTGGTTTCTGAAGCCCTAGAGGCTGCTAACCTTGCTGAACAAGATTTTTCGAATTTCTATCTGTAAGGGATATTAAAAGATAGTGATTACCTATACTAGTTACTCTTGTCTTCTCTTCTCCTCAGTCTGTAGCCTTATGGTCCCTGAGAAGAAATGTACTGGGACAGGCGGTTAGTGAGTTTAAGCTCTCCATCTGTTGGGGTTTTTATACAAAAGGTAGAGGTCGAGAGAGCCACAGATGGAAGTTACCTGCATCCTAATATGAACCATTGCTGTTTCTGACATTGATGAGAGGAACATTTCATCCCCTACTCCCAATATTACATATGGCATAGAGTTGTTTTGTGGAACCAAAGGGCTTATTTTTACTTTACAAGAAAAAGCAGTGGTTGTGAAACCTCCTTGGGTTCTATATAGGCCAGCAGTCTTCTTCAACAGGAAATTATTAGTTTTCTTCAGGTCATTCTCTTTAAAACTGAAAAACAGAATTTTAAAAAGGTACTGAAGGTACATTACTGAAGGTAATGTAACCCAATAGGCTGACAGCATAGCCATCTTAGAGAAGACAAGAGAGTTTATGATGATGATGAACATCACCATGGATACAGGGATGACATAGTGATTCAAGGGAACTTATTCATCCCAAAGACACAGGAGATACACAAAGGAATTGGAATGAGGTTTACCCCTCTGAGATCTTGTATTCTTATTTTTAGTAGTTCATTTATTAGTGGTCCTTTGTAAGCAAGCTTAATGGGGAGAAGAATGTTCAGAGCCTCAGTTGGGATTTGGTGGGTGAATGGGTAGAACAAAGGTAGAATAAAGGTGATAATGGTAATAATAAGGCAGTATGGGAAAGTGGCTAGGAAGTTAGGAACACCTGAGTTCAAGGTCTGCCTTTAATATATATTTGCCCTCACATTAAATGATCCACTTGACCTTCAATGCCCTCAGCCACCCTATTGTTGTAGACAATTTTGAAAGTATGGCTCATGATTCTAAGTGTAGTGCTTTTATTATTATTATTATTTGTTATGTCATGCTAGCTGAATGTTTCTGCTTCCTCAAAACCTTTTCCCATCGAAATCAAAAGTGACAATGCTTATCAAGATCAAATACTTAGATGATTATTTGGGGTTGGACTTGGAGTCAGGGAAGATGTCAACACTTACAGCCCTACTGCTACTCTTCCAAAGTAGAAAAGTACTTGAGTCTGGCATTGCAGTTCATTGTTTGAGGGCCAGTGGAATAGATTTGTTGACTCACAGACATTTAGGCATTTAGAAAGCAGTTGTTCAGCACAAGATGTGCACATTGCTGATGACTCTGTTCTCAAGAAATTTATAATTTTATGGAAATAGTGGTGATGGGAAATACATGTATGCAAATAAGTAGGATAGATGTGAATGAGATAATTACAAAGGAAAGGTCCAGGGTAAGTGCCACTCTCTCCTTCTAGAGGATATAGTTGAGCTTGGAAAGAATTATGAACTTCAACAAATGGAGAAAGAGACTGGGAAGTCCATTCTGAACATGAGGGATGGTCTGAACAAAGACACAAGGACCAGAAGGGTCAGACAAGAATGAGGTGGACAGAGGCTGGACTATCAAAATAAGCATTATGGTATAAGACAAAACAGGGAGATAGCAAATACATTATGTATGGTCTTAAATGTAATGATTAAAAGTTCATTGTTTATTTAGTAGGTGGTAGAGAATCATGAAAAGTTTGGAGTTTGATGATCTTAAGATCTATACATTAATGAGATCACCTCAGCAACAACATGAAGAATGGGTTTAAGAGGGGAATCGAATAGAGAAAACAAAACTAGAAGTCTAAATGACTTTGAATATGATGATGCCAGCACTAGAAATAGAGAAGTTTGGAAGTTGTCATCAGGCAGAAACAATAAGGAGACATGGGTAACCAATTAAATGCATTACACTGGCAGTTTCCAGGGGCATGAAAAAGACACCATTTCCACAGAGAGGGTTTGATGAGAGAATCCTTCACAGCATGGCAATCTATGGGAAGAAGAACTTAGACTGGAAGTCTAGGTTACTTATGTCTAGCTCACAAGATATCAGAGAAGTAAAAACCTAGGCAGGACTGAAGGAAAGAGTATGTGAAGGAAAAAGTGTTTGAAAGAGACACTAATATAAATTAGGATGTAAGGAGAGCCGTAGATCTGAAACAAACATACCTTCCATACCAGTCTGAAATTTGAGGAACTTGACTTAATACGTTCCAATAAGGATTTAAGATGAAACACCCAACGTGTATTTGCCAGATTATAGTAAAGATTAAAGATCCTTGCAGCTTCCTCTTCCTTTCCTAAGATAAAGCCCTTGTAGAAGGTGCTCTCTGATCCTTTCCTTTTGTATACTGGGAATATGGATAGAAGGGCAAGGGCTAGGGAATACAATGAGTTTCAAGTGAGTCCAAAGGGAAAAAATTGGCAATATCGCCTTCCCCTCTATTTCTATACCATCTCCCTAGCTCCTTCTCAGCAGTAGGACAATTCCCATTCTCCTACTAGCAATGGCCAGCTATTTGCAGACAAAACACAAAGGAAATAGCCACACCCTCTCGCTGCAAACGTTCCCCAGTCTCCCCGCAGCATCCCGAGGCGCTTTTAAGGCTAAGAAGGGAAGGCCTAGGAGCTGGGAGTGGGTGGGAGGGAGACGCGGGGGTGAGAGGTAAACACGAGAAACTGAGGGGTTGTAGCTGACCGGGGCTCGTCTACCCAAGCGTTCTTCCTTCCCCCATTGGGAACAATAGTTGTCTCCTCCCCAGACTAGAGGCACAAAGGGGGCCTGTCTCTGCAGCTATGAGCCCGGGTTGGTCGGCTGGATACCTACGTGACTCCACGTTCATTAGCATCTGTTTGTGACCACGAAATATCGACGTTATAGACTGTGTCTCTGTGATATGTAAGGCTTGGGGGAGGGGTAGTAGGTGGATATTACTAAATACTACCTGAAATCTTTCCTGAAAGACAAACGGTGAGTAAATCAGCCTTACTGACTGAAGCATTGCCTTCTCAGCAAGGAGCCGAATTAAAGACCTGGGTAAGAAGGAGGAAGGTGGCTTGGGACGGATAGAGGGGGTGTTGTGTGTGCGTGGGGAGGGGGTGATGGGAGGGAGGCTGGTTCTATTAAGAGTTCATCAATCACCCGATGTGCACTTCTCACTCGACAGCGGTTCCTCCTACTTGAGAGCACGTCTGGGCCAGCTGGGAACCGACCAGAAACCACAAGCAGAGGAGACAGAGCTAACGGGCGAAACCCGCAGCTTCCTAGCTCCAGCAGGGAGGGGAGTAGAGATCAAACCTCTTCTCTGTAACAAGAGGAATGTAAAAAGGGACCTATCTGGGTAACCACAGATAGCAACCGCACCAGCCTCCCGCCAGCCTTTCATTCCCATTACATCTCTGTCACACTGTCTATGCCAAACATTGCCACCCAAGGAACACCCACAGGGAGACCCTGCCAAACGCCAGTTTTACTATTACTCAACCCTCTCTTCTACACATCCAGATCCATTTTCCACATTCTTCATCACACCTCCATAAGACACAGAGACATACAAATAGACAAACACAGAGACTGTCTCCACTTTTATCGGCAAACACCCAACTCCTCTTTTCCCTCAGTCATCAGCAAAGAGATCTCTGCAAAGAGCATATAAAAATTAGAATCAAAGAAGATAGTAATTCATTTAAAAAATCGGCAATGAAAAAATACTTAAGTTCAATATCCAACGGCAGAGTTAAACATGATTGGTTATCTAACTTATTTGCAAAAGATATATATGAATGGAAAAAGGAGGGGAAATTTGTGGTTGAACTTGAAGGTAACCTTAAGCATTTTTATGGTCAAAATAATCATTAAAAACAATTTACCAATATGAAATTGATGCTTCTTTCTTCTTTTTATGTGTGAATGTGTATGCTTGTGGGGCCAGGGGGAGGATGAGAGGGAATGGGAAGGATTTCTAAATTCTTCTTTCACATTTAGTTAAATCTAATTTAGCACAGTTTGTGGAATATAGGAGGTTCTTAATAAGTGCTTATTGATTGATTGGACAAAAATTTATTAAGCATTTTCTTTGGGTAAGACATTATCCTAGGCACTAGAAACACTGTGTTAGACCCTCAGATTATTATTATTCACAACACATAAATGAATCTACAACTGGTCTTAAAATCTAACAAGATTCTTCTATTTCTGAGGGTTAATAAACCAAATTCAAAAGGGGCCCATTTAAAAAAAAACACTTCTTTCTGCAAGGTAAACTCTTTTTTTGTTAGGTGGCAGAAAGTTTAAGCCTATAAGTTCCATTTGTTATTTCCTCCTTAGGAGGTATTTTAGAAGTTATGTAAAGTTTTAGTTACATCACCTGAGAGGAGGGAGACCCATTAAAGAACAGAATGCCAATAGTATCCTCTCTCTAACAAACCTACTTTCAGGTTTTTTTCCCCTTTCCCTTTGTGACACATACGTTCTTTTTATGTGGCGGCGAAGGAGGGAAATACCACAGAACTAGCAGGGTTTTGGAATGGAAGAACCTAAGTTCAAACCCCATCTCTGAAGGCAACTCCCCTTGGTGACCCCAGGAAAGTTGTCTAACTTCTCTGACCTGTTTTTCTCTTCAGAAATGAGGGGCTGGGCTAGATGTCTTCCTCAGTTCCAGATCCCTGAGATTCATCTAATGATTTCCTTTGTGGGATAGAAGGACCTTATCTAAGGTTACTTTGCTTCCATCACTCTCTTGTTCCTCCTAAAAAGAAGCATTCAAAGCTCATTACAATGTCATGCACTTTTACACTTCATAAATTCTGTATTGACAAGAGACAGAGGTTAAATGACTTATTTGATGAAACAGAACACACATTGAGAAGCATTAATGTAGTAGAAATCACAAAAGACATCCCTCTGAGTCCTGTTTTACTACTTATTATTGGATAAATCACTTAAACTCTCGGAGACTCAGTATTCTCATCTGGAAAATGAATATAATAGCTACAACACAGGATTTTGGGTGATTTGTAGAAAATGAGTCAATAAAGCTGTTCCAATCAAAACAATGATCCAAATTAACTCTGAAAGACTTATAATGGAAAATGCTATCTATATCCAGAGAAAGAACTGATGGTGTCTATATACAGATTGTATAGTAGGCTTTTTTTTTTTTGAGGATTTCTTTTGGGAGGAGTATATGTTTTATTATTATTATTATATTTTACAACATAACTATTATGGAAATGTTTTGCCTGACTATCTCTCTCTCTCTCTCTCTCTCTCTCTCTCTCTCTCTCTCTCTCTATATATATATATATATATATATATATATATATATACCTATATGGAACAGCTTTCTTCTTCAATGAGGGAATTGAAGAAGGAGGAAAAAAGAAAATCTGGAACTCAAAGTTTTAAAAACAAATGTAAAAATGTTTTTACATGTACCCGGGGAAAATAAAATACTAAATAAATGAAAAAAAATTAAAAAGAAAAAGAATCAATAAGTGTGTAAAGTATTTCATAACTTTAATCTCACCTATTATTATTGATAGTTTGGATTAAAATTCTTATCCCTGGGGATTTTCGACATTCAGTCCTGTGCCTTCCTTATCTCCTCTGTTCTTAGTTGGGATACATAAATCTGTTTTTTCCTCCTCCTATCATCCCTCACCACAAGCCTTGTAGTTAATCCTCTTCAAATTCCAGAAGAATTGTGCAGGTCTCTATCTCTGCCAGCAACCAGTTTGGCTAAAATGCAATTCCCAATCCCACCAAAAAGAATCCAAAGGAATTTGGCATCTTATTTGAATCAACACTGCCTCCTGGGGTACAAGAACCAGATGAAGTTTGGCTGGGTATTAGCTCATAGCAGGTGATTATTAATTAAATTACATAGGATCAGACTAGATCTTTAATACTCTCTAAGGAGGCTACTTCTGGTGGTAGTGGGATCATTTTCACTTCACTTCACTAGAAGTTTTCAAGGAAAAGCCGGATGACCACTTGTTGGTAATGTTGTGGGAGTGGGAGGTGTTGTTCTTGGTTAAATACGTGTTGGGCTGGATTAAATGATCTCTCAGGTTCTTTCCAATTCTGAATTTCATGAATTTTCTTTCATACAAGGGATTTACTCCCTGAGATATATCACAGATCCTGCTCCATCTTAATTGATTTGTGTTCATGAGTTACTGTGGTTAAAAAGCAATCAGAAAGCTTATATAAAATATCTCTTATTTGCCAGATATTGTGCTGGGGATATAGAGAG
This sequence comes from Sarcophilus harrisii, assembly GCF_902635505.1. Taxonomy (NCBI): domain Eukaryota; kingdom Metazoa; phylum Chordata; class Mammalia; order Dasyuromorphia; family Dasyuridae; genus Sarcophilus; species Sarcophilus harrisii. The sequence continues at coordinate 396,667,938 of NC_045428.1, read as the reverse complement.
GGAAAAAAATTCTCTGACCTTAAAGTTTGTTTGTCTATTCTAGACTTTGAAAATAATATAAATTCTACAACAATGACAAACACATAAAAATTCTGTTAACAATAATTGTTTACCTTTCTGTAAATGGGCATCTCTATGCTTAGCTATTGCTGGGTACCAAATTAACACATATACAATCCATCACTAGGCTAAAATTCCAAATCTTTCCAGTATGATAGGTAAAGAACTGAGGGGGGGGGGCAAAGAAAAATAAAAGAATACTACCTTTTCTCTAGAAATATTGTTCTTTTCCTATTTGTAGTGAAGGGTTGCTCTAAACCATTTTCTTTCTCTTTCATCATCTTTCACCCAAACTTTTATGTTATTTTTAATTAGTAATGACCACAGAATCGCCTCAAGGAGATTTTTATTTCTTCAAATGCAAAGAGTTTTTAACATTCATTTTTATAAGATTTTATGTTCCAATTTCTTTCTCTCTCCCTCTCTTATTTCCCTTCTTCCCAATACAGTAAGCAATCTGTAATAGATTATACTTGTACAATCAAGGGCGTAGTTTAATTCTAGAGAGGGTAAATCCTAAACTCTGATTTCATTTGACTCCTTTTCATAGGAATAGAACCTCTTTCCCTGTAGAGCTAAGGCCCAAGCTGTACTTTCCAGGGTTCTCACTGTCTCCCTCGACAGCTGATCTGAAGTAACTAAGTTAAAAGAAATCCTTCACTCTTTGGACAGGGGAAGGTATAGGACTGAAGAGTCAATCCAAGTCTTTCATTTCTACATCCTATAATAAGGACAAAGGAAAGGGAGAGAATGAGTATTTATTTAGAGCACACTAAAGAGCTAAGCACTTTACAAATATCATATCATTTGATATAACAACTCTTGGAGATAGCTACTATTATTACTATCATTTTATAATTTATAACTGAAACTAACAATGATTTAAAGGACTTGCACAGGGTCACACAGCTAGTAAGCTTCTGAGGCCACATTTGAACTTTGGTCTTCCTGATACTAGACCCAGCATAGTATCCACTGCACCACCAGCTTCTAAGACAAGATTAAATTTTCAGGGCCCACACACTCAGCTTCATAGCAACACCCAGAGTCAGATTGATTGGAAGAAGGAAGCTACCTACTTTTCTTTTGAGAGTAGTCTTCTTCTTGAAGGCAGGACATTTGAGAGTGCAATTTAGAGGAACAACCAACTAGTTCCAGTCTTTCTTTAACATACCAGTGTGATCCCTGGTGGGAGGAAAGAATGTTCTTCTTCTAGTTTGGGCATGGACCTAGGCAGAAAAGATTTTCAAAGGCAGATCAGAGAATCCACAGACCAATTTCATGCCAACACACTGAGAGGGAAACATGGGGGTACTCAAATCAATCCTTTTCTTTTGCTAATCTCCTATCCTAAAGTCCACCTAAATCTAACTGTTGAGAGTTGTAATGGAGCTTCTCTATCTCTGTCTGCCCCTTATTTCCCTTTCTTTATTCTTTCCTCTTTCTTTGACTCATTTCCTTTCTTCTCCTCTTTCCTCTTTATTTCCTCTTTCTTTCTCCTTTCTCTTTTCTCAGAGCCTCAGACATCTCCAAAGAGATCCCAATGAGATGAGAAAACGTTTAATGGCACAGTACTCCATTAACCTCACAGAATTGCTAAATACATGTTTTGCTCAAGTATGGAGAACAATCTACCTCTACATTCTGACATAAAAATCTGATGAAACTTGACTTCCCAATTCAAAAGTCCCCAGTTTGGCTCTTTTTGCCCTTCCTTACTCTGAGGCCTGACACAAGTAGCTTTAAAAATTTCTTTAGTGGTCTTCCAAATGTTTTTGGTTTTTTCTTTCTTTCTTTCTTTTTTTTTAGATCTTCTCCTCTTCTGACTCCTACTTGTCTCCCTGTCTTATTTTGATCCTAGCCCCACTGGCCCCTCACATTTCAACTAGTTCTACTGATCTGACTCCTCTTTATCCTCAGTCAGTAAACATCTTATGCATCTTGGCTCACAACTGATACAGATTCATCTTTATAAAAAGCATTTCTCACAACAGTTCTGTGAGGTAGGCAGAGCAAATGTCCTTATTTTGGGGTGAAGGTGAGTGTTCATCACCACATAGCTAGAAAGTAACAAAAGGATTGTACCCCAAGCCTTCTGAGTTTTCCAGCATTTTTGACACTCATCAGACTGCTCCCTACTACTTAAACTATGAATTGATATCCCTCTCAATAGGAATTATTTCATTAGGTCCTAAACTTAATGATGGTTAGATGGTTAGATTGCCTGTACCTTTACTCCCTCATGCTATAGTGGAAAGAGTTTTGGTGTAAAGACAATGCGAATGAGATTTTTGGAGTCTATACTTACTAGCTGTGTGAACATGGAAAATTCTCAATAGACCAGTTCTCTAATCTACAGATAGGGATAATGATGGGTGGTGCCCTGCCTGCCTTGAGAAGTTGTTGTGAGGCCAAAGCATTATTGAAGATATATCTCTATATAAATGTAAATTATTATTATAGCTTCAGCATCCCTACTTCTTACCTCACTACCCATCCCCCCATCAGCTAAGATTTTCAAATTTCTTGAAAATAGTACTCATTTTTTTATATATAAATGGTTTAGGGTTGTGTTGTTGTTTTTTGTCTGTTTGGTTAGAATTTTTGTTTGTTTCTGTTTTTTGGTGGAAGAATGGGAAGGATTTAGAGGGAGAGCAGAAATGTAGAACTTCCATTAGATACACACTTGGCTTCCCCAGTATGTACTTGCTCTTAGGTTTATGGAAATCTCTCTTAGGACAGTTTGATCATGCAAGTGACTGAGGGAAAAAGGGAGACATGTTTGTAATAAAGCTATTGCTTATAGGAGTTTTCAAGCGAATTGTTATGAATAATCTTAAAGGCTGAGGAAATTGGATCTCTATTTCTGGCCTCTTCTGTAAAAAGCGTTCCACTTTTAAATCAGTCAAAACACTTAATGTCTGAAAGTGGTAGAAACTATGAAGAATAGGGCAGTGGGAGTTATCAAAGCATTCCTACATCAACAGGACTTGAGGCTAGTCCCAATGCTGTCAACTCCAACTGAGAGGAAGTCTCCTCAGTACTGGAACTCAGCAGGACAACTGAGCTCTAGAGAATCTTTAAGTTGGAAAAAGGCACTCCATTATTGTCGTTTCTTTCTCTAAGTATTTAAGAGGAAAACCTCAGCTTTTCCTTAGATTTCTGTGAATCTCACTTTTTTTGTCATTAGATTTGTCCATCTTTCCTTCTTTCATCTGCAGCCAACTCTCCCACCCTCTGGAAAATTTCAAACAGGGATTTTTCCAGTGCATATTTATAGTAGGGTGCGGGGTGGGGGGAAAGTGGGAAGGAAAGAGAGGTGGGTAGAAAAAGAGAGAGGGGGGAAGAGATGGGGGGGGAGAGAGAGAGAAAGAGAGAGAGAGAGAGAGAAAGAGAGAGAGAGAGAGAGAGAGAGAGAGAGAGAGAGAGAGAGAGAGAGAGAGAGAGAGAGAGAGAGAGAGAAGGGGAGAGAGAAAATGTTTCAATGATTCAGGCAAGAAGCGCTTCCCTGATTTGTTTGGCTAGCAAACATTTTGTTTTCATTGCAATAGAAGCTCCTTTGGGGAATGAGACTAGACAGAGTTTGTTTCATTCAATCCCCAGATTTATCAAAAGATCCCAAAGCTATCATCGTTGTCATCATCATCTGGTTATTGTTATTAATAGTAGTATTGGAGAGGAGAATGACTAAAAGAAAAGTTAGTTTCTGTATGAAATAATTTTCTCATGTGATGCCAACAGCCATCTAAAAATGGCATCTTCATTAACTGCCCCCCTCATTGTGAAACTAAAATATTATTCTTTGATGCTCCATCTTTCCTCCTATTTGTTTCCCAAATCCTAAAACTAAACAGAATAAATGTCTAAACTCTGCTTCAAGGAAGCCTCCAGCCATCCCTCCTCCTCTTACCAAACATAAAAAGCAAGGCAAGGTTTATTATGTGGTAAAAGGAATCTGATCCATAACCAGAATTAGGGCATGTTTAGCCATATACTTTTGGTTTTTGTTCCTACCAGAGTTGAAGAGTTGCTCAACTTGGTCCAATTTTCCTGATCATGTAAGAACAGGTATCAATTCAATATGCTAGACATTCCCCCAATTTGATGAGCTCTAAACATTCTACAATCCTAAACTTTCTGTAGCAATCGGTGACTACCCCTTCTCATTTAAAGACTATTGGTTTTCTTGTTCATCTTCAGTAGTATACCCTGGAGCCCTTAGAACTGAGTTGTAACTGTGATGAAGCTGATATGTGTAGGCACCTTTTAAAAATATCTCAGAATTTTTTGATGAAGTATTGTGAGTGTTAGTTCTCCCTTCCCCCCACACAATGATTGCTATATCACAGTTGGAGTGAATGTGGGGACATTTGGAACAGAACTACATTGAATTAGCATCTCTGAGTTCAAAGGGTGTTGGGGAGTGAAGAAGACTTTTTGAATTTGAACTCTGAAGGAACATTATCACTGCTCTCGAGTTTATGGGGCATGAGATGAATCCTTTTCTCTTTGAAAATTTTATTTTCTGACTTTCTATTTGGATACTTTTTTCTATTTTTCTGTTTGGAAGCACTAAACTCAAGGTCAACTGGTGTCTTTCAGTTTGGAATGTAGAACCAAGACATTTTTAAATCAAGTACAAGAGGATTTAGCTTCACAAGCCACCTGAATACCTAAATCTTTTTCCACTTTCCCTTTCCATCTTGGTTCCAGCTCAACTGTATAGCCCCCGGGCCATTTGCAGCTACTGAACCTCTTTGTTTATACACATTATCTCAATAATTATATGGAAATGATTGCCTGGACAGACACCTTAGTGTTTACTATACCTATAGAGAGTGGTAGATTAGGAAAGGGCTCAAACGATCTTCTCAGCAAGCGGATCAGTAAAACACGAAGAAAATCTACAAATCTTCCTCAACAACAGTGTGTAATAGACCAGGTTTTCATTTGAATAAGCCAAAAGAAGTTGCCTCCGTGTTTCATTTGCATTGTTTCAAGAAAACAATTTTCCCTAGCCCTAATTTATTTTTTTAAGGGAGATGTAAATTTATTTTATCTCTCTCCTTTCTCTGTTGCTCAAGGACATCAAATTAAAAACAAAAAGAGGTGAAGTTGGAAAGTTTGATGAGGCAAAAAGATCTTTTTGTAACCCTTCTATTCTCCTTTATTTCCGGTGCCAATTGCACTTTTATTTCCCGTCTCTCTCCACTCAGTAAACAAACCATATTATCTAGGGAAAGACTTGAGCCCATTAACATTGTAAGCCCTCAGATTTCACTCGCAGGAGACGACACAGCACTTATCTGATGGAAGAGGAGCATTAATTGCCGCGAGGTCCAAGAACATCCAAGCCTCCTCAATATGAACCAGGCGAGGATGCCTTTTAGCCCTCGAGCCAAACGCCTCAGAGAGAACATATGCGGCTGTGATGCATTGACAATGCTTCTGACAGAGGAAGCCCGGATGTGAGGAGAGGAGAAGGGAAAGTGGATCTTTTGCCAGCAAGAAAGCTTTCTCCACTATTTGTGCAATTGTGGTCAAATGATCTATGAGGAGAATAGAGAACCTGCCGAATTTCCAAACAGATGTAACACTTTTACCTAAGTGAAAGCCAAACACTCTCTACTAACCCTTGGAAGATCACCTCAATAGCAAAAAGTGGAAAGAGGTGAAAGGGAAATTTTGTTAGGAAAGCTGAAAACAGCTGTCAGAAATATGTGCTGATGTTACGTCAGGCCCAGGTACGCAAACTCCAGAGCAAAGCATCCCGTAAGTAGGACCCCCCTCTTTCCCCTAACATCTGGTCCAGATTGAGAAGAGGAGAGGGATAAAACACTGGTGCCAATAAAACTGTAAGCGAAGAAGCACTAGGAGAGAAAAAAGAAGAGAGAAAGGAGTGACTTTTGTTTTCCCTCTGGTAGTGTCAGGGAGTAGCCTTTTAGACTCCAGTCTCTTACTTTGTTTTAATCCCTCACAACCTCAGCCATCACACACTCAATCCAAAAAAAGTCTAGTGAAAACTCAGGAGTCTTGGTCCTTCGCTGGTCACCAAGCCAGTCAGCCTCCTCCTTTCCCCTCCTCCCCATCCCCGCCTCATACCTGTCCTAGGCTCAGTTTGTAGCAAGCTTCTCTCCTCCCTTCGAAATTCTCAGAACCCATGAGGGTATCGATCTCCCAAGTAGTCTTGGGGGGGGGGGTCTTCAGAATCCCGTCGAACGATCATTGGCTAAGGGCTTTCTTTCTCCCCTGGCAAAGTTTTTGCCTCCAGGGTTGGCAGCAGCGCGTGCGAGCAGCGCCCAAGCTCTGTGCGGTGTGCTCTGCGGAGAAGACAGCCATTGGCCGGCAGGCAGCACGTGGCCGCCCCTGGCTGTATATTAGGGCAATATTTACCTCCCAAACCGCTTGCAATGGCTCAGCGAGAGAAGCTGGTGTAGCGGAGGCGAGGCAGGCAAGGCAGTCAAAGGCAAGGCAAGACGGTGGAGCCGGGACAGTCCCGCTGCCTGCGGGGTCGCCTGTTAGTCCCTCTGGCCCCACCTGCTGCCCTTGAGCCGTCGGACTGGGTCATGAATTCGTACCTGGAATACATCTCTTGCGGAGAGGTGCTCACCTTCTCCCCCAAGTTCTGCCGCTCAGATCCCAGGCCTGTGGCTTTGCAGCCTGCCTTTCCCCTGGGCGGGGAGGGCGCCTTTGTGAACTGCCTGCCCGTCGCCGGGGCTGGGGCTCGGCCGGTGCCTCCTGCTCCGGCGCAACACCAGCACCAGCCTCCTACGCCGACGCCGCCCCCTCCGCAGCTGCCGCCACCCCCAGCCCCAACCCGGGTTTCGGGCCCCCCTCCGTTTGCTCCGTGCACCCTTGAAGGCGCCTACGAGACGGGCGCCGCACCTGCTGCAGACTACAGCTTTCTGCCACAGGGTTCCGCGTACGACTTCGCTGGCAGCCTCGGGCCCCCGGCCGAAGACGGAGTGGCCGGCCAAGTTCACTACGCCACTTCGGCAGTCTTTTCGGGCGGTGGCTCTTTCATTCTCAGTGGCCAAGTGGACTACGGCGCCTTTGGCGAACTCAGCCCCTTCCCGCAGGCTCTCAAAGAGCAAGTGGATAGCCCGGCCGGAGGCTTCCAGGCAGTCTCCCCAGCGCCCGGCTCTTACCCCAAGTCAGTGTCTCCAGCCTCGGGACTTCCCACATCCCTCAGCACTTTTGAATGGATGAAAGTGAAAAGAAACGCCCCCAAGAAAAGTAAGTAAACCTTAACTTTGGGAGTTGATGCCTCTAGCCACCCATTCTTCCTTCTTGAATCAATTAGTTGTCTAAGTATTCACTGAAAACATCAGCTTCTTTAGGGAAGCCAGGTTTCACCTCATCCAGGCCAATCAAAGACGAGAATTTCATTGACTACGTCTCTAAGTTCAACATTGATACTCATGATTAACTTCAAACTAAGAACGTAGCCAGAGCTCTCAGTAAATCGCAGTGAGGGAACTCCCTATAGATAAGGGTTCAATTACCTTCACGCTTTTGTTCACCTTGAGTGAGGGCTTTGATTCGGGGAGAACGGTTTGATAGCTAACTTTGGACCTCTATTTTTGTTTCTTTATGCCTTCTTTTGGTCTCTCTCCTAATCTTTCTTCACTGATTCATTGTATACATTCCAGGCAAACTCTCCGAGTATGGAGTACACAGCCCCTCGAGCACGATACGCACAAATTTCAGCACCAAACAACTTACTGAACTGGAAAAAGAGTTTCATTTCAATAAGTACTTAACCCGGGCCCGCCGCATAGAAATAGCCCACTCCCTGCAGCTGAATGACACTCAAGTCAAAATTTGGTTCCAAAACCGAAGAATGAAACAGAAGAAAAGGGAAAGAGAGGGATTGTTGGCCAGCACATCACCTGTAACGTCTCTTCAGCTTTCTATGTCAGGTAGGAGCCCTGCAAAGCCTGGCAAGAATGCAGAGAGTCCTGCTCCCTCGAAAGACTTTTCTTCATAAATGAACTCGAAAGCCTCTCATCACTGACTTCATCTTTTCTCATGAGCAAATCTCTGAGGCTGCAGAAAATCTCTGAGACTGTACTGCTAACCCGGAGCATCTCTAGGTTTACCAGACTCCTTTGGGAGTCGGCTAGAAGGTCGCCCTGAGAGGGTTTTGTTTTATAAAAGAAGTACAGTGTGATAATTTCTCTCTGCTCAAAGTAGTGTGCATATTGGTCTTAATTTGATGCCTTTTAAAGCAACTTGTTTACCTCTTATTTATGTGTCTTATCAGGTAAACTGGTTCCTAGCTGCCAGTCCACCTTGCTGCTACCTTTCCTAATAAGCCTTATACAATTCTGGGTTTTAAAGGGGAGGCTTAAATATCATTAGAATATCCCAAATCCCCTATATGCTCCCAGTGTTGCATCTCCTCTGTATTATACAAATTGTTTGTTATTGTTGTTGTTTGTTTGTTTTTTGTTTTATGTGACAACGAAACAACCATGGCCTCATAGGTTAACCAAAGATAGTAAGGATCTCATTGATAAGAGCTGAGCTGCTTCAATGAAATTCTTAACATTTGCACTACAAGTCTCTTCTTTTAAAGCTATTCCTACCTCTCCACGTGCCTGAGTGAAAATACAATCCATTTTTAGTTAGTAGATGACTTTATAAGGACAAAAACAACTGGTTTAGAAATTGATTTACACCTCAACTTTAGCTTTGTTACCTGTATTTGTGTGTAAATATATAGTATGTATATTTTTAACAGGATTTGCCTGCAATGAACTTGGGTCAAATAATTTACCAAAATAGCATGCTAAGTGAATTGGGACTTTTTTATAATAAAAATTATAGAATCCTTATTCATGGTAATTCCTTATTCTTTCTTTTCTACCTTTCAAAGCTACTTCTATTTTTTGTTTTACTATTTTTAATATGTTTCTTGTCATTGCACTGATTCTTCAGAGCACACTGTTTATACATACAAAGTCAAACAGAGAATTGGGTGATAATTTTTTGAATAGTTCAAAAGACAACAATGCTATATAGCCAGAAAGAGCTCAGTAACTAGAAGAAAATACTTATTTTATAAATTATTTGGATTATTACCTAAACTTAATATACTCTATAGTGGGGTTGTAGGCACCACTTTAACTACAGAGTTAGCTCACCTGAAATGGGAATGTTTTAAAGCAATGAAATCCCGAAGTAGGACCATCTCCTTTTCCCTTCTTCTTGGGTTCTTACAAAAGGAGGAGAAAGAATGACAGGAAGATTTCTATAGCTGGTTTGGTCTCTGAAAAAGGCAGCTGCACATCAAAAAGGATCGAGCATATGAATTCACATTTCCAAAGTCAAGCATTACAAAAGGACATGGGGAAAGCCCAACAAACAGAACTCTTAAACTCCCTCCCACTCAAACTGAGTAGCTAGCTAGGTGGGAAACAAGAGTATTCTTCTAACTTTTCATGGAGATGCTGGGTAAAGAATGAAAATAATTACTTAGCTGATTCAAGAAACTTTCTGTTTCTGCCTATGTATATACTTCAATTATCTGAATATTTCTGATGAAAAAGTTTGATAACTGACTTATCCAGATAAATACTTCAATTATTTTATATATTAAGATCTAAATAAATGTGAGGATTTTAGTGTGTTTGGTCAAATGTTTATGCCTAAACCTTTTAGAAGTCTAAAAGATGAAGACTGAAGGCTTGTCTTTTCCATTAACACAGGGAAAAAAATAAATTCTAAAGGGAAATGGCTGTGATCACTGACTACCTTATAAAATGTATTTACTTAAAGTTCTTTGCTCAATAAAGGCTACTACAACTGATAGAGGTAAAATTGGCTACTTTAGCAAAGAAATCTGACTTTTTAGTGGGAGTTCAAAAGAGATGGAAAAGTGTCATTATAAAAAAAAAATCTGTCAATATTCTTCTGTTTAACCATCTGCCTCTCAATAACTTGATGTTAATTAGGTCTTAGCTAAAAACAACAGCTACCCCTCCTGTGAACTGCTGCTTTTTCAAAAGGGTTGTGAAATGCTAGATTACAGCCACCTCCGGTCTTCCCCTTGGTGGTCTTTGACATTACAATGTTCTGTTCTTTGATAAGCATTCAGATCTACACCTAAAGAAAACAAAACAAAAAATACCAACATCCATGACCACTTCCTTAACTCACCAGCCCTTCTCCATGGGAAATTCATTCCAGTTTAGGAAGCCCCAAACCCCAAACCCCACCACAATAAAAATAGTCATAATTCTAAAGATCCCTGATGGACTTTTCCTCTATGAAGGTGGTTATTTTCATTTAAGTATAATACTGCTCTTTGATAAGATCATAATTGACTTTTTTTTTTTACCAGCCCCAGGGAATTCTTAAAAAGGTTCTTAATGGGAATAAATCACTATATTCTATATTCAAAGCTGGGGAGAGCATCAACTGGAGATGGATAGGAAATAAGCAATAAGAATAAATGGAAACAATTGATAGACATAAAGGTATTATGTTTTATGTTCTACAAAATGAAACAGGAAGTTGAGCTCAAACAAAAGGAAGAGAGTATTGCTAAGACTACCCAGAAAAGGTGAAGGGAGAGGATTAAGCAATTATTCCACAAATTTGATCAATGTTAAAAGGCTAAGTGTATCATTTAGGTAACCTTACACTTTCCATAATTAAGGTCAATGCCTTCACTCTACATTCCTTTGTAGATTGAACTCAATGTTATTTAAAGTAAGAATTTCCCCTGTTGTAGGGTGCTTATGATTCTAACAGTAAAACCGTTGAAAACAACTTCTTTTTTATTCCACAGTCTAACTTATGAATGTAAATGTAATCCCCAGAGATCCATTGCTGGAATGAATATACAATGGACATTTATAACTATGTCTGGTTGACTATTTCAATGTCCCTTTGTCTTCACAGAATAACCGTGTGTGTACTTTTCTAGATGGTGGACAGTTGTTATAAAAAATGAAGAAATAAAGCATTTAACTACAAATCAAAGATACATGATATGAATAATGGCAAACGAAGGCTTGTTAATTAAAAACCCAAACCAATGTAACTTACATTAAAAAAGATGGATTTATTTTGTCCCAACCTCAAATGTGGTATAGCCTAAGATTAGAAAAGGTTATACTTGGTTATCATGTCATCTCCAATAGGAGGAGACTCTGAAGAGCTGCATTAGCTCTGGAGTTCTTAATTATTTCTCATGGTCAAATAAATCTTCTGTATTTGCAGACTATTGGATTTGAAAACCTCAGGATCTGATCAAGTTGAGAGAAATGCTTGATCTGACCAAAGGCTTCTCCACCAGAAAAGTACCCAATGCTGAATCTTTATTTGTGGTTTAAAAATGAAAGCAGAATGGACATGAGTCCAAGTTATTCAAAATGCTCATCTAAGTCAAATGCTCATTTATGGAATGATTTGGAATTCTATAAATATAAATTAGACAAGAACATGAAATAAATAGACTAACTGAACCATTTTATTTTATCTTTTAAACCAAGAAAGTTTCTACTTTTCAGGCTACATAATTTAAAACAGTATAGAAAGGCAAAAGAAAAGAGTAAATAATGTAAACAAAATGGAAGATAACACATTTTAAATATCATGATGAAGAAGATAGTCTGGCATAAAGACTGTATAGGTTAAATCCTCGGGTATCCCTCTTATACTTCTAGCAGCTCCAAACCATTAGTTTTACAATGACTACTATGACAATATTAATTGGGAATAGCTGAAACTTTACATAAATTTGAATGAAGTTGTCTCTTAGGGATCAAGTTTTTTGGGCCTGGCTAATTCTAGTGGAATATATATTTTTTTGTATTCTTTTCTCCATATCACCATCCATTTGGGGTCTCATAGGTTTCAATAATTCTTCTTTACACACCCAATATCTTGGTATTCCAGATCCTTTCTGCTTTGTCTTTATTGGTTTAAATGATATTGTTGGTAAAAGGATGGGGTATTGCCCCATTTCCTAGACTTTTGGGGAGATATGCCATGCTTTCAATATTGAAATCTTCCACTGCAATTTGGTATAAGTAATTCATTTTTTGTCTAATTAATTGGCCAGTGGATAGGATTTAAGATTAGTTAGAGCTCCCTTTTCCCCTCAGTTCTTTCTCCAAGTTACAAATATAGGAAAAAAGATACCACTCTATAACCACTGCAATCATCATTGGTGCTTATATTGCACTTGAAACAAAATGATTTATTTGATTTGAGTCTCATAGAAATATTATGAGGGAGTACTATGCAAGTTATTACTCTTTTACAAATAGACAAGGAAGTTCAGTGAGACTACAGCTATTTCCCATTGTCACATAGTTTAGCTAAGTGAAAGGTCTGGGATTCAGACTCAAGTGTTTCCAGACTCCAAGTCTAGGTCTCTTTCTTCTATGCCATGTTGACATATCATGAATGAACAAATCTACAATGCTGATTTTAAAATGTTTCTTAAAAGAAATAAAACTGCAGGGGCTGGCAAACAACTCTAAGAAAGCATTTTCATTCTTTATGCTTGCTAAAAACATCTAGTAATTCAATTCAATAAATATTTATTGACCTATTATATGCAAAGTCCTGCAAAGTCTTCTATGATGCTTATTGTGGCATGGAAATGAACTGAGTTTTCAATAGCTATATCAGCACAACCTAAGTTTCAAAATGTTTTATCTTGCTCAAAGGTTTTAAGTATGGAATCAACAACAGACAAAAGTAAGAAGCAATCCAAGTTGGAATTGCTATTGGAACTTAGGTATATTAAAATACTGTTGGTGGAGATGTCAATTATATTGACTATTCTGGCATGCAATTTGGAATTTTGTGAAAAAAGAAATTAATATTATTGTTCATACCCTCTAATCCAATGATCCTATAACTGGGCATGTGATTTAAGGAAGGTAAAGATGAAAAAGAATGCTATGGCATATACAAAATTATTCATGGCAGCATTTTTTGTGTGTGACAGCAGCAACAACAACACCACAACATGAAAACGAAGTGAGTACCCATAAATTGGGGAATTGTTTAATAATTGTGTGTGGGTATATATATTATTGTATTATAAGAAACTATGAAAGTAAGTTATTCAGAGAAACATGGGAAGATTTGTATGACCTGATACAGATTAGAATAATATAATCAAGGATGAATATACATAATGATTATAATGTTGTAAATTAACATAAAAAGCAACCGAGCTCATAATAAGTTCAATGACCAATAATGACTCTGGAGAACAGATGATTACTTTTGCCAAATGTAACAAAAATACACACAGTTGCTGAATTGGTTAATTTTTTTGTTTCACGAAATCTTTGGGAATTGTGGAAAATAAATAAGGAAATTATTATAAAGTAAAAAAATTAATAAACATTTTAAACCTATCAGCTTATATTTGCTTGGTGAAAAAGCAGTTCTAAATATAGACAGGCTCATCCAAATAGATGGACTATTTGATAGTCCATCCATGATGGACAGTCATAGCTATCCATAAAACAATTAATACAACCTGCCCCTTAGTTCTGTACAATTTTTTCCCAGAAGAATGTAGAAAAAAAGTATCAGAGGATACAAATAATTGTGCAATAAACATTAGTTCTTGGAACTTTAAATATAGGACCTTTATCCAGTGAACACACTGTTAAGGAAGGAAATCACATCAATTTTGACTTTCTCATTCTAAATGTTAGTAAAAGACTAAAATATGAGCTCTCTGAAAGCAGAGACTGATTTACAGAATTTGTATCTATTATCCCAGTTCTTGGCACATTTACATAATTAGTGTTTAATAAATATTTTATTTATTCACTCATTCATTTGAAAAGAAGTTACTGTTAGAAGAATAACAGGCTTCCAGGTTATTCTTGGAAAAGTACCTAAAGGAGTTGGTTTTATGACAACATCATCATTTTGTGAGACATGGTCATTTAATAGTGCAGTATTCATGATAATTTTTTGCCAAAAAAATCACCATGAAGATAGTTGTAGCTTATTGCCAATATCTGTTGCAGAGGATGAGGAGGAAGTAGAAAAATTCTGTGAAAATCTTAACACCTTCCACATGAAATCAACATATATTTGCTTGGCAATTTCAGTGCAAATGTGGAAATGAAAGACAAGAGTTAAGGACTTGTTGATTTAAAAAAAAGGTTCAAGAATAAAAAATGAGAAAGACCAAAGGATTATAGACTATGCACAAACTTATATATTCATGATATAAACATCCTGTGTATCATGAACAACTAAAAAAATGTTGGGAGGAGGTGGACCTCTGAGCACTGCATAAAATAAAATAAAAATATAAAATTGCTTATATCTTTTAAAAACACATTTTAATAATGCACTTTTTTCTTGATATCAAAATCATTGCTGGGAAAGAAAAATTAAAAACAATAACAAACTTTCCTTTCCCCTTTAGAGTGAACTTCTATTTATAACAGATAAAAATGGTTAAGCAAAACTACCCAATATAGTGACCATTTCTAATCACATATATAATAGCCTGTCCTAGTACCTCTTTGCATTTCTTTCATGATGAGAACAGTTTGTTTCATTATCCATTCTTCTGGACAGTAATTTTTTTCTGTCCTTGATTCTTCATTTGCTCAAATTCCTTTTGTTTACAACATTACATTAACATTGTATGTATCACTCCCTTGATTCTTAATTTCTTTGTGTCACTTCATACATCATTCCCATTTTCTATGAATACCTAATATTTGTTATTTCTTAATGTACAATAATACCCCATGACATTTATGTCATAGTTTTTTTTTCAGCTCATTCCTAGTCAGTGGGTACCCACTTAGTTTCTATTTCTTTGCCATCACTTGATTATATTTTAACACATAGAAAATAGCTGTCATTTTCAAATCAGCTGTTTGTGCAGTCAGCCCACTAATTTGTTATAGCAAAAATAAAAAAAAATAAAAAGAAAGAAAGACATATCAGCCAAATGAAAGAATTTCAACATAACTTATTCAGACAAACTATTTATGATTTAAAAAGTGGGAAGTGGATAAAAGGAACAGATATCAATACAAACTATTACCATTTCCTGAGGAAGTTTAATTGGAGTAAATAGATCATGAGATTAAGGATGCCAAAAGAATCTAAAAACTACCACAGTCAGGAACTCTTGTTAAGCAGAGAGTTATGTAAGTCAAGGGCAACTCCACTCATATATTGTTGAGAAAAGGTACAGGATTACAAATAGCCTATCTTGTAAAACCAGGAAGAAACAAGGGAAGAAGAAAGTTTATTTTTCTGTTTTGTTTTTGTTTTTGCACTTAATAGAATTTTATTTTTTTCAGTTACATATGAAGACAGTTTTCTTTTTTTCATTTAACACTCTAATAAAGGCTTTAAATAAATTATTAACTTGCATATTCCAACAATTATGTGTAACTTTTTATATCAATACCAACCATTCTACTTTGACTTTTATAATAATAATAAGATGTATTTTTTTGTTTTGTTACAAAAGTTAATTTGGTGTTAAGTTCTAAATGGAACAGAAATTCCATAGCTCAGGAAGCAGAAGAAATGATCTATTTGCTTTATAGCATCAGAAACAATTGCTTAGACATTATTAGCCACACAATCTCATCATCAATTTCACAGAAGATTTGATCATAACTGTCAGTTACAAATTTACTAACTTTACTTCCCACGATTTCTATTATTCTCTCTTATTACTTATAAATTCTCTATTACAATTTAATATTTTCAGTATTTAGTAAAAAGTAATTTGTTACACATTTATCCAGAAAGTACGATTAACTAATGCCTTTGTATAAAATTTTCAATATTCATTTTTTGTAAGATTTTGAGTTTCAGTTTTTTCTTTCTCCTTCCTTTCCTGCCCCTCTTCCCAAGAAGATATCTGATATAGATTATACATACGCAATCATGTTAAATATATTTCCACATTAATCATTTTGTGAAAGAACAATCAGAATGAGAAAGAAAAAGCAACAAAAAAGTGAAAATAATATGCTTTTAATCTGCATTCAGACTCCATAGTTCTTTCTCTAGATATAAATAGCATTTTCCAATATGCATCTTTTGGAGTTGTCTTAGATCATTGTATCTCTCAGAAGAGTTAAGTCTATCATAATTGTTTATTGAACCATGTTGCAGTTACTGTGTACAATATTTTCCTGGTTTATTCACTTCAGTCAGTATCAGTTCATACAAGTCTTTCCAGGGTTTTCCTAAATCTGCCTGCTCATCATTTCTTCATATACCACAACTTGTTCAGCCATTCCCAATCAATGGGCCTCTCCACAATTCCTGATATTCTGCCACCACAAAAATAGCTGCTATAGATGTTTTTGTACATGCATGTCCTTTCTCCCTTTTTATGATCTCTTTGGGATACAGATGTAGTAATGGTATTATTGAATCAAAGAGTATGCATGGTGTTGTAGCCCTCTGGGAATAGTTTCAAATTACTCTACAGAATGGTTAATATCAACTCACAATTCGACCAACAATGCAGTAGTGTTCCAGTTTTCCCACATTTTCTCTAATATTTGTCATTTTCCTCTTCTGTCATATTAGCCAATCTGATAGATATGAGGTGATACTTCAGAGTTGTTTTAATTTGCACTTTTTTACTCAATCGTGATTTAGAGCATTTTTTTGTATAATTAAAGATAATTTTAAGTTCTTCATCTAAAAACTTATGCCTATTCATATCCTTTGACCATCTGTCAATTAAGGACTGACTTATATTCTTATAAATTTGATTCAGTTCTTTACATATTTGAGAAATGAGATCTTTATCAGAAACAATGGCTATAATAATTGTTTCCCACCTTTATGTATTAAAACCAAGTTTAGAAAAAAACTTAGTGAAAGTTCTGACTAAGAACTTTTCCTAGAATCATACACAATTATGTGAAATAAGTAACAGCAAAGATCTTTTTTTTCTTCCTGATGAGATCTAAAACAAGGAGATATATGCTTACAAGTGGCATTTCCTGCTGTCATGATTGAAGTCTAATGCATAGTCCAAGACAAAGAGGAATCCTTTATAGATAATGAGGTCTTTGACCTGCTCATGTTTGAAGATGAGTTTGCAGTTTGAAGCATTGCAGAACTTTCTAAATTTAGATCCAAAATTACTCAAAATAATTTGACTTAACTACATAGGAAAGAGCAAATGGATAAAGAAAGCTGACTGCTAAGGCTGTTATACACCCATATGGACAACTCATAAAGCTGCTCAACATTTGTCTAGGATTAACACTGTGGATGAATAATAGTCTAGACCCAGAAATGAATAGGGTGGTCAGAAGAGGGTGGTCAGATTTTTCCTTGAGAACTTGTGCATTAAGATGTCAAATTTCTGTCTGGAACAAAAGCTACTATTTTTTAAATTTGAGTGTTCTTCCCATAATGCTAAATGGTCATAGTCTCTGAACAATTGAAATTGAAGGCCATCCAAAAGGCAAAGAATGCATCGTGGATGGCATTTACTATACTGTATCTCCAAAGAAGGAAGAGTAGAGATAAGGTGTTAAGGATAATATCAGACATATTTGTGGGGAAGTGATGGAATGGTCCTATAGTTAGAGTAGGGGATAATTGGACATTTCCACTGGTATTTTTGTTGTTATTATAGAGTATTTTTATTTATAGATTCTTCTTTGCTTTACAAGGAAACATGATTCACTTTTCAAAAATTATATTTATGGGCAACTTTTCAAGAATATATCTCTGATCCCTATATATATTTCCTTTCTGAGTATGCAATCAAGTGGCTTAATAAAGATAAAATTTTAATTCTGAATTTAAACACACAAAAAAGAGCATTTCCATATATACAGCAGAATACAAAAGAGGGCATTGTACATGAAACAATGAGTCTCCATTTTATAATGTTTTGACAGCTTCATTGGTATTCAAGCCATATCAAGAGATCTAGAGAAAGGCTCCAAATATGTTGAATGGACTTAGGGATATGCTGGAATCATTTTCTGTTGTTGAGAGAGAGTTGGATGTTAAATTTTCAGTGGGAGCATTTACAATTCAGATATCAAAAAATAATAAATTAGGTCTTGATTGATTGTCTAGACTTAAGAAAGTGATGAAGAAAATGTTAATGCAGATTAAATTTATAAAAGTGTTGATAATACGTTTTCTTTCCTGAACAGCAGGTAGTTAAACATTTATAAGCATATCCCTTGGTGAACTCTTGTGGAGTATTTGTAAAAAGATATGAACAAGAGTGGAACAGGATGTTGTGCAATTTATACTGCTGAAGGGGTCATCAAAGATTATTGAAATATATACATAAGCAATGCATTGTGCTAATTTCCTTTCCTATTTTGTAAACATTTGTCATTTAGTATGGACATACCATATGGTATGGACATACCATAAGCACAAAGTTCTTTTTTATAATATATCAATATGGTCAGTATTGAGGGTGACCTATGGTTCCCTTCAACTATTGAATTAATACTTTAAATGTTTTGAAAACAATGTAACTATGCCATATAACCAGCAGCTATCTTGAAGGTAAAAAAATAAATGAGGCGAAAGAAACAAATCAATTTCCACTTTTTCTGCATGAACAATAAAATAATATGAACAAAAGAGAGACTTTATAAATAAATTTGTCATCTAGAAGTTCATCTAATTGTCCTTCTACCTGTTCTTGACTTTTGCATCCTAAAACACACAGAAGTGCAGTTCTAATGAGAAGCAGCTCTTCCCTGAAAAACATATCAAAGAGTGAGTAGTCTATCTAATTTGGACTATAATAATAGTAATAATAACAATGTAACTAATAGAGAGTTTATCTAACAATAATGATAATGATGATGATAATAATGTATGACTCAGTGGATAGAGTACTGGGCTTGGAGTCAGGAAGATCTGAGTTCAAATTCAGATTCAGACACTCTCTGATTGCCAAATAAAATGAATTTGAAGGAGGAAATGACAAAGCCTTCCAGTTTCTATGCCAAGAAAACCCCAAATGGAGTTTCAAAGGGTCACATATGCCTGATATGACTCCAAAGTACATCTAGAGATAAACAGGTATGAAAGAGGAGTTATTATTGATTTCTCTACATACTCAATTTTTACTTCATAAGATAATAGGATCTAAATTAGAGAAGACTTAGAAATTGTGGCATTGATATAATTTTATATTTGAGGAAAGAGAAATGAAATGGCTTGCCCAAGGTATCAAATGTAGTAAAGTAGTAAGCTAGGGTTTAACATGTTCCCTTCCAGAAAATTTGGTGCTCTTTCCCTTATATTGTGTTTCTTTCTTTTCTCAACTCTCTCCCTTCCTTTCTATTCCCTCAGTTATTATCTTTCACACCATACTATTATAATAGCTTCCTATCTCGTTTCTTTGCACCCCTGCTTCTTCCTAGTTCAATAAATTTGAAACACCATCTCTAAATCAATTTTCCTATAACAGTATCTTCTTTATGATTGAAAGCTTTCAATGGCTTCTCATTGTTTGCTAGACAATATTTAAATTACTTAGTCTGGCATTTAAGGCTTTTTGCTATCCCTATACTTAAATATAGCTGTATAGATTGCAGAGTTGCTAGATTAAGTAGATAGAGAGCTGGCCCTGGTGTCATACAGCCAGTAAATATCTGGTGCTAAATTTGGACACAGATCTTCCTGACTCCCAGCATGGCATTCTATCAACTTTGCCAACTAGCTTTGTATTCCCAAAGTTTAGCTTAGTGCCCAACACATAGTAGGCACTTAATAGATGCTTGTTAACTTGACCTCTCTGAATCTCAATTCACCCACAAACCAAGGTTAACTGTTTAAATCCTACCCATGCTTCAAAATCCACTTAGATCTTTCCTCTTCTTTAAATTCTTCTTTGATCATTTTAACGGTAAATAATTTCTCTTCTTCAAAATTCTTACACCACTTACTGTCTGTACTAATCCTTTGGCATTTTTTCTATGTTTTCTTGTATTGTTATAAAAACTATTTTTTTTACAGGCATTTCCACATACATACTGGAACACAAAAAAGTATTGTGCATACTTGTTACATAACATATATCAGGAGTAGAATTAAGCTACCCCAGTTGGAGAGGGAGACTATTTTATTTTTGTCTTTGTATTCTCAGGACCAAACATAGTGCCTGGCATAATAAACACTTGTTGAATTAAATATAATTTCATTTCTTGTTATAAAGTTTTTTTATTTCCTAAAAAGAAAAGGCATATCTCCAATTTCTTTATTCATGTGATTTTAAGGAAGCCATGTAAGTTTCCTTTCTCAGCTGTAATATGAGGAAATTGTACCAGATGTTGTTTAAAGTCTCTTCCATTTCCAGAGTCCTCTCATTTAGCCCTTTCATTATTTGATGGAATCATGATCTCATTGATAAGGCCGGTCCCTTTTTCAGCCACAAATAGCAAACCCATCCATCACCTTGTCATCTTGGCAATTTTTGTTCATTTCTTTCCATGAATCCTGCAAAGAAATGTACTCCAAATAGAATGGAAGCTCCTTGAGGGAAGATATAATTTTATTTTTGTGTGTATTCTGTGGTAGGAGCAACATCTCTTGTCTTCCTGTTAAGTAGGCTGGGCTACAAGAGAATAAAGCAAAATAAGATGAGATAGAACAAAATAATGCTCTCTAAAGGCAAGAAAACCATCCCTGATATTTGTCTGCTTGAGAGGACTGAAGTTCAAACTTTTAATGAAGCTTCATGATGATCAAAGTTTTGTTTTGTTTTTTTTTGTTTTAATAAAAAGTCCAACTTACTGATTGGCATCCCTCAGGCTAGAAAAATGTCACATTTCTCTTTGAGTCCACTTGGCATTCTGACCAAACCCATTTCCATTGGGAGAAATGTGTGACTGTGAGCAAATCATTTAATATCTTTGGGCCTCCATTTCTTTACCTCTAAAAGGAAGATATTGGCCTAGATGTTTTAGATTCTTTTCAACCTTTAAATCCATGCTAGTGTGATGCCACATTTCTATTCCACAATTTGAGGAATTCAAAGCTATGATAGAGTTCTCCCCTTACTTTTAATGGCGATGAAGGAGTTTGATTCTAAATGAACCAGTGTCATATCCTTGCTAAACAACCTTTCCATCTTGCTATCAAATAAACTTCATTTGGTTGAATGCGAGTACTCTTTGAGTATTTTATTTTGTTCTAATTTCATATCTGAGGTATTGAACCAGTCTGAATTAGTCCTGATCCAGAACATATCCCCAGAGTCTAACAGAGTTGTTGGCACATAATGAGTTCTTAATAAATGTCTTACCTCTCCAACTAGATTACATGATCTTTAGAGACATGGACAATATTTCATACCTCTTTGTGGTTTGCATAGCAACTGATTTCCTTGTACATGGTAGTGTTTGTTTAGAAAAAGGGGAAGATTTACATTTCTAGTCATATGAAAAGGTGCCCTAACTCACTATTGATCAGATAAATGCAAATTAAGACAACTCTGAAGTACCAGTACTCACCTCTCATATTGGCTAAAGTGAGAAGAAGAGATAATTATAAATGTTGGAGGGGATGTGGGAAAACTGGGACACTAATACATTGTTAGTGTAGTTGTGAATTGATCCAACCATTCTGGAGAGCAATATGGAACTGTGCCAAAGGGCTATCAAACTGTGCATACCCTTTAATCCAGCAATGTCTCTACTGGTCTTGTATCCCAAAGAGATCATAAAAAAGGGAAAAGGACCCACATTTGCAAAAATGTTTGTAGCATTCCTTTTTTTGTAGTGGCAAAAAAAAAAAAAAACCCAAAACAAAACTGGAAACTGAGTGAATGTCTATCAGTTAGAGAATGGCTGAATAAGTTACGGCATATGAATGTTATGCAATATTATTGTTCTATAAGAAACTATCAGCAGGATGATTTCAGAAAGGCCTGGAGAGGCTTACATGAAGTGAAGTAAGTAGAACCAATAGAACATTGTACATAGCAACAACAAGATTACACGATGATCAATTCTGATGGATGTGGCTCTTTTCAACATCAATGTGATTCTCTCCAGTTCCAATGATCTTGTGAAGGAGAGAGCCATCTGCACCCAGAGAGAGGACTATGGGGACTGAGTGTGGATCACAACATAGTATTTTCACTTTTTTGTTGTTATTTGCTTGCATTTTGTTTTCTTTATCACTTTTTTCCTTTTTTGATCTGATTTTTCTTGAGCAGCATAATTGTGGAAATATATATAGAAGAATCACATATGTTTAACATATATTGGATTATTTGCCATCTAGGGGAGGAAGTGGAGGGAAGAGAGGGAGAAAAAAATTGGAACACAAGTTTTTGCAGGGGTGAATGTTGAAAACTATGCATGTATTTTGAAAAGAAAAAGCTTTAAAAATAAAAAAAAAGAAATAGTAAGTTGTATGTGATAAATTTGCATTTTCATGTGCAATTATCTTTTAAAAATTATACTATGTTGTGGAAATACTTCTTTTATTCCATAAATTAAAAATTAAATAAAAAGAAAAAAAGAGGGGAAGGTTTAGAGAAAATGTTATCAATTGGACAGAAATTTAGTAAGGGATAGAACCAGAGAAAATGAAAAAGACCCAAGGTTATAATCAGCACATGAGCTCAAATGTATAGTATATGTCACAAACATGCTAAGGGATTTCATATAGTCTCACAAAGCAAAATCTAAATTTTTTAAAGATAAGAATTGATTAATAGTATTCTGATGATCTCATTCAGCCCAGTTGTCTCCTTCTCTAGTTACAGAAAGGAGACAGAAGCTATCACTTTCTGATATATGGGTGGGGAGGAAAGGATGACTTTTTTTTTCATTTAGGTATAAATCTGTCCATATGAAAATCTAATATTAGACTAAATACTACATCTACAAAAAGGAAACTTTGAAGTCTTAATGAATGATTATACTAAGACTTGTTATAACTAGATAGAATTATATTCTGTGAACTCCCAGAAGGGACTACTTCTGTTTGACTTTGTAGTTTTGTATCTATGTACAGTACCTGGCATATACTAGACTCCTAGCGAATGTTTGTTGAATTATCTTTGAATTTTCCTAAATTCCTAAATTTCCTAAAGATAATAGTTAGAATCTTGTCCATAATTAATGATTTGTATGAGCATAATTACTCTTATAAACAAATATTTACATCTTCCTTTACATTGGAGACTTAAGCTATGTTTTAAATTCTGAACCATTTTGTTCACAACAACCATAAACAGATAATATAGTCCATGAAAGAATTATAGATCGGAAATTACAAAAACAACAGATAACATAAGTTTTGCAAGACAAATTTAAAATGTATTTTTTTTATTTCAAGCAAAGGGAGAAAACTTTTTTCTCTAAATGTTCTGAAGTGATTTTCAAAACAATTTGTACAGTCTTGAGTAATCCCATCAAATCATACAATTCATCTATGTTATTACTGCAAAAAAAGAATGCATACCACTGGAATAATCTGTTTCTCCAATAGCATATGGTTCCTTTGCAAATTTCTGAACCAGCTGTGTTTATATCTTCAAAGACACTATGGAATTTGTTAA
Organism: Sarcophilus harrisii; assembly: GCF_902635505.1. Classification (NCBI taxonomy): domain Eukaryota; kingdom Metazoa; phylum Chordata; class Mammalia; order Dasyuromorphia; family Dasyuridae; genus Sarcophilus; species Sarcophilus harrisii. Next base: position 396,644,321 of record NC_045428.1, on the reverse strand, counting down.
ATGGTGAAACTATTGGAGGACTATTGGAAGTTTCTTATCTTCAGGGATTATGTTTTCTGGCTTGCCTCTTGGTTTTCAGGAATTTATCCATTTTATAAGAAAATTCAAACTATTTCTCCTGCAAACAACTTTGTAGTAGGAACTAGATACTTCATTAGTTTACAGATTTTCTGGAAGAAAGGCACAAAATTAGCTTCATCTGACTGTCTAAATCAGCATTTATTAAAACAACACAAACTAGTTATATTGCTTTACTTGTTAAAAATATAGAAATATACAGATTTCCTGAAATTTCTGATAAAATTTGAGTTATGCAAACATGACAAATTTAGAATGGAAAATAGATGATGGGAAAGCTTCTCAAGTGAGATTATATGGTCAAAGACACCTTAACAAGGTTCAAAAATGTACTTGGTAACTACTGATCTTTGCATCTATTCTGCTAGGGAGAGACCTCAGGAGAATAGGATAATGCATCTCATATTCCAATTCCTGAATAATTAAATAAAAAATGTCTGTATTAGGCTTGGATGTACACATGAGACAAATAAATGATAGATAAGACCTATCATTCATTTCTTCAACATTTGATGCAGTGGTTAGGTGTCACATATGTTCAATTTTCATCTCACCAGTTGGATATTGGCTATATATTATGCTGACAAAGACAGAGTTCAAAATTCTCCAAGGAATAGGAAAAACACACCTTATAGAACTTCACTTGGGGATGGGGGGATGTTACTGAAAATAGCTGATATTTACATAGAACTTTAAATTTTGAAAAGAGCTTTATACACATTGTTGAATTTGTGACCTGTGAGTAGAGCATAACTATTTATACCCCCATTTAATAGATTAGGAAACTGAGGCCCAGAGAAATTAACTGATTTGGCCAGATTCACACAATTAGTTAAATGTCAGAAGAGGAATCTGAATCCATGTACTACAAATCTAATACTACATCATGCTACCATTAATAAAATTTAATAAAATGTTATAACTTGGATAGTTTTATTTTCTCCCTACAAATTTTTCAAGCAATCTGTTCTCTTTTTTTGTTGTGTTGATATCTATATTCTGTCTCTTATATTAGTCAGAGTTATCTACTCCCTTCCTCTCTCCCTCACAGAGAACCATCTCATATAACAAACAGTATTTTTAGATAGGAAACAAATTCAGCACAACTGAATCAATGCATTGAAAAAGTCCCAAACTTGTGCCACATATGACACAAATGGTTCTCCCAGCTCCACCCCCAGGGATGGTTTGGTATGTCTCTCATTCCCTTTCATCAAGTCCTATTGAATTTTTATTAATGTGTTACATTTACTTTTGATTTCTTGGTGTATAGTTGTACTTTCCCCTTACATTGCTGTAGTTAGTGTGTACATTTTTTTTTGACTCTGCTTACTTCACTTTTCATTGAGCATATCATTCATATAGATATTACATTCAATTCAATTCAATAAAATTACATTATGCATCTGCTATATGCTAGGCACTGTGCTAAGCACTGGGAATAGAAAAAAAGGCAAAAGACAGTCTCTGCCTTCAAAGAGGAAGGGAAAGAAGAGGCAAACAAATTTACACAAAGCAAGTTACATAAAGGATAAATAGAAAAAAAATGAACAGAGGGAAGGTACTGGAATTAAAAGGAGTTGCAGAATGCTTCCTATAAAAGAAATAATTTTAGTTGATTTTTAAAAGAAGCCAGGGAGGTCAACTAAAATGGGGAGGTCAGTAATCAGAGTGGAGGAAGGAGAATATTCCAGACATGGGGATCAGCCAGAGAGAATGCTGGGAGTTAAAAAATGTCTTGTTTGTGGAACAAGCAGGAGACCAGTGTCATTAGATTGAAAAATATGTGCTGAGGAATAAAGTGTAAGAAGACTGGAAAGGTGGGAAAATGTTAGATTTTATAGAGCTTTAAATATCAAGCAGGGCATTTTGTATTTGCTCCAGAAGCAATAGGGAGCTACAGGCGCTTATTGAGTAGAGGGGTGATGTCATCAGATTTGCATTTTAGGAAAATCATTTTGGAGATTGGAGAATGGAGTGGGGAGAAACTCAAAGCAGGGAGACTCACCATCAGGCTATAACAGTAATTGTGGTGATAAGTTGAGGAACTGTACAAGAGTGAAATGGTGGCAGTGTCAGAGGAGAGAAGGAGAAGTATTCAGGAGATATTACAAACATGAAATTGGCAGGCCTTGACGATAGTTTGGTTATGGGGACATGGGGGAATGAAAGATAGTGAAGGACCCAGAATGACTCTGAGGTTATGAGTCTAAGGAACTGAGAAAATGAAGACGTGCTATATAGTAATAGGGAAAATAGGAGAGGTTGAGGAAAGGTTTGAGGAAAAAATAATGAGTTCTGTTTTAGAATATTAAGTTTAAGATATCTCCTGGATATCCAGTTCAAGGGATATGAAAGATGTAAGTTTAGAGGTCAGCAGAGAGTTTGGGACAGGAAAGATAGATTATATTGTTTTCTTGGCTCTGCTTGCTTCATTCCGCATCAATTCACTAAGTTCTTTTCATGCTTTTCTGTGTTCATACACAGATCATTTCTTAACAGTACACATCACATTCTTATACCACAATTTGTTTAACCATTCTTCAAACTGACAGGTGTCTACTCTCTCCCCCTTCCATTTTTAGCTATAACAGAAAGTGTCAATATAAATACTTTGGAGTATATGGAGACTTTATTCTTATCAATAAATTCTCTAGGGTATAAGCCCATCAATGGAATCTCTAGGTCAAGATATGGATATTTTAGTCACTTGATTCACCTAATTCCAATTGTTTTATAAAATAGTTGTAACACTTCACAGTTTCACCAATACTGCATTATCATTCTACAACCTGTCTTTCTACAACCCCTTCAACATTGAATATTGTCATTTTGGGGTTTATTTTTGCTACTTTGCAGGACATGTGGTGAATGGTGTCATTTTGTTTTGACTTTCTTTTATTATTAAGATTTCCCTCTTAAGACTAAAAACAGGTTTAAAAGTGTAGTGCATGCTTTGAGAGAAATCTGGGAAAAGAAAGGAACAAGTATATACATAACCCCTATTATGTGTCAAGTATTATGTTCAGTACTTTACAAATATTTTTTCACTTGAGGTATCAACTATTTAAACTTTCATTTGAACTAATGAGTTGGATTCCAAAATATCTTAGGGCTTTACGGCTAGGTCTGAGAGTTTGAGGGCTATTTTTCAATATTATATAGCTTATAAGTTACCCCATGAATTTATTTTCTACAATGATTATCAGTTAAAATCATTTAGTTTCAGATCAAGTTTCAGAAAGAGTTATACAAACATGTCAAATTGCTTGTCTTTTCAATGAGGGCAGGAGAGGGGAAAGAGTGATGGAGAGAACTGAGAACTCAAATTTTTAAAAATGAATGTTGAAAATTGTTTTTACATGTGATTGGAGGAAATTAAGTCCTGTGTGTGTGTGTGTGTGTGTGTGTGTGAGTGATAAAGTAAGAACACTTCTTACTGTATCTCCCTCCAAAGGTCTGATACTTTCTTCCATCAGTAAATACTAAGTCAAAGTGGGCATACCTAAGCTTAGAGAGCACACATAGTAAAGGAATAACTCACACCATCTAGAAGTCCTTTTATTGATGTTCTTAAAACTTTCTGCTAATTATGCTAGCTTTTTTTTCTGTGCTTTTTGTACAGCATTGAATTTGTGTCCTGTCTGAACTTGGCTTTCAATAAAGTCATTGCTTACAACTCTTCCAGGCATTCTTCTAGGATCCTAATGGAAACATAGAGGATCCCTAATTCCCCAGATCCTCTGAAGCTCATCAGGTTTTCCACTGAAGCATGGGAGTATGGAAGTGATGAAGGTCAAAGATGAGGTCATTTTCTCCAAAAATTCTTCAGGGGGAAGTTCTCTTTCTTTTCTGATGCCAAATCTCTTCTCTCTCTTAATCCAATCAGCTCAGTTTTATGAAGTCCTCAGAGGGTATGATCATGTTTTTCCACCTAATCAGATCAGACTCAGCCATCTGGCTGCTGTTTTTCACACATTGAATAATTTAGGTATGTCTCATCTAAGAAATGTATCAGTGGTGATTTGGGACTTAACTTTAGACTTAACTTTATATACATGCAAATTATATTGTCTTTTGTTGTCTGAGAAATTGGATCAAAAGTGTATAGAGGCATATCAAATTGTGATACAGGAGCCACCTGCCAGTAGCTGCTGGAGGTCTAACTTAGACCTGTAGAATGGATCTCTTCATGTGAGTGGATGATGATGATACAAGGAGACGGAGAGGCAATTGCTGTTTTATGACCTCTCTCCTCTTCCCTCTTGCCTCCAATTTATTTCATTTCCAATCCACAAAGAACATCTTCATCAACAAAGGCTGCTTTGCAACTCCTTCAAGTGTTATGATCTATAGCTTCAGAGGCTCTCGGAAAATTGACCTGCCTCTTCACTTAGGCATGGTCCTTAACATAAGATGACAGGAAAAGATAATGATGAATATTGGAGGGTGTGTGGGAAAAAACTAGGATACTAATGCATTATTGGTAGAGTTGTGAATTAATCCAATCATTCTGGAAAGCAATTTGGAACTATGCCCAAAGAGCTATCAAGCTGTACATACACTTTGATAAAGCAGTGGCACTAAGAAAGATGGAGAAGGATCCACATGTTCAAAAATGTTTATAGCAGCTCTTTTTTGGTAGCAAAGAATTGCAAAATGAGTGGATGCCCATCAATTGAATTATGGTATTTGAAAATAATGGAATATTATTATTGTATAAAAATGATGAACAAGCTGATTTTTAGAAAAGCCTGGAAATATTTATGTGAACTAATGCTGAGTGAGGTAAACAGAATTAGGAGAACATTGTACATGGCAGTAGCAAAATTGTGTGATGATCAACTGTAAAAGACTTGGTTCTTCTCAATGATTCAGTGATAGAAAGCAATTCCAGTAAACTTTAGCTGCAAAATGCTATCCTCATCCAGAGAGAGAATTATGTAATCTGAATGCAGATAACAATGTTTTCACCTTTTTGTTTCCTTCCTTTTTTTCTTATGGTTTTTTCCTTTTATTCTGATTTTTTTTTCTCCCAACATGAATTATATATAACTTTAAAATTAAATTAAATTTTAATAGCTTTTTATTTTCAAAATAGATACAAAGCTAGTTTTGAATACTCACCCTACTAAAACCTTGTGTTCCAAGTTTTTCTCCCTCTTTTCCCCTCACTCCCCTCCTCTAAACAGCAAGTAACCCAATATAGGTTAAACATGTGCAAGTCTTCTAATCATATTTCCACATTTATCATGCTAGACAAGAAAAATCAGATCAAAAAGGAAAAAAATTAAAAAGCAAGCAAATAACAAAAAAGTGAAAATAATATGTTGGGATCCACACTCAGTCCCCAGTCCTCTTTCTGGATGCAGATGACTCTCTCCATCACAAGCCTACTGGAATTGGCTTCAATCATCTAATTGTTGAAAAGAGTCACATCCATCTCAGTTGATCATGACATAATCTTGTTGCTGTGTATAATGATCTCCTGGTTCTGCTCACTTCACTTAGCATCAGTTTGTGTAACTCTCCAGGCTTTTCTGAAATCATCCCTCTAATTGTTTCTTACAGAACAATAATATTCCATTACACCCATATATCATAACTCATTCAGTTATTCTCCAACTGATGGGCATACACTCAGTTTCTAGTTCCTTGCCACTACAAAAAGGGCTGCTACAAACATTTTTACACATGTGGGTCTTTTTCCCTTTTTTATGATCTCTTTGGGATACAGAACCCAGGAAAAACACTGCTGGATCAAAGGGCATGTACAGTTTGATAGCCCTTTGGGCTTAGTTCTATATTGTGCTCCAGAATAGTTGGATCAGTTCACAACTCCAGTAAACAATGTATTAGTGTCCCAGTTTTCCCACATCCTCTCCAACATTTATCATTATTTCTTCCTGTCATTACTCATGCCAACATGAGAGGTATATATTGGTACTTCAGAATTGTCTTAACTTGCATTTCTCTGATCAATAGTGATTTAGAGCATTTTTTCATATGACTAGAAATGGCTTTAATTACTTTGTTTGAAAATTGTCTGTTCAAAAGACACTGATACATTGTTGGTGGAATTGTGAACACATCCAGCCATTCTAGAGAGCAATTTAAAACTATGCTCAAAAAGTTATCAAACTGTGCATATCCTTTGTTCCAGCAGTATTTCTACTGGGCTTATACCCCAAAGAGATACTAAAGAAGGGAAAGGGACTTGTATGTGCCAAAATGTTTGTGGCAGCCCTGTTTGTAATGGCTAGAAGCTGGAAAATGGATGGATGCCCATTAATTGGAGAATAGTTGAGTAAATTGTGGTATATGAATGTTATGGAATATTATTGTTCTGTAAGAAATGACCAGCAGGATGAATACAGAGAGGATTGGCGAGAGTTACATGAACTGATGCTGAGTGAAATGAGCAGAACCATGAGATCATTATATACCTCAACAATGATACTGTATGAGGATGTATTCTGATGGAAGTGGATTTCTTCGACAAAGAGAAGATCTAACTTAGTTTCAATTGATCAAGGATGGACAGAAACAGCTACACCCAAAGAAAGAACACTAGGAAATGAATGTAAACTGTTTACATTTTTGTTTTTCTTCCCGGGTTATTTCTACCTTCTGAATCCAATTCTCCTTGAGCAACAAGAGAATTGTTCGGTTCTGCACACATATATTGTATCTAAGATATACTGTAACCTATTTAACATGTATAGGACTGCTTGCCATCTGGGGGAGGGGGGAAGGAGGGAGGGGAAAAATCGGAACAGAAGTGAGTACAAGGGATAATGTTGTAAAAAATTACCTTGGCATGGGTTCTGTCAATAAAAAGTTATTAAAAAAAAAAGAAAATTGTCTGTTCATATCCTTTGACCTAAATTAAATTTCTAAAAACTGTAGAGAGAGTCAGATTTAGGAGGGGTCCTTGATAATATGCAGTTCAGAACAGTATTGTATAAATTAAGAAAATGAAGGAGAAATAAATTGTCCATGATTTATACAACACAGATAGTAAGTGGAAAGCCAGGGATTCAAATTCTATGTTCATATTCAGTTTTCTTCCCACTATATTGTGACAATAGTTTAATTTAATTTTATTTTCTGATCTGCATTATCTTTTTCCTCCTCTCTTTCAGCACTCCTTTGCTTAGAAATAAGAAAAACAAAACTTCTGTTGCAGACATATCTGGCCAAGAAAAATTTTCACATTGACCACAAATGTATGTTTACATGTATTTTTGTAAACATGTACACAGTATATATATATGTTTCAGTCGGTGCTGAGTCCATCACCTCTCTATCAGGAAACTAAGTAACATGTTGTATTTTCATTCCTTTAGAACTGTGTTGTTGGCTATTGTGTTGACTAGAGTTATTAAATCTTTCAGAGTTGTTTGTTTTTACAATGTTGCTGTTATTGTATAAATTGTTCTTTAGTTCTGCTGATTTCACTCTGTATCAGTTCATGTAAGGGTTCTTGTGTTTCTTGGAGTCCATTCTCTTCATCATTTCTTTTAGTGCAATACTATTATATCATATACATATGCAATAAGTTGTTCAACCATTCCTCACTTGGTAAACACCTCAGTTTTTAATTTTTTGCTACCACAAAAGACCTTCTATAAATATTTTTTCATATATGAATCCTTTCCCTCTTTTATTTCTTTGAGGTATAGTGAATCTTTCATTTCTGAGATCAGAGTTGCCGTGCTTCAAATGTGGATTTACATGAATTCCAAAAAAGAAAAAAAATCCACTCCAAACTATCACCACCAACATATCCTTCACAAAAAGAAAGACTAAATACCCTCTAAATTGGAGTTCTTAATCCAGTGTCCACCAACCCACAAAAGACTGGGGGAGGGGGGAGTCTGCGAACTTGAAAGGGGAAAAATAACATCTTTATTTCAGCAAAATTGGCTTCCTTTCATATCTTTGTATTTTAGTTTATGCATTTAAAAATATTATTCTGTGAATGGAGTCCATAGACTTCACCAAACTGTCAGAGGGATCCATGATTGAAGAAAGATTAAGAGCCCCTTCTCTAGAGATATTTGCTAGTCCTCTCTCTTAACTCCACTGAATTTTGAAATAAACACACTACATGTTCAAATATTTTATTTGTGTATTAGAAGACTTAAATCAGACTTCCTGAAGCATTTATTTCATCCAATTTATTAAATAAATATTGATTTGACATCTGCTATGAGCAAAGTATTTGGTTTGGATAGGCAGTAGTGGGAGAGGGATTGAGAAGGTACTATAATCACCTTAAGCCAAGGTGGGGAAATGATTAGTGGTTCTCATCTCAGAAATTTGCATGGCAATGAACACTAAGCTCTCTTCTAAAGGAAAATAACCAAATGTCTCTATTCTCACTTTTATTCATTAATTCAACTAGGAGCTACACTCCAAGCCTGCCATCCTGCCAGGTCCTCTTTACTGTGATACGGGACTGCTTCTGGATTCCGAATTATTTATCCTGCTTTCCCCAGAGTGCACATCATTTGGGTCTACACCAACCATCACAAAATATGAAGCTGTGGGCAGAGCATAACTTGCTCTCTGTGGTTTCATACATGAAGGGTCTTGCTTCTGAAATACTATCTTTATCCCTCAGTTTTAAGGTCTATGCTTAGGGAATTTGGGCAACAAAATTGGTTGAGAGGGTAAAAATGGACTTGGTTGGGCTTGTGGTAAGTGTTGTAAGCTACCATATACAGCACATGTATAAGGCCTGTGCTTACACGATTTTGCAGGTGTTCATTATATCATATATGCACATAGTTCTGTAGGGTGGGGGCCCTGTACTATAGTGAACTTTATAATATTCAGTAACATAGGCAGCAAGCAAAAGGCGGCATTGTACACAAACACATACATAAATACACACAATTATGTGCATACATTATTTGTGTTCCAGTCCTGACATATGTTTTTCTATTTTATCCATTTATATATCTATCCACATGTATGTTTACTCTACTTAAACAAATATTTCTGTCCTTATTTATACTCTGCTTTACAAAGATTTTCCTCTTATAATTACATTATACATATGATCTGAACTCAATGTTAACTTCACATTCACTCATTTTATTATAATTCCCTGACCCTTCAACCAATATAGCACCATACTAGGTGTTGTATAGAAATGAATATGATGCTGTTCTTGTTCTTAAGAAGCTTAAAATATTCTAGTGGGGGAGATAAGACAAGTACATAAATAACTACAATACAAAACTAGAAAACTAGAAAAAGTGACAAGGACTTCATGAGTACCTGCCTATATCTTGGTTGCCACAAGCACGAAGTGAAACAGAAACCTGGAAAGGACCCAATGACTTTTTTTCCTCCAAAAATGGCATCTCATTTGGATACTTTATATTTGCATATCAATTGCCAGATATAGGGTGAAAAGAATTCCATAACTCCAAATGACCAATTATTTCTAGTTGCTTTATGTAATTTTTTTTCTGACCACCATCTCCCTCAATCTGCCCTCCCTTTTTTTTTTTAGCCCTGCCCCTTTCTTAACTCTTTCCCTTTCTACCCCTGCTGTCCTTTTATTAGCCTCTCCCTTTCCTTTCCCCTTTTCCCTCCTACTTCCCTATAGGGTGAGACAACTTTCTATGCCAAACTAAATATGTATGATATTTCCTCTTTGAGATAAATTTATGAGATTAAGGTTCAAACAATGCTCATCCCCTCTTTCCCTCAACTGTAATAAGCCTTTTGTGCCTCTTCATGTGATGTAATTTACCCAATTTTACCTTCCCTTTCCTATTCTTCCAGTAACATCCCTTTTCCAACCCTAGTGTCTTTTTTATATCATCAAAGTCAACACCTATACTCTCTAAGTATGCCCCTGACAAAGATACAGCTCTCAGTAGTTACATATCATTTTCTCATTTTTGGGATGCAAACATTTTAATCTTTAAGAAACATAATTTTTCCCCCTTTGCTTTTTGCCTTCTGATGTTTCTTTTGAATCTTATATTTGAAGATCAAGTTTTCTGTTCATTCCTGGTCTTTTAATCAAAAATAACTGAAAATTCCCTTTTCATTGAATGTCCATCTTTCCCCCTGAATGATATGCTTAGTTTTCTGGGTAGTTTATTCTTGACTGCAGTCCATACTTCTTTGCCTTCTGCAATATCATATTCTAGGCTTCTCAGTCCTTTAAAGTGGAAGCTGCTAGTCCTAGATAATCCTATTGTGGCCTCTCAATACAGTATTTTCTTCTTGTTCTGATAATTCTGGAAATTAGCTATAATATTCCTTGAAGTTTTCATTTTGGGCTCTCTTTCAGAAGATGATCAGCATATTCTTTCAATGGCTATTTTACCCTCTAGTTTTTGGATATTAAGAAAGATTTCCCTAATGATTTCTTGAAAGATATTGTATAGGTTCTTTTTTTTTTCATTGTGACTTTCAGATAGTCCAATAATTCTTAGATCATTTCTCCTAGATCTGTTTTCCAGATTAGTTGTTTTTCCAATGAAGTATTTTTTCTATTTTTTCTTTTTGGGGGAGATTTTGTTTGACTAATTCTTGATGTCTCATTGAGTCATTCACTTCCATTCACCCAATTCTAATTTTTAGTTAATTATTTTCTTCAGTTAGCTTTTTTACCTCCTTTTGTATTTGATCAATTGTACTTTTAAAGGAGCTGCTTTGTTCATTGGATTTTTTCCCCATTTCACCAATTCTATTTTTTAAGAAGTTGTTCTCTTTTTCTATTTCATCAATTCTATTTTAAAAAAAGTTGTTTCCTTCAGTATACACACACACACACACACACACACACACACACACACATGTTTTCCATTTCATCAAATGTATTTTTAAAGAGTTATTTTCTTTAGTCAATTTCTGTGTTTCCTTTTCCAAACTCACCTGCAAAGATCTGTCTTTTAAGATCCTTTTTGAACTCTTCCAAGAGAGCCTTTTGTGTCAGAGACCACTTCATATCCCCCTTTGAGGTTTCATCTAGAGGCACTTTGCTTTTAGTGTCCTCTTCTGGATTTGTGTTCTGTACTTCCCTGTTTCCATAGTAGCTGTCTGTGATCAGAGCTCTTTTTTGCTTTTTTGCTCATTTTTAAAGACTGAGGTCTGCTCCTATGAGACAGGGGAGATTGTCCCAAACTTCCTCTGTTGAACAAAATGGGCTTCTCACTGACTGCTCTCAGACTGGTGGTGCTGCAGGTTTTCCTATTTTGCTGGATAGGTGTGGCCAACTCCTGCTTGTTATACTGGGGTTTGGGGGCTCAATATTTGCCTTCTGTAGTTGCGTTGGAAGTGTCACAGCTAATTTGCTGATTCACTGGGCTTCTCAATCAGGACAGAGTAGCCAATGCTGCTGTGTTTTGGCTATGAGCCTTCCACTAGATTCCCTGTGTGGAGGCTTTCTACCCTAGACCTCCCCGTGCTGTGCCTAAGCTGGGCCATGTTCCCCTTCCCCAATTAAGAAAGACCTTTCCTGAAGTCCTTCCAAGATAACTTATGCTGAAACACTCCAAATATTTGTGGGTTTTGTCACTCCAAAATCCATTCAGAAGTTTGAACGAGTGTTGATTCTGAGGGAAGACAAGAAAAAAAATGTCTCAATCTGCATATACTATCACTCTCTGTGTGCGGGTAGGTAACATGATTCATCAGGAGTCCTCTGGAATCATTCTGTTGATCAGAGTTCCTAAATCTTTCAAAGTTATTTATTTTTAATAATGTTATCATCACCAGTATCAACCACTTCTCTACTTCTTGCTCACCTCATACTGCCTCAGTTCATACAGATCTTCACAGGTTTCTCCAAAACTCTTTCATTCGTCATTTCTTATAGCATAATAGTTTTCCATCACATTTTTATTGTTAGCCATTTTCCAACTAGTGACTGCTCCTACTTCCCTAGTTCCAGAATCTCTGATTTTTCTAGTCTTTTTGATTCCAGGCCCAGTGTGCTTATTCACTATACTACATAGCTGGAATACAAAATAGAAAAGTAGATCAATGGAACAGGATAAGTGATGAGGAACTAGAATAAGATGCAGTCCTAGGATTACAAAACACTAGAGTGTCCTCATTATTTAATAAATTTATTGGAAAAACTGGATTAGAACTTGTTTGAAGATGAGAATAGATCAATATCTCATGCTATAGTCTCTGAAGTGTTCAGAGAGGACTAAGACCTTTGGTATGAAGGCTTGCTAAGTCTTTTTCAGAGCTGTTCACCCACCTTTTGAATTTGCCAATTACCCAATTGTTACTTGACTCCAAGAAGCTGTAGCATGCAGAGTGACCACTCCCACTAAAATCCTTTCAGCAGACGATCTAAACCAGGTTGAGGATAACTGAGGGGATCTTAAACCAATCAGTGAGCTAGTGGGGTGTCTATCCCAAACATGTGAAGACTTCCCCTGATAGATTGAGCAGATGAGAAAACTTTGTTCCAATGGACCATGAAAACTGCGGAAGCAGGCACTGTGGAGTGCTTAGAGCTTAGGGCATTGAAGATGCTGAAGTCACCGCCTATATGCTGGACCATTAAAAGTTGCCTTGATTTTTGTCTTGACACTATACTTAGATGACTCTGGAAGAAAGAGCAGAGCTTACAACTTTGTACAACTCTGCCTCACTTAAATTTATTATTATTTTTTTATTTAATAGCCTTTTATTTACAGGTTATATGTATGAGTAACTTTACAGTATTAACAATTGCCAAACCTCTTGTTCCAATTTTTCACCTCTTACCCCCCACCCCCCTCCCCTAGATGGCAGGATGACCAGTAGATGTTAAATATATTAAAATATAAATTAGATACACAATAAGTATACATGACCAAAACGTTATTTTGCTGTACAAAAAGAATCAGACTCTGAAATATTGTACAATTAGCTTGTGAAGGAAATCAAAAATGCAGGTGTGCATAAATATAGGGATTGGGAATTCAATGTAATGGTTTTTAGTCATCTCCCAGAGTTCTTTTTCTGGGTATAGCTAGTTCAGTTCATTACTGCTCCATTAGAAATGATTTGGTTGATCTCGTTGCTGAGGATGGCCTGATACATCAGAACTGGTCATCATATAGTATTGTTGTTGAAGTATATAATGATCTCCTGGTCCTGCTCATTTCACTCAGCATCAGTTCGTGTAAGTCTCTCCAGGCCTTTCTGAAATCATCCTGTTGGTCATTTCTTACAGAACAATAATATTCCATAATATTCATATACCACAATTTATTCAGCCATTCTCCAATTGATGGGCATCCACTCAGTTTCCAGTTTCTAGCCACTACAAAGAGGGCTGCCACAAACATTCGTGCACATACAGGTCCCTTTCCCTTCTTTATGATCTCTTTGGGATATAAGCCCAGTAGTAACACTGCTGGATCAAAGGGTATGCACAGTTTGATAACTTTTTGAGCATAGTTCCAAATTGCTCTCCAGAATGGTTGGATTCGTTCACAACTCCACCAACAATGCATCAATGTCCCAGTTTTCCCGCATCCCCTCCAACACTCATCATTATTTTTTCCTGTCATCTTAGCCAATCTGACAGGTGTGTCTCACTTAAATTTAAATTCACACACAAGTCAAAGATGATTTGTGGATGATTTGGTGCATCTCAACTACTCAGTGCTGATTGAACTGATCAGTGATAAGGACTTGATCCTGGAGAGATGGGTAGAATATTTCCATAGTGACAACAGACTGTCATCAACTAATGCTGAAGTCACTGACCCTATGCCTCAGGTTGTAGTAATCACTCCATAGCTGAATCTCCAACAGAAGAAGAAATATTAAATGCTATTAAACTTCTCCTGTGTGGCAAAGCACCTGACACTGATTCTATCCCAGCAAAAATGTGCAAAACAAGTTGCAGTATTACTCAAAGAAACTAACAGAAAATTTCTAGGGTATATGGCAAGAGGAGAGTATCCCCCAGAGGAACAAGGATGCCTCCATTGGTAATATCTAGAAAGGAAAAAGAAACATTGTCCAGGCACAATCACAGGGGGTTTCTCTCTTAGTTATTGTTGGCAAGATTCTTGCCTGAATTTTCCTTAATGAATCCTTCACCTGGAAAATGATTATCTACCTGAGAGCCAGTGTAGTTTCAGAAAAGGCCAATGAATAGTCAACATGGTATTTTCTGGTGGATGATTCCAGAAGAAATGCCAAAAATAAAGCAAAGGTCAGTATACAATATTCATTGATCTGAACAAGGCTTTTTGATACTGTCAGTTGTGAGGGCTTGTGGAAGATGATGGAAAATTTTGGTTGGTCAGAGAAGTTCATCAGTGTTATGTTGGTTTCATGATGACATGCTTGCATGAGTTCTGGATAATAAGTGATGGTCTTATGCTTTCCAAGAAACCAAAAGAGTAAGACCTTGTGTGCTTGATCCCCATGCTTTTTTTAGCATGATATTTTCTGAAATGTTGTCAGATGTCTTCAACAAAAAGAAAAATGGCATAAATGTCAGCTATCACACTGATGATAAACTAACTTGAAAAGACTAAAGTTGAGAGAGAGTTGGTACACAATTTTTTGGTCACAGATGATTGTGCCCTTAATGCAGCGTTTGAGGCTGAGGTGCAACAGAGTATGGATAGATTCTCTGCCTGCCTTCTTGTGCTACTTTTGGCCTGACAATCAGTACCAAAAATCAGAGGTTACCCACCAGCCAGCATCACACCACTCATGCATGAAACCATTGGTTGCAGCAAGTGGAGAAATTTTTGAATGTCATAGATAAGTTCACTTACCTTGGCAGTATACTCTCCAGGGATGTCCATATTGATTATGAGGTTGACCTATGTATTGTCATTATCAGCTCAGTGTTTGGGAGTGTCTAAAAGAATGTGGGGAAGAGGAAAGGTAGTAGGAAAGGAAAAGTAGTAGGCTGAATAATAAACTAAGGTCTCAGAGTCACTGTGCTGATATCATTGTTATATGCCTGTGAAACACAGAATATAGTTCAGTGCCATGCCAGGAAATTGAACTGCTTCCATTCAAACTATCCTTCAGATGAACTTTGTTATTTTTTTTCTAGATCTATAAAATAATTTCTTGGGAGTTTGATTGGAATGGCATTAAATAAATAGATTAATTTAGGTAGCACTATCATTTTTATTACATTTACTTGGCTTACCCATGAGCACTTGATATTTTCCCAACTGATTAGATCTGACTTTATTTGTGTGGAAAGTGTTTTGAAGTTGTGTTGAAATGTCTAAGGAAGATTCTGAAGGAACTGGACATTGAGAGATTCTCTTAAACTGAACTGCCAAGCATTCAAACTACTGCAGGGTGCAACTATGATGAGCTGGCGACGTATATACCAAACATACATTTACCTAAAAGATTATATTATAGAGAACTTGCACAAGGTGCTTCTATAGAGATTAGAAGAAGTGATGCAAGGATACTCTCTGAAGAACTTTAGTATCTATTGTGAGACATGGGAGATGCTGGCAGTGGACTGTCCAGCTTAGCATGTCACATCAAAGAAAGTGCTTCCTCAAGCAAAACAGAATTCCATTAGCTCAAAAGAAACATTAGCTATTCAAATTTAGAGAGATATATACTCCAAATAGTCATGTGGACTATTCGTGTTCAACCTGTGGAAGGGTCTTCTGAGTTCATATTGGACTGGGTAGCCACAATCAAACTGTTGTTGTTCATCCTTCATTCTTGAAGAGGACCAATGACATCAGGAGGAAGATGGCTTGACTTGCAAGTGAATTGGATTTAATTGAGGCAAAGTCATCATCCTCACTCTCCTGTAGTCATTGGAGTCCAGTGACAAGACACAGATCAGGACGACGAGTGATGGTCCCAGATGAAGTGGTACACCATGAACTTTTAAAGATAAAAGCTTTTCCAGGTCTCAGTTCATACTTGACCCTAATATTGTGATGTCATTTGTCTTCTTTCAGTACAAAGGAGGAACAACAACAACCATAATAATTATCAAATTCATCAACTCTTCAAAAACCACATAGAAAAACTAGCAGACAGGGTATTGTTAAATCTTCCACAACTGGGGGAAGTGATAATTAGCAATCATAACTATAATGAAATTGTGAGACAAAATAGATGAATTAAATTATAATAATAAACTCATTTTAAAGAACTACAAAATGGATAAGCATATCATCATGAAATAGCTGACATTTATGCAGTTTTTTTAAGATTTACAAAGTACTTTATATTTATTATGACATTTTATCCTCACAACAGATAATTATTGCTATTCCATTTCTATAGAACATAGGGGTTCTACCTGGTCCAAGGTCATCCAATTAGTTGTCAGAACTCAAGATTCTTCTGATTCTAGGTTTGGTGTTCTTTCCATTTTACTATGCTGCCTCTTGATTCCTAGTGCCTTAACCTGTTCCTTGGTTCAACAACTCCTTCCCTACATATGTCCTTTTCCTGATATTTACTAAGTCTTCTTCCTCTTTTTGAAACTTAACTCATATATTTCTTATTTCCTTAGTTTATTCTTCTCTGAGGAAGTGATTATGGTCCTTGACACAGCAATATCATTGCTAGGAATATACTCAGAATGGGGGTCAAAGGCAGAGGGGAAGAATTCATACATACAAAAATATTTATAGCAATTCTATTTGCAGTAACAAAGAACTGGGAGGCAAGTGACTGCAGAATGATTGAACAAACTCTGGCATATTAATGTTATAGAATATTATTGTACATAAGGAATGAAAAATGTGAATAATTCAGAAAAATTTAGAAAGATGCAGAGCTAAGTAAACTGAACCAGGAAAACAGTATATACAATGACTACTATAACATAAAGAAAGCAACAGAGAAAGTATTTGGAACTCTGATCAATGAGAATGGATGGTAAAGCAAAGTTCTTACCTCTCAACTGAGACACAGTGAATTATGGGTGAAGTAGACATTTTCAAAAATGACCAATATTTTTGCTTTGTTTGATTATGTTTTTTAAATAACAAATAAGTATATAGACCTTCATTTCATTGTCACATTGACTGAGCTCCATCAATGCAGAGACCAATACAATTTTCTCAGGTTATATTATTCTCATTAAAAAATCCATTAGTTATATTGAAATTTTCTCTCAATCAATAGATTTGTAAAGCAAGAAATCTTCCCTAACATCAGTTTTAACAACATATTGCATACATGAGATCAAAGGAGCATCTTTTAACTGCAAAATCTTCTGGGAGAGAAAGTCTAAAAAGAGTTTGACCTGTATATCCACACAGAAAAGACTAAGTGGATGAGGAATATCTTACTGTCCATATTTCAACATGCATTTGAATAGACACCATATAAAACGTGTACATTAATACATATATCTGAGACAGATAGTAAGGATAGATTAGTGGAGCCTTGATTTGGACAGGAGGAAAATTGGCCAACATGAATTTAGAAAATTATAAAGTTCCTTTACTGACTTCAACCTTTCCGTGAAAGCAAAAGACTTCATTAATATTAGTATTTTACCAGGTTGATATTAGACAGAAAGCAATGAAGAGGTCAATGATGTGTGTGAATAAACTATAAAATGTTATCTGGACCCAACTCATTGTCTATCTGTACTGTACTATGAGTACAGTACGGTATGTGTACTAATGGATGAATTCTACATGATTTTTATTCGAATGCT
This sequence comes from Sarcophilus harrisii, assembly GCF_902635505.1. NCBI lineage: Eukaryota > Metazoa > Chordata > Mammalia > Dasyuromorphia > Dasyuridae > Sarcophilus > Sarcophilus harrisii. The sequence continues at coordinate 396,626,572 of NC_045428.1, read as the reverse complement.
TGTTGAAATAGGAGCACATAGTCTGTAATGAGGTCCTTAGAACAGGAGAAAAACATGTCATTGAGAAATGATATGAGAAGAGGAGAAAATAATTAGGAACTAGGGATGTCAGACAGGCAGCCCTACTGCTTCAGAATATCAGAAGAAAGTGAAAAATGTCCTTAGAACATTGGATGTGACCCCCTGCACCAAACTTCTGAGAGAATATGGGCAAGAGTCCCACAGAATGGCCAACTATGTATGGCTTGTGATGTGCATTATTGAAGGGAATTCCCGAATCAATGAGATCACATTTGAGTAAGCTATATTTGTCCTTCATCCATCTGCAATACAAAATAGGGCATTTTTGTTTTGTAATTAATTGATTTAAAAATCTACTTCAGACATATGAGAGATTCTTCTTTGTGTTAGATTGTGCATAAAATTTCTACATCATTTTGATCATATCAATCAACTAATAAACATTAAGTACCTTCTATGTTCCTACTACTTAAACTATCTATTATTTTTGCTTATACTGGTTTCAGATGTTATAGTGGATTTTCTCTCTAAAACAGATATTTATTCATCACAAAGCAGTATTATTTCACTATTAAAATGAGAGATCAAAATTGAAGTTGACACTTGGATATTTTTCAGAGTATGCCCAAAAGGCTCAACCTACAAGAAACATAGTATGTGAGTTCACATAATGAACTTTAAAGAAAATGGAAAAGACTCATCTGTCCACAGATGTCCTTCATACTAATCTGTTACTAAGCCTCAGATCTATGCCACTGAAGATATACTTTCTCTTGCTTTTTATTTTCAAAATATATGCATAAGTAGTTTTCAACATTTACCCTTGCAAAACCTTGTTGTCCAAATTTTTTCCCTCCATTCCCCTCTGTTTCTTAGACAGCAAGTAAAGACATGTTAAACATGTACAATTCTTCTACACCCATTTCCACAATTATCATGCTGCACAAGAAAAATCAGATCATAGAGGGAAAAAATTGAGAAAGAAAACAAAAATCAAGCAAACAATAACAAAAAGGTGAAAATACTCTCCCATCACAGGTCTCTCCAATTGTTGCTGTGAACACACATCAGTGTTTTCTTTGTTCTATTCACTTCACTTGGCAGTAGTTCTTGTGAGTTTCTCCAGGCCTCTCTGAAATCATCTCTCTGAATGTTTCTTACAAAATAATAATATTCCATAACATTCATATACCATAACTTATTCAGCTATTTTCCAACTGATGGGCATCCATTCAGTTTTCAGTTTCTTGCCACTACAAAAAGGGCTGCCACAAACATTTTTGCACATGTGGGTCTTTTGCTTTTTTTTATGATCTTTTTGAAATATAGATTCAGTAGAGACACTGCTCTCCAGAATGGTTGGATCAGTTTACAATTCCACTAACAATGTATTAGTTTCCCAGTTTTGCCACATTCCCTTAGCCAATGTAGACACACTTTTTAAATGAAGGCAGAAGTTCTCCAAATTGTGGGACATGCTCAGTCTGGGAGATCAAAACACCTAGAGAGTGGTACTGAAAAACTGGTCCAAATTAATAGATTTTTAAAAAAATCCATCTAAGTTTTTCAATATAAAGGTTCAAACCAAAGTCAACAAAAGGGAGATGAATACAGTGAATTTTTTTTGAGTTGGCTAACAATGCAGCACAATTATTTAGTAGATGTTTGTACAAGGACATATTGAATCTCAGCATAAGCTCTTGACTTGTATGTAAGTCTTGCTGCTTGTTGTAGTTAAGATGAAGTATATAAACTGGAAGTTACGTGATCTTTTGGTAGAAGTTAAAAATGCCATAGTGTTATATTTCTTAACATATTACATTAAGTACAAAGGAATTGCAATATTTAGAAGATTAAAATAATTGACAAGAGACATAATTGTTGGAAATTTTCAATAATTCTACTAAATTTTGAATTCAACTTCAATTTTGATCTCTCATTTTAATAGTGAAACAATACTGCTTTGTGATGAATAAATATCTGTTATAGAGAGAAAATCCACTAAAACATCTGAAACCAGTATAAGCAAAAATAATAGATAGTTTAAGTAATAGGAACACAGAAGGTGCTTAATGTTTATTAGTTGATTGATACGATCAAAATGATGTTGTAGAAATTTTATGCACAATCTAACAAAAGAAGAATCTCTCATCTGTCTGTAGTAGATTTTTGTAAATCAATTAATTGCAAAACAAAAATTGTCCTATTTTGTATTGAAAATGGATGAAGGACAAATATAGCTTACACAAATGTGATCTTATTGATTTGGGGATTCCCTTCAATAATGCACATCACAAGCCATATATAGTTGACCATTCTGTGAGACTCTTGCCCATGTTTTCTCAGAAGTTCGGTGCAGGGGGTCCCACCCAATGTTCTAAGGACATTTTTTACTTTCTTCTAACATTCTGAAGCAGTAGGGCTGCCTGTTTGATATCCCTAGCAAACACTGATGTGTGTGAACTTAAGCTTGTGTATCTATCCCAACAACTTGTTTGCTCAACCAGAACAACCAGAACAATAACAGGAATAGGGGTAATGGGTCTTTGCCCTGCCACAGTCATTTCCAAGGGGACTAGTTTCCTCCCTGAAGTTTCTATCCTTTGCTAGTCTTAGCGTCTATGTAGCAAAATCATGCTTCCTTCTTGGGGTAAAAACCTTACCAAAGCACTCCCATGCCAGTATAAAATGGAACGATGCTATTCAGACCACCACTCTGGTGATCTTCTCATGGAGTTCATCTTCTGCTTCAATCCCCATAGGTACAAGGGTCAAACAACCACTTTCTTGGCACAAGTGCACATGTATGGTGGTATTGTCCTTTAATTTACTTTGTTCTTCCCTCTACACTATTTTTGAATCAGTGAAAATATGTCTCTATTGACAACTTCCCCACCTCTTTTTCTAGTGTGCTACTATTAATATGGAGGGGAGTAGTCCAGTCATGGAAGTTATATGGAGAGTTTCACTCTCTAGAGTGAAACATGACTATTCCAGAGCACATCACTCAGTTGCAGGTCCAATAGAAGCAAACAAGAATAGAAAAGGCTAGCCTTTGGTTGGGGTGGAGGAGGGGATGTTATAGATAGCAATGATGAAGGATGAGGAAATCCTGTGGTTAGTGAAGCAACTGGATCACACACACAATTTACAAATGATTTCCTACTCCTCCTCAAATCTTTAGGAGGTTCATAATAAAAGTAAGCAGTTTTTCTAGGCCAGAATATGTGTCTAAATCTGAAACTCTGCTACTAAAATTCTCCACGGACCTACAAGGGTGGAGTTCATTGGTACCAAATTTATGGATCAGCTGTGCCTGTTGGATGATGCTACCCATGAGAACTTAAGCCTTTGGTCTTTATGATTGTTACAATTTTCCTGTGGTGGAGAAGACCAGGTTGAAATTACAATAGATATTCTTTCTCTGCTAGGGCCTGAGGAGAAGAAAACAGCTGTTAAGAAAAGTAAGACGTTATAGCTTGCTTCTAGGTAATAGAGATCAGGCAAGTCTGACATGTAAATAAAATGAGTCATTTGACTGTGTCATGCAGTTCGAGGGCTTGCCTGCAGCTGTTTTCCCCAACCCAACAAATATTTTTCCTACTGTCATTTCACAAATACAGCTTCATTCCTTTGAGCCTTGAGCTCCATGAAAATATACAAATGTCCTTAGGAATGGGAAGTTATCACACTTTAAACCCTTACCCATGATGGAATACTGAAATGACCCTGGCAGGGGGAGGGGAAATTATTAGAGAGAGAGAGGGAGATGTAGAGGTAAACTATACCTATATCACAATTTTATTGAAAGACCATTACATAAGGTTAAAAGAGTATTACATCAGGTTGAGTCAGGCTTGGAACATTTCCTGATTAGTCTTGGAAACCCTACATTCTAGTGCCTAAAGGATGATAGACCTGCTATAATTCTTTTGTGCAAATTAGGTGCAACTCTGAAGTGCTGGCAATTTTCCAGGACTACCATCAAATGGATGGTCCTGCCCTAAGGGCTTATTATCTATTAGCTCTAAAGCATGAGGCAACATTTTGGAGAATTGTAGTAGAATCTTGGATTAAGAATTAGAAAGACTGAAGTCCAAATATCTACCTTATACACTTATTATCGTTGTGAAGCCAGGCAAGTCATTTAACCATCTCTAGGTTTGTTTCCTCATCTGTAAAATGAAGGAGTTAAACTTGATGATTTTTAAGGTTCTTTCCAACTCTAAATCTGTGACCTTACATATACTCCAGATCCGATGTTGGATTGCACTGGTCATATCTTTCTTTATTCTTCAATTTCTCTTGGATATGGAGATAATATATCTAGGAAGGTTGATGCATAAATTCACGGACATTTATTTTTGCTGTTATTATTTTGGCTTAAAATCTTTTAATAGTTTGTTTAAAGAATAGTATGTGAATTCTTATAATACATTAATAAATAAATTTGTTTGTTCATACCCAAAGGCTACATCCATTACAGGTTAATGGGCTGCAAAATCTTTATTAATCACAATGAATGTATTTACTGGAGTTACAGCAAAGAAAAGCAAAACACATTTATGCACTTTTATCATTTAAAAATTGTCTCAGCATTTTTTTGATCAGTGTGTTTCAGTGGAGAGATTCTTAGTTTATGACATTGACTTCCTCCTGGACTGATCCTTTTGGGTTCTAAAAGTCACAAAGATTGCTAGGGATCCTGATTTGTTAAAACCTTTTAATTGGGAAAAGTTCTTGAAGGCTAATATAGTCTTCTAGAGGTGATTCATAACTCTTGGGAGGTGGCTCTAAACATTTCTTCTTGGGGCCTGGAAATTTTCACAAATATTCTTGCCTGTAGAAACTGGAAATTGAATGGATGCCCATCAATTGGAGCATGGCTGAATAAATTGTTATATATGAATGTTATGAAATAATATTGTTCTGTAAGAAATGACCAGCAGGATGAATACAGAGAGGCTTGGAGAGCCTTACATGAATTGATGTTAAGTGAAATGAGCAGAACCAGAAGATCATTAGGCACTTCAACGATAAGATTATACGATGATCAATTCTGATGGATGTAGCTCTTTTCAACAATGAGAGGATTCAGACCAGTTCCAACTGTGCAGTAATGAAGAGAATCAGCTATACCTAGAGAGAGAACTATGCGAAATGAGTATGGACTACAACATAGCATTTCCACTCTTTCTGTTATTGTATGCTTGCATTTTTGTTTTTCTTCTCAGGTTTTTTTTTTCTTTCTTTCTAGATGTGATTTGTTTTGTGTAGCAAGATAACTATAAATATGTATACAAATATTGGATTTAACATATATTTTGACATATTTAACATGTATTGGACTACCTGCCATCTAGGGGAGGGAGTGCGGGAAATGAAGGGAAAAATTGGAACAAAAGGTTTTGCAAGGGTCAATGCTGAAAAACTACCCATGCATATGTTCTGTAAATAAAAAGCTATAATAAAAATAAAATTCAAAAAAACTCCAAATATTTTTGCCTGGAAGATGACTCTTGCAGAGAATATTGATTAATATCATGGTCCAGAATAGCTGTTGCCCTGTTGGGAAACTTCCGAACCGCTTCAGACCAGCTCCTTGGATTATGGGGTATGAGAATAATATAGGACCATGATATTAATCAATATTCTCTGGAAGAGTCATCTTTCAGGCAAAATATTTCTGTACTTTGGTTTTCTTATATCTCAAAAAATATCTTTCTGTAAAAGCTATGTGATATCAACTTATTAATTGATATTGGGGAGAAGTTAACTGATCAAGGATATTTGAGAGCTCAGCATATGGGGGTTCATGAATAGAAGAGAAACTCTAATACCTCAGGTTTATCTCTAGAACTCTAAAGAGAAAGTAGGTTTTTTTCTTTCTTTTTTAAATTAAATTTTATTTTTTTCAATCAATGGAAACCTTCTCTCTCCCACCTCCTTTCCTCTATTCCCCTTAAGAAAAATGCAAAAGAAAATTCCTTTTACAATCATATATAGGCAAATAAAATAAATTCCCACATTGGCCATGATAAAATATATATGATATACATTAATACCTCTTTATTTGAAAAAACTAATTAAGTCTAGCTAAATTATTGATATCAACTTATGGTCATAGTGAAAAGCTGTAATTGTGACTTGCAGTTGCATTAATAAATACGTTCATTTGTGAATTATAGTATTAGGAAAAAACCCAGCCCATTGGGGTTCACCCTAGAGAGCCCTGCGGAGAAATGTAGTAGTTATGGTTTGGTGGTCTAACTCATCAGTGGGAGTGGGAGTTGGGATAGCTACCCCAGAGCACACATAGTATTAATATTAATGTTATTAATGTTAATTAGCTAATGTAACATTAATAATAACTCATGTTTATGGAGAGGCAGCACAATATAGTAGATATAGACATTTACTCAGAGTAATTAAGACCTGGGTTGAAGTCCTAACTTCGACACATACTTGTTACCATGAAGTAGAAGTTACTTACTCTTTTAGGTAATTCACTATGAATGTAAGTTGGAGGGGAAGGGGTAGTGTTTCCACATTAGAAGTTTCCTAAACCTAGCAAAGCATGAGTATGAACTCAAAAACTCATTCTTGTACATAATCTTAAGATTTATAAAGAATTTGTCTTAGAATGATCCTGAACAGCAGCTTGGTATCTATGCATGTTATCATAGTAACAGCCTGAATTAGAAGCCTAACTCTTCTACTTCCTACCTGACTGACACTAAATATAGGTGTCCCTCAGGGCTCTGTTTTAGGTCCTCTTCTCTTATGATTTCACTTCACTGAGCAGCTCCCCTGGATATAATTACCATCTCTATGCTGATAATTCTCAAATCTACCTAACCTGCACCAATCCCTCTGCTGATATCCAATTTTGCATCTCCAGTTGCTTTTATGACATCTTTAACTGGATGTTCAGTAGATATCTGCAGCATGTTCTGTCTCAAACATTCTAGTATCTTTGCCAAGAAAACCCCAAATGGGGTCATGAAGCATTGGACATGACTGAAAAATGACTAAACAACAATAACAACTAAAAAAGAGGTATATGATGGAGACATTCTGAATAACTGAAAACAGAATTCCATCTTAGAAATCTAATTGTGATACTAACTATATTGCTCTTAATATCAAGGAAACATAATGAATTTTATACCTTCCTTCCCGTTCATCCCTTATGGAGACTTAAGCAGTTAAAACAACATGCCTGAAACTTTAAAGGAAGTTATTATTCTGTCAATGACATTTGGCAAGCTACTGTTTGCTGGAATTGCTCTTGTCTCTGGAGATCTTGACTAAGTATGGCTTCTGGTCAAGCTGTCGGCAGTTTAGATGACAAACAAACACCCAGCCATTTTTCATCTTCACATCCATCTGTCTTAGCTCAAAGGACCAATCAGGTTTATCTACCTTTTAAGAAACTTCAACATATATTTTGTATTGCAGAAATATTTCAAAAGTCTTTGTAATTAGCTAAAAAATCTCTTCATCCAGAGTTTGAGCAATAGTTTATACAATGAATCCAAAACTGAGCTTACCAATATGTTCATTACACAAAAGCAAATATTATTTTAAAAAACCAAAACCAACTCTACTGTAGCATTTTCTGTCCAGATTCCATGAAGCCTAGTATTCTATTCATGTACAAAAGAGTTCTGGGAAAATTTTCAGATGCTAGTAAAGCCTCAGGGATGGGGGAACAAAGAGATCAATGTATCAGTTAGGAACCAATAAAAATTCTTCCTGGCCTTGGACCCACCACTAATATAGGTCTTGGGGGCAAACTCTTGACCTTGGGTTTTCCTGTCCTATCTGGAATATAATATATAACTCATTACACTAGAGCTGCCCTTATACTATAACTTGGTCCCTGGCCACCACCCCCAGCTTTCCTCAGAACTGATCTGAGGAACATATGTAGTCATGTGGTCATGACTTCTTCTGCCTTACTTTTTTCCTTTACATAATACTTTCAGCCTTCTGGCCTCCTGTCTTACCTCACACATTCACAATTGCCTCTTATCCCCCTCTCCATCATCTACACAATCCATCATTATCCCCTCAGATCAAGTCTGACCAATACATCTGTCTCCCAGGTGTCTGACACATGCCATATACTCCCACTACACTCTCTGCCTGATACTGCTTCTCCTAAAGCATCAGACACATATCTTCTATCTCCCTTTATACCCAGGCACACACATACAGATATATAATAAAATTCCATTCATACCTTATCTTTCACTTTCAAAGACACAAACACTCTACCACCACAGTGCCCTACCTCACATAGTGTGGCTGAACATACTCTCAAAAATTTTTCTTACATTCTGTATCTGAAACACATGAACTCATCATCTTTCACCGTCTCTCTTCTTTTCTCTAAGTTGCTACAAATTTCCCTGCTCACTCTCCTTTATCGGGAGACTAATCATTAGCTCTAGACCTGTGGAAAAATCTTTTAGGAGATTCATCAATATATTTCAAGGTGAAATGTTCCTTGGTCAAATTATTTTGAAAAACTTTGGTTTAATAGGGCTTTCACTGGTAAGGAAGTAGAGAAGAAAGGGTGACTATTTAACTCAATGGATGGAAGCATGAGACAAGATGTCATACTACTCTTCCCAGGAAGATTTGAAAATACTCTCCCATTATAATCATCCACTTCCTTATTTCTTGATAGAAATGGTAAACTGTTCTATTTCCTTTTCTGTCTCACTTCGACAGTGAACGTCATTGACCTGAAAAGGAAGCTAGAAACAAACACTTTTAAATAATTTGAAACCTGGGAATCATTGCACATCTTTCAAATGATATAATGTAATTGGTAGCCTTAAAGCTTTGTAAGACAGGAGTAGAACTGCCAGGCCTGCACTGGTCCCTTGGTCTGGCTTGTATTCTTGGCACAGATCCTGAACTAAATATAGCAAGTCTTGCTCCTTGAATCAGAGTAATTTCTAATCCCCAGGTTGAATGAACAAGCCATTCCAGACAAGATTTAATTCACAAATGCATTTAGGTAGACATTAGGTATATCTAACAGTGAACTATCAAGTGAAAACATGCCATCAGCATTAGCTCAGCTAACTAAGAAAAAGCCTGCATTAGGCTAGCAATCTCACCACTGCATGGATACTGCTGGGGATTGAGTAAACATAATTGTTAATCGAAAAATTTAAAAATAGAGTATTAGAGATATATTCTCCCACTGATACTTGCATATAATTCCCCTAAGTGTTAATGGAAGCTCATTGAATGCTTCAGAAGAACTTGCCTTTTAGCTTTTTCAAATGTCAGTCTTCTATTTCATAGAAAGGAGAAAGGGAAAAAACAGAAAAGAAAAATCCCGCAAATATTTCAATACTTTTTACTTCTGGGGACACAGTCCACATACTTACACATCCCAATTCACTAGACCACTCTGTTTTGAGATGAACGAATTCTCTGAAATCACAGGGCTAACTGCACTCTTTATCTTTCTAAAGTAGATTAATGGGACTTCATGCAGTTTAGTACCTGAAGGACAAGCTTTCCATGAATGTTAAAAGAGTTTGCTGTGCATTTTTTGTGGCCAAAATGTCTTGGGATTCTTGGCTAGGGGAAAAACTGAGAACTGACTTTATCCGGCATTCACATAGTAGTCACTTAGAAAATGTCAGTCTTGATTTTAATTTATTTTTTATTTACCTAAATTTCAACAAAGAAATTTGTATCTTGCAATTTCTTTATTTAGTATGTTAGTTTATAGAGTAGCTGAAAGCTACTATCAGCACAATTTGAAAAGCCAATGGGAAATTTAACATAATTATTTCTGCAACCACTTGTAATACTTATAATGGTTGGATGAGGCCACTTTGGCAGAAGACTTATAAGCCAGATCTAGAAATTCATACAGTTCTGTCAAATCCCTGACTCTAAAATAACCATTTAATGTAGCAGAGACTAAATAAACTGCAGTTTAACAATTTGTTTGTTTTGTGGTTGAATAAGACCTTTCCATGTTTCTATTAAAAAAAAAAAAAAGACAACCAAGTCAGACAAATGATTCTTTTTTAAGAGTTCTGGTTTTTTAAAAAAATCTCAGCTGGAGGGGGGATGTGTCCTTTGGCTTGGAGGGTTAAAGCTGGCTTTTTGAACTGCAGATTGCCAAAAGAGCCAAAAGACAAAATCAGCCATATTGAGACAGAGTTAGGCTTCTCAGATATGGGGCAATTACACAAACCATTTGGGCAGAGCTCTAAGACTCCAGGGGCACACTCATCTTACAAGGTTTAAACTACCTCATGTTTCAAGCAGTAAGTAGGACTTAGTAGTAAATAATGCCTCACTAATAGTGGCGGTAGAGGCAGTTTAAATGAGTATCTCTCTTCAAATACAGAGAGAGAGAGAGAGAGAGAGGAGGGGAGAGAGAGAGAGAGAAGAGGAGAGAGAGAGAGAAAGGAGGAGAGAAAGAGAGAGGAGAAAAGAGAGAGAGAGAACAGAAAAGAGAGAGAGGAGGAGAGAGAGAAAGAGAGAGAAGAGAGAGGATGAGAGAGAGAAAGAGCAAAAGAGAGAAAGAGAAAAAGAGAGAGCAAAAGAACAAAAGAGAGAGAGAGGAGAAGAGAAAGAGAGAGAGAAAGACAAAGAGAGAGAGAGAGAGAAAGAGAGAGAAGAGAGAAAGAGAGAGGAGAAAAGAGAAAGAGAGAGGGGAGAAGAGAGAGAGGAGAAGAGAGAAAGAGAGAGAGAGAGGAGAAGAGAGAAAGAGAGAGAGAGAAGAGAAGAGAGAGAGAGAATGAGAGAGGGAGAAAGAGAAAAAGAGAGAGCAAAAGAGCGAGAGCGAGAGCGAGAGTGAAAGAGAGAGAGAGAGGACTACTTGATCAGAAATGAAATGGATAGAATTAAGTGGGTCACTTATTTTCTCCAGGGATAAATTTCAGTTTTCTGAGCTAGATATGGAGAGACTACATGCTTTTAGATTCTGAGAAGGAAATTTATGGCAGTGGGTGACCCTGAATGGCACCTGAGGCAGTTAGTCATTGGATCAAAAGATATGATATAAGGCTAGTCCTAAGAGATCATTAGTCTATTCCTCCCTTCTCTTGCCTCCCATTTTACAGATTAAAAATGTAAAAGACTCATCCAAGGTCATTTAGGAAAGAGACAGCAGTATAGTTGGAAACAAATTGCTGGTCCTCCCTATTCATCTTTTAAGTTTCTCTTTTCTCTTCTTTTTTTCTCCTCTAGTTCTCATTTTTCTCTCTTACTCCCTTTCTTTTTCACTCTTCCTTTATCCCCTATTCCTGTCCCGTGCCGTAGGCCTTTCAAAAATGTCCAATCCATTTGGCACCGGCAAATAGTTCAACATCAACAACTGATAACAATTTCATCAGTGGAAATAGCATTAAAAAGAAACATCACCATCCGCTTTGTTGCTGCATCCTAACAACTATGACTTGACCTGAACTAGAAATTTTCCAAATATACTGTCTCCCATATTAGAACATTAGAATAAGAACTGTCTTTTCTATTTGTAACTCCAGAGCTTAGCACTCATTCATTTGATCAGTCTTCATTTGGTCAGTCAGTCCTCCACACAAAGATATTACATCTGAAAGACGAAAAGTTACATTGAGACAAAAGGCTTCCCACAGCTGGAACAATTATAGTTTTTTCAGCAAAATACTATGTATATGTGACAAGAACTAACTTAATAATTATAAAATGACCCTTTCTTTCCCCTTGCGTTTAATGATATCTCCCTTTACTTGGTTACTTATTCACCCCACCTTTGCCACTACTAACCCCATTTGCTATCAAAGGATTTTCCACAATCTACAATCCACACAAAATATTTTGATCAAAGACCAAAGTCACAACCATATATTTGACTTTTTCATGCAAAATTCCTCAACTCCTGAGTCCCTGAATTACCACAAAAAAAGGTCCATAGAAAACCAGAGCCCAAGGTACCCTATCCCTGTCAAGAGGGAGTTAAGAAGAATTTAGAGAGCCACAGCTATCCCTAACAGAGAGGACAGGAGCCCTGTGGACAATCACTATGCTAGTTATCAGAAACATTTCTGAAGAATCTAAGTATTGTTTTATCTGGATTATCTTTACTCAACACATCACTTAGTCTTTCTGTTGATACTTGGTACTAAGACACTGTTCATTCCTGTGGTGAAGAAATGATTCTATGATCTGACTTCTTTCTGGAGGTCAGCTGAAGTCAGAAACTTGCTGGGAAAAAAGATCTTTTATATTCTGTGTCTTTTAAACCTTTTAAATGAAGCTATTACAGTGGATTATTTCATAACTAATACTAACTGCAACTTAATAGTTGTCCCTGATATGTGAGATTTCCCTGTAAAAGCTTCCATTGGGCTAAGAGAAATGTGTGATCTGGAGTTCAGTGAGGTTTGGGATGTACTTAATTAGACATTAAGACAGACATGGGAAACCTTGAACTTGGGGAAATATACCTGAAAATTTTCTGTTGCAAGAACATTATGTGTGACTTCCCAATATGTCCAATTGTTCTTTTATGGGAAGATATGGACAAATATTGCACAGGATGGGCAGGCAGGAATGAGGTTTTAACCTGCTTTGTAGAAGATATCATCACAGACCTATTGCCTGAGGAGTTTGCTGCCTGCTAAGTTTGATACCTCTGGAGTCCCAGCGTATACTTTAAAACTAGAGGAAAATTAATCACTGAATCTCAAAGTTATGAATTCAAATATAAAAGATATAGCTATAATGATAACAATAAAGGTAGACTGGCTTTCCTTGATTTTCCTTCTTCTCTAGGTAGCATTCTTTGTGTGTCTCTATTTGTCTCCCTCTGTGTCTGTCTGTCTTTCTCTTCTTTTTATTTACTATTGATGCACATGTTTTCTTCCATTCTAATCTTCATTTCATTCCAGTAGAATTTAAGCTAATCAATGGTTGGACCTATTTTCTTATAAGAACAACTCATATTTGTATAGTGTTTTCCTCATATCAACTCTGAGACGTATGTGGTACAGATATTAACATTCCCATTTTATAGATATTGAGGTTCATTGCTAAGCCATCTTCCCATAACCACATAATCACATGTACTCTACTAGGTAGTACACTGGATAGAATACCAGTCCTGAAGTCAGGAGTTCAAATTTAGCCTCAGATACCTACTAGCTGTGTGATCATGGGAGAATCATTTAATCATATTTGCCTCAGTTTCCACATCTGTATTCATATACAGATAAATTCACGCTCAAGAAGAAAAGGGCAAACAATTACAGTATTTTTGCCAAGAAAAGCCCAAATGGGATAATGAAGAGCTAGACATGACTAAAAAACGATAACACAGAACAACAAAAGGAAGATTTGTATCTAGATCTTCAAATCTCCAAGTCTAGCACTTTATCTACTAGGCTACACTGCTTTTTACCTAAACTGGCACTTAATCAAGTTGCAGATATAGAAGAATGCTGAATTTTCCAAAAGAGCATTTGCATCTTGCTTAGAAGGAAAAGATTTGTTTCTATACTAGTGGAGGTTGGTCAGAGTTGAATAAGAGTTGGCAAACCTCACACATATCCCACTCCAAGAGAGTTAGCTTGGCTGCTTGCCCAGAAAGTGTTTATAATTTTTGATGATCATTGGTGAGATGTATTTCTTTCAAACCCTTTAAAAAATAACTTAAGTATCTCTAGGTATACATGTTTTTACAAAGCTGGACCAGCTTGTTCCAATGAGCCAGAATCAATTAGTACAAATGGGAGCCCTGAACTTATCAAGGGAAGAGATTCATAAAGTGAATCAAACCACTTTAAGCCTTCTTTATTTTTGTATTAGAGTACCTTTGAAAACAGTATTCTCCCGTCAATTTATCTCATGAGCAGGCTTTAAATAAATCAAGGAGTTTTTAAAAGGAACAGTTTTATCTTTTGCTTTAATTTCCTTGATTTTTATGATAAGTTGTGTTTATAAGTAAATTTTGAGTTTGGTTGTAAACTGTGTTCTCTTATAGGATATATGCAATCAAGGAAGGCAGCATTAGTAAGTGGCCACAATGATGATAGATTCACAGAATATTTTTATTAGGTTTTTACTTCTTCCTGTGCTGTTGAAACTGGCATTTTCCTGGTCTGACCCCAAGCCTGAAATGCTCTCTCTCCTCCTCTCTGATTTCTGGCTTCTCTGACTTCTTTCAAGTCCAGTTAAAATTCTACCTTCTACAGGAAATGTTTCCCACTCCTAGTGCCTTCATTCAGTTGATTATTTTCTATTTATCCATTATATAGTTTGTTGGCAAATAGTTTTTTGCAAACTGTGTTCCCATTAGAACCTGAACTTCTTAAGTTCGGGGACTTAATTTTCTTTCTTTGTATTTTCAAAGTACATGACACATAGTAGATGTTAAATGTTTATTGGTTGACTGAAAACCACTGTGTGCCTGTTTCCTCATCTTTTAAATAAGGTTATTAATAGGATCTACTTTCTAGCATTATTGGGAGGATAAAAAATGAAGTAATATTTGTAAAGAGATTTTTTAATCTTAAAGCAACATATACATGAAAACTAACTTTATCTTTATGATACTAGTGGTCATTTGATTAGTCTGCTCCTTTATAATCTTCTTTGATTTTCTACTTAACATTTCAGCTAGTTTAGAGCAAATAATCCTTTGCCCCAAGACAAAAACATTGTTTGGGTTAGAGACTTCAAATTCTGGAAAATCATGTTTCTACAGTTTCTCTCTCCAGGAGAATATCTTATTGATGAAGATTTTTTTTTTTGATGCAGTTGGGGTTAATTGACTTGCTCTGGGTCAAAAAGCTAGTAAATGTTGAGACTTGGTTTGATTTCATGTCTTCCCAATTCCAGACTCAGTGGTCTATCTACTGCACTACCTAATTGCCTCCTTTTATGAGAATTATAGTTGAGCCTCAATTTCTGGAATGTCCTGAGAAACTTGAAACCATATCATTGGAAATGTAAAATTTGAGTACTTTTTGGTCATGAGTACCAATATGAACATGAAGTTTTCAAAAACACTTCTGATCTCTGGAGATAAAGTGAGAAGAGACATGAGAAGATGAGTGAAGGGTAAAGAAAAGGTGTGAAGAATGAATCTAGAGTTACCCTTGTTCATTTCCTCCCCTCTTGAAGCCTATTTAGGAAGCTATTATTCCTTTCTAAAAGTGATACAAAGAGGAGGGTGAAAGGTCCACACATCTGATCACTCTATTTATATCCTATGAAGCCTGAAACAACAGAATGAAGTGACAGAGTCCCAAAGTAGATAAGAGGAATCTGGATTACCTCTCTACTAAAAAATATTTCCCCTGCAATTCCCACTAATTAGGGATTGATTTATATTAATAAGTTTCTCCTTGAAGATACCCTCCAGAAAAAATTAAATTTATTGGGTGCCACTAAGTTTATTGAGTAGGAGATACAATGAAAGTATGACTTTATTCAAAATTATCAGGAAGATTATTTTGGAAGTTGAGCAAAGGATGGTCTGGAATGGGCCAAGACTTGAATCAGGGAGAACAATTAGAGGCTACTGTAATGGTCCAAGAGTGAAGAGTTAAGGATGACACTGATGTTGTGAAGTTCATCAGTGACAAGGAATTTGAGAAGATTTATGGTTTTGAGAGCAAAGATATGAATTCATTTTAGGCATAATGACTTTAAAAAGTTTAAGGAAGATCCAATTTGATATGACCAAAATGGAGGTCAAGGAAGATTAGAACTGGATGAAAGATCTGAGATCATCTTGCATTGGACCCATGGAAAATAATGAGATTACAAAAGATCACTAATAAAATTGTATAGAGGAAAAAAGAGAAAAGGTCCAGCATAGAAGCCACATTCAATTATAGACATAACCTGGTTGAAGATACAGTCAAAGAGACTAAGGAGTGGTTAGACAGGTAGGAAAAGATTCAAGATACAATAGGGACACAGAAACCTAGAAAGAAGAAAGTATTTAGGAGAAGAAGGTGATGGACAGTGTCCATCTTTTAAAAACCATTAGATTTTGCAGTTAAAAGATTGTTGATGACTTTGTAAAGAACTGTTTCAGTGTACAATGTGGTTGGAAGTCAGACTACAGAGAATTTAAAGGAGAGTGAGAGGAGAGAAAGGAGGCACCTATTGTAGATAGCTTTCTTAATTGTAAACAAACTTTTTTCTCTCTGCCTCCTCTATAACTTTTTTTGGGATATTTCCTAATAAGAAAATTGAAATTAGTCTTTCAGCAATATAGCTTATTGCTATAAGCTATCTCATATATATTCCTACATACTTCTATAACCTTCCACATCTTCATCAAAGCCCTAACCAGGAATTCTGGCTCATACATAAGATATGAGTACTTTCATGTATAGTTGAGTTAACATGGAGACAGACATCATGAGAATTGAGGAGATTAAGAAGCTAGGAGGATAAGGTATTCAAAAAGAACAAAGTTGGAGAAGAACGATTGGTAGTCTATTTGGACATCTGTAGCCACTTATTGATGAGGAGGAAGAAGCCTCCAAAAGTTTGTGGATGATATGAGAATATGGATAGGATGGAGTGAACTTCAAATTCCTTGGTAGTGATGACAGAAAGAGGGAATGAATGTTGAAATGGGAAAAAAATGGAATATGTTAATCTTTCCTGGCCCCATGTGTCAAAGAATGAGAGAGAGAACATCTAAGTTTAGAGAGAATGATAATAAATATGGTATCTCTAGAAGTTTGATGAACACTAAATGATGGTGACAGAAGAAATCTAAGATGAAGGAGAGTTAACAACAAACTGTTGGGTTATAATGAAGGGAAGGAGGAATGAATTAATAATGCTGGCATTTGGATCACAACTCTGTTATTCCATGATAATTTGAGTGCTGATCTTAATCCATTTTTTTCTTCTTTGTGTCAGAATCAGAGAGTGAGGTTATCATCCATTCCTGTCTCTTTCAATAGCTTGTCTCATTGATCATTGCCTCCTTCCTCCATCCCTCCTCCTCCTCCTTCTCCTCCTCTTCCTCTTCCTGCTCCTTTTCTTCCTCCTCCTCTTCCTCCTCCTCCTCTCTCCTCCTCCTCCTCCTCTTCTTCTTCTTCCTTCTTCTTTTCTTCCTCCTCCTCTTCCTCCTTCTCCTCCTTTTCCTCCTCCTCCTCCTTCTCCTCCTCCTCTCTTTCTCTTTCTCTCTCTCTCTCTCTCTCTCTCTCTCTCTCTCTCTCTCTCCCTCCCTCCCTCTCTGTTTCTCTCTCTCTCCTTCCTTCCACTCTTCTTGTATGCATTTTTAATCTCTATCTACTGGGCTGGCTACTTTCCTGCTACATACTCAGCTCTCTAGCATTAAAACCTTTCCCCTTCAGCCTGCCAACCTCTTAAACTATTTCACTATATTCCTCCTCCTTTTTTTCATTGCTCAGCTCCTAGAAAGAGAAGTCTACACTTACTGCATGTACTTTTATATATTCATATCTGAACTCTTTGCAATTTGGTTTATTGTCCACCAACTGTATAGAAACTGTTTTTCCAAAGATCTATTGTCAAATATGATAACTTTCCCCCAGATTTCATTCTCCTTGTTTTCTCTGTAGCATTTGACACTATTAATTAATTAGCCCTCTTTCTTCATACATTCTTCATCCTTGGCTTCCATTACACCAGTGTCCCTCTTAATTATTCTTCCCCTTATTTAGTCACTTTTTTCTTCTACAACTGATTTCTTTCTGTTCTTCTAAGTAGGAGTGTCCCTAAAATCTACATCTTCTTCTCTACCCTCAATGACTTTATATCTTGACAAGATTATCTACTTCCAAAGTTTTCTTAATCACTTCTGTGCAGATGAATGAATGAACAAATGAACAAGTAAATGAATCTACAAACAATTGCTCTGTATCTCTCAAATGTGCCAGACAGTATACTAGACGTTGGGCATATGAAGACAAAAATGAAACAGTTTCTCTTCTCTAAAAGATTACATGTACATTCCTAAATATATCAACCTCATCTCTCTTCTAACCTCCAATTCTATATTATAATTTCTTTCAAACATCTGCATCTGCTTGTCATGTAGGGATCTTAAGTTCAACATATCCAAAAATGAGCTTATCATTTTCTCCCTGAAACTTGCATTCTACTGACAGCCCCACTATCATTAAATCTCCTTTCTCCCAGTTAATTCTATCTGTACAGCATCTCTAGTATGTAACCTTTCTTCTCCATTCACACCGCAACCTCCCTATTTCTCACTTACAGTATCTATTTCCTTTACTATTGCCTCCTAACTGTTCTCATTGTTCCTAGCTTCTTTTCTCTTAAATCCATCATCCAATTCGTCATTCTCACAGTTGCCAAATTAATCTTCATGATATACAAGTCACCACATCATTCCCTGCTCATAGACTGACAATGAC
Organism: Sarcophilus harrisii; assembly: GCF_902635505.1. Taxonomy (NCBI): domain Eukaryota; kingdom Metazoa; phylum Chordata; class Mammalia; order Dasyuromorphia; family Dasyuridae; genus Sarcophilus; species Sarcophilus harrisii. The sequence goes on along the minus strand of NC_045428.1, from coordinate 396,608,147 downwards.
GTTTCCTTTCCTGGTACTTTCGTTAGCAGCTAGGTGTCATAGTGGATAGAAGACTAGATTTAGGGTCATAAGAGACCCGAGTTCAAGTCTTGCTGTAGGCAATTATTAGCAGTAGCATGACCTTAGGAAGTCACTTAAGTCAGTCTCATCTGTAAAAGGAAGATATAATAATAGTAGGTACATATTATAAGGGTTGTTATAATGATAAAATGTGATGATATTTGTAAATTGCTTTGCAAACCTTAAAAGTCTATATAAATGTTAGCTGTTATTATTATGTCTTGAAAGTAAGTGTATGTTAGGAAACACTGGTATAAATCAGCTACAAGGAGTAAAGCAATTTGATGATCCAGACTGGAAGTACTAGAATTTGCTTAGCTTTTTCTGGGTCTCTTGAGATACCTAAAGCACTAGAAACAATTGTGAGCATTGCCTATATGATACCTGATCATCCTAGCAGTTTTTTGTGCAGCTTTCCTTCATTCTCCAGTGTTTGTCTTAGGTCTGTGGTAAATTGTGAGCATGACCTTATCATCCAGCTCCTTTAAAAACATTACAGTGCTACTTAGAAGTTGAATTGTGGGAACTGGCAAGAGAGCTAGAAATGAAAGCCAAACTAGCATAGCACTTAGCGGGAGACACTTTAAATAAATCAAAGACTTAGCAGGCTTAGAACACACATTGGCCAAAAAAAAAAATACAGCAAAAAGAAAGAAAAAGAGAAAAATCAGAAGCATTAATATCTGAAGCTGTTATGATGTTTAAATCCTATCATTATAAGGAAGGAATTCATTAGAGTAGTGTACTTTTACTCCTTAAGAGACTCTATTACACCAAAGCTAGCTATTATGAAAAGGATAGAGAAAAGAAATTAGAGCAAAAAATTCAATTAGATTTTTGTTTTGTGTACATTACTCTGTCCCTCTTTTAGAAAGCTTTTTAGGAGACCAAACTTCTTTTGGAAGTACAAATATAACTCAGAGAGTTGCATGTCATGAACTGCTATATTATGAAAACTATTCACCCTTAAAAAGGAATTATAGGGCATCACAATTATTTATTAAATAAATTGCTCATTCCTCTCCCTCATAATCTTTTCCTTCTACCACCTCTGATAATGATCTAAACTAGAACTGTTTTGAAATTTCAGAAGCTTAGGATCTATTCACTGAGAGGAAACTTCATTTATCTATGTATATTTATATACACACAGAGATATACATGTAAATGTTTATATATAAATATATGCATATATATACAAGTATAGCCCTCCATAAGTATATGTATATGTGTGAATGTATGTCTGTGTAATACATGTAATATATCTTATATTTATATTACATATCATAATAAATATAACAGACTAAATTTTATATAGATAGATATGTAACTACATTATACAGTACATCATACACATCAGGGATGTTAGGGTGCAGGGTCCTCACAATCTGAAAAATCTGTCTAAAATTTTTTGACTCTCTTTGTATCAAAGAGGTCTGATTTTTTTCTTTTTCTTTTATGGGGTATATACAGTCCTTTATTGTAAAATTTTAGTTAAGTATTTGGTCATAGGCTCTGGGTTATCTGCTGCCTTTTTTTTTTTTTTTTTTTTGGTAATTTGTGGCTTCTGAAAAATTTTTCTTCAAATTTCCAACTAATTTTTTATGTTGATCTGCAACTTAACAAAACCAAGATGGGGAAAGGTCCAATGTGGAAGGGATGATTATATAGATATAACATATTACCTCAGGAAGAATAAAATGCTTGATTTCTGCTTTTTAGATTCTTAATCCTTCAGGTTATTCAGTTAGTATAGGAAACAACTGAATTTTCCAAGGAATTGTCACTTTGGCAAAGACAGCTATTGCTGTATACTATTGGGCTTCAAGTCAGTACCTTTTAGATTCAGATGCCAATTTTAACATTTCCTGTAAGCTATGTGCCTAGGGAAAGTTGTCTAAGCTCTTTCTGTGACACACTTAGATAAAAGAAAGAAGTTCAAAAGTCATCTAACTCATAGCTTTTTAAACTGTGGTTTGTGATCCCATGTGAGGTCTCATAACTGAATGTGGAGGTTCTGGATTATTATTTATTATCAGTAAATGTTTGATTATTATACTTGTTTTACATATCTACATACACAAGATCACTTTGAAATTTCTTGAGTAAAAAGGCATCACAAGTGGAAAAAAATTAAGAAACCCTGATCTATTCCAAAATGTAGACACTTCTATTCTCAGGTTAAGAGAGTAGGACTTCAATAGTCTAAGTGGGAGGAGTCTGGGGTGTCCATCTGTGAGTGAAGGGAATTCTCAGCACTGTTGTGAACTTCCAGCTCTTACAGAGGTTTTCCACAAAGTAATCCACTGTCACCTGCTTTCAGAGATAAAGGTAAATCATGTGGCATTGCCATAAAGTGACTGAAACAGTAAATAAAATTCAATCAATAAATGGGGCTGGACAATAGCAGAACTAAAATAAAGCAAATCAATTTTATAATTCTAATTTATTGTACTATACATTCTCAGATTTTAGAACAGAAGTTCTTAATCTTTATTCATGTCATGGTTCCCCTTAGCAGTTGTTTGAAATCCATAGATCCCTTATTTGAATAATGTTTTTAAAGACATAACATAAAATAGGATTACAAAGGAAAACAAAGGTTAGAGAAAATAAAGATGTCCTTTCTTCCCTCCTCCAAGCTCATAGACCCCCTGAATTCTAACCATAGATTCTATAGGATGAGCTTTGGGAGAAAATCCACTGTCCTTTGGTTTGGATATTTCTCTGTGGAAGATAATCCTGAGATTCTATGTGGATTACCATGGTTACTGAATGCTTCTGGACAAGTGTGATAGATTTGTACATGAAGTAAGCAATTAAGAATGATGCTCCTGAATCAGACACACCTTTAGCAGATGCTAGTAGTAACTTTACACTCAAAACTGACAGCATGGGAAATTGTTAGGAAAAAATGCACTAAATGAAGTTGACAGCATCCTCTCCCCCAAAACATACATATTTACAATAATACTGGTACTATCCTGTCCAGTTAACCATGGTACTTTGTACTAGTTAGGTAATATTCAAAGCACTTCATGTGTGTGAATGCCTGCTTTGTTTAGTGGAGCCCAGTGCCATATGTGTTTCTGTGGCTTGGAAGGGTTAGTGTAAAGCCTGTTATGAAAGATTTTGGAGAAAAGTTTTGGTTTGAAGAGCTCCTCAAAAATAGCAATATATCCACCAACATGGGAGTCATAAGGTGATATCAGGTTTTTATTCCAATATTAATGTTTTATTCCATAGTACATGTGTGCAAACACTGTATGGAAGTCTTTTGGCACAGGAATGCACTCAATTAAGTGCAACAGGATAATGATGGTGTTAAAATGATGTGATTGTAGAAATGAAAATTTTAAGCTATTTTCACTGCTGCTTTCTTTGTACTTGCTGTTGTTCAGCAGTTTCAGTAATGTCCAACTCTTAGGAACCCTGTTTGAAGTTTTCTTGGCAAAGCTACTGGAATGGTTTAGCATTTTCTTCTTCATTTTACAGATGAGAAAATTGAAGTAAACAGACTTAAGTGACATGCCTAAGGTGACATAGCTAGTGTCACAACTATTGACTGGATTTAAACTCATGAAGATGATCTTCGTGATTCAGAGCTTAGAGTTCTATCCATTGTGTGGTGTGGTAGAAAGAACACTGAATTTGGAATCAGGGCGACCAGATTTCCAGTGCAGCTTGTCTCACTTACCTGAGTTACCTTGTATAAGTCACTTCATTATGTTAGGTACCAGTTTTTTCATCTATAACATGAAATGGTTGGACTAGGTTATCTATTAATCCTCTTTTAATAGTAAATCTTGTGGTCTTAAAGTAATAGTGGTTGATAACTCTTCAGGAAAAGAGGCCCTGAAGAATTTCTAGATTTAACAAAAATAAAGGATATTTAAATAAATAAATTTATTCATCCAATCAGTCAACAAGTATGTTTATGCCTACATGATCTAAACACCATGCTAATGTTGGAAGAAAACAAAAGAAAATAGTCAATCAATAGGTACTAATTCTGTACAAGTCACTAAGGAACAGTTTAGATTGTTTTTGTAATAGAACCATAGGTACTACTTTAAAGAGCCTGGTATTACAAATGTCATATATTATTACTTTTGATTCAAGTTCTGCATTATAGAATTGTATGTTTAGAGCGAAAAGGGCCTGTACAGCCTATCTGGGCCTATCTCATCTTTTCACAGCTAAGGAAAGAGGCAATTAAAATTAAATGACTTTATCAAAGTCACAGGTAGTCACCAGCAAAATGCAGAATTCAAGCCAAAATCCTCTGACTCCAAATCTATTTCTGTGTGTCATGTTGAATTCTCATGAACAAGAATAAATTTTGAAAAAGGTCAGACACCAATCAATGAAATTCACTTTTCTTTTCCTCTCTTGTCTCTGTCTGTATACATACATACATATACATATATGTATGTAAATGTATATATACACACATATAAATGTATACATACATATAAATATATAGGTAAAACTTTTGTTATAGCTAAAACAATTATTTGCTTCTTTTTATAGGACTTATTATGAATAACAGAGATAAGACTTTGAATTTAAGCCAACTGCTACTAAGTCATTATTTCTACAGTTGGCTACTTTAGTCAGAAGAATTGAAATTTCAGCTTAAAAAGATAGCATTTTTTCCCAAGAGAATCTTTTTTGTTGTTATCGTAAATCTAAACCAGTTCTTCCCACAATGCTTCTCATTTCCTGCAGTAATAATACATTTACTGTTTTAGTAAAATTTAGTAAATTAGTAAATTTAGTTTAAAAAAAAGTTATATGTCTCACAATATGCTTAAGTTACTTCCCAGTGGTGACTTAGGTACCTGGGAAAAACAGAGTGCCTGAAAAACTAGAAAAACTCCTATGAACTGCTAAGGTTTTTCTACTACCACCTTTAGGCTCCATTTGTTTTCCTCCAGAGCATTAAGGTGGTTATTATCAGTAGCAGCTAAAAGCAAGCATATGATAATGATTCATAACACAGCAGGTGTTAGTACTTGAGTACCCTGCACATCTGCAATAGCTCTAGGCCAAGAGAAATGTTCAGCCAAATCCAGAACTGGGAATCCCCAAACATTTGTAAAGAAGTGATCAAGGGCAAAACATTCACTAGACAATCATTCCTCAGTTTGAATAACCAGCAGTTGTAAGTGGTAATGAAACAAAGAAAATCTAATCTAGATAGTCCTAAGCAGTCTGTTGACCTGGGAGTATGTTATAATTCCTTTTGATTTTTTTGATTGCCAACTTTGCCATTGCTAAAATAAAGATTTTTCTTTTTGAATTCAACTTTAGCTGGTAGCATGAACTAATGACTTCACAATGAAAGACAAATTCTATCTGCAAGAGAGTTTACTTTGTGGATAAGGAACATGTAACTTGAGTAATGGTCATCTTGTATGCTTCTTTCATATTTAGAAATAACATTATTAATTGAAAAAATCAAATAAAATGGATATTTATGGAATAGGGAATTTCTATTACAGAAATATGGCATTTAGAGAACAGGATCAACAGAAACCTAGAAACTCTATGGCTAGTGAAAAGAGTAAATGGAAGAAAATAATAGGATCATAGTATTTATAGCTACAAGACTTCTTAAAGATCATCTAGCTCAATCTCCTAATTTTACAGATGGGGAAATTGAAGTCCCAAGAAGAGTAAATTACTTTCCAATTCAATCCAATATAATTCAGTTGTACAGAAAAAGCATTCAAATCTGGCCTCACATACTTACTTAGCTGTGTGACCCTGGGCAAATTACTCAACTCTGATTGCCTCTCCCCAGAAATGCACTATATTTAGAATCAGGAGACTTCGGTTTAGATTGGCCTCTGTTACTTACAACCTATGTGAAATCAAATAAGTCACCTTAGGCCTGAGGGATTCAGTTTTCTCTAGTACAGTGGACAGAACATTGGCTCTGGAATCAAAGGACAAATCTAACTTCAAGAAATACTTAAAAAATGAAACTCTCTTGACTCCATCTGGAAGCTACATTTTGTAAAGGAAAGAAAGGTGTTAGGAATTGGAGAACTTGGGTTGGAATCCCAGTTCTGACAGTCACTTAGGCAAATGACTTTATTTTGGGGTCTTGGAGAGGGGCTCAGTTTCTTTCTCGATAAAATGAGGAAGTTGGACTAAATCTGTGATTCTATGAAATTTATGATCCTTTGAATTCAAGTATTTTTTGTTTGATAAAATGTGGAAAGAATTCAAAGGTCATTAAAACACATACAGAGAGCCAGAGAATCATACTTGTTAGTACTAAAAGGAAACTTGGAGATCATCTAGCTAGTTTAACTCAAAGAGATCTTCTCAACAACATGGTCAACCATTCTTCATTGGGAGACCTAGAGTGAGGAACCTCACTATCTTTGCAGGCAGTCCATTCTTTGTTTGAAGGGATCACTCTTTTCAACTGGAAAACATAAAGGTTCTTGTCTACACTGTGGGACTGCAATGAAAAAGGAAGCTCTGAATGTGGCTTCTCTAGAACTAGAGTTAACAAGAGTATAAGTAAATATTTTTCTGAATAGAAAATAATTTTTAAAAATAGCCTCAACCTTAAGGAATTCATAAGCAAAGGGAAGAAAAGATAATACATAAATTACCAGTAGGATGTGATCAGGATCATCTGAATGGTACCAAGTGCCATGGGAGTTCAAAGTAAGGAGGGCTCACATTTAGTTGGTGGGATCAAAATAGGATCCATGGAAGAGGCAGCCTTGAACTGGGCTTTGCCTAATCCTATAATCAATGGATAAGTGAAAACTTATTAAAATGGATTTTATAGATAACAGGCTTCACTTTACATCAATGAAAAAATAAGTTTTCATCAAGACAAAAAATAGGTAACAGAGAACAATAATAATTGACTCACACTTTCAAATGTCTAATCTATTGTGGAAAATTGTTGCACATTTCTCTGTCATAGCCCTTTTAACCATAATTCAGGCATATGATAGGAAAAAAGATGATCATAATAATATTGTTTTTTCCTTCATAACAGTAAAAGTTTGCATTAATCTGTTGATAATAGTGCTGTAAGGAAAATCTATCCAAACAGTGTCAATTTGAAGGGGCTAAAAAACAATAATAAATAAGCCATCAATTAATTTTCATTTTAATGTATCTTCTTTATTAGGGTATGGAATCTAATCATGCTTTCAAAGAATCTATTAACAGGTATACATAAATATCTATTTTATTAATTATATGGGAAGTTGTATATGACAAAAAGGCTATGAATAAATACATGCAATGAATATAAGATTTCTATTTCAAAATAGGATAGCATTAGTTACATTAATGAATAGTTCAATTACTATAACAATAAGAATCCAAGTCAGACCACTTCCTCCAAAGTAATTACAAAGAGCACACCTGTATTATTTTTATATTCACCACAAAACGCAAAATATAAAAAAACAAGGCATTCTTTAGTTGCTTAACCAATCTAAATCTCAGCTTACTAATATGTAAAATGGGGTAATAATATTTATACTATCAACTTCACATGCTACCTGTGCATTATTTTTTGTAAATTGCAAAGCACTTTAGAAAAGTAAGGTATGGACTTACAGACCACCAATGTATGTATGTATTTATCTCTTTACCCTCACTCTTTGGAAAGCATTCATTTTCTGAGCTGGTCTGACTACTTCCCAAGGAATCTGGTGATGATGGTCTCCAGAAGAAAAAAAATCTCTCCTCAAAGGAAAGAATTATTATAAGACAAGACAGAATTTGCAGGTGTCCATGATCTATTCATACATTGTCTAAAAAAAAAAAGATATATTTTCACATTTTGATATTATCTATTTCTTTGAGATCATGAATACTGAGTCTTCTTGATAAATCATTTTTAAATTTGACATTCAATTATCTTCCAAGATAAACATTCACTTTAGACCTAGTCTATGATAAAAGAGATCCAGTTTTCCTGGAGATCTGATCCTTCATTTTTACTCTTTCTTTTCTTAGGTAAAGGCTTCTCACTCCAGGAATGATACACTTTTAGTGACTTTATGATGTGATTAAAGGATCTTGCCACTTCAGCAGGAGTTCAAATCATAGCAGAATTCTTTATTTTCTTTAATTTGTCCCCATTGACTATTTTCTTCTTATATTATCTTTTTTCCCTTCATCTTGCTCTTGACAGCTCAGCAGATTTACAGATATTTCTTTTTTTTCAATGGCTCATGGCATATTGTGACAAGTCAGGACCAGGATATTCTTTGGAGAATTTTTGAAAACATCAACTACAATTGGTGTTTGCTATTTTTCATGACATTTACTCATAGATATACTGCTCAAAAGATTAAGCAAGATATCTTACTTGCCCAGAGGGTTTATAATAGAAGAAAAATTGACAGATGACACATCAAAACATAGGAAGAGAATGAACAATTCAAGGTGTAGAGCTACAGACAGTCAGAATAATATTCTCTTCATATATAAAGATGTCTTGCTCAAATCTTATGTACCTAAGCTCTTTATATGTTAATGTTTTTCTAGCTCCTTTACAGTAAACCTAAAGAGTGTCCAGTGTTTTATTTTGTTTTTTTTTCTAATCTGAGATTGCATTTGAAAGTAAAATAACAATGACCTCCACTTTTAACACTTTATATTTTTTCAATACATTCATTTACTAGATCTTCACAATAATCCTGTGAGATAAATATGTCATTTAAAAAAAATCCCCATTTAAAAGATGAGAAAACTGAGATGTATGTGATTATTCTGTCTGTGACTCTACACCTTGAATTGTTCATCATTTTAAAAAATCTATTAACCAATGTTCTGGGTATGAGACTTGCATGCATAGATTAGTCTTTGGTCAACAATACATTTCTAGTTTGGTGAAAACTGTCAGAATTTCATTCTGTTAGCATAATCTTAGAGAACCCAGGGTAGAGATATAAAAGACACTGACTCAAAATGTATGAGAATAATAACCTTTCCTTGATAGATAAATGGTGAAAGGACATAAACAAGCAGTTCTCAAAAGGAGAAATACAAGTTATCAAGATCCTTTTGAAAAAAAAGTTCTAATTAATGAATAGAGAAATGCAAATTAATGCAACTTGAAGCTCTACTTCATAGTTCTCAGGTTGAGAAAGATAACAACAACAACAAAAACCAAAAACCAATCATTAGAGAAGATAACAATAATGATGCATTGTTGATAAAACTGTGAAATAGTCCAAACATTCTGGAAAAGCTTTGAAACTAAACTGTACATGTCCAGCAAAATCATGACCACACATAATCATCAAAGGGATAAAGGAAAGAGAGAAAAGATCTATATGTACCAGCACATTTGATTGTTTTTTAGCAAAGAATTAGAAACAAAGGAGTGCCCATAAATTAGGGAATGGTCAAATAAATGATGTTATATGCTATTATATATTATATTATATATATGATGAATATAATGCTATTATACTATTGTTCCATAAGAATGTAAAAAGGGCATTTTCAGAAGAACCTTGGGAAGGAAAGAAAGTAAATTACTGGGAGAAAGAGAAGATACAGTTCCATTGTCAGAAATAAAGTGCAGAGATGGATAGCTCCAATGCCAATGTGGTTGGGTTAACAGGAGTCTCCTTATTCTAAGTGGACAAAGACAGCTGAGAATCAAGTGCAGAAGTTAATCTTGAGGGTGGTTGAGTTACAGTGTAAACTGTATCAGCAACAACAAAAAGTGCACAAGGCAGAGCAATCTCTGCTGGAGGCTGGAGCCAAATTCAGAGATAACATCCTTCCCCATTTCCTATCTCCTAGGAGGATTAAGGGGAAAGGGGAGAAAGTTCTAAGACCTGGCTTGAATCCAAGAAAGTTAGCAAATAATGTATTTCCAAGGTTAAATCTGTCAGTCTAGGAATGTGAGTAGTTTTGAAACTGCTAAAAAATTTTCATTGATTCATTAGTCTGTTTATACATTCTGTGTCTCTGTTTATTCCTATCTGTTTCTCCGTTTCTATCTCTGTTACACACACACACACACACACACACACACACACACACAAACATCCTCTGACTCGCTATAAAAGTGTGACACTAAGAGTTCAGAGGAAAAAGAGTTTCCGGTAAAGCAGTGCTCCTAAACCAGTATGATTAACTTTGGAATCAGAATTTTTGAATTCAGCATGAAATTTATGAAAACTTTTATCAGAAACTCTTCTCCGACATCACTTCAAACCTGACCTGCTTAAGAAGAGCAACTTCAGTATAAGCTTATTTGTCAGGAAATTTCCCTTCAGGGGGAACCAAGTCAAACCCCACAAAGAATTCCCTCTACAACACACTGACAAGTGCTCATTCAGCCACTTTTGCTTTTGTCTTCCAGTGAAGGACTTCCAGTGGGTGACTGAAAGGATAACTCCTTTGAAAGAAATATGAAATCTATTCTTTGAGTACCCTTTTTATGATTTTCAGTCCCAAGTGCAGGCAGGGACAGAAAAGATATGTCAGAACAGTATCATAAAAGTCGCTGCTCAAAGAAACAATACATAGTAAGATAGGAATTAGGTACAAACTCACTGACGATTTATAAAATGCTAGGGATCAGCTTGAATTCATCCTTCTTCCCATGTTTTGGAAACTGAATATATGCCTTCTATTGTATAGAAAACTTCAAAAGAGTAAAATGGACCACTGCAGAAACCTCAGAATAATGTCTTGAGAATACTTCAAATATTTCCAAAACACATCAGCATAAAACATCTGCACTAGAAATTAATGATGCCAATTGTATTGCCAGTAAAGGCAAAGTTTAATATTCCCAGATGTTATTGTATAATACCTCTGATACATCATCTAAGAAGTGTATACACACTTTAACATTATGGTATTTTTCAAAATGTGAATTTACTCCCTGTAGATATAAAAACAACAGAACTGAATCAATAATCTGAAAAGTAAAATTCATTTCCCATTACATTTTAACTTAAACAATGGGAGGAGGGGAAAGTTAATTCCTTTGTTAAAGACATTTTACTCTGTTAAGTAATTTTTTTTTAACAAAATGTAATTAATGGTCTAATAATAAACTTTGGACTTGGTATTGACAACTTTTAGGTCATCTACCTGAACCTATGTTAGTTTGCACCCTAATTTAAATGCCCTTAAGCACTACATGTTTTGAGGTATTCTATTGTTTAATAATAACATCATGAAGTAATAGAATCATACTTATGTTTGTCACTGATTTAATTCCATATAATAAACATAAATTTTATCCAGAATATTCAAAAAAGGATGAAAAAGTCATTGCTAATTTCCTAGCATCAGAGAAGCTATGTTTATATAATGGAAATTCTTGGAGGGCCCAGGAACTCTGCAGAGAAATTAACTGCATTTAAATATTTAACTGGAGAATGCTTTTGCTTCTGAAACAGTTCAAAACAAATCATGGAAGTCAGTTTCAGTCTTGATGATTTCTTTCTCTTTGCTGCATTTAGAAGTAGGGTGTTACATAATAACAAAGGAAACTTTTATATAAAGCAATTATAGCTAAACTCAAAGAATAGTAGTAATTAGTTCAGTTATTGAATCAATACTGAACTTTATCATTGTGAACATAAATGGATAAGTATCAAGTAAAAATTTCATAGGATCTTAGATCTAGAAAGGACTTCAGAGACCAAATAAGCATCAAATAAGCGCATACTCTATTCCAGGAACTATGCTAAGCTCTGAAAATAAAAAGACAAACAAAAGAGTTTCTACCTCAGAGGAGCTCACAATCTAATGAGAGAGAGAACAACTAAACACATATGTCTAAGCAAGCTATATATAGGAAAAATGGGGAAGGGGGGGGTGGGAACAGGAAAAGTACTAGAATTAAGAGGAATTGGAGTCAAGTGGAGAGACAAGGTACACACAGATACACACACATCCATCCATACACACACACATATATACATATACATGTTGTAAAACAAGGTAGCATATACAAATTGCCAAATGAATATTGTTAAAGGAACATGTCATTGCTGTAGGCGTTTAGAAGTTCTCTGAAGGCTAGGATAAGTGAAGAATACTTTATAGAGAAGGCAGAAGTTATGATAGCTAATTTTTAAGATGACATGAGAAGGCAAAAATATTCAAGATATATTTGAGATAGAATCAGTTTGGTTGGGAGCAAATTAATAAGAAGATACTCATTAGTATTAAACAAGATTGTTGCCAAAATGTGTTTAACAGTTATTTTTATGTAATGAAGGTCTGTCTGGTACATATCCAGACCACCTGAGTTGGCAACTCTCCACATGGAAGATAGTAGAAAGCTTCTTCTGGAAGCATCTTGAAAACCTGTGAAGGAAGCAGCTTAGAGACTGGAGCATGTATAATGACTGGTTGTGGTTGGCCAATCCACATGATAACAGGGGATCTGTTCTTTGACTTTTGAGGAACTCAGAAAGGCTTTTCAGCTTTGGTGCCTTCCTTTCTGTCTCTTTTTTGGCTCATTGTCTTCAGCTTTGCATTATTTTTATATTGTTTTCAAGGAAAGAATCATGAAGATGTCCTCCTCTGAGGTCACATGGCTTCCCAAGAAATGAAGCATTTTTTTTCTTTTTTTTCCAAGTGCAGGAAGTGGAGTCTATGGCTTTTAGAGCTTCAGAAGCCAGGAGAGTAAGCTTCAGTCTGGATTTCCAGCAAGTGCAACATCAATCCCTTAAGGAGCAAAGAATGAATTTTGGAAGTGACTTGTGGGTTTACAATCCACCTGAAACACTTATCCAAAGAGCTATTGCTATATCTTTGAAGTAAATATTCCTTTGTAAAAGTCCATCAGTGCTAAATGGTTAAGTGGAACTGGGGTGCTGGTTACTGTTTCCCCTGAAAATTCCCCCTGAAAATTGAGCTTGTGAGGCTCAAGTTGATGCAAATAAAAAAAGATACTCAGAGACTATCTAGAACTCTGAGGATTAAGACAGTGGCTAGACCTTGAGAGAATGGGGCCAGAGCATTCATATAACATTAGATAATATACTGTGTAGTTTTATTTCTTAGTCTATCTATAGCATATCACTCCAGTCAGCTATTCACAATTTAAAAATAATTAATCCAGGCAAAAGCTTAATAGCTAGTATTTATCATAATCTAACTTTGATAGAGTTATCAATCAATCATTGGAAATTTATAGTGCCTACCATCTGCAAGGTACTGGGCAAGGCACTGGAGGTGATATAAATAAGTTTAAAACATGTTTTGTATCCTCAAAGAAAGTTATTTTAATGTGATGAGAAGTATTGCACATGGAGTCAGAAGACCTGAGCTGGAGTATTGGCTCTGCCATTTCTGAGTGATCTTAGGTAAAATCATTTAATCTCTGGGAATTTCAGTTTTCTTGGACATACAAGGAAGGAATACTCATACATATATACTAACCAGTCTACTACTATTACTACTATGCTACAATATAGTTACATTGTTTTTAGAGGCTAACTTAGGACTCTACAAAATTGTTTCTATGGAAAAATTTGTTCTGAGTTTCAAACAAAAATCTTATAAATAATCTTTAGGGTAGCATAGGATAGCTTGAAATCAGGACACATATAACCAGACACATATCCGTAATATAGACTGGAACTTGGGGGAGAAAGGGTGACTATACCTTATCCTAGATTTAGCTGACAGTTGTTGCTCTTGAGTTCCTTCTTCTTAATTAGGAGAGACCTGTGATGTTGCAGAAAATTGAGGGGGCTCAACCTAGATAACCCTTGGCAAGTTGTTGAAAAGACAACGCTGAAATGATTTTTAAGAGTTGCCAACAGGCAATCAGGAAATAACAGAAACTAAAGGGGAATTCTTTATTCTAAGTTATAAAGGCTTGGGACAGAGGCATGATATTTGTGGTGAACAGGAAGAAATATGCAATGACATGCATATTATCTGGAACAAAGCAGAGTAAGCAGATGTATTAACTTATAACTTTTTACATGTAAATGTAAATTTTACAATGTAAAAAGAACATTTTATTAGCAATATATCCTTTTTCTACTCCATTTTAAAACATGATTTAGCATTGAGTTTCTAAGATTTTAATGCATTATTTCATGTTCTTCATAAAGCCATCCTTGTCACCTTACAAGTATATATTTGATGAAGTTTACTTTTCCAAGTATAGTCTTGATTTTGGTCCATCAGTATTCAATGGGACTTAAATCAAGTGATTTTACAAGCCATAGAAATAGTTTTTTTTTAAATCTCTTAGATAAATTTTTTTAATGTGTGGCATGATGCATATTTTTGTTATAGTAGTCTACCTCCATTTGGGAATTTCTATTCTTTCCAAACACTTCTGTTTCTCAGTATATCAATACCTTTATCAAAATTCATTATTCTTTCACTGGGGTTAAGACTTCCAGACCCACTAGAAATAAAAAATATTTGAAGGATGGGGTAGAGTGGGGTAGATGTTTAACAGTCTGATAAAAATGCCAAGATCTTACAGAGTTTAGATTTCTCACATTTAGACTATCATTTCTGAGACTGATTAATTTAATAGCATTCATTGTCTACTATGTACAATGCACTCTGCTAGGTAGTAGAGATAAAGAAGCAAAAAAAGACATAGTTCTTACTCTCAAGGGGATTACATTTTATTTTGCACTGAGAGTGGATATTTAACATTTTAAAAGATAAATAAATCAAGGTGATTTGAGGAGAATATATTAATTGTGCACTAATCACACAAGAAATCAGTTATATTACCTATATGGAAATGATTTAGAACATATATATAAAACAAATGTAAGAAGAGGATGAAATTCTTTACTATGAGTTAAATACTCCCTAAAATGGCACTTCTTTTGCTTATTAATAAAATCCTCTGTATCATTAACAAAATTCTCAAATTTTGAGCTTTATTATCACGGGTACAAATGGACACTTGGGAGAAAAAGACCTACTGGTCCACGTTTATATAATATACTTCAGCTGCTCATTAGAGCAGGGGCACTAAGAAGGAAATACAAATAGTAATGTCCATTTTTATTGTAAAAGATCTCAAGTATTAGCATTTATTTTCAAAATATAGGACATTGCACATGATATAGCTCACAGACAATAAACTAAGAGAAACTACTGGACAAATAGTACTAGTTCATCTTTTAATTTTGTATTTTTAGATCTGTTGTACTGCATTTTAATGCAGCCTGTACTTTCCTTGAGCAATACATTCTCTTTCCCACCACAAGACCTGGCAGCAGTGCTAAGCTTAAAATGTTTTCCATTATGCCATTTCTTTCCTAAACGCTTTATGTTTGATAATTAAAATCAACATAGGAGTATTAAAGAAAGTTTCAAGAATGTATTTGTAATTTATCACAGGAAAATTAAAAAGCTGTCAAATTATCTTTGAAATATCATTATATTATATAATGCATTATATTATACAACAATATCATATTATATTCTTTTAATGGATAGTATCTAGTATTATGAGGGGCAGTATTGTATGGTGGACAGAGACAGCCTTTTAAATCAGGAAGACCAGAATAGATTGAAATACCATTTCTGATACATAAGGACTATGTGATGATAGGTAAGTCACTTAAACTCTGACTACACTCAGGCAACTCTCTAAGACACTAAGTTGCAGAAAAATTGCTGATTACATTGTAGAAGATGTTTTTCACATATACACATTCCCTATACCAATTAAATCTTAGGTCTAGACTAAACAATAAATGAAGAAATCCTATCTCATTTCAAGAACACAGGATTTTGTTTTAAGTTTATTTGTATTTTTAAAATAATTTATTTTGGTTACATAAGATACAATAACAAATCCTCTGAAAATATAAAAAATTTAATTTCTGTTTCAATTGTCTCATCTATAAAATGAGAATGCTTGTCTTGTTTTTACTTCATTGATTATTGTGAGGATAAGATGCAATAATGTAAAGAAAAATACTCTAAAAGCTGTAAAGTGTCACACAATTGTAAGAATTCATAATATGTCTCTCTCCCTCCTCACAGTCCCCTCCATTCAAGCTCAGGATATTTTATGTTCAGGAGCTGAATTCCTTCATCACTGATAAGTCTATTGAGAGACTCTTTATATTAGTTTGTGCTACTTCAACTTTTGATAAATGGAGGTGGAAAACTAGACCTGATTTTTTTAAAATAAAATTTTATTATTATGAATTTAATAATTTCTTTGCACATCTTAATAATTAATTAATGGCAAAGTATGCTAACAGTATTACTAATCCAACTTTAAAGAGAAGTTAATGCTCTTCTTTAAAATTTTATATTTTGAATTAGGTCCCTTTATTGAAAACAAAGCTAAATAAGAATTCCTACCCATATCTATTAGATGAATCACTAGATTCACCTAGATTTAGTCTTTTAAAAATTATCTAAGAGGGAAAAATAGGAACATTATTCAAAAGTTATTTTTGTTTGTTTGTTTAGAAGAGAAGGATATGATCTGCTGTTGGTACCTTTTATTCCCACCATTCCTTGACTAGATTCAGGGAAGTAGAATCATCAGGGCCATATGGATTCACTTTGTTTCCCTGGCTGATAGTTCTCTTGCTTCCCACAGAGGGAAATTTAGGCTGGAAAGAATATTTAATGTGGGAGGTCTTTATTACTAAAAATTAAATAAAATAAAATGCAGATGTCCAGAGAATGCCTACAAACAAGCTGTCTCTGTAATAAATAGCCAACCAGAATAAATATATTTGTGCATCTGTATGAGACTGGCTGGCAGATTTAAAATTGAAGATCTGTTTAAGATCACCATAATTAAGAAAAACACAAGAAAACAAACCACTGAAATTTTTAAGAGTGAAGTTCTAAAACAGAAGTATAGAAAGGTACAAACATGATAACCAAGGACAATCATAAAATTACATTTCAAGTAAAGTACTAATGTAACAAATATATAACAATTCATCTGGCATTAATAAGTTTATGGTTGTGGTAAGAAAATCTGTTGCCAACTAATGATACCCATTTTCTGTGCAAAATTATTTTTACACACAAGCATTTTCATGCCTTCAGTTTAGATTTTGTATTGTTATATTCATTGACTGGCAAAACACAACTATCATGATAAATATTTAGAACCTTATTAAATAAAATATAGGATAGGATCATATGATCATAGGGTTTAAAATATTAAAATTATTTTAGATAGCCTATATTGCAGCTGCAAGACATTTTCTGTAAGCCTAAAGATCATTTTGAAGAATTATATTTTATCTTTTAAAATGCCTACAAAAGATAATCTTTTCAGAAGATGCCAAGGGTTTGTTAATTATATTGTGGTCAATTAAGGTTATTTTGGTCAGTATAAATCATAGGTTTGGAATTATAAGGGACCTTAGAGATCATTTAGTCCAGTGGTGTCAAACTCAAATATATTGACTTGGGAAAACCACAAGTTAACTTTATCTATATTGTTGAATTTTTATTTATTTTGTTGAACATTTCTTGATTATATGTTAATCTGTTTCTGGCTGCACTCAGGGGTATTTTAGGCTATATGGGGACTCTGAATACTCTAGCCTCTTGATTTCAGAGATGAAAATACTGGCGCTTGAGGTTAAGTAACCTTGCCCAAAGTCACACCAATGATAAGCCACAATACCCAGAATGTAACCCTTATTCTCTGACTTTAAACCCATGATTTTTTTTTTTTTTTACTTCTCTACACTACCTTCCAATAGATTTAATTTCTCACTGATGTGAGCATTTCCTTCATCCATGCAAATCCCCAACTTTTCATCCCCTTTGGCCAGGTGGTACATTTTGTGGTGCTTACTACATGCTTCTAAATTTAAAGTTTCATCTCTCCTAAATCTGTTCCTCTTCTGAACATCCCTATTTCTGTTTCACCCTCATCCTTCTAATAACTCAAATGAATAATGTGAGAGTCACGCTTAGGCCTTCAGTCTTCCTCACCATCTATATCCAACCAATTGGTTAGTCTTTGCTATTTTGCCTTCTATTGTCATAAATCTTCTGCATCTGTACCACTCACTGTACTCACATGGCCTTGAAATAGTTCATCACCTCCCACATGGACTATTATAATATCGTCCTAATTGACTTCTTTGCTTTTAGGTTTTCTTCCTCTTCTATCCATGAATTCAGTACAACTCAACAAACATTTGTTAAGAACCTACTATGTGCAAGGAATTGTTCTAAATACTGAGGATACAAAGACCACTATGAAAGTCCTTAGCCTCAAGGATCTTATATTCTATTGGGCTTTGAAGTATACAAAATAAGTATAAGTAGAAAATAATGTCAGATATGATAGTGTGTTAACATAGAAGAAGGTGGGGGAGTTGGCTTAGCAAAATTTTTGTGTAAGAGGTATATCTGAAAGAATAGATCTGAGGTGTCATTGCCTCGTTCAAGAATATTTAGTGGTTTTCCATTGCTTTCGGGATAAAACATAAACTCCTCTAGTAAACATTTCAAGTGCCTCACCATCTGGCTCCAGCATTCCTTTTCAGATAGCTCACAGCACTCCCCTTTACAAATTCAAAGTTCCAGCCAAACAGGCTTCTCTATTGATCTCTGAAGTAGGCCTTCCCTGTGTAGTCTCTTGGGAATCTTTCATTGTGAAGCTCAGGTGCCACTTTCTCTATAGGAAGCCTTCTGTGATTTCCCCAAGTTATCAGTTCATTCTGTTTACAAGTTGAATCTCTTGAGAAAAGGAAGGAAGGAAAGGAGGAAAGGAGGAAGGAAGGAAGGATGAAGGAAAAGCAAGGAAGAAAGGAAGGAAAGAAGGAAGGAAGGAAGAAAGGAAGCAAGCAAAGAAGCAAGCAAGGAAGGAAGGAAGGAAAGAAGGAAGAAAGGAATAAGCATTTATTATGTGTTTACTATGTGTTGGTGTTGGGGAAACAAATACAAGCAAAAAAGGAACACAATTCCTGCTCTCAAGGAGCTTACATTTTAATGGATAAAGAGAGAAGATGAATTTACCTGGTAGCAGGAGGCATGATTTTGAAGTCCCAAAGGGAAGAAACAGAGCTAAGAAGAATATGAAGACTGGCTAGCCTGGTCTCCTACACAAAATGGAGAATTGTGGAGGAGCTCAATAATGGGAGAGAGGTGGATCTTGCAGGAGAATGTCCATGGTAAGTTGGCCTAAGGGGCAGTAGGATGATCTACGGAGAGTAGGCTCTAGGTGAAAAGGAAGCTAGATCATTTCATTAGTACAGGCATGATTTAAGGATTAGAAGGTCAAGAGGCTCAGAAGGGGAAATATAACAGAATGTACATCCTTGAGTTAAGGACTGTTATTTGCTTTTTTGACTCTGTAACCCTAGTACCTGGCAGGCATTTAAAAGTTTTTTGACTGGATTTGAATTTTGCCCAATATTGCCTTAAAATAAAGGATGAGAAAGCCATGAATATTCTAAGGTTTGATTCTTAACATAGTTCAGAAAAATGTACAGATTTACAAATAGTTTCTCTGTCTCTCTCTCTCTCTCTCTGTCTCTCTCTGTCTCTGTCTCTCTCTCTCTCTCTCTCTCTCTCTCTCTCTCTCTCTCTCTCTCCCTCCTCTTCTTTCTGTCTCCCTCTCCCCTCTCTCTCTTTCATTTACTGTGTATCATATTACCAAATTCCTCTCTTCTCAGAGGGAGTCTCAGAGACTGGCACATTTTATTGTGCATAATTAGCATTCATTGTATCATTGTTGAATTGAATTCTTGGCCCCCAATGATTGGTGAGAGAGCCTTTTAACTACATTTGGGATACCACTAATAATAGTTGTTGTCCAATCATTTTAGTTGTGTCAGACTCTTTATATCCCTCTTTAGAGTTGTCTGCAAAAAATACTGGAGTAGCTTCCAGTTTTCTTTTCTAGCGCATTTTACAGATAAGGAAACTGAGGCACACAGGGTTAAGTCATTTGCGCAGTGTCACACAATTGGTGAGTATCTGAGGCCAGTTTTGAACTCAGGTCAGGCCCAACACTCTATCCATTGTGCCACCTAGCTCTCTCTTCGTAGATAAATATTGTATGTATGACTCCACTGAATTTCTTTTCTGATGTCTCATTATGACGAGGTATTCTGAATTCTGAAGTTATACAGTGGAATATGAACACTAACTTGTCAGACCACCCTGGAAAGACATTGCTGATAAGCCCAGTGATGACCTGTGTAGCTGCTGTATAAAGATCAGCCTAGTTTGTAGGGGCTAATCATCTGAAATTTAACCAAAGAATGGTGGATTTTTCTTTTTTGGGCAAGAGTTGCTTTTGAAACTTTCTTCTAAGTAAAACCTAGAAAGGCCATGATCTGAATCAGTGAAAGGAGTAACCAAACAGATGAAATAATGGATCCTTAGAGGATTGCACAAGTATGGAAATCATATTATTTACAGGAATTGTAATCTCATCTGAATATAATGTGGCTGGCTGTATTATTTCATTCCTTTAATGCTTCTCCATTTCCAGAAGTGGGCTTAACCCCAAAATGGGTGAACTTTACTTTCTATATTCTTATTTTGCACTATTATTGCACTAGGAATGACAATCATGAAGTATAAAGAAAATATAAATGGTATATATTTCTATTTAATAACTATAGATGGACTCTCATTTCCCTTTTCTTATTAAGATCTCTTTTGTATAAGAAAAATATATAAAGCCCAAACAAAAAGTTAACTATTAAATAGTTATTATGGCAAACATCTGGCACACCTTTTGTATGTCTCTTTAGTTTTTAAAAAGGAGAAGAAATAATAAGATAACACTGGGCAAAGCAAGATTATTTGCTGTACAAATATATCCAGAACTAATAAATGCTTCAAATCAATAACACATAATCTGTCATTGAATGGCAAAAAAATCCAATAAACCTGAAAGTTTGCTAATCAGTTTAATCTAACTCCTTCACTTCACAGTTCACATAATTAGCCAAAAATAGTAACATGATTTGAACCAACATTTTCAGACCACAAAATCAATACTTTTTTTTTTTTTATAACTATACTACACTGTGGCCATATTGCAGTTTACAAAATAATAAAAAAGTACTATCTCCGTATACTTGGGCAAATTAATTTAACCTTTCTTTATTTTAATATTTTTAGCTATAAAATGAAAGAATAGATAATCTGCAACTTCCTTTTGAACTTTTAATCTCATGTACCCATATTTCCTTCTACTTTTCCTTTTCCTTCCTACTTCTTTCATTGAATTCTTATTAGACCAAAATCACTTGGCCACTTCAAAATTCAACAAGCTTTTAAAATTAGCTACTTGCCAAAGTAGCATAATTTATATGCCCAGAGAAGTTTTGGGTTTTTTTGTTTTGTTTTGTTTTGTTTTTGTCAAATTTTCTGAAAGCAACAAGCAAATATACCTTATCTAAATATGTTTAAGTGTTGTTGCTCTTCCTTATTTTCAAAGAGGACCAATGACATTATAATATATGGGTGATGTCTTGACTTTCTCTTGAATTAGATTTAAGTGAGGCAGAGATGTATAAAGTTAGCCTTGCTTTCAATTCCAGAGTCATCTAAGTCCAGTGATAAGACAAAAGTTAAGATGATCAATTATGGCCCTAGCTACACTAGCTGACCTTAGTATCCTCTATGTCTGATTAAACTTTCCAGCTTGCCAATGCCTGCTTCAGCAGCCTTCATGTGTCCCCTTAGAACAAATTGTTCTGATCAGCCCATTCTGACAGGGGAAGTCTTCTCTTATTTGGGGAAGGTATCTCCCTAACTCACTGATGGCTTTGGGGCCTGGGGGTTACCCTCGTTCTGGTTTAGCCAGTTTTACCAAATGCTGAGACAGCTTTACCCAGATGTGGCTTCTGTGTATGCTGTTTGTCTTTCTTTTTTGAAGAAAACCAGTGACATCTCAGGGTGATGTCTTGACTTTCTTGTCAATTGGATTTAAGTGAGGTAGAGATTTTAAAGTCAACAGCCTCATTCTCTCCTCTAGTGGCAAGATGAAGCTGGATATGTATTTTGAGAGATTCATCTACTGTTCTTATTCTCAAATCAATTTCATTAAAAGTAACGTTTTACCACACTTTCATTTAACTATTAAGAATAATCGATCAATTTTTTTCCAATATAATATAATTAAACCCCTATGTTATGAAAAAAAAAGTGAGAGTTGGGTGACAGGTAGACCAAAAAAGGTGGAGGGGAGCAATCCTGTAAAAAGCTTGAGGAGCCATCTGAAAGAGAATACATTAGTATTAGTACACCAAAGGTGCTAGTGCTTCCTGGGTGCCCCATATATCCATTGTTAAATGAATGAATCTCTTTGAGAGACTTTACTCTTCCAGGTCTGAAATTATAATTTCATCTAAGTAGTTCAAGAAGCATCAAGTAGTTTTCTAATCAACAGGAGCAAGGCAAAGAATTTGTTGTTTTGAAGTTAACACAATTGGGCAAGAAGGTTTACTAGGGAGAATCAATGGAGACCTAATCTCACCTTTGAGAAGTGTGAATTTAAGATGAGTAGTTGTCCCATTCCTCAAATTTACTTAATGAGAAAAGGGAGATGGAGTTTTTCTCATATTTAATTAGAAGTACTAAAACAACCTCCTCTCCTCTTTGTGGAAGAGGAAGAGATAGTGGGAAGAGGCAATAAGTATTCCTTATTTGTAAATTGGTCTATTTAGGTCAGAAAAATTTATTTTCCAAATTCAACACAGTGTTATTGGCTCAGACTCTTCCAATTCTATTAGATTCATCAAGTGTTTCCTACTTCCATGTACCCAAATCTTACTTTTTATTCAATACCGTCACCATATTACCCTTCTATTAGGAGGTCGGAAGCTTCTTTCCTTATGGTCCTATGGAGGTATGGTCCATCAATGCATTGATCAAAATTTTCAAGTCTTTAAAGCCACTTTTCTCAAGGGACAATACAATTGTTTTTTACCTGAAAATGTAAACTATGTGTTTAAGACTGACATCAGTAATTGGGCAACTCAAAATAAAGATTAGGCAGAGCTGAGTATGATTTGATTCTAAAAAGCAAAACTGTCTAGGAAAAGATAAAAATAGTAATTATGCTATAAGAATCAGGTGCAGAGGAAGAACTGACACAGAGGCATTAGAGTGGGGAAGACGGGCTAGTATTCTGAAAAACCTACTCATATTGGGAATGAGAGTACAATACATATGTGTATATACCATTTGGAAGTATATCACCCTCCAAAATCTAAAAAGAAATAAGGGGGAAGGAATAGGATAAGATGGAATATAGAAAGTTATGTAGATTTATGACAGTGGCATAAGGAGTATAGATTACTTGGAATAAGGCTAAAAAGGGAAGGAAAAGGTGGCATAAGATAAAGTGGGGCCCCAAGACTATTCAGATTAAGGGGAATGGAATAAGGTCTGTAGATGAATGGAAATGGGATAAAGAGGGAGAGAAAAGATAGGGAGAGAGGATAAGGGAGGGATCCACAGGTAGGAGATAATTAAGTAATAGCAAGGCAAAGTTAAGAAGTAGAATAAAAGTAGAAGTGTTAACAAGTACAGGAAATAAAAGATGTATACAAATAATATAACAAGGATCAGGAGTAGGATTCATTAGGAAAAAAAAAAAGTAGGCCTAGTAACCATTGATCTCAAATAAAGTCAAACTTAAAGATTCCAAGAGAGAATCTATATGCCAGCCATATTAATATTGTTTTAGATACATGTCTACACATGTGTAAATATGTATGTATATATGTACATGTGTTACATGCAGGCATATGTATGCATATATATAGTTATATGTATTTGGATAGACATGGGTTATGAATACATATATACATACACATATCTATATATACACATATACACACAACACATACACATATATATTATATACATACACACACTTAAATATATCTGTGACATATCTGGGACAGGATGAAAGGGGAAAAAAGAATAAAATAAAAATTACACAGCAGAGAACAAAAGAATATAAAGAACCAAAGAAAAGATGGACACATGAATATATTATCTCTTCTATTATTATATGTTTTCTTGAAATGGAAATTTATTGTTACATATTTTGAATCCTGATGTTCTCCTGGGCACATGTCAATGTTTTGTTTTGATTTTCCTTTTCTGTCTTTCTTTTTGTGTTTTGTTTTTTCCTATTTTGCATTTAGTTTTAAATAGATAAATATAAAAATATTTGGATAACAGCAACAAAAATAAAGTTGCTTTTCTTTACAGTGTTATTTAGCCTACTATGTGCCAAGCACTGTATTAGGTACTGGGAACAAAAAGACAAAATGGAAATAGTCCCTGAATTTAAGGAACTGACATAGAGTATGTGGAGGGAAAATTAGGAATGCCTAGAATATTTAAAATATATAATACAAAGTGATTGGGGAGGGGGAAGACCAACAACTGAAGGAATCACTAGCAGGGGTCCTCAAACTATGGCGGTGGGCCAGATGCAGCAGCTGAGGACGATTATCCCCCTCACCCAGGGCTATGAAGTTTCTTTATTTAAAGGCCCACAAAACAAAGTTTTTGTTTTTACTATAGTCCGACCCTCCAACAGTCTGAGGGACAGAGAACTGGCCCCCTATTTAGAAAGTTTGAGGACCCCTGCAAGGATTCTTGTAGGAGGCGGGACTTCAATCAAGCTTTGAAGGGAACAAGGGATTTCAAAAGTCAGGTGGTGTTGCTATTTGTTCTTCAAGAGAACCATGATATATGTGAATTGGATTTACTGAGGGAGGGTTATGTAAACTCACCAGCTCCACTTTCTCCTCCGGAGTCATCAAAGACAAAAGAAAGGAGATCCTAAAGGAAGATCAATCAGTCCACAAGTATATATTTATACCTACTATGTGCCAGAACTATGCCAGAGTTACAAAGTAAAAAAATAAAACAATTTCTGCCTTCAGGGCCAAATGAAGTCAAGAAGCAGTTATAAAGCATTTATGTGCCAGGTATTGTGCTAAGTAAGTTCTTGGGATAGAAAGGCAGTTCCAGCTCCCAAAGAGCCCATAATCTATTGAGAGAGACAATATAAAAAACAGCCATGTACAAATAATACATATACAGAATGAATTGGAAATAATGTGAGAGAGAACACATTAAATTTTTTTTTAAATTTTTTTTTATTTAATAGCCTTTTATTTACAGGATATAAACATGGGTAACTTTACAGCATTAACAATTGCCAAACCTCTTGTTCCAATTTTTCACCTCTTACCCCACCCCCACCCCCTCCCCTAGATGGCAGGATGACCAGTAGATGTTAAATATATTAAAATATAAATTAGATACACAATAAGTATACCCGACCAAAACGTTATTTTGCTGTAGAAAAAGAATCAGACTCTGAAATATTGTACAATTAGCTTGTGAAGGAAATCAAAAATGCAGGTGTGCATAAATATAGGGATTGGGAATTCAATGTAATGGTTCTTAGTCATCTCCCAGAGAGAACACATTAAAATTAAGGGGATTGGGAAAGGCCTTTTACAGAAGTCAGGAATTGAAGCAAGCCAGGAAAACCAAGAGGCAGAGATGAAGAGAGAGAATTCCAGACATGAAGGGACAACCAGTGAAAATGCATGGAACCCAGAGACAGTGAATTGTCTAATGAATTGCAAGGAGGCTGGATAAGGAGGTATGCAAAGGAGTAACATGTAAAAAACTGGAAAGATAGGAAGGGACCAGGTTATTAAGAACTTTAAAAGCCACAGGATTTTATATTTGAATCTGAAATCTGTTATAACAGGGAAATCACAGGTGTGAGTTTATTTAAAATAGCATTTTATTTTTTCCAATTATTTGCAAAGAATTTTTGACACTTGTTTTTACAAAATTTTGAGTTCCAAATTTTTCTTCCTCCCTTTCACTGGTAAGCAATTTAATATGGGCTATATATGTACAATAATGTTAGACATATTTCCATATTAATCATGTTGTAAAAGAAGCAGACCAAAAGATAACCAAGCTATCAAGAAAAATATAGTATTATTGATCTTCATTCAGAGTCCATCATTTCTTTCTCTGAATGTAGTCCTTTGTAATTGACCTGGATCATTGTTTTGCTGAGAAGAGCTAAGTCATTCATAGTTGATCATCACACAATGTTGCAGTTATTTTGTATTATATTCTGGTTCTTCTCATTTCATTGTCCATCAGTTCATGCAAATCATTCCAGGTTTTTCTGAAATCTGCCTGCTCATGATTTCTTATTACACAATATTATTCCATTACATTCACATATCACAGCTTGTTCAGCTATTCTCCAGTCAATGGGTTTCTCCTTAATTTCCAATTTCCCCCCAATACATAAAAAGTTACTATAAATACTTTTGTAAATGTTAAGTTCTTTTCTCTTTTTTATGATTTCTTTGGAATATAGACCTAATAGTGGCATTATTGCATCAAAGGGTATGCAGAGTTTGGTTGCCTTGTAACATAGCTCCAGATTGGTCTCTGGACTACCAACAATATATTAGTGTCCCAGCTTTCCCATATTCCCTTTAACATTTATCATTATCTTTTCCTGTCATCTTAGTCAATCTGAGAGATGTGTCGTGGTATCTCATAGTTGCTTTAATTTATATATCTCTGATGAAATGATTTAGAGTGTTTTTTTTATTTGATTAGAAATGGTTTTAATTTCTTCATCTGAAAATTGTAAATGTAAGTTAAACAGCTCTACCAACAGTGCATTAGTTTTTCCCACATCCTCTCCAATATTTATTGTTTTCCTTTTTTGTTAGCCATTGTGATAGGCATAAGATACCATAGAATTTTTTTATATCTTGCAATTCTTTAATCAAAGTGATTTAGAGGATTTCTCCATGTAACTTTATATAGCTTTGATTTCTTCATCTAAAAACTGCCTATTCTGGTATATGAATGTTATGGAATATTATTGTTCTGTAAGAAATGACCAGCAGGATAAATACAGAGAGGCTTGGAGAGACTTACATGAACTGATGCTGAGCGAAATGAGCAGAACCAAGAGATCATTATATACGTCAACAACGATACTGTATGAAGATGTAATCTGATAGAAGTGAATTTCTTTGACAAAGAGACCTAATTCAGTTTCAATTGATCAATGATGGACAGAAGCAGCTACTCCCAAAGGAAAAAAAAAAAAAAAAAAACACTGGGAAATGAATGTAAACTGTTTGCATTTTTGTTTTTCTTCCCGGTTTACTTTTACCTTCTGAATCCAATTCTCCCTGTGCAACAAGAAAACTGTTTGGTTCTGCACACATATATTGTATCTAGGATATACTACAACATATTCAACATATATAGGACTGCTTGCCATCTAGGGGAGGGGGTGGAAGGTGGGAGGGAAAAATCAGAACAGAAGTGAGTGCAAGGGATAATGTTGTAAAAAAAATTACCCTGGCATGGGTTCTGTCAATAAAAAGTTATTATAATAAAAAAAATAAAAAATAAAACCTGCCTATTCATATTCTTTGAGCATTTATCAATTGGGGAATGGCTTATATTCTTATAAATTTCACCCATATTTGAGAAATGAGGTCTTTTATCAGAGACACTAGTTGTAAAGATTGCTTCCCAGCTTTGTGCTTTTAATTTTGCTTTTGTTGGTTTTGTGCTAAACATTTTTAATATAATCAAAACATTCTATTTTGCATTCCATAATGCTGTTTCTTATTTGGTCATAAATCTTCCTCCTTTCTATAGATTTGATAAGTGTATTATTCTTTATTCTTCTAATTTGCTTATAATACCATCCTTTATGTCTAAATCATGTATCCATCTTGACTCTATTTTTATGTGTGGTGTAAAATGGTGGGACTTTCCCTGGTTTTTCTAAAATATTGTTTTCCAGTTTTCCCAGTAGTTTTTGTCATATAGTGGGGATTATCAAACATCAATTTACTATGATCAGCCGTTGAAGTTTATTGAGTGTGTACGGGTGCGTGTGACAAGGTCGGGACTGTACTTTGGGAGATTCGATATTGAGGGAGGATACACTAGCAAGGGGAGGGACTTGAAGCTGGGGGAGCAAACAGAATGGAAGGGTTGGGGGTGGCGGAAAGGAAAAGAAGTATCATTTATGTGGAGCCAATTCTATGTCGGACATTATGCTAAAAATTTTCTAAATCTCCTTTTATCCTCACAACAACCCTTCCTTATAGGGACCATCCGTTTGACAAGTGAGAGACCTGAGGCAGACTCGGGGAAAGTGGATTGCCCAGAGCGAGAGGACTAGTAAAGGTCCGAGGTCTGTATCTGAACCGAGATCTTCCTGACTTCCGGGTCCAGCGCTCTAGCCCTTGTGACTGCTATTGCCATAGTCTGGGCTTGAGGGAAGGAGACTAGGGTTAGGAAGAGGATGTGCAGGAGATGTGTTCTAAAGTCACGGCTACCATCATTCATTGCGCACCGACTGTCTGTCAGGCGCTGTCTTAAAACGTCGGGGATACAAGAAGGCAACAACAACAACAAGACCAGTCGTAAGGAGCTCAAATCTAAGGGGGCGCGCCTGGAAAGGACGAGGGGAGCGGGCACTGGCCGCCAAGCGCACCAGGAGGGCAGACGAGGGACCCGGAGCTCACGCACGTGAGTCCACGCTCTCCGGTTACGGATGGGGAAACTGACAAGTAGAAAGGATGGGCGGCGGCTCGGGAGGAGGAGGGGCCGGCGCGGCGCGGCGCGGCGCGGCGGGGCGGGAAGTCGTCCCGGCCGCCGGGCAGCGTGGTTGTCACTGCGCAGGAAGTTCCTGCGGAGGCTCCGGCTGTAACCTTGGGCCACTTCCCCGGCCGCAGCGGAGCGTACCGGAAGCGCCGTGCTCAGCTCCCCGCGAGCACCGCCGTTTCAGCCCCGGGAGCAGGCGCGGGCCGCGGCCCAAGAAGCGCAGGCAGCAGAGGCCTACGCGGCCGCACCGTCAACATGTCCCTGGTGGCCGAGGCCTTAGTCTCCCAGGTCGCAGGTAGCTTGTGTTGCTCTTCCGCCCCGGGGCCGCGGCTGGGGTGAGGGGCCGGGGCGGTTTCCGGCCCCCTGCGGGGCCCCGGGGGGTGACGGAGGAGCCGCGGCCTGGCTAGGGCGGGGGAGGGTCCGGCCTCCTCGGCGCGCCCAGGGGCTTGCATTTCTGAGGGACTGTGGGGCTCATTATACCCGGCCCCGGGGCCACTGGCGGATTGGGCTGCGAGGGGTGGGCATCCCGGCGACGTCACTGTGCCTGCTGCCCTTTGACCCCAATTTGGAACGTTCACGAGGTGGCCGGCGGGCGGGGCAGAATAAGTTTGAAGTGTTCCTCTTGTCCTGGTTCTGGTCGTGAGATTCTACATGGGGGAGGGAGGGTTCTTAGCACCAATGTTCCTATCAAGATGTGGCAGAAATCCTCAGTAAAGGAGCAGTAGCATGGATCCTGGAAGAGTTAGTCATCCGATGTCATCCCCCTCCCCTTGCTCCAAAGCGGAAACCGATGAGGAAATTGCATTCAGGAGAGGTTGGCCATTTGTCCAGCATAAATGAGGCAGGATTTGAATTCGGGACTCAGACTCCCAAACCTTACGTTTTCAACTATGTCTTTTTACCGAACCCTCAGTATCCAGTAACTGTTGACAAATTAAGTAACCCTTTGTAGATATTGATGATCAGAATCTAAAATAGGAAATTTAAACGAAGAAACTATGAGAATGTCAAATGTTTAAAAATTAAGTAGGGAATGGGGAAAATCTAAGTGAGTTTCTTGAGAGCAGAGGAAATTTAATATGCATTTTTAAAGGCTTTATATAACACTCCACCCGATGTTTTTGCACTTAGTTCAAGCCATATAAATATTTGTGGAATTGGTCTGAATAAACCCTTAGAAGTAAGGAGAATCTTGGAGAGATTGTTAGTAAGTTAGCAAGAAAAAAAAAGTACGTTGACTCCATAAGTGGGTATTCATTTTTTTTTTTAATGTTCTTTTCTTGAGATCCAAACTGCTCTTCAGTCTAGTCCTTCTTCCACCCCTTGAAGGCAAGCAATATGATACCAATTATACATATGAAGACATCCAAAATGTATTTCCATATTAGGTATGCTGCAAAGAAAAAAAAGCAAGAAAAGTGAAAGAAAATATGCTTTAATGACCCTCACAGTTAAATCCATTCTAACTGTGGTTAGCATTTTTCATAATTGTCAAGCATCATTGTATTGATCAGAGCAGCTAAAGATTTCACAGTTAATCATTGTTAAAATATTGCTGTTATTTTGTACAATTTTTGCCTGGTTCTGCTCAATTCATGTTGCATCAATTCATAAAAATCTTCAAAGGGATATTCATTTTATAATCAGATTAAGTTCAAAGCCCCAATGTAGCTTTTTTAGTCCATTCTATGTGTGTGATCAGTGTTACTTTAGTTTTGGTTTTTAAGTTTTTTTGTTTTGGATTTTGTATAAGAAACAACAGTTATATAATTTTTCAACAAAGCAGGGATTCATAAGCATTTTTTCCTTTATACAAACATCAAATTAGTTTTTTTTTGACTTAATATTTGGTTCTTAATATTTTAGTTATTAAAAGTTTGAATGCTAAACCTGACCTTCATGATGCTTTAGTTGAAGGAAAAATTTGCAGTTTCAGAATTTTTGAGTCATGAGGAATGGTAGAAATAATCTAGTTTAACCCTATTTTATAGCCCCTTCAAGTAACTTCTCTAAGTAACTTCAGGAACTTCCTTCAGTAACTTGTCTAATGTGGGTATCAGCACAGATTAATAATGACTCTGGATGAATTGCTCTCTGTACATGAGGAGGAAGGACACATACCTAACATCACAGATCTAATGAAATAGAATGATAGAATTTTAGAGGTGGCAAACCCTAGAGATAGATTTTAGATCTTCAACATCTAGCCACACTTTCTTAATTTACAGATGTCTTAGGGCAGCAAAGTTCAGATTTGCAGCTTTTCATTTTAAGAAATTAATTTTTTGTAATAATCTGTAACATGAAGTATAAGTCAGTAAAACTGCCTGCTATATTTAAAATATTGTGAGAGAGGTATGGGATATTAAAAGAGGGTAGAACAGATTCTGCTGATTTTTGTCTTTATATGAAAACTTACTTTTTGTTTGACCAAAACAGGTTTCTAAGGAAGCAATTGAAAAAAAAAATTTTAATGGTCACTTGACTAAGCGGCAAAAGTCAGTAAACATTTATTAAATACCTACTATGTGCCCAGTATTTTGCTGAGCACCAAGGAGACCAAAAAACCAAGATAGCCTCTGCTCTCAAGGAGTTCATAGTCACTTCTTTTAACGTTGTTTTATTGTTTCTTGGTATCTCATGGGGTCATTAGCTTGTACTTGTACAGTTCTAATTTTTAAGCAATTTATTTTCTTTAGTGAGCTTATGTATTTCTTTTTCCATTTGGCAATTTATTTTTTCTTTTTTTGCCTAGGTAATTGGGGTTAAGTGACTTGCCTAGGATCACACAGATAGGAAGTATTAAGTGTATGAGGTCAGATTTGAACTCAGGTCCTCCTGATTTCAGGGCTGGTACCATATCCACTGTGCCACCTAGCTGTGCCCTCCCCCCTCCCACTTTTGTTTTTAAGGTATTATTTTCTTTAGTATTTCTCCGTTTCTTTTACCAAACTATTGTTGTTTCATAAATTTCTTCTCTTGTTTTTATTTCTTTACCCAATTTTCCCTCTGTGACTCTTGTTTAAATTTGAAAATCATTTTTGAGCTCTTTTTGGAATTTCTGTTGGACTTGTATCCAGTTCACATTTTTCTTTGAGACTTGTAATTGTTTTGACATAATTTTCTTCTGAATTTGTGCCTTGATTTTATATAGCACTTATTATGTGATGGACACTGTGCTAAGTGTTTTAAAAATTATTTGATTCTTACAACAGCCATGGGGAGTAGATTATTATTACTTCCCTTTTATAGATGAGAGGAAATGGCAAACAGGGGGTTAAGTGACTTCCCTAGGGTCACATAGCTGGAAAGTGTTTGAGGTTATATTTGAACCCTCACAGGTAACTGATTACAAGTCCCGGTGCTCGAGGTGTTTTATACTGCATCACCTAGCAGCCCTTCTAGATCGTTCCTTAAGGCTATCACCTTCTTGTCCCATTTGGTGTCCTCCTGACATTTTATTACTTTAATCTGGTTTTGCCCTAGTAGTGAATTTGGCAAGATTTAAACATTGTTCTTGGTTAATTTGAATGTTTTGTTTATACACAGTAACTGAAATCATGTGAATGAAGTTCATAATGTGGAATTTTAGGTTACCTATTTTAAGTAAAAATGTGTACTTTGGTAAATCATACATATATTGTTCTTTATGGTAAAAATTCTTTGCTCTCTGTAAAAAGAGAATGAATGGTGTTTAGATTACAGATGCTCTTCAGGTATTTTTCAGTAGAGATGTGTATGATGAAGTGGAAGCTAGGCAGGAAGAAATTTGAAGCCTTTCCTCCACCTTATCTGAATTTCTGCTTTCTGCCTACTAATGCGCTGACTGCTGGGTGACAGGTCCTTCAATATTGTTCCACCTTTGCCATTGATAGCCAACTCACTCAAGGCACCATTTCCCTCATGTCATAGGTCTCTGAGAATGGACGACAAACAACAACAATCTTTTCCACTAGTTCTTGGTCATCGGCAAGAACCAACAATCCTCTTATCCAGAGTTTATTTCCTTCCTTCCTAATTTGTTTCTTTAGTTTGTATATAACTCCTGTCTGACATTGCCAGTCTTGAAAACTACCCTTGTAAATAGGAGTATGCAAAATTTAGGTTTCCATTAAGCCTTAGGATCACTTTTTACTCATTTTGGCAAGTAGGTATGGGAGAATAAGTAATTAAGCCTTTTGGATTCTTAGACCAGTTTGAGTTTCAGAACTTTTTCTTTTTAAAAATGTCTAAATTTAATCATCAGAAGTAAAAATAATCAAATTTCACAGAACTGGGAACTGTTGTACTTCTTTAAATTTTAAATAGTTAAATAGCAAAAGAAATATTCCTATATTTGCTTCTCTGTGTCCTTTAGCTTTTGGGGGGTAGGAGTGGGTGCTTTATTTTTAGATAGAGGCTGCTTGATGGTATAGTGGATAGAGGGCTGGGCTTAGAACCAGGAACTTGATTTCAAAGTCTACCTTAGATACTAGCTATGTGACCCTGGGCAAGTCACTTAGCCTGTTTAATCCACGTGGCAAATCATTCTGGGATGCATGGGCAGTATGATCTGCAAGTCACAAAGAGTCGTGACATTACTGAACATTTTACATAGATATAGTCAGTTGCATTGCTTTTTAAAAATTTGTTGTATCAGTTATATTTGCTATTTCTTATGGTATAATAATTTTTGATTATATCAGTATACATCACAAGTTCTTTAGCCATTACTTAGTCAGCTCCTATGGAGTTAGTCTATATTGTAGACTCTCAGAGCTCCTTGTCTAAGACTGATCTCACAGCTACCTTCCAGGCTTAACGTCTTCAGCTGCTTATTTTAGGCATCTTGAGTTGGATGTCCAGTAGACTTCTTAAACTCAGCATGTTAAGAACTAAACTCATTCTTTCTCTCTAAGTACTCCTCATTTCCCAAATTTTCTTCTTACTTTTGAGAGCAACACCATTTTCCCAACCCCTGTCCCCCTCTTCATCCTTAACTCCTTACTCTCTTCACTCCAATCTGCTGCCAAGGCTTGTCTATTTCACCTATGCAACTCTCTCAAATATAGCCCCATTTCCCCCTTGAGACAACTACCACCCTTATACAGGCTCTTGTCATCTCATTCTTGGGCTGTTTTGTCTCCATTAGATTATGAGCTCCTTGAGGGCAGGGATTATATTTTGTCTCTTTTTTTGGATTCCTAATGTTCAGCTCAGTATCTGGCATATAGTAGACACTTTAATAATTGCTTATTGGCTGACTGACCTTGCACTATTAAATTAGGTTATAACATTATACAATATCATCTAC
This sequence comes from Sarcophilus harrisii, assembly GCF_902635505.1. Lineage (NCBI taxonomy): Eukaryota > Metazoa > Chordata > Mammalia > Dasyuromorphia > Dasyuridae > Sarcophilus > Sarcophilus harrisii. The sequence continues at coordinate 396,574,153 of NC_045428.1, read as the reverse complement.
CATATATTGTCATGTCATAATAATAATAAATTCCTAGCAATGGGGTCACCTGAATCAAAAGATATGAACAGTTACAAAGCTGTTCATTTGTAACTCTTACACTATATTTCCATTTTACTTTCCAAAATTACAATGCCACTTCATGTTGTCAGCCACATAACTGATGTAATTGTTTCTTCACAGGACTGTTCTTTCATCACCATTTAATTTCATAATTTAAAGCTATTATTTGTAAATTTAATGGAAATAAGTTGACATCCAGCTTGTTTTTATTTTAATTTCTTTTATTAGAGAATTTGAATAATATTCAAGTGTACATAGATAATTTGTATTTCTTTGAGAAATGTCTGCCCATAAATTTTGACTATTTATCCATGGAACCATTCTCTTTTTTTTCCCTGATACTCCTGAATTATATTTCTTGTTATTTCACAATGACTTGCTGCATTTTGATCATAATTTTTAATCTTGTTATGCCACAGTTTCTTCATTTTAATAATTTGGGTAACAAGTTACAGCCTTACGAAACAAAATTATGTATGTTAGAGCTTGAGAGAAGACCTTAGAGATCATTTAGTTCAATCTTGTTTTAAGATGAAAATACAGGCTAAAAGAAATAAGTAATCTAACCAAAGGATACTTAACTAGGTTAATGTCAGAACCACAATTAGAACCTCCAGAACTCTTAATGCCTAGTCCAGCACTTTTTCTATTATATACACTGTTGTTTCCCTTCAGAGATTGGAAAATAGATGGTATGGGAACTTTCTTCTATTCCTTTCTCCTCCCCCCATCAATATTTATTAAGTGCCTACTGTGTGACAGGTACTGTGCTCTTCATTGAAGTTATTCCTTCTTGAAAGAAACTTTTGTTTTTGATGAAAATGGGCCATCTCTTTGTTTTCTTTTTTTGTGAAAACAGAATAAAAGTTAATTGGATAAACCTGATGGAAAATGCCATCCACAACTAGAGAGAGAACGAACCATGGAGTAAGAATGTAGATCAAAGTATAGTATTTTCACTGTTTTCTTGTATTCTTATGATACCTTGAACGTATAGATGATTAACATTGCATTTCTGGATTTTTGTACTAGATTTTGTCATATGATCTCAGAAAGTGGCTTTGAAGTTGTAGTCCATAGAACATGTAAACTCTTGAAAGATAATGTAATCAAAGGAAGCATGGCAGTTTTTTGGTAATTTCTGGAATATAATTAGGCCCCACCTTTGGTAATTTCATTAATAATTGAAGAATTAAATGTAAAAAATAGTTTAAAATGTCTGTTAGGCTCAAAAACATGGGAAGGTATGATCAAGATGAGAATTTGGTGAGTGTGCTATGACTTAAATTCACAGGGTTTTTTTTTTTTTTAATATGATTATAAAGGATATTGCAATTAAATACCTGAATACTTAAATCACAGTAATTTTATTGATAGAGTATTGGAAAGAATACTTACAAACTTGTAATATTCAGCTTACTTTTGAAAACAAAGTTGTTCTATACATTTTTTTTTCCTGTTATTTTTCTGAGAGTTCCCCAGAATTAGGGAAAATATTCTTTTCAGAGCCAGAAGCTAGAAATCGGAAGAACTTAAAAAAAAAATAATTCCCCCCCTCCCCCATAGTCTTTAATTTTTCAAAACACATGTAAAGATAGTTTTCTGCATCTGTTTTTATAAGATTTTGTGTTTTAAATTTTTCTCCCTTACCTCCCCCAACCTGAAGATAGCAGGCAATCTGATAAAAAAAATTCTATATTTGTCATGTTGTACAAGAAAAATTAGACCCAAGAGGGAAAAAAACCAAGAGAAAGAAAAACAAGATAGGCAAAAAAAAATGAAAATACTATGTTTCTATCCACTTTCAATCCTCGTAGTTCTCTCTTTGAATGCTATTGGCATTTCCCCTCCCAAGTCATTTGAAATTGTTGAGAAGAACCAAGTCCATCACATAATCTTGTTACTGTGTTCAATATTTTCCTGGCTCTGCTCACTCCTCTCAGCATTTGTATATGTAGGTCTTTCCAGGTTTTGAAATCAGAACTTTTATGTGTATCCTTATATAAATGCTCATTGTAGTACTTAATTAATGAGCCTTGCTTGGTGGGAGACAAAGGGTATATATGGTAGGTGGGGGGAGGTTTTCATATAAAGAAAAAAGAACAAAGTAAAAAAAAATTTTCAGTGGTATTTTAGGCTCTTTAAAGGGTTTTTGCTATACTACTTTGATGGCAGTGAAAACCAGTCTGGTTGCTTTTTAGTACTTAAAAGAACTTTTTCCATCTTTAGATTTTGAAAGAGAAAGTATGCAACATTTTGCAAAATGTTAATGAATTGCTCTGGTCTTGAAATTGTTAATAGTTAAGCCAGTGTTAATGTTTGATTTTAGAACTTCAATATTTCTTATTATAACAATACCTTTTTTTTTTTTTTAAGTATTCCTTTAGCTTAGTTAATAAGCATGTCTGTTAATTAGTATGCCATAAAATTTCTTTTTTCCTTCTGTTTGAGAACTTGCTTTCCTGGCACTTAGATGTTTGCTAAAACACTTAAATTAATTATATATATAAAATTTATAATATAAAAATAAAAAATAATACGTAATACATATAATATATATGACATATTGTATTATATATATTAATACATATATATATCACCATATTATATATTTAAACCATTTTCAAAACATTTGTATTTTGATAAGCAGTTGTCAGATGGACCAAACATTTTGAAGAGACTCTGAAAATTGACTCATTCATCACTGAAAGACGAGGAATTATATAATAAGCAACCAAATTTGAACAAGCACATTTATGTGTAGTGAAGTATTTGCTCTGCCAGTAAAAGAAATGCTTTAATTTTTTATTGCTTTTTAAATGAACCTCTACTCTAGTTTTGAACACTTTTCTTATTTTTGTATGCTCTAGGAATGAATAGTGGTTTTGAACTTTTTAACATCAGTAATAAAAATGAAATTTGATTGGTTAGTAATAAAGCAGCCTCTTTTCATAAAAACAATCATTTTGTCATGGCAATTTCCATTAACTGTAACTGCGTTAGCAAAATAGAAACCATAAAATGTATTTCATTGGGTTTGTACACTTAGCTGTGCTTTTTTGCTGATTATATATTTTTATTTTGAAGCATTTTTATGTAAGCCAAAGAAATTTTGTCATGAAGTCATGACTCCAAACCTGTGTGGATTTTTTTATTCGTTTTTTTAGAAACAGACATCTTGTTTATATATTTATTCAGATCTGTGAATTCTCCTTAGACATTACAATTGGATTTTTCCACAGATGCCATATTTCAAGATTTGGTTCAGCTTAGAGCATTGGCTTTAAGTATTTTACATGAGTTGTTGTATAAGTGAATTATGCTAGTAATTAAACATTGAATGGACAACAGAACTTCAATGGGTTTCATCTCTTTAAAATGATACTGGCAGATGAATCTTTAAAAATTTGACCCTTAGCTGACTTTTCTTTTAAATATGCAGCAGAAAGAGAATATTTTTTAACTTTGTAATTTTGCACGTGGTTTTCATTGTTTTGTATGTTACAAATGTTATGAAAAATATCACATAAATAAAACTTAATGCTAAAATAAAATTGATGTTTATTTTTTATTAGATTCTTAGAATATTATTATTATTGCCACAGGTTTTCCTATTATAGTTCTTCAGAATTGGAATTTCTAATTTTAGTTATTGAGAGAAAACTGGGAACAAGCATTTGATATTAGCCCCATGTAAGCTGGTATTTGATTGTTAGCTATGATGAATCTATGCTATAGATTGTCCCTGACAGATTGTCCCAAAATGGCTTCTCCCTTATCTAGGCCATATGTTTGAGCCTACTTCCTTTATCATCAATGAATATAGGTTCAAGGAATAAAAGTAATTAAAAAATTTAGCTTAAATAAAGAGTATTTACAAAAGAAGTTCTATAGCTAAAGAAACTTGAATTCATTAGATAAGCAGAAAAATTTCCTCTTTATTTGTGGTTTTGGGTTATTTCAATTCAATTCAAGAAACATAAATTTAAACTCCTACTTTGTGCTGGACATTGTACTTTGTGTTGAAGTTAAAAAGCTAAATGGTCTCTGCCTTTGAGGAGTTTACCTAGTGGGGAATGGAATTGGGAGGAGAAACATAACTATTATATATTCGAATACAAAGTATATATATATATATAGCCAAATTAGTGAGGGAATTGAGGGGGATTGGACGACAAGTAGTTAATTATAGATTTTGAGTGAACCATACTGACTCCATTTTGTGATAGGTCTAGTCTAAATAATGTCTTATGAGGAAACTTTATTCAATAGTGCGAATTGGTAATAAATTTTATTGTATTTTTTGAATCTACTCTTGTATAGCTGGGAAACTGGATCACTTCCCTGTTGTTTAGAACCCTTAACTAAGGACCTAGGTTATGCTGACCAGAAATCCATTTGGACCCAAAGACTGATGCAAAGAATTTTCTCAATAATGCATATTTCAAGCATTTCATATGCCTTACCTGAAAATTATTACAGTTTCCATGTTCCTTTGATTGTTCACTTTGATTGAACACTTTGGGGGTGGGTCATGTCTTTTTCTGATTTCAGAGTCAATTATCTTTTCACTCTCTCCCATCTAATTTGTAAAGACCCTAATCTTTCATACAATTAGGAAGCAGATTACCTAATCTAATTAATCTAATCTGTATAATAGTTAATTATTTTCTTTTAATTATTTGGTTTTATTTGATTGATTTTTTTCCCCTGAGGCAGTTGAGGTTAAGTGACTTGTCCAGGGTCACATAACTAGGAAGTATTAAGTGTCTGAGGTCACATTTGAACTCGGGTCCTCCTGACTCAGGGTTGGTGCTCTATCCACTGCACCACCTAGCTGCCCCAATTTGATTGTTTTTAATGTATAAAATTCCTCTTCTATATTCGAGGTCAGTGCCAGAGCTGAGGAAGACTATTGGTCTTGATTTATTGATCAGTTGGCATGCATTGCCAATAAATCCATATGTTTGGAAATTTGAACCTTTGTTTCCACTGTCATTTCATCTTTTATCCACCACCATAATCTGGAGGAGGAGAATGCTAATGCCTGGAGGTGAGACCACATCTATGTGGGAGGACTCTTGTTGGGGGTGATTATACCAGCTAGAATGAACAGTGGATAGAGTACCTGCCCTGAAGTCAGGAGGATTTCAGTTCAATCCGGCCTCAGACGCTTACCTCTTCCTATCTATGTGACCCTGGGGAACCCCAATTGCCTCAGGAAAAAAAAAAAAAAAAGGAAAAGAAAAAGAAAAACAGATCAAAAAGTGAAAGGAAAAAAACACGAGGAACAAATAAGCATAAAAACTAGCAACAACAATAAAAAAGTGAAAATACTATATTTTGCTTCACATTCAGTCTCCAAAGTTCTCTCTCTGGATGTAGATGGCTCTTTTATCACAAGTCTGTTGGAATTGCTTTGAATCATCTCATTGTTGAAAAGTGCCAAGTCCATCACAATTGATTATTACATAATCTTGTTGTTTCTCTTTATAATGTTCTCTAGCTTCTATTCACTTAGCATCAAATCTTTCCATGTTTTCTGAATTTAGCCTGATCATCATTCCTTATAAGACAATATTCCATAGCATTCATATCCCATAATTTATTCAGCTATTCCCCAATTGATGGGGCGTCCACTCAGTTTCTAGTTCCTTGCTACTAAAAAAAGGAGTTGCTTCCAAGATTTTTGCACATGTGAAACTTTTCCCTTTTTTATGTTTTCTTTGGGTTACAGACCCAGTAGTGATATTGCTAGGTCAAAGGGTATGCACAGTTTGATAGTCTTTGGGCATAGTTTTGATGAGGTTAGTGACAGAGAATTGTTAAAAATGCCCTTTTGGTTAGCATGGATTCTTCATGAATGAATTCATGAAACCCTGAATTATCAATTGGAAAAAATGAAAGTTTATTGTTGGTCAGGAAGCCAATTTTGCTAAGAGACTGACTTCTATAGTGGCAAAGTCTTATTTTAGGGAAATGGAGACTGACACTGAGAGAGAATGCCTTCTCAGTGGGCAGGGTCAGAGCAAGCTGACTGCAAGGAGTGAGTTTAGAAATTGCCCTTTAAAAGGAGTCTTGAGGCTTCAGGAAGCCAAGATTCCTAGGCCTGGATGCTTATTGGTATCTGGCCCAGCTCTCCTATTGGAATTAACAAGACTTCAAAGAGGTGCTTTTTGACCAGGATTTCTAATTGAATCAAAGGGTCTGGCATCCCTGAAAGATAACTTATCTGGGGGGGACTCCCAAGGGATCGCAGATCAAAAGGGAACACAGTTTCAGAGGGATAATCTTAAAGGGAACAGTTTCCCTTCCCCTTCAGTTTCAGATTATTTCTAGAATGGTTAGATCAATTTACAACTCCACCAACAATGTATTAGTATTCCAGTTTTCCCACATCTCCTCCAACATTCATTTTTTATCTTTTCCTGTCATCTTAGCCATTCTGAGAGATGTGAAATGGTACCTCAGAGTTGTCTTAATTTGCATTTCTCTAATCGGTAGTGATTTAAAGCATTTTTTCATATTACTAGAAATGGCTTTAATTTCATCATCTGAAAATTAACTTCATATCTTTTAACCATTTAGCAATAGAAGAATGGCTTGTATTCTTATACATTTGAATCACTTCTGTGTATATTTTAGAAATGAGGCCTTTGTCAGAAATACTGGATTAAAAATTTTCCCCCAGTTTTCCATTTCCCTTCTAGTCTTTGCTGCATTGGTTTTGATTGTGCAAACCCTTTTTAATTTGATGTAGTCAAAATTATCCATTTTTCATTTCATAATGTTTTTTAGATCTTTGGACATAAATTCCTTCCTTTTTCACAGATCTGAGAGATAAGCTATCCCTTGTTCTCCTAATTTGCTTATAGTGTCCCCCTTTATGGCTAAATAATGAATCCATTTCAACTTTATCTTGGTACAGAATGGTATAGAATGTTAGATGGTCAGTACCTATTTTCCAGTTTTCCCAGTAACTTTTGTAAAATTGTGAGTTCTTATCCCAGAAGCTGGAGTCTTTTTTTGAGTTTATCAAACATCAGATTACTATGGTCATTGATTATTGTCTTGTGAACCTAATCTGTTCTACTGATCTACTACTATTATTTCTTATCCAGGAACAAATGTTTTTAATGACTGCTGCTTATAATATAATTTTAGGTCTGGTATAGCTAGGTCTTCATATTCATTTTTTTTCCATTAATTCCCTTGAAATTCTTGACCTTTTGTTCTTCCAGATGAATTTTGTTATCATTTTTTCTAACTTTATATAGAAATGTCTTGGCAGTTTGATTGGTATGGCACTGTAAATAAGTAGATTAATTTAGGTAGAATTGTCTTTTAATTATATTAGCTCAGCCTGTCCATGAGCACTTTATATTTTTCCAGTTGTCTAGATCTAACTTTATTTGTATGCAGTGTTTTGTAATTGTGTTCATATAGTTCCTAACTTTGCCTTGGCAAATATTTTATATTATTGACAGTTATTTTAAATGGGATTTCTCTTTTTATCTCTTGCTTGCTGGACCTTATTGGTAATGTATAGAAATGCTCATGTGGGTTTATTTTATATCCATTACCTTTAGCAAAGTTATTGTTTCTAGTAGTTTTTAGTTGATTGTCTAGGATTCTTTAAGTGTACCATCATATTATCTGCAAAGAGAGAATTTTCTTTCCTTGTTACCTACTTTAATTCCTTCGGATTTCTTTTTATTTTTATTGTAAAAGCTAACATTTCTAGTACACTATTGAATAGTAGTAGTGGCAATAAGGAACAATCTTGTTGCACTTCTGACCTTAATGGAAATGCTTCTAGTTTATTCCATTACATATAATACTTGCTGGTGATTTTAGATAGATGCTACTTATCATTTTAAGGAAAACTCCATTTATTCCTATGCTCTCTAGTATTTTTAATAAGAATTCCCATATTGCATTTTGTCAAATGCTTTTTCTTTATCTATTGAGATAATCGTATGATTTTCGTTAGTTTGATTATTGATATGGTCAATTATGCTGTTAGTTTTCCTGATGCTGAACCAGTCCTGCATTCCTGGTATAAATCTCACTTGGTCATAGTATATTATCCTGGTGATAAATTGCTGTAATCTCTTTTCTAATATTTTATTTAAGATTTTTGTGTCAAAATTTATTGGAGAAATTGGTCTATAACTTTCTCTGTTTTTGCCTTTTCGGGTTTAGGTATCAGCATTTATATCTGTATCATAAAAGGACTCCTTCCCTTTTTTTTTTTCAAATAATTTATATAGTACTGGAATCATTTGTTCTTTAAATATTTGGTAGAATTGATTTTTTCTTAATACCAACTTAGTTTTGTTTATTAGTTCAATAGTTTTTTTTAACTTTCAGTTTTATTCATTTTGCTTTTGATTTTTCAGAACTTCTAATTTGGTATTTAATTGGGGTTTTAAAATTTTTTCTTTTTCTAGCTTTTTTTTTGTCTCTGTATACAGAGTTCCAGTCAAGAGCCTAGCACATAGTAGTGAGCATGTCATAAATACTTATTGTTTGTTTCCAAAAGTAATTATAATAGAGTCTTATTTCACTGGCTGAAGTTCTGAAGAAATGGTTAAGATTAAAAAAAAAAAAATCAGATACATTCAAAATTTATACTTGAAAATCCCTTGAATTGCTCAAAAAATAAAGTAATTTTAAGCAGCAACAGCAGAAAAGGAATAGGATCTCTTTAAAGGAAGAAAGTCTGTATCAGTTCAATCTGCATACAGAGAAAAAAAATATTTTTTGGGGGGGGGAGGAGAACAGAGTGTGACATATTTGTTGAAAATTATGTTGTGTATGTGCCTAGTTTTACAAAGGATAAAAATATTTTAATCAAAGTAAAGCACAAGAATGAGAAGACTTTATACTACAAGAAAAATAAGTTGGTATTTCTGATCCTACTTTTCTCCTCAGTTCTCTGTGATAGAACCATAAGGCCTGAACTGTAATGATGACTTGGGAGTACAACCATTGTATAGCTTTATTCCTTTTAATTTGACATTTATTTTGATTGTTTCATATAAATTGTGAATGATTTTAATTTTTTTTTTTTGGATGCATTCGTCATTTTGCCAGTATTAAAACTGTCTTTCCAGGATTTTTTTCTTTCCTTTATTTTTCCCTCCATATTCATTAATTTTCTCAGCTTGTTCCTTGGTGTTTAATTTACCAGATTGCTATTTCTGTGACAAGTAGAAGTCTACTACTTTTCTGAAATTATTGAACACTGCTTCTGAGAAGAAAAGTTGAAAATTCTTGCCTAATGATGCTGAGCAAATTATTAACTGATTCTTCCTCCCCCTTTTCCCCAGGCTCTCCATAAACAAAATGGGAATGATGTGACAGGAGTGACCTATTTGATCATATCCTAAAACTCATTCCACAATATTCCTTTAAAGAATGCCTGCTCTGGGGGATCTGTGCCAATTTTGAGAGGGTATTATGATCCTCTGGATCATATTAAGTTGCCTTTAGGTTGTAATGAAAAGTCTCCTATAATGCTTTTATGTGCAGTTGTACCTGACTCCATGGGTGTATAAAAGGTGGAGAGTTTAAGTTCCTTCATAATGAATCATGATATTTTCTTCATGTACTCTGCCAAAACTAACTGATTTCTCCATTTGGGTAGGAATAATGACAGGTTTATTTTTATGTATTTATTTATTTTTAATAGCTTTTTATTTACAAAACATATGCATGGGTAATTTTTCAACACTGTCCTTGCAAAACCTTGTATTCCAAAATTTTCCCTCCTTTCCCCCCACCCCTGATGGCAGGTATTCCCATACATGTTAAAATATATGTTAAATCCAATACATATCCATACAGTTATTTTTACTGCACAAAAAAAATTGGAGCTAGAAAAAAAAATTTTGAGAAGAAAAACAAAAATACAACAACAGAAAGAGTGAAAATGCAATTTTGTGGTCCACACTCAATTCCCACAGTTCTCTCCCTGGGTGTAGATGGCTCTCTTCATTACTGAACAGTTTGAACTGGTCTGAATCAATTCCATGTGCATCAGAATTGATCATTGTATAATTTTGTTGTTGCCGTATACAGTGATCTCCTGTTTCTGTTCGTTTCACTTAGCATCAATTCATGAAAGTCTCTCCAGGGCTCTCTGAAATCATCCTGCTGGTCATTTCTTACAAAACAATAATATTCCATAACATTCATAACTTATTCAGCCATTTCCTAATTGATGGGCATCCATTCAGATTCCAGTTTCTTGCCACTACAAAAAACGTTGCCACAAACATTTTTGCACATATGGGTCCCTTTCCCTCCTTTAAGATCTCCTTGGGATATAGGCCAGTAGAAACACTGCTGGATCAAAGGGTATGCACAGTTTGATAACTTTTTGAGCATAGTTCCACATTGCTCTACAGAATGGTTGGATTCGAATGACAGGTTTTTTAAGGCATCAAGTTGTGTTTTGGAATATTTGGGGATTGAGAGAGAGAGGAGAGCCTTGTATCATATCCTTGATCTGAGGAGCAATTCGGGTTCATACCATGTCAGTTCAATAAATATGAAGTCCCCATTATGTGCCCAGGCACAGTGCAAAGTGCAATGGATCCAGATATGAAAAAAGACGGTCCTAAACCTCAATGAATTTATGGGGGAAAGTGAAAGAAAAGGTAAAGTAATACAACTCAAAGGACTGCAGGGGGTGGAGAAATGGAAGCTTTCAGAGAAGTTCCTTACTCTGCTCTGTTCATCATCCCTCCAATTTGAAGGGGTGGAGGATTTTGATCTATGAATACCAAGGCTTGTAATCTTGAAGGACAGTGAATTTTCTTGATGATGAGGTTACTGTCTTCCATCTCTTCCTTCATCTAGGATAAAGGGACATAGAATGGTCCCAGTTGCTGAGGATCTAGTTATGGCTGTGGTTATTTTGGGTTTTTGATTCAGAAAGATGAAAGTATTATGCTATGAGACCATTGTTAGAATCTATTATCTGTGGAGCTGAGCTAGCTAGCTAGCTTTTCTCTATTTCATGACCTGAGGTTATTATATAAAACTAAATAAACTGTTTTATAAATGTCTGCTTTGGCTTTAAGGAAAACCAGTTGAGAAAATCAGTCCAAACTAGTGCAAATCTATGCCCACCACTGATAAAACACTTCAGTACATGGAAAGGCGTCACAGAATAGAGGAAAGAATACCAGACTTGGAGGCAGAAATCCTGTTTGTGTGTGCTGATTTTGATGCTCCATACCTGTGTGATGATGGGCAAATTAGTTACCCTTTCTGAGGCTGTTTTCTCGCCTATAGATGGAAGTAGCACAAGGCTGTAAAAAGGAAACTGCTTTGTCCTTCATGAGGTTATTTTTATTCTATTTTTCACATATGAAAGATGGGCACTTTTTCCTTAAGATCTTTGATTTTGTCAGTAGGTAGGTCTGCTGCCATGACATTACCTACATACTTTAGTGGGTGGGTCTTAATATGAGTTTTTCTGCTCCCACCTAAATTAATCACCTAATAGGCTGATTTCTGGTGTGAACCTTTGTGCATTTATTAGGTTGATTCCCTGATAATACATTCATGGTCTATTTTGGAACTTTTACTTGAAGCCTTTTCTGGTTGGCAAGATATAGCAAAACACATTGAAAATTCAATTACTTCCATGCTACAATGAATATCAGCATAGGACTTTAGTAGAAATAGAATAGTAAATACATTCTTTAAAAAACTGGAGGTCATAGCAATGGTGGGGCCCAATTTATATCTACTAATTCTGAGTAATCCTCTATTATTTTCTGTTTTTCTGAGGAAATTGATTTTAAAAAATGATAATGTACATAATAATGTAGTACACAAGCTAAATGAAAACATTTTGAGGAAATGACAATCATGCCGAAGGTAAATTTAAAGCCTTTTCTTTAATTGGTACTTTTTCTATTCTGAATCATTGAGTTGTTGACACTTAAGAATTTTTTTTCTTGACCCTGGTTAACCTTTAGAACCGGGTCAGTTTTATGTAATTGATTTCTGAGTATCATTTAAAAATTGATCTCTGTTTTCACATAGGTATGTTGAATTGGCTGGTGTTCAGGCCTCATAATTACCAACTTAATTATGCTTTCCTTATTGATTACTTCTAATGGAAAAACTATCTTTTAACTACTTTGGCTCCAAAATAAATGCAGTTTCAGTTCATTAATAAAGACTTATTTTTGAATAGCATAAAATTGTAACATAATATTAATCTCTAAGGAACATTTTAAAATATGACTTTAGGCCATGTCTGTAACCATCAAGCAGAGCAAAATGGGAGCAGTCTTCCTGACAGATTAATTTGTAGCCAGCCTCTTCTCCACCTTGACTTGTCCACATTCCATATTCTTCAGAAGTAAGTGGATGAGAGACAAATGAAAAAGCTTAAATATTTCTCACTGAGAATGGCATTTATGTCTGTTTTCTGTTATCACTTGCTGGCTTTAATTTTGATGATATTCCCAGAAATTATGTTGTTCTAGCTAGCTAGTAAGTAGCGTGTTTTTTTTTTTTGTTTGTTTGTTTGTTTTGGGACTCTGCTGTCCACTCAAGTTATTATCTTATTTATCTCTTCCCTTTTTCACTGCCAAATTCCTAAAAAAAATCATCTGTAATTGCTACTTACACTTCCTAATCATGTACTGCCCTTCTAATATTTTATGATCCTCATTTCACTCTCATTACCCAGTGAACATTTCTTTAAAAAAATAAAATACAGTTAAGCTACATTTTACCATGTTTGAAAATATGTGCCTTGTTGAACACAAGAAATAGGTCCTGTCAGTTCTTTGACAATCCTTTGAAATCTTGATTAATTGCTACATTTGTTAGTGTTCTGATAGCCTCTTTTGTTGTTTTTCTTTATATTGGGGAAATATTCAAATTATGTTCCTGGTTCTGCTTGCTTTGCTTTGTATCAGTTCACATAAGTTTTCCCATTTCTTTGTGTTCTTCATATTTTTCAGGGCCAATACTATTTAATTATATTTGTATACCACAATTTCTTTTACTATTCCCAAATTAATGGGCACCCATTGTACTTCTAGTTTGCTACAAAGAAAGGGGTGTTCTAAGTGTTTTTGTATATATGGGTCCTTTCCCTTCTTGGACTTCATTAAAGGTATATGAATTGGAAGGCATTTCAGTGGTTGTTTAGCCCAATTCATACACAAAAGGAACCCCCACTATAATATATTCTACAAATAATCATCAAGCCTCTGCTTTTTAAAATCTCCAAGAAGCAATACCACTACTAGAAGTATACTGCAAGGATATCAAAGAAAAAGTTAAAGAACTCATATTACAAAAATATTTATAGTAATAGATGTAAGGAGGCCAGAGTCACTGAACCAGAAGAGTATGTGGAAGAGATTAAGGTTTAAGAAGACTAGAATAGTCATTGTCGTTTGTCTTTCCTTCTCAAAGAGTACCATGACATCAGAGAAGTGATGCCATGACATGCAAATGAATTGGATTTAAGTGAGGGAGAGCTGTGCAAAAGTCACCAGCTTCACTTTCTCTTCTAGAGTCATGATATAGATCAAGATGACTGAAGATAGCTTGGATGCAATGGGAGATCTTGGTCTTTTTAAGATAACTGAGACAATGCCTAGTTAGTGATTAAGACTAGTAAATTGAGTCAAAGAATACCTTTTTTTAACCTACTTCAAAAAAAAATCCAATCTGGATTGGGATTCAATAATTTTGAACCACTGGTTGTCATTTCAGATCTCAATTCTTTGTTTTTCATTGATTGATTTCTTATTCCTGTTTCTCTCAATCCTCTGTATACTGCCCCTGCCATATCCCTTTCGTAGCTCTCATCCACCCCTTCCACTGTGCTCCTTGGAATGTCTGCTCCATAGGTAACAAACCTGGTTACATCTTGTTTTTTCTACTTCCAATTCTACTGGAATATAGAAAGTCTCTCTCTAAGACCTGTCTCCTTCTTGATGACAGCTTTCCTGGCCAGTCTTTGTGCTCCTGGCTGCGCTTTCATTCATTTCCTCTATTCAGTGGTTGGGTTAGCAGAGTTGGAATACTCTGCTCTCCTGTTCATTCTTTTTCTTGACCCTTTGATGAAGTACTTCAATTTTACATTGTCCTTTTCTCTCAGGTCCCTTGTCCCCTTCACTAATACAGATTTTGCCCTGCCAGCCTCAGCCTTAGATTAATCCTTTTTACTTCTACTCAGGTGTTAACATGAATGAAGCTGAAGAAAACTCCTAAACCCCCAAGCTGGATTCTTGCCAAATATATATTACATAATTCCAATCAGACCCTCCTTGTGGCAAAGCAATCTTTTTATACCTCTCTAATTGACTCACTATTTAACTTGCTTTAGTGGTTTTATCCTTCCTCAAATTTTGCATAGCTTCCTGTAATGGGCTGAAGTTTGAATTGATGCACTTAGGTCCCAAGTACATGAGGCTAAGTAGTAATTGGGCTATACTCTATTAATATACATGATTGGATAAAGAATGGTCCCTGCCCACTCTCTGTGCAAGTCCTGATGTGTTGTACAGGAAATGACGATTTTGGTGGGTGGAGGCAGAGAGAGGAACAGGAAGAGAAGCTGGGAGAGATTGGGCCTGGGTCCATTCTCCTGGCTGCTGGTCGTGTGGCTGCGGGTCTAGCTAGCTTCTTGACTCAGCTGCACACATTGCTATCGCCGATTCTCTTCCACCTCTGATCCTTCTTCACTGAGAATAAAGACTGACGATTTTCCCCTAACCTGAACTCCGGACTCCTGCTGATTTTAAAATACGCGATCTTCACAGCTTCCCATCTCCCCATCCTCTCAGTTATGAACTTTGCCTCTTAATTTCCTGAAAAAATGAGACCATATACTGAGAGCTTCTTTTCCCCTCCTTATTTCCATTTCACATGAAGTGGTGACCTTTCTAGAAGCCAGTACCTCTTAAATGTGCAAGTGATTCCGTTCCATTCTATTTTCATCAGTAGATTGTCTTTCCATCCCCCCACTTATCTATAACATATTATATGTACATTTTGTACAGGATTATTATTTGCATGTGTTTTTTACCATTAGAATGTGAGCTGCTTGAGGGAAGGAATTGTTCTTGCTTTTAAGCACCCCACACAGTGTCTCATACATAGTAGGTGCTTAATAAATATCCGTTGGCTAATCAGTCATACACCAGATATGGCAGGTGAAAGACGAAATGATTGAGAGAAAAAAAGGTTCAAGCTTCCAAACATATCCATTTATTAAATGGTACATACCAATTGCACAACAAATTGGGACCAGTAGCTTTCCTCAGCTTAGGAATGGACCCTGAATATAGGAGTGGGCATAGGGAGGAGATAAGACTTTTATACAGTAAAAAACTTATTCAAAATTAAAAGGAGATAATAAAATATTAATCTGATTTCTAATTGAATGAAAGATTAAGGACTTTTTTAAGTTGGGGGGGAGAGTGAACAGGTATAAATTTCTGAAATCAGAAAAGATATCTCAGTCCCCAAAGTGTTTGTAAACAGTTGAATGAATATAAAAATAGTATCTGATTGATTAGTATGGAGTTTTCAGATAAGACATATGAATTGCTTGAGATGTACAGTTGTGAGAAAACATCAGTTTTGAGGTATGACTGGATTTCTGGTCAGCATAACCTCAGTCCTTAGACCCTAAGGGTCTCTAAACAGTAAGAAGATATAGTCCAGTTTCCCAGATAACTAGCGTTAGGTTCAAACAATTCAATAAGATTTTATCCTAATTCCCATAATCGAACAAAGTTTTGTCATGGGACAGAATTTGAACTAGATTCATAATTGAATAGAAAGGGAAGTGAGTTAGCTCTAGAATTGAGTCACAACATGGAGTCAGTGTGGTTTACTCCGATCCCACAATTAGGATTTACTGTCCTAATCTCTGTACTTGGCTCAACTGATAAATAGAAGAAACTGGTCAAAGATGATCCTCTGCGCTTCAGATATTGTTTAGCATTTCTAGACATCTCTCTGGTTTAAGAGTTGCAGTCATTGACAAAATAATTTTTGCTTCCCAAAGATCAGCAAATTGAAGCCACAGTGACTAGATAATCCACTTATCCTTTTAACTAGGTTGGTCAAGTTCCCATTGCCTAGGAAGTTGAGAGGGGTATGGGTAGAAGTATGGAATAAGTTCTTTTCATTCTTTCTCCTCATCTGCTTGTCACTTTGTCAGAAATATTGGCTGAAGATGTTGGTAAATTGTAACTAGAAAATCATTTGAGCTATTTGCCATGTGCCTAAGAGGTTGGCATTTATTGACATCCTGGAAGAAAGCGTATCCTGTCACTTAAATCCTTTGTAACCTTTACTGGTCTTTTGTTAGTTTAAGAGATGCCATTAATGGTTGTTTTTATTTCTAAAGTATGATCGCCAGATAATGATAATATAAAACTTTAAAAATATAACTTATTTTTTAGGGGGAAAGGGAAAAAATAGACTTTTAATCAAGAATATTCATGAATTTTAGAACTTCTTTATTTAAAATTGTCATGCATAGTTTGAATCTTTAAAGGATACTAAATTTGGTATTTTTGTATTGAGTACTTAAGTCCTCATAAATGATAGCTATGGTTGATTGTTTCTTTATCTAATCTCAGTTTAAAAAATCTCAGAAATTTTAGAACCTTCACTAAATGTTAATTTCATGCCCTATTTTAGAGCTGTATAGCTTAGTGTGTCCACTTTTCTCTTCCTACTTTTGCTTACCACTCTCAAAAGTCAAGCTGTTAGTAACATGTTCTTTTAAGGAATTGCCAGACATTCTTTTAATACTAAGGACATTTTAATTTTTTTCTGTTAATATTATTTGAATTTATTGGCAAAAAATCTTGCAAATTTAGATAGCAGCTACACAGATTTCTTATCCTTTTTAGCTTGAACTTTGCATGTAGACTTGGTAAACTGATGGAGATGACATCTATGGGCCTTTGGAATCTGGTTGCCTACGGATAAACTGGGTTTGACTTCATTAGTGCACAAATGATAGGTTTATGTAGAGTTATTATAACATTAATCAATTTGATGGATTAGAATTATGACAGAATTGAAACAGCGTGTAATATTAGTGCCGATTATTCTACAAATTACGTCTTTACCTATATTCATATTCCAGAAGAATCATGTTATATATTAAAAATGTTGTGCTTTAGGAAAAAAAACAAAACAAAACAACTTTTCATGAAGGCCATTTTTCCCTTGGCTTTTCTGTTTCCCTGTTAGATTATATAGCCAAAATAAAATTGTTGGGATTGTGACTTTATGAGGATGTAGACTTTCAGAATTGTTTGTTCCAAAATTGAATGGGATAAAGCATCTAGAATTGACTTATTACTGAACTTGATTTCTGAGTGTCTTCTCTAGGCATGTTTTTGACAAACCTTTAAGTGACACATTAATATATATCTATGTCAAACTAGCAGATTGCTACTTGCCCAAATGTTTGGAGGTAGAAACAGATTATAATGGATTAGCAGTAAAGACAATTGATTTGCTCTAAACAACACTGATTGAAAAAGGGGGGAAATGGATGATAATTTCGTATTGCTTTTCAGGGCTTTGTGGGGGGGGGAGTGGGGGTGCTTGCGCACGTGTGTGTCCCCACATTCATATTTTATCTGTTGATGTTCTTTTACACAAGTGTATCTACCAACTCACTGTTTAAATTTGCAAAAATCACTTTTCCATTGATGCTCAGTTTTGTAATCTGCAAAGTTGGGGAGGGGGATGGATTAGAAGATTTTCAAGGTCCTTTTTAGTTCAAAAATTATGGCCAAAGTCTGCAATTGGCCAGTGTCAAAATTATTACAATTGCATTATAAGAATGGATGGTTAAAAACCGGAAATATTTTTCTTTTCTTAACTGCAGTAGAAATCTTTTCTTAATACAGATTAAGTAGTTGACTGAGGGCATAGAGGCAACTTTGGGTATTAAAGGAGATAAATTCTGTGCTAATGGAGCAGTATGTGTATATGTGACTTGTATGTGAATTATCAGTTATCTAGTGTTTAAGTATTTACAGCTATGCTTCCATTATTATGTATATGGTGGTATATTTTCATCTTTGCAAGATGTAAAGCATCTTTGTAAAAATCCACTTTTCACTATCACTGTACATTTTAAATCAAAATAAATCACTTTATAAAACAGATCATCTGTTAATGTATATTTTTCACAAATCCATTTTGTTTTTTCACTTTCTTCTCCTTCTATTGCTCACTCCAAGCATCTTTGTTCACAATATTTTTTTATAGTTTCGGAGAGGGATTCTTTGAAAAACATAAGAGCATTCTTAATTATCTAGATGCCTTCTTTTTGTTAAATTCATAGATGTTAAATTGTATTAAATTTAATTTTACAAGGCATTCAAAGTTTAATCTTTAGGATAAAATCAGCTCATTAATGATTAATTAATGAAGAATACTAATAAAGGACACCAAGCCATAAGAAAGCCAGTGCCAAACCTAGCAAAACTGCAAGTAAATGAAATTTCTTTTAAGGTAATTTATAATATCTTTTGCTTTACTTCTCTTTTCCTCTCTAGCCCCAACTACGTACACTGATTTTCTGTCCCATGCACATTCAATGTAGGATTATGTTCTATCCTCTCTTGCTCATTTAATAAATAAGGTGAGTGGGCTTCATTCTGTGTGGCAAGAGTAGGCTATCATTAGAAAACATGGAAATACCAAATTTAAGAGTTGGATAAGACCCCAAAGGCCATCTAGTCCTACCAGAAAGGAATTCCTATCACAATATCCTTTATAAGTGGTCATTAGCACAATGACAGTAGGGCAAGTATCACTTTCCACATCCCTCCAAGTTGTGCCTAAATTAAGAGCCTAAAATTTGTGAAATACCTTTAAATAAATTAAATTTGCAATCATATATAATTATATATATATATATATATATATATACACACACACACACATATATACCTATGTACACACATATAAATGTATGATTATTATAATTTAAAGACTAATTATTTGTTAAGGGTTTTTGGTGACTACAACCTTGATGTTTTCTGACACTCCTTATTTACTCTCCAAGTTTTAATTTCTTTATATCTGTGATATAGGGATTTACTTCCTTTTAAAGGTGACTTTAAAGGTTAAAGGATTTTAAAGGAATCTGATTTGTCTCTTAGTAATATGTAGGAAGCAAATTCTTTTCCTTTTAAAGATAATTTATTTCAGACTACTAAATTCTCATACATAAAATTGTTTCTTTGATGTGCAGATAATATTTTGTTAGTCTAATATACTTTCTTTTGAAGGCTTGTTAGCAAGGTATCTCGTTGCCCGGAGTTTTTAGAGAAAGTTTTTGAAGCAGTTCATTTTTGACTCAATTTTGAGACAGCGTTTTGAATGTGATAAACTATAATATATTGAAGAGATCTGGAAACCATAATTGTTTTATGATCATGGAATAAATAAAATATCAGATCTGAAGACCTGGGGATGGGCTTGGGGTCTTCAACAGTTTTTGAAGCCAAAAGTTTTTGAAAAAAAAAGATGAAATTTTGACTACCAAACCAGGTTGATTAAAAGAGATGATCGTCTGAAACACCCCCCCCCCCCAAATGTAAGAGATAAAAAACAGATTTCAGAACTACATCATTTCAGACATAATTAATTAATCTCAATCATTTATTAAGCATTTATCATTTTAATTATTTAATGAACATTATTAAGCACCAACTAAATTTAAAGTTATAAGTGATAGAGGAACAGATCTGAAGAAGAGAATTTGAGCAATCACTTAGCAGATCAAGTAGTTTTCAGTGTTTTGATATTTATAACTTTGCTTCTCTTATTGTGTAGAGAATAGTCTATTTTCATTATTAGCTGAGATGTGTAGTCTAGGGAAGTGTTAGTTAAGCATAACTTGGATCAACTACTTTTAAGTGGAAGCATCTATTTAATGCAGATGTTACTTTCGCTAAGAAAGTTTTTACAGTTTCTGAGAAGGCACTGAAATTTAGAGTTCCAAATATTATTCATGCATTCTTTTGCCTAGTTATAAGTAAATGATCTTATGTTTAAGGTCATAAGATATCAGCATTGAGAATACTTGGTTATATAAATAGAAATGCATTGGTGGGGGCTTAAGAGCCAGAATATTGAGTAGGGCTGTAGGAACTGGCAATGTTTTAGCCTGAAGAAGAGAAAGCTAGAGTGAGTACTGACTATTTATAGCAGACTATAAATATTTAAAAGACTGTTTTGTGGCAGATTATTAGACTTGTTTTGCTTGGTCCTACAACGTGATTTGTAAAAGCTGGAGAGGGGCAAATTTAATCTTCCTGTGTGAAAAACCTTAGAGCTGAGAGCTGTTCAAAAGTGAAATGTGAATTTCCTGTCACATGAGTTCTTTTGGCGAGAAGCTGGATAGCTTACTTGTCCAATAATCCCCATTTGTGGTGTTGAAGTAATTCTTGTTAAGGTATAGTTCAGATGAAATGGCTAGATATTACTGACAAATTACTTAAATTGGTCTATTCTTTGAATGCAATGTAGATTTATTAGTTTTCAGTCTTTGAATATCTGTTTGGTGGTCTTTAACTGATGATCGCAAATGCCAAATTAGGATTTATTATCTTATAGATTGTTGTTTCTGTATTTCCATCTTTCCATCAGAGATACTTTGTTTTAACTGGTACAGAACTGTAAAACCTGAATTCACAACTAACTTCTGATATATACTGGTTGTTTGACCTTGGACAAATGACTTATTAGTGCCCCAGGGAACTGTAAGACTATAAGTTAGAGAACAGTTACTGATTTGCATTAATAGAGGGAATTTCCTCTGTAAGAATTTTCTATACTAATAAATTTACAGGTCTGCCCCCCCCCCCCCTCTCCCCTCATACCCTCCCAAAATAAAAAACAAAACAAAACTTGATTTCCAGTACCAAGAATTATACCTTGCACTTAGTAGGTGGTTAAGAAGTGTTTGTTAAGTTGCATTAAATTTGGGATAGTTAGTTTCCCAGGCAGCACAGGAAGAAAATAAAGATGATGGGCTTGGGGTCTTCAACAGTTTTTGAAGCCAAACAGAACAAATTGAATCCTTCTATTTCACAAAAGCCCTGAAAATCCTTACAGAAAAGTAAGTACAGAAAAGTCATGAGACTAAACATTTCTATTTCTACCTCTTTCAACTGTTCCTTATTAATTTAAAGACTCTTCATCTTCTTGCTTATCTTGTTTTGGATGCTCTCCAATTTATCAGGCTCTCTTATAATATGATACTCAAAACTAAATATAATATTCCACATATAGTCTAAGGACTATATCCCTTTATTCCTGAACATAGCCCACAGTACTAGCTTTTTCAGTTACCTGTCACCTTGTTGGTTCATATTAGCCTTTCAGTTTACTAAAGTCCCCAGGTCTTTTTCAGACAAACCTGTTGCCTTTCAATTCCTACCTTTCTTAAATTATTAAAGTTTTCATTTATCTTTGTTGAATTTCATCTTACTAGTTTCAACCCAATGGTCTCTAGTCTGTACAGATCTTTTTTTTTTTTTCAATTTCAGTGGTTTTTGTTTTTATATCACTTATATTTCTCAAATAACCATCTCAAAATAAATAGCAAAAAAGAGAATAAGAAGTTTAGTAAAACAGCAACAAAAAGAATATGCGATGATCAATTCTGATGGACATGCTTTTTCCTTCTTTTTTTAAAAGCTTTTTATTTTCAAAATATATGCATGGATAATTTGACAACATTGACCCTTGCATAGCCTTGTGTTTCATATTTCCTCCTCTTCCTCCCTTCCTCCCTCCTCCCTCCCCCCCATGGCAAACCATCCAATATATGTTAAATATGTTAAATTCAATATGTATAAACATATTTATATGTTTATGCTTGCATTTTGTTTTCTTACTCATTTACATTCTTTTTTTTTGTTCTGATTTTTTTTTTGTAGCATGATATTTGTGGAAATATGTATAGAAGAATTGCACATGTTTAAGAAATTGAATTACTTGATGTTTAGGAGAAGGGGGAAGAGAAGGAGAAAAAAATTGGAACACAAGGTTTTGCAAAGATGAATGTTGAAAATGATCTTTGCATATATTTTGAAAATAAAAAGCTATTACTAAATAAATAAATAAATTGGGGGAAAATTTAGTAAAACTAACCAATACATCAGAAGTCTATCATTATATGAATTGTTTTATACCCATTGTCTCTGACATTCACAAAGAAAAAAAGGTATATGTTCTTATATCACTTACTTGGGCTCAGCCTAATTTTCATAATTTCATAATACTCAGCTTCATTTCCTTTTTTGCTGAGGCAATTGGGGTTATATAGCCAGGGAGTGTTAAATGTCTAAGATCAAATTTGAACTCAGGTCTTCCTGACTTCAGGGCTGGTACTCTATCTACTGTGCCACCTAGTTACCTCTCCTCCCCCCTTCATAATTTTTTAAAGGACAGTAACATTCCTCTATATGTTTGCAGCATAGTTTATCCATTCATCATTTGATGGAATTTACTTTGTTTTTAGTTCTTTTCCTGTAAGGATCTTTAAAAAAAAAAAAAATCTTGTTGTATACTATGTTAGTTATTCTTTTCATCTTGGTGTTTTCTGCAGATTTAATGAAAGTACTTTCTATGACATTATCCATGTCATTTAGTAAATGTGGTCAACAGCATTAGACCAAGCACAAATCCCTAGGATCTTGAATGCTCTAGAGGCCTCTTAAAGTTGACTCTGAACAACAAAGAATTGTGATTCAAATTGATCTGGTTGTATTGTCTTTTTGACTATATTTCTCCATCTTTTCCACAATAGTCACATGAAATACTTTCTCAAATGCTTTGCTGAAGTCTAGGTAAAACTCTTATTTTCAAAATTTCCTTGTGTTCACTAGTTAAGGAATCCTATCAAAATAGAAAATAAGATTATTAATGTGGCAGGAACTGTTCTTGAGGAAATCATGCTGGCTCTTTGTAATGATCATTTCTTTCTAGATGTTTACTGTTTCTTTAATGAGCAGTGCAGGATATCCTTATAATTTAAACTCACTGGCTTATACTTGTATCTTTTTGTTGTCTCTGGTTGGAAGTTTTGATAGATTGCTATTGAAATCAGCCTCTTTCAGGACCTCCTGGGAGACTGCAGATATAGTAACTGAACTGCAAGATCCTTTTGGTCTGGGATGCTTGTCCTTGTTATTCTCTTGCAGGCTTCATTCAGCCTGGGCTTTAGTCTAAAACTGACTAGCCACATAGCTACTTTTTGCTTCTGAATTTGTTCCTTCCTCAGTATGCAACTAGTGTCCATGATTGCTATTACTCCGTTATACCACCCCAAGTTCAGGTTCTCTCCTCAATCTGTCTTCATCTGTCACTTGGAACTGGGTAATGGACAACAGAACTGCCAGATGGCACACTTGCCTGTACTTTGTGCTAATTCAGGGATTCCCTGGGATACTTCTTTCTCTGATGTCTAGGCTTAGCTTTCTTTGTGTCTCTGCTTCGTGCAGCATGCTTCTGACCAGATTTTGTCCTTAGCATCTGCAGACTTCTCTGTTTTTCGAAGAAAATCTGGGCCACAAAAAATGACTCATGGTATGACTTTTTCTTGAATTTCCTGATCAGAATTTGGCATTCTGGACTTTTGTGGAAAAGATTGGTAGGGGATTTTGGCCATGATTCTTTATGTTACTCTTTCCTCTTGACTCTGTCTCTGTTTTCCCTCCATTGTTTGTTATCATCTGTTCCCCCCCCCCCCCCCCAATCAGTGGTCCTCTCTTGGGTGATGCTCTCATTTCTCCTAAAATCCCTGTTGGCTGTCACTCAGCTCATCCTGAGATTTAGCAATCTCATACTATACCATCTCCCTTACATCCATCTGCCTAAATGGTATCATTCCTTTTATATTCATCATCTGTTACTTATCTTCCACTTTCTCAGTATAACTTCTGTAAAATTCAAGTCGCACGCAGAGTTCCTTGTGAATCTATATCAGTCTTTTCAAAAAACTCCAGCTTTTCTTTTTCATTGGCATTGTTTCCCTTCATGTCTTCAAAATTTCACCCCGGGGAATTTTCTATTCTTTGTGAATTGACTTTTTATATTGAACTTTTGTCCATGAAATCCTACCTAGTTTGTTTTTTTTTTTTTTTTTTTTAATCCTTTATAGTTTGCTTTCACAAAATCTAGACTACTCATCAAATTGTGTCCAACTTTCCTTTTTCTCTCTGACATAAATTTTTGGAAGTAGTGGTTGCTTTCTCTTAGGGTTCCTTCATTTCTGGTCTAGTAATAAATTCTTTCCTGTAAGTAAATCAGTTCTAGAATAGAATTAAAAATTAATTTTTACTGTAACAATCATCAACAAACATGTTTTTAAATATATGAAAAAATGGGATTATATACAAACCTCTGAATTGTTGAGATTCTTTTAAAAAAAGTTTATCAATGTAAAATTCTTGTTAGTATATTCTCTTAAGCTTTTTTGTTTTCTTCTTAGTATTAAAAAAATTAGTAACTTTCTTAACAATACAGTTCTCCTTTTTATTTTTTTCTACCTTTTGGAGAATTTGGAAGCACTAATGAAGTTGAAAACATTTGTTTTCCTGAATGTTTTTGAGATGCTTTTTCAAGTGAAAACTTTTCTAATACAATATCCCTTTGTATTTTATAATCATTGTAACCATTGCTGGGCACCGCATCCTGTCTGTCTTTACTAAGGAACTCCTCTGTTCTGTACTCACATAGGTGCATCCTGGGTTCAGTCCAGGGAGTTCTTGGTTTGATAAAAGTAGTAAAGCCCTTTCTTCCCTTTTGAGTGGTTTTTGTTGTTGCTGTTTTTACCACCCCCTACCTACTCCCAACTTTGGGGCCTTTGGAAGAAAGTCTTGGCTTATGTCTTATAATGTCTCCCCTCCAACAAAGAAAGGTGTAATAATGTACAACAGGAATCCGTTGTAAGTTAGCTTTTTGTTTTCTCTGTTCAAGAGAAATGCTAAACACAAAGAGTAATGGGCACCTATTATTGGAAACTTAAAACAGAAACAACATTTGTTCTTAGGAGATCTAAACTTAAGAATACAAACAAGTCTGTGGATCTGCTAAATAGGCTTTTTATATTTCAGTACCTAGAACAACTACCACCACCTCCTCAGTGCTAGTATTCAAATAACAGGCTCTAGGTCCCTGTCTTTTGCCAAGTTAGACTGTAATTTACCGTGTTCCATTTATCTGTGGCTCTGCAGGAGTTCCCCTTGCCACCTGGCAGCTTTAGTGAAGGACCTGGGACCTCTGATTTCTCATACTCATAAGATTGTCACAGGGGCCACATCTATTTTAGCCCTCATTTTTGGACAGCACTAGTTAGAAAAGAAATAAAACAGAAGCAAGTTTTCAGGGACCCTAAGATCAGGCACAGGCTTGTCTAAGCCTATACATGTATATTAGCTGTCATGTGCTGTTTGTCATTTTTCCCCGACTCTGAGGGAGAAAGGCAGTAGTTCTCTCTCCTCCCATCTTGAATAATCCTGACATGATACTCAGATAAGGACATGTTGTAGCTCCCCCAAGATGAAAAATTCCTTGGGAATAGGGATTTTATTTATTTATTTTTGGAGGCATATCTATTATGTGGCATCTGCCTTGTACATAATAGATGATTAATGAATATTAGTTGCGTTGAATCAGTTAGGAAGTGTTTAAGCAGCACCTACTGTGTTCTAGGTAAAATGTGGAACATGAGGGACATAAAGACATAAATGAAATAAGTTCATGTTTTCAAAGAACATCCTAATGGGTTTTAGCATATATACATAAAATAGATGTATAGAAGAAACATAAAAAATACATACAAAATAACTTTGGAGAGATGGTACTAGCTGCTGAATTAGTTGGATGGGAGAATCACTGGGAAAAGCTTTCTGGAGCTGACTTGAGTATTGAAGATGTCCAGGAATTCTGAGGTGTTGGAGAGGATGGGAGAGAATTTGAGGTATAGAAACTAGGGCAAAGGCATGATAGTGGGCAGGTGTATATGTAAAAGCTAGCATACTAGGAACCTAGCAAGTAGAGTGCAGGAAGACTCTGAAATGTGTGAGGACACTGGGAAAAGTAGTAAGAGGTAGTGGTGGGAAAGTATTAAATTTCCAAACAGGACTTTATATTTGATCCTAAATGTAATGGTAGGCTGATGAAGTTTACTGAGCAGTAGAGCTGGTAGTTAGGCTATACATGAAAACAGCTCAAAAACAATTCAGCAGAGTTATGGCCTTCTGGTTAATTGAAGTTTTAGTGATTTAAAAATTTTATGATAACCTGCAAACATTTAGTTTTTGGAATTTTATATTTAGGATTTTTACATAAGAATTTTTATGAGTGGGTTGTAAAATGAAGTATCATCTTTAAAAATTACCCATATTTATATACCCATATGTCTAAGTGTATATGAAACAAAATAGCAGCTGTTATAAACATTTTGTATAATATTTTGGTTAATATTTAGATAGTAAGTATAATATTTAGGCTAATAATCTATGCATATAAGTAGGAGAAGCAATAAGTAGTGTGGATAGAGATCTGGCCTCAGTCTGTAAGAGCATACTCTTAACGCTCCAGTCCAATATTTGATTTGAACTCTCTGACCCCAGACAGTTACTTCCTTTCTTTTTCACTCCCCACTCAGTCAATGTTGAAAAACAAGTACCCACCTGCATTGGGAGAGGGCATTTTTTTCATTAGGAATTTCTTATATTAGTGAAATCAATAGATTAAGGTCCTACTTGCTCCCCCCCACGCCACATAAACACACACCTAAAACCACAATGTGAACTTTATTTTATAATTATTTGAGTTTTATACTTGACCTATAAGTTAGTTATTTTGAAAATTAACCTTCAATTCCCTAGCAAAGCAATGATATTATAATAACATTTCTCCGTTTTTTTTTTTTAAATTCTGAAGCCTTATCTAGCTAAATTTGTAATTTTTCTTTTTTGTTTCTAGAGAGGTTTACTTTTGTCATAAATCTTAAATCAGGCTTTTAAGAATGACTCTTATGTAATATTTCCCAAGAAAAATCAGGATTGAATAACAATCAAAATTTAATGATATGTTTTTCAAGACTAGCACATAATAGTAATAATTTGCTCATTGATATACATTTGAAGTATTATAGCCTAAGAAAATTCTTTTGCTAACAGTGGTTATTTTAGCTAGTTATAATCAGAACTGAAAATTTTAAGTTAGTGTCTTAATAGCAATATCAGCAAATAATCTATAATATTTAATTGATCAAATCATCATGTATGTGCCCAATTTTCTGGATTCAGTGAACTTTTAATGCTAATTTAGCTACAAGAAATTATCAGAAAAGAAGTTAGGCTAAGGTTGAATTCAGACTTAAATATTTTGACTAGTTGTGTTTTACTTTGTGCTTACATGCATGTTTCTTCGTCTTCTTGCTTTGCTTGTCTTAGCTTGTTTTTGTGGGCTGGGAGGGCAGTGGTATGTTCTAGAATAGTATAAAAGGACCCTATTTTAATATAATACTGGCTAGGGACAATGAGAAAAATATGTAACATAAGATGGCATTTGTGCCTTTCATGTGGATTTGATTATGTTGAAAAAAACATGATTTTTGAGGATGATGGCATGCATTGTAAGGTCTAAAATTTTACATTAATTTTTAAGGACACAATAAAACTCTTCTTTTCCTCCATTCTCCTCACCATGCATCTTTATGCATCCCACCTTATCATCTGGAATGCAATGTAATGAAAGTTTGCCATATTTACAGTAACCTTGGCAACTGCCTCTGTTATGGGCAAATATCCATTCATTAATTTGGTTTAAGGACTATTTGTTTTCCTGTGTGTATAATTCCAACTTTTTTTCCCCCTACAGCTACAGAACCTTGGCCTGAAGATGCTACACTTTATCAGCAACTGAAAGGTGAATGCTTTATTTCTACAATTAGTAATGACTTCCTATTAAAATATGTTTAAAAGAAACCTCATTCAGTACGATTAATCAAAGAGAAACAGAACATTAAGAGAGGGATACCTTTATATTTGTCTTATGAGTAAGTTTTAGTTAAACTTACATTTGCCAACATAAACCAAGTATTCATGGCCTATGAGGTCCTTGGTTTATTATTGACTCATTATATTGGCTGCTGTAGGCAGCGTAAAATGATGTGATAGCAGGCACTGTTGGCAGATTTACTGCACCAATAGCTGAGGCAGCAGATTTTTGAAGTCTTGTGGTAAAGTGGGCTCTCAGTAAAAAGGAACTGTTAAAATGTATAGGCTAGGATGGTTCAGGCTCCCTTTAGCAGCTCTTCATATATCATCAGATCACATTATGGACCCCATTTGGGGCTCAGCAGCCTGCTACAGTTGTCAGAAGACTGCAAAGTAATGAAGACTAATAGGCAGCGGCCCTAGTCTTCTAAGCATGGAATTTTTATTGCAGCGAACTTGTCATCTTTCTTTTGTGTGACAGACCTAGACACACTGTGCAATATTAACTGCAAGCTGGTTTTATAGGATTCTGAATGCTTTTACTTTTAACTAGAGGAGTTGTGAGCAGATACTTATTTTACTTAATTTTGATAGGGTAAAAAAAAGGAATTATCCAAAAAAATTTAAAACAAATATTTTTTGAAAGGATTTTTAATTATGTATATATATATTTGTTATGTACATATGAATTTGATAAGATAAATGATAAAGCAATTCTAGAGGAAAGCTCTTGTTTTACATTCATACATAGGTAATACAGCTGAAAACCATCATTACATAATAGTTCTGTTGTAATTATATAATGACATTGATGTGTAATTTTTTGAGGCTAAAATTAATTTTTATAAAAAATGACTATTTTAGCAGTTTAGAAGGTACATTTTTAAAATGGATATCCTTTCATTTTCTTTTTACAGGGGAACAAATTTTGCTTTCTGATAATGCTTCTTCTCTTGCTGTTCAGGTAAATAAAGATTTGTTTTAAATGGAGATGTTAAATTTTTCTTGGTTGGAATGAATTTTTTAAAAATACTCTAGCACTATATAGTAAATTCCCAGTATAATTTGTTATAGTTATATAATACTGCCTTGTTGGTGCAGTTCTATTAAACAGACTTTTAAATTTTAATTTTTTTTATTTAAAGAAATATTTGTCAACTTAAAATTTTGACCTTCATGATATTTTTAGTATATAAATCCTGTTTTTAGACTATAATTTTTCCTTTTTTGTTTAAATTGGAGGGTGACAGTAATGAAAGGGCAAGTGCATAGTATTCATCTTTTCGTATAGTAATATAAAGATTAAAATATGTGTGGATAATAGTTTAGACATCTCATTTTAAATATTTTCATGTTTGTTCTGTTTTTAATCTAGCTTGAAACATCTCAAAGAAACTTTATTCATTTGTAACTGTTTGTTATGTACACATCGATCACAGATTGATGGATATCAGAATTGTATTGGAAAAGATCATTGTATAATTCTCAAACTGTACTTTTGAAATTGTTCGTATACTGACATTGTGTACTTTTACAAAAAACTTTTAGGGGAGGAATGAGTTTTTCACAAGAGTATTTTAGCTAATACAAATCGCAGTATTTTGTTTTTAGGATCAGTCCCATTTAGTTGAATTAAGTAATTTAAAATCAAAGGAAACTATTTTCAGAAAGTAAAGATGACTAAAAGCTAATGTAAAAATATGAGAAATTTCAGATAGAAATATTCTTTAGAAAATAAAAAAGTCCAACTGTATTGGGCACGTGTATGTGTGTTTAGTGTTATATAATTCTTTAATTTAAAAGATTGCATTCTTTTATGTAATGATATGCTAATTAATTAATTTTTCTTGCATATGTAATTTTTTGGATGAGTAGATTTTCTTAATCAGCTGTTTGTAATGTATTCTCATTTAAAACCAGCACTTCATATTCCATCTTCTTAACTAACAAGATTTCAGTTACAATATCATGTTCATAAAGTCTACATATGCTTCTATTGAGGGTTTTATAACTTTGTTTCCATCACACTTATATCTTGACTGATACCTGAAAACAGAAAGTTGTTGATTAGTCTAACATTATACTTTTTATTTTTCATGTTTAAAAAGAATGACTATTTTAGATAAAGAGTAACATCTTGGAAAATGCTGTGGTACGTTTTATCAAAAAAAGGTATTTTATGTTGAAATAAATGAGTTAAGTCTCTGTTTATTTAGAAAAGTCCCAAGATGGCAGTGTCCACCCATATTGTTACATGTTTTAAATAATCCTTTGAAATGGAAAGAAATGAGCATTTTTGCTGAATGGTTCATGACTTCATCTTAGTGTTGACTTTATCCAGCCATTCATTTGATCACTGGGCTTGCTCCTTTAAAAAAAAAAAAAAATCAGTTCAGTTTTGATTTAAAACCAAACAAGAAAAAAGGTTACTCTTTAAATGTAGAATTTTACTTAACCATTTTACCATTTTAATTTTGTTATCCTACACGTGTCACTTAGATGATAAATTAACTAGAATATATTAAAAATTCTTGTTTTTCTTCAATATTCTTTGGCTTGACAGCTGATAGTAGCCATGACTATAAATGTGACTTTTGCAGATATCTGATTTAAACTTCATGGAGTAATTTTCTTCTGTAAAGTAGAACAGGATTGATTTAGAAGAATGAGTAAAGTGACTCACTTGTGATGTGCAAAACTGATCAAAACAATGACAGGTATCTATAAAAATTCCTGATTATTTTCTAAAAGATAACAAACTATTAGGTATCTAATTTTTAATAGTCTGCCTATTTAACCATCAGGAAATTTAAATTCCACTTACTACATAGACTTGGTATTTATTCTACCTGTAAAATTGAAGTGGTCAGATCTTTAATGATTAAAGTAATTTTTATCATTTCACTTTAAAGGGAATTTGGTATCTACTGACTCATGTTCTTTCCACATATCTCCCCTCTGTGTATGTGATACTATTATAACTAAAAAATAATCTTGTGTATTGATTTTAATAGCCATGTATTTAGTGTCTTAGAATTGTTGGTTCCTTTGGTCAGTGGAGGGAAGTAGGAGGGGGAAAAGGAAGGAAAGGAGAGGGAAGGAGGGAAGGAGAGACATAGATATACATACATGCATAAACATAGATACACACACACACACACACTTTTTTTTTTTTTTTTTTGACTTTGGAGAAAAATGTTTTTGATAATGAAAATTAAGTAGACCCTATTTTCTTAGTCCTGGCTTGCTACCAAAAAAACTGACTTTTAGTCATATCTCAGAAAAAAAAATATTTTTTTCTCTCTGAACTTTAGTACTGCAAAATGGTTATACTAAAACTGATATTATCTGCTTCACAAAATTGTTATGAAGAAAACATCTTGAAAACTTTAAAGAAGTTTAAATGCATGGTGGTGTTAATATTTATTTTTAAAAATCATCTTTTATTAGCCTAAACCTGTTGATTTAGAACAGTGTATAAATAAATAACTTTTAAAGGGTTACTTGAATAAAACTAAATTTTTAAAGATGTTTGCTGTATACTCAGAAGGCTTTTTTTTTTTTTTTTCAAAGTAGTGAGTTTCATAAATGCCAGGAAGCCCTTTGGGGCAAAAAATGGACATAATTGAGTTGCTGTTTTTCTTCCTTATTCTCCTTATATTTTCACAGAAGTATATAGTGGGATAGATAGGCCAAAGGTAGAAGCCAGAAGGATAAGCAATATCTGTTTATGAAAATAATGTCTCCTATTATTTTTCTTAGTCTCCTATTTTTTCTATATTTCTTAGTCTCCTATTAATTCGTTCATATATATTCATAAATGTGAAAGTGTATGCTACACTAATTTTTTTTTAAACTATAAGAAATCTTTGGATATTTTAACTGATAGTGAACGTTAATTTTTGACTTTCAAGAAAATACTGTTAACTGTTTTATGTTCTTTATTTAGTGGAATTTTTTTTTACTGGAAAAGTATTTAGTATAATGTCCTTCATTTTCCTCATCTGTCAAATAGGCATACTGATTCCACCTGTCTCACAAGGATTGTTAAGAGGTTCAGATTAAATCATAAGGAAGAGTGCTCTTTAAAAATATAAAAAAAATGAAAGTAACATTATATAGTTTTTATATAGCTTTTATTGAACAGAAAAAATTGTTTATGTGCCTTATAAATTATGGTGGGATGAAAATAGTATTTTAAGATATCTTCATTATTAATTTTTTAAAACTGGAAATTCACTTGAACAAATTCTGAAGAATAATATTCAAAAGGATTTGAACATAGAATATAAGAGGCTTGTTCAAAATGCCTGACTATTAAAAAAACCAACAATATAATTAAGATATTTAAAAATTTTATAATGCTTATTACTAGAATACTGTGTGGAGTGAAAAACTTTTCTTTGGTGAATATTTAAGTTTAGAAAGGAAATAAGCTGACGTCCCACTTAGCTTCCTTTTCCTTCATACTTTTTGAAAAAATATTCTTCTAAAAGGAAAGGAAAATGTCAACAAGAACTAATTCTTTACCTTATGTTAATCAGTTGAATCGTTTAAATAAAAAGTCAGCATTTTTATAGGTCCTATTAATGCAGGGCCATGAACATGAACATGTCAGACCTGCCGATAAAGAAATAGCTGAGTCTTGCTTTTTTCCTTTCAGGAAAATGTGCCTTTTTGTTGACACATTAATTGGTGATGAAATGGTTGTATTCTAATGGTTCACCATTATTGGTTGCTTTTATTTTAATCACTGATCATTTCTTGACTGATACTCACTGGTTAGATTGATATTCTTAGGCAAGTCAAACAGATTCTCAGTTATAGAATTGTCATCCTTGCACATTCATATGAAGAGAAAAAAATTCAACATTTTAGGAAAGGAGTTTGTAGAAATCAACAATAACCTTTACAGAAATGATTTAAAACATGTATTTGTTAGTCATCTGAACTTGTGCTGTGATGTTCAGAAGAACTCAGGAGACTACTGAAAAGTTCCTGGGGAAATATTTTTCAAATTTCCTGACATACATTGGTCAGGTACTTTCCTACTTTAAGCAAGACTTTTCACAGGAATTACAGGGGTTTGTATATATAACTAGGGCTAGAAGTGGGC
Source organism: Sarcophilus harrisii (assembly GCF_902635505.1). NCBI lineage: Eukaryota > Metazoa > Chordata > Mammalia > Dasyuromorphia > Dasyuridae > Sarcophilus > Sarcophilus harrisii. Next base: position 396,540,913 of record NC_045428.1, on the reverse strand, counting down.
CTGCCATCACTTTTTAATGTAAATTAATATATTTAATAGTAGGAGCTAATAACATTACATTAAAATATTAATAAAATTTGATATAACTTTCTGAAAGTAAAAAGGAACTATTGAAATTAATTTTTTCCCGAGTTACCCATTTCTTCCCTGACTCTTTTCTTCAGTCTTCCCACAAACACCCTAATTGCCTCTTAAAGAAAAGAAATTTAAGTCAAGCACATTAAATCTTTAAATCTATTCTTCTTCTTATGTTGGGGAGGGGGAAAGAGTAAAGAACTAAAGATGCTTCAAGGAAAATGTGGATTTTAGTGTTATGTGAGAGCCCCCAAATGGAGAATTTCTGTTGCTTTCACATAATTCAAATACCTAAGCTGAAGTACTGTTTCTTATATCATATCTGCATATTTGGTATAACAAAACATTTTGTGAATTAGCCTTGGGATGTTTTATATGTATAAAATCTGAACTTTGTAAAAAATAATGAGCTTTTGTGCTTACGAGTGGTTATGTGTAGAATCTGATTTAACAGATATTCTTTTTTCCTTTGTTACCATGTGTGAACAGAGTAACTTAAAATTTAAATAGAACAGCCCAAGATGTCATTAAAATAAAAACGCTTAAATTCTTTTCCCAAAGACTTCATAATACAAATAAGTGATTATTTCTCTTGTAATAGATTTTGTTGGTCAAGAATTCTTAGAGACTTTTAAGTTAGCAATACCAGCTGTATACTTTTTGTTTATGAAGTAAACAGCAAGCCAAATTTTAATTTATTTCAGTAAACAGAACAATACAGACTCAGTAGTGAAATGAAAAAATGACAGCCCATTTTTTAAACAGAAAAAGGCTAGAATTCTTCATTATTAGATATACAGTATCAACATAATCGATCTAGCAGCATTACATTTGAGCCGAAAATACACTTAAATTCCAGGCCATACAGCTACCACATGTGAGTGAAACATCTTTCATATAGTTCTAAGATGAAATTACCCCTGAATGAATAGCATCTTCATTTATCTTCAAAACCTCCTCTGTGCTACCAGCGAATCTACTCCTTCAACATTCTACAACAAGAATTACATTATACCATTATAACAGGGTTCTTCTGCAGGGGGAAATAGATTGGCTTGGAAAATGAACCTGGCTTTGCTATAAATTACATTCACAGGTACAAAGGAATTTGTTATTTTGTTTAAAATAGCCACAAATATAATTAAGGTCTTAATTTATGTTAAACTACAAATGTGGCCATTACCATAACTGGATTAGGAACTTAATCTGTCACTTCAAGAATGATACCTAACACTTTTCATTTGTAACCTTAGACACATTATTTCAATTACAAGGTCTGCAGCTGTTTGATATAAAAAATGAATTATTTTGTAGATAGATTTGTTCATGGTTTTTAATTTTAAAACATGTCTCTTCAATAAGGTGGAGAATAATTCTTTAGTTGTCTTCACAGATTTTCCTTTGTGTCTTGGTGAAACAGAATATGAATGAAAACACAAAACCATTTTTATTTTGTGATTTCACAGTAGCATTTTTTTTTTATGCTTTAAAATACTCCATAGTGAGTTATTACAGAAAATATTTCAGAGTTAATTATGAGATGAATAGGATGTTGGTCTCTGAAGAAGGAAATGTGAGGGCTGTCGTCTAAGGATAATTTTTATATGGTTACTGTGAGAATTGTGGGTAATTTTTATAATTGGAAGTTTAAATTCATTTGAGAACTTTGATTACCCCCTAAAATTCAAAACTATAAATCATTGCAACTATCTGATATTGAGACGAAATACGGTTAGTCTTTTAAAAATTAGTTTTAAAAAACAAATCCAGAATTGTTTTGCATTTGTAAGTAATGCTGATACTTTTAGCATAAAAATTGTTATAACTTTTTTAGAACAAATAGTGTTGCATGGAGAATTACAAAAAGGGAAAGACAAAGTAGGGCCACTTATGTTAAATTATTCCATTTTAACAACTATTCTTAGTTTATCAAAACTAAATATGAAAAAGATTATATATTTTCTCTTTAAGTGACATCGGCATTTCTTTTAATAATTCCAGAATCTGGTTATTTAGTTGTAAGTTTAAAGTTAATGATACTTAGCCAGTATTGCACAGCAGTGACTAGACTAAACTTGGCTAAATAGTTTTCACATTTACACAGTAACTCCTGAGTAACAAGACTTAACTTGGCTTAAACATGTCCGGTGGGAGATCATTTAAAAACAGTAGAGCCAGATGATTTCCACTCCTTTGTCTTTACATTCACACATTTTGGAATTCTTATGTTCCATTTTAGAGACTATAACTTAGTTTAACTATGACTTTTGTGGGAAATATATTAATTCTCTTATTCATTATTGCTTTGTTGTTGTATTTTTTATTTGAATCATACCTGCAAGTTGAATTGTAGCCACAGATAATAAAAATTGAACCTTGATTTTCAGATGTAATTTCCAGGTGAAAATTGTGTTAAAAAAGGGAATCCTGCTTTCTAATATTGTGTATCTTTGGGGTCCCTAGGAATATGTTCTGTCTGTAGATTTTCTCTTTTAAAGGTTTCTCCTACCTTTTGAATTGCCTTTTCTGCTTACTTCTCCTCAGCAGTTGTTCTTCCTTCTCTTAATTTTAATCTTTATTGCTTTTAAATAATGTATGTTATTCCTATTGCATCTTTTTTTAACCCCTGTGATGCTTTGCTATCTCTGAATTATAGCAGTTATTCTGGTTTTTTTAGTATAACATCCATAAGCCAATTAACCACTAATCTTTATGAGGGCATACCCTCTATTTCACCCACCTAGATACATTTGCTTTTATCTTTAGTCTTTCTTTGCAATTAATTAGTTCCACTGTATTACTCTATGGGTTTAAAAAAAAATTTTTTTTTATAAGTTAACTACAAAGCTCCAGTTGTTTCTTATTATTCTTTAAAAGAAACAAATATTTTTCTAGTTAGGTTTATGGGAAGTATATTTCTTCACTTTTTACCCATCTGTTATTTCCCGGATGGTCTTTACTTTTAGTGCATTGTTTTTTATTGGATATTGAAAGTGTATTTAGAATAACTTGTAAGATATATATATATATATCTTATTTGTGTGTGTGTGTGTGTGTGTGTGTGTGTGTGTGTAAACTTAATATATACTAATTATTAATCTATTCCTTTTAAGGAGATACCAAGGTAGTAAAATAAATATAATTAGGTTTCTTTTAAATTGTTTTTCTTTCTGGACTGAAAAAGAAGTGGCTCATTTTAAGGCTAATACAAAAGGTTGAAATTCTTAGCATATGCACATATATAACTAGTGTGGTCTTGTATTCAATACTTGGAAACCTGATTCTTATTGTTATGTTGAGCTATGTAAGGATACTGGACTTTGATTGAAGGGTTATAGTTATTCATGATGATGCATGAAAAAGTGGAAAAAAGTGGCTAATAATACCAGTTTGATCTTTGTGAAATGATAGTGTTTGCAAAGTGCTTTACATATGTCTCCCCTGCACCCCACAACAGTTGTGTGAAGTTGTCTGTATAGGCACCCCACTTTATAAATTGAAGCTCTGAGAAGTTCACTTACCTTTGGTGGCACAAGTTGTAAATATTGAGGTTGTATTTGAATTCAAGTTTCTTAACTCCACTAAACATTCTAGTATGGCAAGGTTACAAATGTAGGATGTCTCTAATAATGTCTAGGCACTATGTGTCAGTTAAATCTAAAGAAAACTTAAGCTACTAATAGTAACTTTCTTCTTTCTTGGCATCTAGGTAGGCTAAGCCTCTCCCTTTCAGCCAAGGTTCTGGCCTTCTACTATTTTGAGAATTTGTATCTGTTTATCATTCCTTTTGAGTCTTGATGAAGTCACAATAGTTGTTTAATATTTGAATTATTCTTCATAGGTATTTTTATTGCTGTTGTGAGCCTTATTCTCTTATTTCTATTAGAAACCTGCTTTCTTATTAATTCTTTTTTGTTAAACATATTAAAGGCATTAGTTTTTTATTTCTCTAGTTTTTCTAAATTTTTATTTCTTGAATGCCATCATTTTATTTGTTTTCCCTGGAAACTGATTAGCTCTTGCTTTCCAGACCCGATTAATATTTGTGATTGTTTTTTGTTTCATTTTGCTATGTTAATGCCTTTTTAATGTTGTTGAAATTTATATTCTGTCTCCCATCTTCATCATACCTACCTTCCCCCTTTTCCTCCTTTTTCTCCTTGTTGTGTATTTACCAAATCTGAATGCATATTTCATTCATGCTGCAAATGTCTAAATAGCTTTGATTCCAGGAAAATTTTGGCTACTATTTTAGAGAATGGAAAGGTCCACTAGTCAACAGTGGCTACTTTTTTTCATTAGTATCTTTTCTTTAAATATACTGTTATCAGGGTGTTCTCATTGATTAATTTTTAGTTTCTCCCTAGACTCCTTTTAAAAACCTATTAACTCAAGAGAATCAGGAAATAAAAAACCCAACAGGATATTCCTTGAGTGCTTTTTTATTCTAAAGTTTTAATATTCTCTCATATTAAAGTTTCTGTTGTAATCTCTTAGTATCTTTTCTTAGTATCTAGCAACTCACTCAAGAAGATCTAACAAGTTGGGTAACAGCTACAATAAAAAATATTGCAAATGCTCCCTTTCCTTGATTATTTTTTTCCACTAAATAATATTGTAGTTTTGTCTATAGAAATTTAAAATTTTAAGATAGTTGAAGCCAAGGTGAAGTTTTTTTTGTTTTGTTTTTAAAATGAAGTTTTGATGAGGAGAGGAAAAGGAAATGTATCAAATATTTATTTTGAATACCCATTACAGATTTAAAGTTATAATAATAATCAAATGCAAGAGTTTGGACCAAATGGCTTCTGAGGTCTTTTATAATTTTAGATGTATAATACTATGAAAAATACTAGGTACAACTTCACTTACCCATAATCTTACCCTGATTTTTATCTTTAAATAGTAAGCATAGTTTACAAATACTATTGAGCTTAAAATAATATGGCATCCCTCAGTTGTCCTAGTTTATGAGAAATTTAAAGAGTAAAAGGCAACTTCTCAGTGGCTAATTTTGTTCTTGTTGCTGCAAATCTTTTAGATTTAAGATTAAAAGGCAGAAATGTGAGTGAGAAACCAGTATGTTTAATTAGAGATACTTGGAACTTGATGCTGGAAAGCTAATATGAATTGTTAGTATAATACAATTTTAGATGATTTATCCAGGAATAGAGTCTAAGATTCCTCTGAGTAAATCCTGCAACAAAGTGTCAGAGCCTTTGTGTGACTTCTTCAGAATCTTACATCTTTGGCAGCAGAGAAGAAATTGGTTGATGTCTGGAAATAGTTGCCCCAAATTATGAAATAAACCAATGTGAAGAAGTTAAGATACTTATCTCTAACTTTCCAATCTTCTTCCTTCTCTTCCTAGAACTTGCTTCATTGATCACTCTTTTCAAATTAAATTTTCCCTCTCTTAATGATTCCTTGCTTCCTACAAATATGCTGTCTTCTTCCTCCTTCAAAAACATTGACTTGACTCTGCTATCACCTCAGGTTTCTCTCTGTTACTGTCTCTCTTGTACCCCTCCTTTCCCTCTACTAATTTCTTAGTCTGTTCACTTCTTATATATGAGTGTCAGTAAGGATATTGACTGGATTCTGCCAGCTTTCTCTAAACTCTCTCCTGTGGTGTTCTCATTAATTTCTTTGGGCTAAAATCTCTCACTTTGGATTTAACAATTCAATAAGCATTTTATTAAATGTCTACTATGTTCCTGGCACTGTGCTAGTCCTTGAAGGTAACACAAAATGCAAATGCAAAAATGAAAGTCTTGCTTATAAGTGATTTATATAATATATACATACATATATATATATATATATATATATATATATATATATATAAATTTCTACATAGACATATATAAAAATACACAGAAATTAAATGTATAGTGGTTTCTGGATGGTGGGAGCACTATCAAATGGGAAGCATCAGGAGAGTAGAAGCAGATCTTTGAAAGAAACTAGAAATTGTACAAGTGAGAGATGATTTGGGGAAAACATTCCTGCATGGAGGATGACTTATCCAAAGCTGTATTTAGGTTGGTTTATCAGATATGATGTATCTGGGCATAGCTGAACAAGTCTGGAGGAGCTCACATATGCTCTGACAGCTTCTGTTACAAATTTAGCATTCAATTTTAATTGAATTTTCCCCATTTCTCCCATTGCCAATCTTTTTAGTTTTCTTGATCACTTCTGAGAACAGATATTTTATTTTTTCTCTTCTCAAATCACCTATGCCAACATCTTCCATCTCAGTAAAGGACTTTGCTTCATATCTCCCTGAAAAAATGAGGCCATGCATCTAAAACACCCTAATCTTCTGAGATCTCCACTTCAGATCATGTTAGTAGAATGGACTCCAGCAGAGTTTCCGTTTGTAGCTAGGAGCAGGGAAGAAAAACAAGTTGTTGTTGCCCACCAGGATAGGTGCAGGGGATTTGTGTTGAGTTAAACAAGACATAGTTAACCATATACCCAGGTGCAAGGAGTTTGGGTCCTAGTAAACAGAATGTTAGGAAGCTTGGGTCCTGCTATATATTTGTTTCTTGTTTTTCCCAAAATTTGGCCAATGTTAAAGAAACAAACATCTCCCTTGAGAAGATCTAACCAATAAACAAAGAGTAAACATCTTCCCTTCCCCCACCAACCAATCTCCTGATGCTGCATAATTCTATCCTCCTTTATATGACAATAACACCTTTTTGTCTGAGAAACCATTCCAGTGCCCAGGTAATTCTTACTTGTCAAACTTGCTCACCCACTGCATTAGCATTCCTTTTTCTTTCCTCCTGCTTTTAGGCTCAGGGATGAAATTGCTTTTCTTTGTCCCAAGAATTTTTTTCAGGAATTTCTCCCTTTGATTGTTTCCTATCCCTAATTCTCAGCTTCTACTTTTGGCTTTCTCACTAGCTTCTTCCTAGATGCTTTCAAGTATGCCTTGATTTCTCCCATCCTTAAACAAAATTTCCCTTCAATGTAATATCCCTTTACATTGTAGCTCTCTAGCTCTTTGTTTTAGCCAGACTCCTAAGAAAACCCATCTATTGATTGCCTCTATTTTCTTACACACTATTAATGTCTCAACATTTAGGAATCGGTGCTCTTTCCCCACCACTTGACTAAAACGACTTTTTTCAAGGCTTCTAGAGATTTCTTTCTTTTTAAAAAACTTACTAAAGAGCAATGTCTTTATAGCAGACATCAGGTGATTTCATGAGGCTATTCTCTCACGACTCTTTTTTTACTTCTTAGACTGCTTGATCACAGGATCAACATCCATGACTCACTCCTATACATTTGTGTACTCCAGGACTTTGTTTTATGCTTTCTTCTTTTCTTTCTCTCTGACTTCTCTTTTGGTAAAATATCCTCTTTTTGCAGATGACTCCCAAGTCTATATCTGCCTTCTGAACTGTCTTCCCTTATTAGAATAGTGAGTTCCTTGACAATAGGGATTGTCTTTTTATTTGTATTTGTATTAGTTGTATTAGTATTGCTTCTGTCTCTCAGCATTTTCTCTCTGTATCTCTTTCTAACCCCCTCCTGCCTCTTTCCCTCTCTTTTTCTGTCTTCCCCTTCTTTCGTTTCTGTCTCTTTTCCCCCAGCCCTTTCACTCCATCCCTTTCAAATATTTTATTCACTCTTTCTGATGAACTACAAGTAAATATTTCTACTATAGAAAAGATAGCGTGGTATATTTTTGTGATTGGGGATGAAGACATCCCTGTAGACATCTTATACAGGGAAAAATAACCTGACTGTTGAAATTTAGTTCTTTAAATTAAGTTCCTTAAAGAAATTTTATTTATTGTCACTTTTTGATGATTTATTATCACTTTTCTGGTTTTTGTCCTTGGCCTCTTGTCTTTTCTGACTCTTGGCTTTCAAGGCCTCTTCTGTCATCTTTTACTGAAAGCTCTTCAAGTTTTTCAGCAACATTATCAGCATTACTATTTTTGCCTGCCTCTCTTTCTTTTCTATCTGTCTCAAAATGACATTATTAAAATTTTGCCTTAAATTTATGTGCTTTTTTTTTTTTTTTTTTTTTTTTTTTTTTTTTTTTTTTTTTTTTTTTTTTTTTTTTTTTTTCTTTTTTTTTTTTTTTTTTTTTTTTTTTTTTTTTTTTTTTTTTTGCATTGAAATCAAATTACCATCCATTTAGTCTGAGGACTGTCATTTCCCCTGAACCCTTTCACTTTTTAGGTTAGACTTCAACTCCATCAACCATGATTATCTAATGATTTGCACATATCTGAACAATTTTTTTTTCTTTCTTCTTATGTTTCATTGTATTCTCATTTTTAATTTTTATTCTCAAAGAACTGTTTATTTTTTTTTAGAACAATTGTGGATCATGCTTTGAGTCATCAACATTCTCAGTAGGAATGTCATGTTCCTCATGAATTCCTTGGAAGCTAGCTCGGTGGCAGCATTTAGACTGTGTCTCATCTGGCATTGTAGCTTCTTCCTTCCATGATGATCTAATCCCACTACTACAGTCACAACCTTGGTCCCTATCTTTGAGGTTTCCTTGTCACTTTCTTGAACTCCAGGCCTACATTTCCATTTGCCTGTTGGTCATCGCTACTTGGATGTTCTGAAGGCATTTTAAAATTAACATGTCCAAAACTGAACTTAGTATCTTTCCTTCTAAACTTACCCCTCTTTCTAACTTCCCTGTCTCTGTTGACTTCTTCCATGTATTTCATATTTATCCCTTTCTCACTATCCAGTAAATTAACTTCTCACTTAATTGCCATGATTGAGAGGGATATTTTTGTTCCATGTTTCCACATAGATTAATAGCAATTCAGGCATGATTTGAAAAGTTTGTAAAACATACTACTGTATGTTACTGTGCCAAAATATTAATATTTTGAATTATTATTTAAACATCTTAACTAGCTTTTTAAAATGTTTCATGTGTTATAATTATTCAATAAACTAGTTTTTAAACATATGAAAATAATGGTCCCTACTACAATATGAAATTTTGACATCAAATTTTCATTTTAAAAAGTTCATTTTTTATCTCTTCCCAAATGCAGGGGAGATGAGCCAATTTGATGTTTTTGATCAGTCCAAAAAATGCAATCATAGCAATAAAATTCAGTCAAATTGCTACAGAAAGCTTTTTTGGTTGCATGGTACTCAGAATCCTAGGAAGTCCTGCATTCACACTGAATCCTGGTAGTCATTCATCTCTTCCAGTCACTTCTACTAAGTGTTTAGCTCAAGCACTTGCCACTTGTTCATTAATTAACACATGTGCACAGGAGTCTTCCCCATCCTATTCACATTTACTAATTATGATGAGAAAGGTTTGTTGTCAATATGGAAGATAATTTCAGTTACCTAAAAGCTTGGAAGCCCTTCATTTTGTTTCATCATCTTTTAGTGAGATTTTTAGTGAGATCATCTGAATTACTTTTCAAGGGGTCAAGTTTGACTCAGTAGCCCTAAGTTAACGAAGTAGTAAGCTAGAAATTAATGATCACTTACATAAAGAACAAACTTTGTTGTCTTTAAATACCTGTTGGTTGAGAGCAAGGAGGAAATAATATTTTAATCAAATTTTCCAATACTAAATGTATATTTTTTAAAAAGCAATAAGCAATATTATCAGATTAAATTAGAAGGAAAATAGGAGAACCCTAAGTTATTATACAAAGTGTTTATAAAGTTAAAATATTTAAATATTGAGCCCCCTATCACTTATACTAAGTTGCTAACATTACCTTAATTTTTTTCTTGGGTAAGTAATCAATATATTAATTAGACTAGCTGATTGGTCAATGGCTTTCTCTTGGTAACCAAAGGCTTGGAGATCATGGAGATCACTGATGCTTAAATATCCTGGAAATAGGAGTAGGGCTATTTCTCCTACTCGAGACAGGTGAAAACCAACTCTGGTGAACAAACTAGCATTATCTTTAATAGAAAAATAGTAAAATAAATGATATGTCAACAGTTGGTGGATATCTAAACTGTTGTATATTCATGTAATAGAATATGAATAATACTAAAAATAATAATAGCTGACATTTGTATAGCACTGTAACAATGTGCAAAGTACTTAAATATATTATCTCATTTGTTCTTCATTCTTAGCCCTTTGCAGTGAGTGTTATTGTCCCCATTTTAAAGTTAAGGAAATGTAAGGCTGATGAAGGTTAGTTGGATTGCTGGATCACACAGATAGCAAGAGCTTGAACTTTGTGACTCAGTCCAGTGTCCTATGAAGTGGTTTGTATATTTTAATATTTAAAAAACTGATATGAAATGATAACTGAGTGAAAAATATAGATCCCTAAAAAAGAGGATACATGTTGATTTTCACTATTTAATGGAACAATTCACAAATTGGATACTATTTGTATACTATTTTTGCATAACATACTTTAAAACATTGTTTTTGTTTTTTTTTTCCAATTGGCAAGTAAAAGAAAGGAATATAGTGATATGGCATTTATAGTCACTTTATTTTATTTTGCTTAATGTGAGGTTTGGATTTTTGTTTGCTTTGTTTTACTTTATGATTGGTCATGCTTGGTAAAAGCACTTAGATAAATTGGGTGAATGTGAACATTCAGAAAACGATTGAGTTATATGCCTTTGTTCATATAGAAACAAGAAATGGAATCATTCTCCCATAGTAAATAGCAAAAGAGTTATGAATCGAATTCTCAAAAAAAAAAAAAAAGAAAACTATTAACAATTGTATGAAATATTGTTCTAAATTACTGGTAATGAGAGATTCAAACCTAAACAGCTCTGAAGTTTTATTTCATGAGTAAATTGACCAAGACATCCCATTTCCATGGGGAAAGTTTAACAAATTTAAATCAGTTGTTATAGCAAGGAAATCAGAGAAACTTAGAAATTGCCTCAGTAGTTTCTTGCTTGAGCTCTTTGCAATCTGAAAATGATAGCCAAAAACAGCAACAGTTTTAGAATATACACACTTATTTTTTTAATTCTTAGTAGAATAGTGGAGGAGTATGAAAAGTTTTTTTTTTCATAAAACATAAATAATATGACAATTTACAAAGAAATAAATTTGTGGTTTACCAAAAAGTCATTAGATAGGCATATTAAAGACATTAGTAGGGTACATATTAATAACAAAAAATTGTGCATAAGGAACACATAGTAAATATCATTAAAGATGTATGACTAGGAAATGAGGACTGGTCACATAGTGAGGAGATAATAATTCAACTAATGTCAAGAGATTTAGAGGGCCCCTAGTGTGATAATAACTGATAGAGAACCCATTGGAAGATAAGTATAGGAATTATACAGAATGAGGTGAAGATAAATTTTGATCTATACAATTGGAGGAAGTACCCATACTGATGACAGTATATATCTATTGGAGCAATGAATTTCCTCCTTAGGTTCAACAAACACAACACTGCTATAAACATTTGGTTCTAAACCTTGGTTATCTAGAATGTGTCATTAATACATGTTTTTGTTATTAATATTTTTTAATCTAGTATGAGTACTTTGGATCATGATTACTTTATAGTACAGTTTAACCTCTTTCTACCTTTTCTTCATTTGTAAAGTGAATGAGTTGGAGTCACTCCTAGCTCCAAATTTATGATTCTATGATATTATATATCTAGATCTGCGTATCATGAAGGAAGAGGGACTGGCTCCATTAGTTTGGATTGAACTTTATGGGTAATAAATGGGTAAATATGTATATACATACATAGAGAGCTGTATATGTGCGTGTGTGTGTGTATATATATATATATATATATATATATATATATATGTATATATATATATATCAAGTAACATGTGTTATTTGGTAATCTTGACCCATTGTTCTTCCATATAAATTTTGATATTTTTTAATCTACTTTTAAAAATCGTTTTTGTTTTTGTACTAATTAAAAAATTCCATTGTACTTAAATTGTCATTATTTGTAATAGTTTTTAATTTTCTCTCATTTATTCTTTGACTTTAATATACTATTTTATTCATCTGCCACAATCTGTTGCCAATGGATGAGCACTTACAATATTGATAGGGTTGGGTTTTTCCCCCTAACCTAGCCTTTTTATTATTTAGAAAATCAGTCTTCTTCATTTAAGTCAGCCTCTTTTGCTCATCTTTCCTTTGTTATTATTTAATTATATTAAGGTATACAAAGATATTTAAAATTTCTGCCTTTATGTGTTTAATTAATGAGTTCTTTAACCTTAGAACATAATTAGTTTCCGTCCATTCCCTTGCATATTTTTGCATTCTCAGTTTAACAAAATTTGTTCAGTGACTACCATATGCATGGAATTCCACTAAGCACTGAGTCTCCACTAGTTCCAGGCCTTAATTCTTTTGTGTATCCTTTTGTAAATTTGTCCAATTTTGATAGAGGAGTTAAAATCTTGTTAGGTTTTTTAATAATTTCATAAGCTATGCCTTTTTTCATTTCTTTTCTTTTCCTTTACTTAGATGATATTCCATTTGATACATATGTAGTTAATACTCCACTTTCATGGAGGTAATTACTTTCTTGGAAAACAATGCAAAAGTATAAAATGCAAATGTTGATACACTGAACTTATGGGAAATAGGAAGTTAGTTTCCTATGGCCACACAAAATTTGCAGCATATAATTCCATGTGACAAAACATTAATTCTGATAAAAGGCATATTTCCTAACACAGTAATCACAAAATGACCCACAAAATACAGTAAATAAAATTGGTAACATGTAAAACATTAGACTTTTGTGCCCTCATACTAACATTTCAATAAACAAAACAAAATAATGATTTCAGGCAGTATTAATTTTTTTTTTAGTATTTGCTTTTCAAAATTATTTAAAGAAACTATAAAATAAGAAAAAAGAAAAACAGAAAAGGAATGTAAAACAAAAGAAAACATTGTCATATGACCAGCAGAATATTAGGGAGGATTCAGAGTATATAATAACAAATACTAGTTCATGAAAGTATATATATTGATAGAAGAAATTATATTCATGATTGTTTGTTTTCTTTACTTCCTTGCAAATTGTTCTTTTGTTCTCTGGTACTTAACCTTTTATATATATAGACTGATGTCTTCTAGCCAGATCCTTTGCTTCCCTTTCCAACCATTCCTACCCTCTTATTTCTTTATAGATTTTTGAGGGTGTTATACCCTTCATAATTATATATGTAGTGTTACCTATTAAACACATTTCCCATGTGATTAGGTTTTCAGAACTGTAAGTCCCCCTCCCTTCTCTATGCCTCTGGGTCTGTTCTTCCTCTGCACCTCATTTATATGACATGATTACTATTTTTACCTTAACTCTGCCCCAATCTTTCTTTTGAGCTGTCCTATTGTTGATTTCAATCTTAATCATATGCTATATATTTCCTATTAAAAAAAAATAAAAAAACAATTTGTCCTTATTGAGTTCCTTAAAATTGATTTTTGATATTGGCTCTTATAAGTTAAATTTTCTATTAAGATTGGGTTTGGTTGATAGAAAGTCCTGAAAATCTGCAAGTTTGTCGAATGTCCAATTTTTTTCTCATTTAGTATTATAGACAATTTTGCTGAATATGATATTTTTAGCCGCAGGCCTAGTTCTTTCTTTTGATTGTAGGTAGATATGATTCCAGGACCTATGGTTTTTTATTGTGGCCGCTGCTAAATAAATAAATAAGTAAATAAATAAATACAATTCTGATTGTAGATCCAGCATATTTGAATTGTTTTCTTGTTTCTTGCAAAATTTTCTCTTTGATTTTGGAATTTGGAAATTTGGGGATAACGTTCCTATGTGTTTTCTACAAAGAATCTCGTTGAGGCAGTGATCGGTAGATTTTTTTTTTTTTTTTTTCTATTTCTACTTTTCCCTCCTGTTCTATTACTCCAGGGCAATTTTCTTAGATTATTTCTTGAATTGTTGTGTGATTTGGGGGAGAGGGCAAGAGTTTTCACAACTTTCAAATAGTCCAATTTATTCTTATATTTTCTCTTTTTGATCTGTTATCTGGATCTATTGTTTTTCTTATGATTCACATTCTGTTCAATTTTTTCATTTTTTATAATGTTTTGTTATTTCTTGGTTTCTCATAGCTCCACTCGCTTTTTCTTGCTCAATTCTAATTTTCAAAGAGTTGTTTTTGTCTTTGAGACTCTATCTCCTTTTCTAGTTGGTTATTATTTTTTTCCATAGCCTTGTTTTTTTTAGATGGTTTTTATTTTTTTTAAGTTTTTTTCTCAAGTTCTCTGATCTGGTTTCTAAATTCTCTTTTGATTTCTTCTGTAAATTCTCTCTGGGAAGGAAGCCATTACGTTACTGTTTAGGGTAGAAGCTTTTTTTTTTACTTCAATCACTGCCTCTGAAGATGAATCCCAGTTTCCCCTATATGGGAACCCAGGAAGTATTAAGTAACTGAGGCCAGATTTGAACTCTGGTTCTCCTGCCTTCAGGACTGATGCTTTATCCACTACACCAACTAGCTGCCCCTAGTATTCATTTCTTAATAAAATAAAATTTATAGTACCATCAGTACTCTGCAGTAAATAAAATTCTTTTTTTTTTTTTTTTTAAATTTAATAGCCTTTTATTTACAGGATATATGCATGGGTAACTTTACAGCATTAACAATTGCCAAACCTCTTGTTCCAATTTTTCACCTCTTACCCCCCCACCCCCTCCCCTAGATGGCAGGATGACCAGTAGATGTTAAATATATTAAAATATAAATTAGATACACAATAAGTATACATGACCAAAACGTTATTTTGCTGTACAAAAAGAATCAGACTCTGAAATATTGTACAATTAGCTTGTGAAGGAAATCAAAAATGCAGGTGTGCATAAATATAGGGATTGGGAATTCAATGTAATGGTTTTTAGTCATCTCCCAGAGTTCTTTTTCTGGGTATAGCTAGTTCAGTTCATTACTGCTCCATTAGAAATGATTTGGTTGATCTCGTTGCTGAGGATGGCCAGGTCCATCAGAACTGGTCATCATATAGTATTGTTGTTGAAGTATATAATGATCTCCTGGTCCTGCTCATTTCACTCAGCATCAGTTCGTGTAAGTCTCTCCAGGCCTTTCTGAAATCATCCTGTTGGTCATTTCTTACAGAACAGTAATATTCCATAATTTTCATATACCACAATTTATTCAGCCATTCTCCAACTGATGGACATCCATTCAGTTTCCAGTTTCTAGCCACTACAAAAAGGGCTGCCACAAACATTCGTGCACATACAGGTCCCTTTCCCTTCTTTATAATCTCTTTGGGATATAAGCCCAGTAGTAACACTGCTGGATCAAAGGGTATGCACAGTTTGATAACTTTTTGAGCATAGTTCCAAACTACTCTCCAAAATGGTTGGATTCATTCACAACTCCACCCACAATGCATCAATGTCCCAGATTTCCCGCATCCCCTCCAACAGTCATCATTATTTTTTCCTGTCATCTTAGCCTATCTAACAGGTGTGTAGTGGTATCTTAGAGTTGTCTTAATTTGCATTTCTCTGATTAATAATGACTTGGAGCATCTTTTCATATGACTAGAAATAGTTTCAATTTCTTCATCTGAGAATTGTCTGTTCATATCCTTTGACCATTTTTCAATTGGAGAATGGCTTGATTTTTTATAAATTAGAGTTAATTTTCTATATATTTTGGAAATGAGGCCTTTATCAGAACCTTTGACTGTAAAAATATTTTCCCAGTTTATTGCTTCCCTTCTAATCCTGTCTGCATTAGTTTTGTTTGTACAAAAACTTTTCAGTTTGGTATAATCGAAATTTTCTATTTTGTGATCAGTAATGGTCTCTAGTTCTGCTTTGGTAGTAAATAAAATTCTTAAAGTGAAAACATGTATAACTTGAATCTTAATCTTCCATTGTGTCAGATGGTGATGTGAATGTGTTGTATTATATATCAAATAAGTCACTTGGTGGTTAGTATTGGAAATCATGAAGGAAACACTACCTTCAGCAAAATAATGTCAGCAAAATCTGCTTTATGACCCTTTAAGATTCGTAAGGTCTCAAAGTATGGGAGGATAGCAGAGGTGAGTTGATGTTTAACCTTGAGACTGTAGTAGATGATGGGACTGGCAATCTTGATGTCTCTGGCCAGCTGGTCAGTTATGTCAAGCACTCTTCAATCTTGGAAACTGAATGGCCAATCTTGGGAGTTTGCTCTCCCAAAGACCTTATTAAATTATCACATCTAACAAATTTGCTTATATCACCTCTCTTTTATTTCTCTACTGTGTATAGTTACAATGTATACAGTTGCCAATGCAAAAGTAAAAATGAGGTAATTAGCAAAATTATGTGAATGTTTGAAGACCTAAAAGTTAAATGTGTGAATGTTGAGGCTTAAGCTGTGTGTATGTGTGTGTATGGTGTATTTTATAATATATAATAATGCTGCTTTATTATGTCTAGTGACTTTCAGCTTAATTTATCTGAGGCGTAATTTTTTTCCAGCCTATCATTTTTAATCGATATGTAACTTGTGCTTTAGGTATGTTTTTCTGTAGGCATATTATTATTGGATCTCCCCATGCCATATGCACCCAAGTGAATTCATCCATTTGTAAGCCATTTATATTTTGGAATGTAATTGTTAAATTTGGGCTTTCTTCCTTTGTATTATATAATTTGGCACATTCATTATTTTACCAGCATTGTATTTCATCCCTCTTCTTTCTCTGTTATCGTTCCAAAATCAGATAATGTATGATCATATACTTTTCCCCTTTTCTTTCTCCTCCAATACATATTTTTCTTTCCTTTACTCCTTCCATTGCCAAATATGTATCCCAGTTTTAACCTGAAATAAACTTTTCAAGGACTTCTTTCTCTTCTCTTCCTTTAGATAAATGTGTGCCATTTAAGGATTACTTCTTCTATCCTGTTCAGACCCTCTTACCTCTTCATTAAAATGGACATATCTGGCATCTGGGGCAGCTAGGTGGGGTGCAGTGGATAAAATGCTGGGCCAAGTGTCAGAAAGACTCATGTTCCTGAATTCAAATTTGGCCTCAGACATTTCTTAGCTATGTGAACTTGTTCTTAGTTATGTAAAAACTTGAGTAAGTCACTTTAACAGTGTTTGCCTCACTTTCCTCATCTGTAAAATGAATTGGAGGAGGAAATTCAAACCATTACAGTATCTTTGCCAAGAAAACCCAAATGGTGTCACATCGAGTTGGACATGACAAAGTGGAAGTAAAAATATAAAACATTTAAGATTTAAACCAGGTAACTATTTTAATGCTTAAAATCACTGTTTTCTTAGAAACATTGTGATAAAAAGTTCAGTTTCATATATAAATAAAGCAATGAAAGATTCCTGTTCATTTTTCTGCATTTATTTTTATATGATCAGATGAGTGTTGATCTATTATGGCATGTGGTGTCAAATTTTTTACCAAACTACATTTTAGTTTTTGCAAGTAGTTCTTGGCATGTATGTAATCTTTCCTCAAATAGTTGTTATGGGATTTATTGAACAATGAGTTGGTTATTGACTTTTAATGCTTCTAATAATTTCTTCTCTTCTGTGTTTCATTGATCTTTTCTATTTTAATATTAATACCAAATAATTTTTAATGATTCCTGCATTATAATGAAAGTTGATGTGGAATTCTATTTATATCCCTCTTTATTTCTGCCTTTTAAAATTATTTCCTTTGGGATTATAGATTTTTAGTTACTTTGTCAGTGGTTCTTAAGCAATTGTGCTATGAACCCTTTTGCTGGAACAGTAAAATCTCAGATTCTTCAGAATAATGTTTGTTACTTACATTTTTAATTGAAAAACATTATACATTTCAGTTAAAGGTAGTGAAAATAAAAATATAAAGGTTTTCCCCCATATAAGTTAATAGACTAACTGAATTCTTGTCTATATTGAGATTCTGTGGATCAGAAGGTTCAGAAGCCTTTCTTGAAATGAATTTCATTTTTATTTTATCTTAACTCCATAGTACCTTCCTAGGTCTAATTGATTGGTATAACATTGATTATAAATTAATTTAGGTAATATTGCCATTAAAAATCATATTAGCTTTAGTATTGATATTCTCACTTTGTAAAAAAATTTTGTCATAGACCTTTTTGTAGGCTTAACGCTATGAATCTCTCTTTTTTTAAAATTAAAGCTTTTTATTTTTTAAACATATGTATGGATAATTTTCAACATTCACTCTTGGCAGAATTTGGTCTTTTAATTTTTTCTCCCTCCCTCTGTTCCTCTCCCCCACCCCTAGATGGCAAGTAGTCCAATATATGTTAAACATGTGCAGTTCTTCTATACATATTTCCACAATTATCTTGTTGTACAAGAAAAATCATATCAGAAAGGAAAAAAGTGAGAAAGAAAACAAAATGCAAGCAAACAACAAAAAGAGTTAAAAAATACTATGTTGTGATCCATATTCAGTTCTCACTGAAGTCCTTTCTCTGGGTGCAGATGGCTCTCTTCATCACAAGACCATTGGAACTGGTTTGAATCATGTCATTATTCAAGAGCCACGTTCATCAGAATTGATCATCACATAATCTTGCTATTGCCGTGTATAATGATCTCTTAATTCTGCTCACTTCATTTAGCATCAGTTCATGTAAGTCTCTCCAGGCCTCTCTGAAATCATCCTGCTGATCATTTCTTATAGAACAATAATATTCCATAACATTCACATACCATAACTTATTCATCCATTCTCCAAGCAGTGAGCATCCACTCAGTTTACAGTTTCTTGCCACTACAGAAAGGCAAACATTTTTGCCTTGTGGGTCCTTTTCCCTCCTTTAGAATCTTTTTTTTAGAATATTTTAAATGCATAAAAATCTAAATAGGATTATAAAGGAAACCAGTTATATTGCAATCTTATCAATAAATATTTTTTTAAAAGGACAAGTTCATGGTCCCAACTTCTTCATGATTGACCCTCATCTTATAATGTATCTACCCCCAAATCTCTTCTTTTTTTGATCTTACCTTGTTTCCCCACAGCACTTACTCTTTCTTAAGACAAAGAAATTGCTCTTTTCTCTGTTTATCTTCAGACTGAGTGAGGTTGCATCTCTAGTTTAGTTAATTCTTTTGACTATTTTCTCCCCATTTCTATAACTCAACATTTTGTGTTGGCTTCCCATCTATACCTGATAGTGAGTCACTGATAGGAGAGAATATAATTGTTTAAATAATATTCAACTTATTATGGAATATTATTGTTCTGTAAGAAATGACCAGCAGGATGATTTCAGAAAGGCCTGGAGAGACTTACGTAAACTGATGCTGAGTGAAATGAGCAGGGCCAGGAGATCATTATGTACTTCAACAACAACACTATATGATGACCAATTCTGATGGACCTGGCCATCCTCAGCAATGAGATGAACCAAATCATTTCCAGTGGAGCAGTAATGAACTGAACCAGCTACACCCAGCGAAAGAACTCTGGGAGATGACTAAGAACCATTACATTGAATTCCCAATCCCTATATTTTTGCCTGCCTGCATTTTTGATTTCCTTCACAGGCTAATTGTACAATATTTCAGAGTCCGATTCTTTTTGTACAATAAAATAACGGTTTGGCCATGTATACTTATTTTGTATTTAATATATACTTTAATATATTTAACATGTATTGGTCATCTTGCCATCTAGGGGAAGGGGTGGGGGGAAGGAGGGGAAGGGGTGGGGGGAAGGAGGGGAAAAATTGGAACAAAAGGTTTGGCAATTGCCAATGCTGTAAAATTACCCATGCATATTTTATATGCATGTAATTAAGAAGCTATTAATTTTAAAAAAACCCACAAAAACTAAACAAAACAAAAAAAATAATATTCAGCTTTCCCTTTTTTCCTTTCTCATGCCTTTTTAAGGTTCCCTTAAATCTTTAGCTCTTTTAGGTTGTTTTTGTAACTTGATTGTTTATTTTACCCCTCAACCCAATTTATTTCTGTCCCTTTTTTAAAAAAGTATTTACCTGAGATAATTGGTTTCGTTTAGTCTTTTCCTGATAATTTTTGCTTATTTACCTTTTTTGTGTTTATTTTATTTGGAATATAATATTCTGGTCACCTCTTTGTCCCTTTTATAAAAATACTTTGGATGTATTTCTCTTTGTTTTAGGCCCCTTCCCCTTCCCCCCCCCCCCCCCCCCCACCATTTCATTGAGATTAGACTTAATTTTGAAGACTTCTTATTTTGAATTGCATCTTAAATGCCTTGACTTTGAATATTGTGTTACTTTTTTTCTATGATTTCTCATGACTGAAATCATGTGGTATAAACCTAAACTATTCAAATTGGCATTCATTTAGAAATTAGGATCTCTTGGCAGCTTGGGAAATTTAGTTCACTTTAAATACAGTTGTGAAATTTAGAGGAGTTTTTCATTGGCAGCAGTCTGCAAACTGATCAATTAGTACTTCATTTTATATGTTCAAAGATTCTTTGTAGTTTTCTTGTATTATTTATTGTGTTATGTTATTCAGCATTTTTTGTTTGTTTCATCACATTCTCCTTGGATACCTATTATCCTTAAGTTATTCCTTTGTGTCCTTTCTTAAAGGTCAGAAGAGAATTCTTCTGTGTTCTAAAGTTATGGCTTTTTGCTTCTTTTCTGGGAAATTTAAAGTTAGTAAACATTTATTTTCTTTCCTAGCTCCCATTGTCTTCTTCATTGGAAAAAAATAAAAAGAGAAACCAACTTTTTAGTATAATATATATAATTAAGCAAACCACATTGACTATGTACAAAAATGTATGACTCATTCTATATCTTGAATCTACTCTCTTTGTATCAGAAAATGGGTAGTATAGTTTACTCACTGATCCTCATTAGATAATGTTTTCAGTCATTCCAATGACACAATGGCCTTTTCTTGGGAGGAGGTGGGAGGAGGTGGGGTAAATTTATTAAAAATACTTTGCTGTCCATTCTCTTTGGTAAAATTTTCTGACATGAGGTCTTTTAAGATAAACCATAGTTAGTATCCCTTGAGGTTTTAAGTTCTTACTGTTAAGGATCTTGCCTTAGATACATTTTCATAATCCCCATAATACTTTGAATACAATGGTACTAAGGCATATTGGACAGGTATTTTAGAGCATAATTGTTTTACTTATTTCTACTGCCCTATTTTACCTATCTTGTATAAATGTCATGCAAAAATATGTTGATTTAAATAATGGTACTGTCATTTAAAAAGCATTCATCCTAGTTTTCCTTTACTCATATTTCTAGTCAGTAACGTTCATTCTCTTTGAATACATCTGTAATTTACCTTAGATCTGTAATTGTTCAAATATGATAAACAGAACCTTTAATATCCAAGTTTTCATTTTTGTATTGCTATTTCCATTTTTGTGTAAACAACTAGACTGTTGGTTTATCCTACCTAGTTTTTAATCCCCTTCTGATCTGTTAGGATCCTCCTGAAAATGCAGGCTGTCCATTTCTTAGTCATCACACTTGTTTGTGTGATCTGCCCAACATTTCATTACATGATAAATTGCCTCTAGTTACTATTGCCATCTCTACCTTTTGTGGAGCTCATAATTTGTCAAGTGGTCTTGCAGCAAGATTCTGCACATTGTACTATCCATTGTCCAGTGACTGTCGAAGAAATAGGTTTCTTCTTGTCCCTCTGGACTAACATTTCAATATATAGATTGTTATGGACAACTTTGAAAGGTAGAACATGGACACCTGGTAAGTCAATGTAGTATAGATGTGACTGAAATTGATTCAGGTCATTTTATATCGTATTTCTTAAAAAAAAAAGGGGGGGGGGTTAAAAATGTATTTTTTTCCACTACCTTAGTTT
Source organism: Sarcophilus harrisii (assembly GCF_902635505.1). Classification (NCBI taxonomy): domain Eukaryota; kingdom Metazoa; phylum Chordata; class Mammalia; order Dasyuromorphia; family Dasyuridae; genus Sarcophilus; species Sarcophilus harrisii. The sequence goes on along the minus strand of NC_045428.1, from coordinate 396,518,986 downwards.
TCCCCAGTACCCTTCCTTTTTCCTCTCCCAGAAAGCCATCCTCCATCATAACCATGGTTAATTATATTTAAAAAGTTTGGAAATATATATTTAATGTGCATCATTTGTGGACCTCCCAAAGGGGTGGAATGGAAGAATCTTTTATGTCTCTTCTTTCAAGCCTAGCTTGTCCTTTATAAAAAATTTTGCAATGTTCATCTTTGATTTCATGTGTATGCTTGTGTGTGTTTGTTGGTTCTTTTTATTTATGGTGTTGTAGTCATTACTAGGTACAATTATCCCTTTTGCACTGGGACTTTCCCCAGCAACTCTCTCTATTATGCTTTTGATATACTACAGGCTTGCATAAGAAATTAAATGAGACTTTTTGGGGAGTTTTGCAGAAGCCGTAGATGACATGCAAAGGTCAGCAAATACCACAGAAAAAGTTGAAATTCAAGAATGCGTAAAATATATGTATACTATTGTATAAAATCAACATATTTTATCTTTTAATACTATCGTAATTCAGATATCTTCTCTGGTTCAAAGGGAGAGCCAAAAAATTTATGTAGATTTTCCAGATTTGGGGGTTGCAGCATGCCTAACCCTCACAATGTGGAAGGGATAACTATTACTCTCTTGATTCTATTATTTCATTCTACTTTAATTCATGTAGATAGTTCATTTTCTATTCAAGCTGTTATCCTGCCCAAGTTGGTGACTGAGACAGACTTATTCAAACACTTCCTTGATCCCTATATTTTTAGTATGCTTTGTATAACCATGCAGTATTGTAATAATTTTTTATGCTGGCAATTATACAGTAAATGAAAAGAAGCCTCTGATTAGTTGCTGTTTATCTCATTTTGAATTAGAAGCATTATGGTCTTTCATATAATCATCAGATATTGATTGAGCACCCACAGGATGCCATAGTACTTACTTTATTAATGCAAGTTGTTTTCATTCTATTTAGCCTAATCACTTTCAGATGTCAGCTTTTTCTTTGAGGAGGTCTGATTTTAGCAGTGATTGACATTGGTATTGAACATTATTCTGGTAGGGTGTGCCAAATCCTTGATCACAATGATTTCATCTTGTCATTTAGTTTGCATTAAAATGTCCATCCACAGTGTGGGAACAAGTTGAATGATCTTGATTACTTATCATAATTAAAATGTATGTTGGCTCATTTTGGGTTCAGGTATATATAAAACACAAATAACTATTTCTGTGGTCAAAGATTAAAAATATTCTTAGAACTGGTAAGATGAAATCTTGATAAGGGTGCTGCTATTAGATTATACTTGTTCCTTTCTAAAAATCATAGAAGTGTTATTTAAATAGCTTTTTCACTATTCAGACCTGTAGAATTCATTTTTACTTGAACTTCAATTTTAATCACTTAAAAAACTTATAACGAAGTTTACAGTGATAAATGGGCAATTTTCTCCAAGAATTCAATGGAAATCACTCTTAGTTTTGGAATATCTCACTCCTCATAATCATGACATTTTTTTTTTTTTTTTGCTACAACTACTACTGATAACTAACATTTATATAATGCTTACTATGTGTCAGGCTTACAAACACTTTGCGATTTTTATCTCATTTGATCCTCACAAGAGCATTGAGGTGCTCCTATCCTCATTTTACAGATGGGAAAATAGGCAAATAGAGGTTTGAGTGACTTACGCAGGGTAACATAGCTACTGAGGTCTGCGATTGGATTTTGTCTCAGATCTCTTCTTGATTTTAGGCTTAGACTCTATTCATTGTTCCATCTATAACTGTGCCTGTCACTTAATTCTTAGTAAAATCAACTTTTATTCATGTCTTCCTTATTTTCATTAAAGCCCCAATCTCATGTCTTGCTGTTATGCAAACTTTCTTCTTAAATAGTATGCCACATACCCTGCAAGGTGGAAAGATCCATCACCAAAAGGTTTAAACACCTGCCCCTCTCCCCATGCCCACCATTGAATAATCTCAGTTGTAGAGGAGTTGTGATCTGTATTGGTGATGCCTATATGAACATAGTTAGAATCACAGGTTCTTGAAGTAATGGTTGTATAAGCATACCTTAGAGATACTGCAGATTTGTTTTCAGACCACTTAAATAAAGTGAATATTATAATAAACTGGAATCACATGAATTTTTGGTTTTCTGATGCATATAAAAGTTATGCTTACACTACACTATAGTCTATTAAGTGTGTATTAGTATTGTGTCCAAAAAAAAAGTTCTACTTTATTGTTTAAAAAAAAAAAGCTAACTATCATCAACTTGAGCAACCCTAGTCTTTTTTCCTGGTAGAGGGTCTTCCCTCAATGTTGATGGCTGCTGAATGATCAGCACAATGGTTGCTGAAGCTTGGAGTGGCTCTGGCAATTTCTTAAGAACAGTGAGGTTTGCCCTTTCAGTTGACTCTTCCTTTTACTTGAACTCTTAGAGGGTACAGGGTTATTAATTGTCCTACTTTCAATAATATTGTATCACAGGAAAAGGGAAGGCGCAGGGAGAGGTGTGAGGTAGACAGGGAACAGCCAGTTGGTAAATCAGTCAGGATATACACATTTATTAATAGAATCCTAGAATACTGATCGCAGATCACCATAATAGAGAAAATAAGAGAGAAAAAGTTAAAATATTATGAGAATTACCAAAATGTGACACAGAGACATGTTATAAACACATGCTTTTGTTAGAAAAATGTTACCAAGAGACTTGTTCAACTCAGGGTTACCACAAACCTTTAATTAGTTTTTTTTTTTTTTTAAGTGCAATATTTGAGAAGCAAAATTAAGTGAAGCTTTATAGATACACCTGTACTTTGGGAAGATCACTTACTTGACCTCTCAGTGATTTAAAGTTCTAAGTTGCAGAATGATTGTTGATATATATTGGTAGAGGGAATTAATTTAATGAAAGTTCCAAGGCTGAGTCACAGGTGTGTGAATAGTCTTCCCTTCCTTAACCCATATGGGTTAACAAAAATTTTAAATAAAAAGTTATATTTGTGATTCTGCTTTTATTATCAAAATTATTCTGATGTTTGTTTACCTTTTGAATTCTGTAAATTAGAAATGTTAGAATGATTCAAAAGAAGAGGAAGACATACAGAGCATAAATTTACCTCATCATATCTAAAATAATATAGTTTGTGGTGTTCTATGTGGTTTCCTATTAGACAAAATTAAACAGCAGTAGCTTTTTTGAAAAAAGAAAGAAAACTAGAGATTGAGGCATACCCTTGTTTTCTAATCTTATTTGCTTGTAGAATGTCGTATTTCTGATTATTTATTAGTTCATTGCCACAATGCATAGTAGTGCCAGCAAGAAGATACTCTTTTTACAGTTTTACAAACTGTAGAATTTATTAACTGATAGACATTTGAAATATCATGATGACTTTTAAAAAATGTTTTTTAAATTGTTCTAAATTTAGTAACCATAAATAAAGTTACCTTAGTAACTCAATAATTTGTTTAAAAGGATTGTATGTAAAATTATAAATTAATGCTAGGTTTTTTTTTTTTTTTTGCTGAGGCAATTGGGGTTAAGTGAGTTGCCCAGGGTCACACAGGTAGAAAGTGTTAAAGTGTCTGAGACCAAATTTGAACTCAGGACCTCCTGACTTCAGGGCTAGTACTCTATCCACTGCGCCACCTACCTGCCCCTATGCTCACTTTTTAAAATGTCTAGTTAATTTGAACAAAATAATTTTTAAAAACTGGTTTGATCCGTGTTTCTCCTGTCTCCATAAAAATTTGTTATTGTTATTTATTTTAGTCATTGTCTCTCTATATATTATTATGATTCTGCTTTCTTCACTTTGTCATTGTCCTTTCAGAACAAAAGACAAGCAACAAATTTTTGCATATTTGAATATTAATACATAACATTTCTTATGACATAATAGCATTATATTCATTTAGGGACAATATATGCAGCTACTCTGGATATATGGGATGTTTCCAGTTTGGGGAGTGAGGGTTTGTGTTTTGGTTTTTAAATTTTTTTATTCTTTTTTATAAAGTTTGGACATTTTTGTACAGGGACATGGTACTATGAAAAATTAGTCAGATAATAGGCTGATAGTAAATATTAAGTATCTACTATATGTCAGGCACTATCTAGGGTTACAAGAAGAGGCAAAAGGTGCTCTGCCCTTCAAGGAGCAATTTAATAGTGAAGGGTACAAGTAAAGAAATATTTGCAAATATTTGCAGAAATAATTGAGAAAGAAGGCGCTTGAATTAAGAGAAATGAGGAAAGATTTCCTTTTAGAAGGTGGTATTTTGATTGGTACTGAAAGGGAAGTCAAGGAAGGCAATTGGTAGTGATGAAGAGAAAGGACATTCTAAGCAGGGGGGATAGCCAGAGAAAATACTCAGGGTAGAGCCAAAAGATGGCACATTGTGTCCAATGTCACTGGATTGAAGAGTACATGGCAAGAGAGTAAGGTGTAGTAAGACTGGAAAAGTAGAGGAGGAGAGCAAAGTTATGAAGGGCTTTTTGAATACCAACCAGAAAAGTTTGTATTTGATCCTAGAAATAATAAGGAAGCCCTGGAATTCATTAAGTGGGGAAGAGGGAAATGGGGTGACTTGAACTATTAAAAGAAAATCAATTTGTTGGCTGAAAAGAGAAAGTTGACAAGGTTGAGTCAGAAAGTACTTGGGTTTAAATCAAGTTCTGTCGCTTAATAAGTCATTTCACTTCTGTGAGGCTCTGTTTTCTAAATTATAAAATGAAGGGATTGAATTAGATGACCTTGGGGGTCCCTGCCAGCTCTAAAATTGTGAGATACACCACACACACACACACATACACATACACACATGTATATTATATGTATTTTTTTTCTGAAGGTCCCTGCTATAGTTCTAAATTTGTGATATATATTATGTGTGTGTGTGTGTACTGTTTATTGTTTTATTTTTTCCCCCTTTCAAAAAATTTCTAGTATATAGTCAAAATTAAAATCACTGCATCAGAGAAGTTTTGTTATCATGAGCATTTTTATCTGGACCATTTCACATTTCTACCAGCAGTGGAATCATGTCTCTTTTTCCACAGCCTTACCAACATTGAATTTTATAGTTTTAAATTTTCTTTGCCAATGGATATACTATGACATATCAGAATTCTAAAAAAATTGGATTTCTTTGATTTTAAGATAGTTTGAAAAAATGTTTTGATGGTTACTGATTATTTGTGTTCCATCTTTAAGAACAGTTTGTTCATGTCCTTTGGCCATTTATCCATCAGGGAATAGACCTTATATTTATAAATTTGGGTTAATTGCTTATTGATTTTTAATGTCAATTTTTATCAGATATATTTATGCTTCCATTAAACTATTCTTATGCCTGCCTCATTGTGGTATGAAGGTGATCCTGAATTCTTGAAGGTTACACCAACAAAGCACAACCTCTCATAGGTTATGTACCAAATTGGAAAAGCTTTGAATAGGGCCCAGTAATTGCCTGTCTTTTGTTTGAAATCAGCCTTAAATATGGAGAGCCTCACCAGTAGATTGTCTATGGGAGTGAAGAATTTTTCAGATGTAACATTCACAAAGATCATCTAAAAAACATACATATCAGGACCAGTATTGATAAAGGGCCTTAAGCCTAAGATTAAAATTTTTAATTTAATAGAGAATTAAGGAGTATTGTTAAAGTTGACTGACTTTTAATAATGAAAACATATATTTGAATTCAAGCCTGTGATAAGCAAGTCATTTATATTAAGTGGTGGTAACATATTCCAAAAGTATTAGAGGAAATGATTCCCCCAATATTGCTATTTCTCCAATATTTTCTATTAGATATTTTCTTTCTATTCTTGAATTTGGGCAAGTCACTTGACCTCTGTCTGCCTCAACTTCCTCATCTGTAAAATGGGGATATAAGATCTACCTCCCATGTTGTTGTGAGGATAAAAGGAGATAGAAATCACTTTGTAAAATCTTCATGAAGAAGTGGGTAGCATGCTTCTTCATCATTAGTCCTCTAAAACTGGTTGGTCATTGTGTCATTTAGCATTCTCAAGTCTTTCAAAGGTGTTTTCCATTATAATGTTGAATAAATTGGTATCCTAATGCTAATTAATTTACTCTGCATCGGTTCATGCAAGTCTTCTAAAGTTTCTTTGAAATCTCCATTTGTATACTATAATTTGTTTAGCCATTTCTCCATGTATGGATACCCCCTTAGTTTCCAGTTCTTTGTTCCTACAGAAGTAGCTGCTCTAAATAATTTTTTACCTATAGGACCTTATCTCCTTTCTTTGATTTTCTTGGGATAGTTTCCATTTAGTGATTTTCTTGAGCATAGCACCAGATTGCTTTTCAGAATAGGAAAATCAGTGTGTAGTTATAGGAACTGTGCATTATAGTGTGCCTCTTTTCCCTCAACTCCCAATAATTGTTATTTTTCTCAGGGGGGGGAGGTGTTTATCCTTGCCAATCTGACCCCAGAGTTGCTTTAATTTGCATTTCTTTAATTAGTAATTTGGGGGTATTTATTGATAATTTGGACATTTTCCATATATTTGTTATTAGGTTGGATTTCTTTGAAAACTGCTTAAGAAACTCAAGACCCTTTGTTTCAGAACTGTTACTTTATATAAATTAGTAGAGGAAGATTCCTGATGGGAAGGTATGCTATACCAATCAAGTAATAGGTTGTAGTAATAATAAAATGGTAAGTAATAAATTAGTGTGTTGTTTATCTTAGTTTACATTTGGTTGCTAATTATATTTTTTTCAGTCTAGTGGTTTTAGTTTTAAAATTATAGGTAGTGATTAAAAACATGGAAACATGGACTTCACCTAAAAAAATATTTTAAAAGAAGAGAGACATATATTTGTTAAACAAAGAGAAGTCATGTGTTGTGGCCTAGGAAAAGACAAAAACAATAGAAATGAGATCTATGTAGATTGCCCTGGACAACCTCCAGATAAGAGAGGGGTGTAAAAAGTTGTGAAAGAGAAGACCATGGAAGGAAGATGTTACTGACCTTCAATATTTTTAAGTGAACTAGCTGGTAAAGAAACCAGTATTAGATTTAGTTAAGAGGAATTGAAGCAGTAGAAATCTATAGCATTTTGGGAAGATATGAAGAGTGGGTATAGAGGAGCAAAAGAAAATGAAAATCAATCACAAGTCAAGGGGAAAAGGAGACAAGTAGTGACTTTTTACTTTTCATCATTTTTAGACTTGAGAAGTAGAACAATTAACAATTGATTAAAAAAAAATAGAATTGTACTGTTTTACATTTACATCCTTAAGAATTCTTTGTTTTATCTATTGGTACCTGACTAGTAATATTGATTTTTTAATAGTAAACTGACATTTTGCTTGTGTTTGGAAAACAGGTGCTTCACAGCTAAATTGTGTTGCTGGATTTTTTCATATTGTTTTGACTCTGCTCACATATATTATGGTGCCTTTTTTTTTTAATTGAAACATACATATTTTATTTTCTTGCCATAAAGAGATTATAATGTGCTACTGGCTTGAACTCTGACTGTTCTATCAGAAATTTGTTTTAGGAAACCAAGGAATGATAATTCTCATGGGTTTACTCTGCTTCTGCTGGTTTCTAGGCCTTTTTGCAAATGTGCGAGCTCCCCATCAAAGTGGTTTGTAGAGCAAATGCTGAATACATGTCTCCATCTGGTAAGTTATATGGATTTTTAGCTGTATTAAATAAACTACTTAAGTGTTAATAATATTCTTGTTACATCCAAACACAAAAAACAGAATATCCTTTTAATGCCCTTGTATTTTTTTTTTTTTTTGCCTATCTTATAGTTTGCTATGATTTGGAATTATAAAATCAACTCTTTTTAAACTGAAGAGTCTTAGGATGGTAAAGCCTACTCGTTTAAATGGAGTTAAGAGCATTTTTAGAATGCTGTGTAAATTGCTTCAAAAAATTAGGTATTAAAGGAATGTGTAACCTAGCATTTTTATCCCTAAATTCTTCAAATTTTCTTTGTCATCTTACATTTAGCCCTTACGCTGAGCTCTTTCATCTTTAGAACATTTTGTAAATATTAATCTATTCAAGACTTCTGTTCAATTTTATAGTTTTACAGATGGAAGAACATCAATAAGTAGCATAACTAAAATGACTAGCCATAGATCTTACATGAAATTACCAATTGAAAACTCATGGCTTCTAGTTCCATCTTTCTTATTTCTTTAAATGCTGAGAGCACTTTTTTAGATGGCAGGTCTTAGGATGCTATATTTTATTAACATTGTGACTTTTCTGATATTTTCATGTCTATTGTAATTTCTGAGATATAAAATGACAAATATAAAAATAATATTTACCATTTAAAATACTATTTTATGATACGGGCTAAATAATTTTAGTTCGTTTAATTAAAAAAAAAGTATAGTGCTGTGTACTTTCCAAAATGAATTCCAAATGCATTATTGACATAATAATTATAATGTTGGTTTGTATATGGCAATAATTATACCTGGGTTAGAAGTAAGTTTCATGAATATGCATCAATTGGTAGTAACCAATTAATGCAAATATGTTACAGTGCTTTTGGGGGAAAACAATGTCTTATCATTGCAGTGATAGCTGAATGAAGTGTAGTGTTAAATATTATTTCCATCCTAAATATAGCAATAAAATAAATTAGAATGAGAAAATTCCCTCACTTTGTTCCTACTTCAACATTCCACTTGAATACCATCTATATTTTTAGCCTTATGACTATCTATTTTGTTGCATTCCCATATTTAAAGTGTGATTCCCATCTTTTTATTTCCTGAACTACTCTACTCATTAAGAGTAATTGTTATGATGAAATCTCTCAGATAGCTTTAAGTAAAACTTTTTATTGAGCATTTGTATAATAATAGAAATAAATATTTGTATACTTACAGTGGCTTAGGGTTTACAAAATAATTTCTTCATGATCTTACCAGATCAGTAGAACAATATTATTCTTTCTATTTTACAAATGAGGAAACTGAACTTTTGAGATAATAAGTAGAATGTTTACACGGACAGGATTTAAATCTATATTTCCTGACTTAAGGGCCAGCATTCAAGGTAATAATTTTTTTTTTCCTGATGAAAGTCATTGCGGTAGGAGGTGAAGAGAATTGTTTGTGTGACTATTGGTAAATGGTCCTTTGAACACAAATTTCAGTTGACCTTTCCAAGATAGCTAACGTTCTAAAAATGGTAACATAGGATCTCATATAAAAGACTTATTGTACTAAAATTGAAATCTTAAATAGGAAAAAATCTTGAGAAGCCATCTAGTGCATCCCCTATTCCTAAAAAGGGCTGTACTTTATCTTGAACATCTGCCCTTTTTTTGGAGACAATTTTAAACATTCATTTTCAAAAATTTTTGAGTTCTAAGTTTTTCTTTCTCCCTCCTTCCTTTCCCTCTCCTTAAAATGGTAAGTAATTTGTATAGGTTTTATAGTTGAAATTAGAATGAGAATCCTTTTAAAGAGATCTGAGAGAGAAAATTCCTCAAACTTGGTAGTTTGATCTAGTTAACTTTGTACAGAAATGGAGGGAACACTTTAAAAAATAGAAACCAAGGCAGGATCAGCTCTTATTTTATATCATGTGAAAAGCATGAAACCCAGAGTTTTCTTTTGTGAAGAGAATAATTCAGACAGTGTCACATGATTGGTGCCAGACAACGACAGCTTCAGTGTGCAGATGTCAGATACCTGCAAAATAATCAGCCAATAGCTTTGTTTCCAATTCTAAACAAAGCTGGTGGTGTAAGAAGTAAGCTTGTATTTTATCTCCCCCTATATGTCCTTGATTATAATTATTGATCCAAATTATTTTTGTGGCAGGAATAAGAAATAAAATTTTATTTTAAAATTAAACACACTGGGAAATTACTTTCAGTTTAGCCTTTTCATAGAACCCTTTCAATCATAAATTATTTTCATTCATGAAGGAGTCAGAAAAGAATGGTGAAGTATTTATGGCTTAAATTGAGGTGATCATTTTCAAGTAAGACATGATAAGTTTAAGAAAGAGGCAACATGGTACTGAGTAGAAGAAATGAGAAAATCTTTTCTGATAAGATTCATAAAATGAGGAGTAGGAATGCCAAACCATTTCCTTGCACTGATCACAGTGGAAGTATGTTCCAAATAACTCCATTGAGTTGTAGTTCAAAAAGGCCTGCATTTCTTTTGTAATGCATTTTATGCTATGGATGCAGATGAAGCTTTTGTTGGTGCTGTGCACCTCATCCATTACCCTTAGGCTGACTGAGCCAGAGAGGAGCAAATCTATTGAAAGGGAGCATGAAGGAGCCTGCTGTTACTGTGAACTCTGTTTGAACTAGGTTTGACAGCAGGTTTCATCCACTGGCCTTTGAGGCAGACTTTTCATTTTTGGTAAATATTTTGCTTATATAAATTTGAGTGCTATTACCTAGGGTTGATAAGCGTTGAAATAAAGCACTAAATGTTTGATGTAGTGGTCAGTTTTTAAAATCCAGAGAAACTCTTTCTTTTCCCTTCACCCCTCACCCTCACATTTGCAGAATATATTGTATTATTCAGTTCACAGATTAATAGACTTTGACAAAAATGACTATGAGACATAATAATAGAGTATTAAAAATAAATGATACTAAATATCCATGGTACATGTTTCTATGATTTAGACCCAGTAAGATTTTTAAAATAGAAGGTTTTAAAAATGTCTTCTAAATCATATTATAAAGAATACTATCAGAACATGACTGTATTCTGAGGGGATTTATTGCCAGTGTAGTATATTATCTTTTTCTTCTTCTTTTGGAGATTGCCCAGTGGTTCTGAATCCATACTTTCCCCCCGATTTGAAGTAGTCTCAATTTCTTAGATTATAAAATCTGCCAAATTGCATAGGAAAAGAAAAAGGAGATGATGATAATAGTAATAACAACATTTAGCATTTACATAGTGTTTTAATGCTTACAAAGTACTGTACATGTGTTACCTCATTTGTACCTTATCACACTGAGAGACAAAACTCTTTGCTATATGTGGATGTCAGACTTTAGAGGTGGGTGCAATTTTTATTTTTCCTTTCAAAACTATAGCCTTTGTCACAACTTGATAAATCAGTATCAGTTTTTTATGGAATTCAGAATGCACTATTTTAAACAAATATGTATATTCATGTATTAAATTTTTTCATATAAACTTGAATTTATCCCAAAAGAATCCTGTTGGTTTTTTTTTTTTCCTCAACAGGTAAAGTACCTTTTATTCATGTGGGAAATCAAGTGGTATCAGAACTTGGTCCAATAGTCCAGTTCGTAAAAGCCAAGGTAATAAAAAAGATATTAAATGCATTTGATCACAGTTACTGTTAAATAAGTCATTCATCATTCTTTAGCATGTCTTAACATTTACATTGATTTTAACCTAGGTTTATGAAATGTCAATATAAACTAGTGGAGATATTTTTCTAAAGTATTAATTTTTTTCCTGCTATAAATTATTGGCAAATGGTAGTTTGGTAAATATTTTTCCAACTTATTGTAGCTTCTGAGAGCTTCAGTCATAAAAAAGTATTGAAATATTATAAAATGTCATATTTGCTAATTTAGGAAGGTTAATCTATTTATTCTAGTTATTTTACCTTAAATTTACTCAATTTGGACTACAAGTGGTGTGTATGTTTGCTGTTGGTTGGTTCCCAATTCCATTAAGAATATAGCTCTAACACATCTTTGTATCATACTTTTATTTCTTGGCAACAGGTATGGTACTTTCAGAAAAGATGCATTGTATGCTTAAGCCTTAAAATTAGAGCTAATAAAAGCTTTTGCTTCTTGCTTTCTTGTCCTTGTAAAAGCATCATTTGTGCATTAAGCAGTGTGTATTTATATTTAGTGCTTTGACTTCCATTTGTAAGTACACTGAGCTGCCTTATAGGTGAAATCACCTTTTAACAGTTTGCTTTCTTTATTTCAGTTGCTAAATTCCTTTGGATGGCAAGCTAAGCAAAACCTGCTTATAGTGAATTCTAACCTATAATGAAGAGTATTATTAACAAGTTTCCCAAGTGTTAATCTAAGTATTCAATAATCATTATGATTTTGTTTTGTTGAGGAATGGAAGTTAAATGAATAATGAAAAATTGCATTGTAGAGAGATTTGACATTTTGGTAAATATAAGCTACTTATAGTATTTAAGTGACATTGTTATATTCAGCTAAAAGGTACATACATTCCTATGTTGGAAAAGTATCTGAAATGAATTTGCGTAACTGTGCATCAGTGACTATAAAGTTTAATGCATGGTGTCACATTAAAGATTTTATATACTTTGGAAAGTATTTTGAGAGATTAATATAGTAACTGTGTTTAAGATATAATGCTATATACACTAATAGGAAAATAACTAGTAGTTTTAGTGTAGTTTGATACAATATAATGCCTTAAATTTTCTTTTTAATTCCCTTTAGGGCCATTCTCTTAGTGATGGGTTGGATGAAGTCCAAAAAGCAGAAATGAAAGCCTACATGGAATTAGTCAATAATATGCTGTTGACAGCAGAGGTATAATAAATAATAACTTTGTATGGTTTTATGTAAGAGTAACTGAAAATATTCTTATTGTCCTGTAAAATAAGTAATATGTAGTTTGTTTTATTTTAAATCAAGTGATGAAAACAGGTCAGGTTTTGAAAAATTATCTCATAAAAAATCCATTAGTTTATTATTTTTACTACTAATAGCAGTAGTAATAATGGCTTACATTTATGTATCTTCATAAAATTTGCAAAGTATTTGATTCATAAAAAAATCTTTAAATTGTTCCTCTTTGTGAAGCCTTACTTGAAAAGTTGATGAATGTGTTTTTGCTTGTTAACAAAATTTCAAGTGTGTTGTAACAATTAAGAACAATAATGGCATTTATTCAGTACTTTATAAATGTTATCTCACTTTATCCTGAAACCACCCCATAGCAGACAGGTCCTTTTGTTATCATCACCATTTTACAGATGAGGAAATTGAGGCAAACAAAAGTTCCAGGGTCACACAGTGAGTGCCTAAATCCAGATTTGAATTCAGATTTTCCTCCTGGTTCTGGGGCCATATTCTTTCAACTACTTTAGCCAGTTGACATCTAAAGCCTATATCAGTCTTTAAGGTAGAGTTGTGCCATCTGTAGGCAAGACACTTGGGTTCTTTTTAGCTCCACAAATACTTTGCCACTTGACTTTTAAAGAAATAAGGTTATTCATTTTGGCATTATAAATACACAAATGCTGTGCAAATTTTTTTGTATAGTATAACACAGTACTGTGGAAAGATCATTGGATATAGTCAGAGGAATTGGGTTCAAATTATATCCTGTGTCACCTTGGGCATGTTACTTAACTTCTCTTCAATAAGATGATGGGGTTAGGATAGATGACCTCTGCGACCCATTTCATGTTTGAGCCTTTCTGTTATCTTAAATTTACTTACAGTTTTACAGAGGTTCTTGGAGGCTTTCTCAAGTAAGATCTGTAAAGCAGTTTAAACTCTTTAGAGATGTGCTTTGTGAATAAGAAATAATTTTTATAAAGTATAGCCACTGAATATAATGATTTTTAGAAATGTGAATCAAAGGAAAAGTCCCACAGATGTAGCTTATAAAAAGTTTGCTTATAAAAATTATAAGAAATCATTTTATTCATTTACTTTTTCTTTGGTGTTCCAAAATTTAGAGAATGTTCTTTTGTTCCTAGTTGTATCTTCAGTGGTGTGATGAAGCTACAGTAGGGGAGGTGAGTGGTTCTGCAACATTTATCTTAATTAAAATTTAATGAGAAAACACTTTTGCTCACAATTGCAAGTCCCTGCTCATAAATGAAACATTGTGGTTTATACCATTAGTGATATAGTTTTTCACTTACTTTAATTTTGCTTGCATATACATTTTAAGGAAGCTATGTGTCATTGTTTGATATAACTGGTTGTAAAGTACATAAAAGTTTATATATTTTTTAAAGGAAATTGTTTAAAATTTTAATTTTTTTTAAGATGGTAGTATTTATTGTTTTTCTATTTCTAACAATGTTCATTTGTGTACAAATGAGATCAACTTTCAAAATACACATTATTCCCAGAAATTTCTTTTTGAAAATAGCTTTTATTTCTAGGAGTAAAATGTTATTTTCATTTAAAAAATTATTTCTGACTTAGATCACTCATTCTCGATATGGATTTCCTTATCCTTGGCCTCTGAACCACATCTTGGCTTATCAAAAACAATGGGAAGTAAAACGCAAGATGAAAGCCATTGGATGGGGCAACAAGACTTTGGATCAGGTCAGTCCAGTAAATAATAAAGTTGAAATTTTTAGACTTCTTGCATTTAAAAAAATCCTCTATGACATCTTTTGTATTTAAAATATTAAAGCATTGTAAAACCAGGAAATCATTTCTTTACTCCTTAATAATACAGGATATTCCAAAAATCTTAATGTAGTTTTTATCTATTTTGGGAAACCTATATGTTAAGCTTTAGTAGTGTAAGTGTATCCTAAGATTTTTGGTATACCTTATATGTATTTTGACTTAGTCATGTAACTTTGAACATATCTTCCCTCTTCCTTTTGACTAATTCACAGAAGAATTAATAGTATTTTAAAATACATCAAGAAAATATATTGGCATATTTGCTTTGTCCTTACCTATTTTTACCTTTAACCCTATCCAGCAGCATCAGAAATAGCTGTTTGTTGCAAGGAGAAGATGGAGCAAAGAAAATTTACCACAACACTAGTGGAAAAACAACTCAGATCTTTTCAGCTAATGATGGAATAGAAATATTAGATGAGAAAAGGCTTTAAGATTTTGCACAAAGTAATATAAGCTTATTGGTTTTGAATAAATGTTTTCCCTGTTGTTTAATCTAATATGCAAATATTTGGGGGTGGGGGAACGGCATTTATCTGAAGATAATATTTCTAAATTTTTGGACTTCAGTATTTGGCATTTTAAAAGTAGTCATCTCTCAGATGTTCTCCCAGAGTGCTCCAGTATTAAACCATTACTTCTGTATTAGAGATAATGGATGGACTGAGTTTCAGTGCCTTAACAAAGATGTGATTTCATAAGTGTGGATGCCTCTCCCTGCACTGATATGAATTATAACTTCTCTATACTTTAGTATAGTTAGTTGATTTGTCTGAAAGATTGACATCCTGATGCCAAACTTTTTGGGTATAAGCCTCTCTTGACTTAAGCAGAATAATCTTGGTCTGTTGCTTGAGCCATACTTAAAAGTCTTTTATATTTTGGATCATCCAAAGCTTACAGTTACAAAGCTTTGAGAAACTCAAATCACCTCCGCCACAGGAAAAAATAAAATATAGCTTGGCCTAAATTGTATAAATAGACATATAATCTCCATATACACATATGTGTGTATTTATAAAATATTTTTCTCCAATTGTAAAATATGATGTAAATGAAGTAAGTTTTCATTGCTTTGGAGTAATTAAAACATTATTTTTCTGTTTTTGTTTTTTGTTTTGTTTTGAATATTCTAGGTCTTAGAAGATGTAGACCAGTGCTGTCAGGCTCTTTCTCAAAGACTAGGAACACAACCTTATTTCTTTAATAAGCAGTAAGTAATTTTATTTCATGTGACTGTGCCCAAAATGTAATATGTTGCATAAAATTGGCAAAATTAATAGAAATGTTATATCATTATATGCATAGCATCATACAGGATAGAATGATCTAATTTCTTTAAAAATGAGTTACAAATACAGTATTATAGGTGGATATAGGAAATATATTAATTGAAAGTTTATAAGAATGTAGTAGCACTTCTATTTTGTACAGAGCTTAAATTATTCAGGTGAGTTTTTCTAGAAGGAATACCAGTAATGGTAAGACAAATAAATGCTTTGGAGAGAGCCTAGAGTGAAACATTTGGGATGGTGAAAGGCTTTGAAGTCATGTCAAATGAAGATTGGTTGAAGAAATTAGAGATATTTAGCATGGAGAAGAAAACACATGAGAAGAGAGGGAAATAGAAGATCAAATCCCATTGATGATGCTTATTGCTTGTATGACCTTAGAGAAGTCAGCCTCCCTGGACCTCAGTTTTTTATCTGCAAAATAAGAGTTGTTTCACTAAATGCTTCTGAGATGAGGTCCCTTATGCCTTAGGCACTTTAGCTATGTTCTAGTCCAACCCCATCCTGAGGCCTAGAGAGATTTAATTTACTAATCAAAGGTCATTCAGTTTGGAAGTACTGAATCTAGGATTTGAACTAATGTCTCCTGACTCCAAAACTTTCACTCTTTCTCTTATATACCTTTGCTCTAACCCATCCTTCATCCCTATCCTCCATCAGAGCTGCTATCACCTATTTGAAAATAGATCTGTTGGGTAGAAAAGAGATTGAGCTTTCTCTGCTTATCCTTATGAAGCACAACCAGGAGCATTGCATGGAAATTGTATAGAAACAGGTTTGACTTGACATAAAGAGAAACTTCCCAACAATTAGCATTATCTAAAAATGGAGCAGCCTCACTTATTCTGCCTCCCTAGAGGTCTTCAAGGCAAGGCTAAAATGACTACTTGTTATAGAAGGAATTCTTGGTCAGTCAGGTTGTTGTTCTCTGTGGTGCTTTCCAACAGTGGGATTCTGTGGATGAGCAGAACATATTCTTTGCTGTCTTTTCTTTAATAACTTTTCTATGTGGTTAAGCAACGATAATAAAAAATATAGTATCTGTGAAACTATGTCATAGAATCTTTAAAAGAATTGTTGATTATAAGTAAATTTATAGTGTTCTGATATAACATGATAAAGCTGAATAAAATTTATTATAAAAGTGAAATTAATAAAGTTTTGGGAATTTTTATGAAGACTTTTAGGAAGAAATTGCTATTTTCCCACCTTCTGGTAAAGCATAAAGACATTTTTCTGTATAGTTAGGTACCCCAAGACTAGTCAGAGTTTCCCATTCACTTCTTAGGAGTGAATCTCACACACACACACACACACACACACACACGTACATGCATGTGTGTGTGTTTATATAAATTTGAAGACGTTGATTGCCATCAAAATTTTTTAAGTTAATGAAAGTGTTTATACAGCATAGAAGTGAAAATAAAATACTAACAAACTTTAAAAATATAGATGTTAAGAATTTATTGTTTTACTGTAAAAGGGATTTTTACAATATATACTTTTTTGGGTAAAGAATCATTTTCAGTATAAAGAATATAATTTTCTCTTTTCTCCACATGAACTACAATTTAAAAATATGTCATTATATCTGCCATCTGGTTTTATGATCAAATTTGTCTTAAATTGAGTTAATATTAATAAATCCAGGAGTTGTTTTAAAACTCTAATTCACTGAAATTTTCTTTTGTCTTTCACAGCTTTATTCTTTGATTGTTAATGACATTTTTGTGGGTTGCATTTTCATGTATATATCAAACATTTATTTGGGAACTTTATTAGTCTATAATGGGTATATGATTACCTTTTAAATATTTAAAAAAAATATATATATATATATATAATCTGAAGCACAAACAAAACAAGAGATATATGTTAGAAATATTAAAATGCACTTTAGGGCCTATTGATCCCCAAAGCAGAAAGGTCACAGGGTTCAAATTAAGAAAACCTGATAGGTAAAACCTACAGTTAGTTATGCATGTGGTTCTAGGGAAGAAATCACTGTTCTTTGATTTTTGGCTATGCAATTCTTTCTATTAGCTTAGTCCCCAACACAAAAGAAATGTATCTAAATGTTGCTACTCTGTGGTTCCTTTTCTTACTAATTTAGAAATTCTTAAGAGTTGAAAGACCCAGAAGGGGTGTATTTTACTATTTGAAGTGCATCATTCTTCTTAAATGTTGTTTTTGTTATTCATGACATCCTGGTGAGAGGTATAGGGAACCATCTGAAGCAGTTTGATCCTTAGATCTCAAAAGCAAATAGGTTGATGATCAGAGATCAGTTGGCAGCTTATTTAAAGGAAATATCAAAATGTCTATTCATTATAATGGGGTACAAGTATAATTAAATTCTTAATGAGAGCTTTGGATTTAGAATTCAGGACAGGTATTAAAAACTTTTTACAATTATTAAAAAAAATGGAAGGCCTGCTTTGAAAGAGTTGAAGGAATTTTGATTGACATGAAAATGAATTACTTTTAGGAGCACCAGAATAATTTTATTTTAGACTAATTTTAGACAAGCTTGTCCTCTGTAACAGTGGTTAAAATCTGGTAAAGAAAGTGGGAATTATACACAGTATGTTTTAGTTGCTTATTAATCATATTATATAGACTTCATTCAAAAGTAAGTGCTTTTCATGTAACTAGAGTTTTTCTTAAAGCATTCATTCCTGTTATGGAAAATAATCTATTTTAGTGGCTAGATTACCAGATCACATTTAAGTTGTCAATACATTCTGAATTATAATCATATTTTTACAATGACTGTAGACCTTAGGCAGATGACTGTTTTTATGCATTGCTTATTTTTCCTGTATAAAATAAAGTTAAATTTTTCTGTCATATTAACTAATGTGAGTGACAAGTAAAAGCCAATGAAGCTAGGTTATTTGGACTGATCCCTTTATTTAATCTTATAATTTCAAAAGCTAGGATAATCTAGGAGTTAGGTATGGCTAAGCTCAAAGTTATAAGAGGTATAAATTCATCTCAGAGCTCTAATTCCAATTAGTCTAATATTTTTAATATAATAAACTAGAGAAAACCTGTAATGGGCTGAGGTTTGAGTTGATGCACTGAGGTCCCAAGTACGTGAGGCTAAATAGTAATTAGACTATACTCTATTAATATACATGATTGGATAAAGAATGGTCCCTGCCCACTCTCTGTGCAATTCCTGATGTGTTGTATAGGAAATGACGATTTTGGTGGGTGGAGGCAGAGAGGGAGAGAGGAAGAGAAGCTGGGAGAGATTGAGCCTGGGTTCCATACTCCTAGCTGCTTGTCTAGCTAGCTTCTTGACTCAGCTACACACATTGCTATTGCCCATTCTTTTCCATCTCCGATCTTTCTTCACTGAGAATAAAGACTGACGATTTTCCTCTAACCTGAATTCCTGACTCCGGCTGATTTTAAAATACGCGGTCTTCACAAAAACCTGTTTCTCTCTCTTTTTTTTTTACTCTTCTTATATATTAAATTCCTTAATTATTTCCTATGATTATATTCTTTATTTATATTGAAAGTGATTCTTTACCCAAAAAAAGTATGTATTATAAAAATCCTTTTACAATAAAACAAGAAATTCTTAACATCTGTCTTTAAGGGTGTTATGATTAATCATAGGAAATACTAAAATTACTGAGCATACTGTTTATTAATAGTGAAATCAATGGCAAAATAAAGACATAATTATTTGGAATATTTTAGTTGTGAAAACCTAGAGTTACCCTAAACTCCATTTATAACAAAAAAGTGATCCCTTCTGATATCCTAGGCCTGTACCATTTAGATCATTCAGAATAATGAGGTTTCTTGGCAAGGTAAAGGTTACCCTGATTTCACAAAGAAAAAAAGTTAATTCCTTCTTTTTTTTTTAACTCTTTCAATTTTACTTTCAACCAGAGCTGGATAAGTGTCTCATCAATTCCTTTAAAACTCTAAATTATGTAGTTTTCTTCCTTATTTCACATATAATTTTCTTCATAATGTTTCTCCATAAAATAACAAGATAATTCAAGCAATAAAAAACAATGCAACCAAAATTAGAAAAAAAAAGTAGGGAGTTGGGGGGGGGGGAATTTACAGCAAACTTGGTTTGATAAAGGCATTTCTCAAATATATAGGGAATTGAGCCAAACTTATTAAAATAAGAGTCATTCTTCATTTGATAAATGGTCATAGGATATGGGGAAGCAGTTTTCACAAGAACAAATCAGTTAATAATAGTCATGTGAAAAAATGCTCTAAATCACTAATAATTAGAGAAATGCAAATTAAAACAATCATGAAGTTATACTTCATACTTACCAGATTGATTAATATGATAGAAAAGGAAAATGGCAGTTCTTTTGGAGGACATTGCAAAAATTGAGACTTTAATGCACTGCTGGACATTGTGAATTGGTCCAGCTATTCTGGAGAAGAATTTGGAAGTATGCCCAAAGGACTATAAAACTTCATACTATTTGACTCAATAATACCACTTCTGTATCCCAAAGAAATCAAAGCAGCTCTTTTTGTGATGGCAAAGAATTAGAAACTGAGATGCAAATCACTTGGGGAATGACTGAGCAAATTGTGGCATATGATGTGAAGGACTAAGAAATGATGAAAGGGATGATTTTTAGAAAAGCTTGGAAGGCTTGTATAAACTGATGCCAAGTGAGGAAAGTAGAACTAGGAGAGAACATACTGTATATAGCAGGGGTCCTCAAACTTTTTAAATAGGGGGCCAGTTCACTGTCCCTCAGACTGTTGGAGGGCCAGACTATAGTAAAAACAAAGACTTTGTTTTGTGGGCCTTTAAATAAAGAAACTTCATAACCCTGGGTGAGGGGGATAATCGTCCTCAGCTGCTGCATCTGGCCTGCAGGCCATAATTTAAGGACTCCTAGTATACAGTAACAATAGTATTGTAGCAATGCTCAACTTGAGTGATCTATAACAATTCCATAAGGATTCATGATTAAAAATGCTATCCATCTCCAGAGAGAGAACTGATGGAAACTGAATACTGATGGAAACACACTTCATTATACACACTTATACACACTTCATGTGTACGATGAATATAATTTCTTGCCTTTTAAATGAATAGTAGAGGGAGTAGGAGAAGGGAAAGAATTTGAAAGTGTAAACAAAATTTTTTTAAAAAAAGATAATTCTAACAAGAAATGCATTTCTCTTTACCTTGTTCTTCATGATTTCATAGATCAATGTTAAATTCACATTAACTCTCTGAATCCATAAGGAAAAATACAATTGAGACTGTAACCCTCTTAACTTTTTTCCTTCTCAAAGAAACAAAGTTGCATCATCTTTGTAGGAAAGATTGTGAAACTGGTGTTAGACCAATAACCTTAACCAATTTAGAAAAGGAAAAATAGGGCTAAAAGAGCTCTTGGTACTGTAGTAGCTAGAAAAGAGATGAGAAAGTAGCAGAACAATGGGAAAGGAATTTAAAAAGAGAGCAAATATAAGCAATTCTTTTCATCACATTTTAAGGATTTTTTTTTTTTGGGGGGGGGGGGGCTATTAGCTAATAGACAAGACAGCTAAGTGGAGCAGTAGACAGTGCGAGGCCTAGAGTCAGGAGGTAAGCTTTATGCCAAGACACTTAACTGCATGATCCTGGACAAGTCATTTAATCTCATTTTCCTTTACTATAAAATGGGGATAACAGCAGCACCTACCTCACAGGATTGTTATGAGGATCCAATGAAATAATATTTGTAAAGTTCCTAGCATACTGTCTGACTATATAGAGTCTACATAACTGCATATCCCCTTCCCTTACTTTTGTTTGGCTGGAAAGGTACCTTGAGCAAACATATTTGTATGTTATCTCAGAATCTTTTTGGTAAACTTTCTGCGTATAAATGAGATATATTTTAAACATTTAAAAATTCTTAGTGATTGCTTTATACATCCAAATTTTATTCAACAAATGTTCTTTGGCCAACAGAAGATTTTCCTTTAACTTTTTGTGGTGTGGAGTAGATAGAAGATAATGAAAAAGGGCAACAGCAGTATATTGAGGTGATAAAGTGGTTAAAAGATAAAATTTGGGTGAAAATGTACATTTTACAAAAGAAAAAATTGGAGTACATTGTCTATAGAACATTTTCTGTAATTAAACACTTGTAGAAATTGCTTTGATGTTTTGGGGTTAAGATGTGATCATTTAGTGACATACAAATATAAAGCCAAGAAATACAAGTAAAATTTATTTCATTTTGTTTCAGTAAATTGTGTTCTACCCTATTTAAATGTTCCACAAAGTTGCAAAAAATTAGGTTTTTTATGTTTATGCATAATTCACCACCTTTGGGATTATATAGATAAAAATTTCCAGCAAATAATATTTTAGATATTTCAAATACATTTCTATATCTCTCTAACTTGAAAACATTCCATATTTTTTTTGTCATAGTCTTCACTAATCTTGTAGGATACCCCATATTAGAAGTTTTTGCTATTAGAACTGCAGGAAATTGGGTTCATGTTCTTTTGGGTTTGAATCTATAAAGCAAATGCTATAATAATATTTGGGGGAAATAGGAAAGTTAATTTCTGAGATACTTCCCTCAACCTTTCCAGTCTTTTCTCCTGTGCTTTTGTTTCTCATGTTGTCTTGGTTCTTTTCAGGGGTTTATCCTTTGTTGCACCTGCAGCTTACTATCTCTTTGTAGCTCACAGAAAAAAAAAAAAATCATTGCTTTATTAGAATAGGATAAGACTTGGACTTTTGATTTCATTGTTGTAGATGAGGAAGCTCCCTAACTGATCTGTCTTCTCTGTAACTAGTGTTAACTAGAACACTAAAATTAGATGACTTGCTCTAGATTATATAGTCAAGATGTTTCACAGGTTTGGCTTTTAACCTAGTGGTCTCTGGTTGTGAGACCAGCTCTTTATTCATCATGGTAAGTTTCCTAACCACTTGTGAGTTCCTCATGGTCTCAACTTTCCTCTCAAACAAGCTTTTACATTTGAGTTTTACCATTGCTAAATGATGTTGGTACAGATAGATTATGTATGTTCGTGCCTGTGCCCTACTGATATTGGTTCAGTGATTCATCATCCATGTACACCTTACAGCGTATTTCTTTGTTATTTAGAATTATGAGCTTTTGCATTAAGGAATAGTATAACAGACGTTTATTAAATACCAATTATGAAAAGAATATGGCATGCAAAGTAAATTTAGGCATGCATATTTTAATTGTATGGAAGATATCTCTAAAAGAAATTATAATAAAAGTGCTGAAGAAATAAAGTTGGAATGAAGTTCTTAAAAGTGGTACAGCCAGAATAATACAGGGCTTTTCGTTTTTGTTTTTCTAATGTTATGTATTTCACTTACATTTCATATACATGTATATATATTGTTGATGAGCATTTAACCTAAATTTATTTTCTTACTAACCCATTGCACAAAACAAATCAAAGAACTGATTAAATTTTTAAAAATATACTACAAAGAAAAATAAAGTAAAATACAGTATAGTTTTGTTGTGGCTTAATTTAAGACCTAATCTTCTCTGTGACTATTTTTGAATTGTGGATGATATTATGTAAAAGTCTTTTTAAAGCTAAATAAAGAAGCTGCCATTGTAACATGGCAGGATCATGAAAAAATTTTATATTGCTTTACATTGTACCTTAAAATTTGATATTTAAAGCAGCCAGTGGGAAAGACTGATCTTGCAAAGTAAGATATACTGCATTTTGTCAACATTTCCCGTCTTTTATTTTTCTTTTTTAGACCAACTGAACTTGATGCCTTAGTCTTTGGCCATCTCTTCACAATCCTTACCACTCAGTTGACCAGTGATGAACTCTCTGACAAGGTGAAAAATTACAGCAACCTCCTTGCTTTCTGTAGAAGAATTGAACAGAATTATTTTGGAGAAAATGGGAAAGGACATATCCCTCTCAGGTTGGCCTAGAGAGACTTGTTGAATAAGCTACTTCAAGGAAAAGTGTAACTCTTAAATTAGGTTCAACTTCATGATTGTAATAGTATTAGAATTTTAAAAATGAACACACTTTTAGAAATCTCCAGTTGTATAACAGACCCTTTATGTGTTTTTTTTGGTAGCCAATGTATATTAAATAGTTTTGAATTATTCTATTATGTTCTGGATTATGTATGTTTGTTTCCTTGAAATGTGTATGCACATTAAAAATAAAGCTTTAACAGTGATGTGTTTTTTCCCCCAATTGCTGTCAGTTTTATGCATGTGAATTGAAAAAGTGCTTTAAGTTCTTCCCAGAACAAAGACAAAAGAAAAGATACCAAAGGTGATCTTGCTAGTTAGATGATAGAATTAACTATTGGGAGAAAAAAATGGTCATTTTAGGACTGAATAAATATTCATTAAGAAAATTTGCCTATTTACAAGATGTTTAAATCATATGCTAGCTTAACATTTTAAAAAGTAATACTTTTAGAAAGTAGTTAAAGTACATTGATATAATAATAGCTTTATTTTGTGACACAGTTCAAAAGACCATAGATTAGACCTGGAAGGGACCTTATTTTGCTAAGAATTTTTCTTAATAAATTTTTCCCCCTTAAACTTATTAATCACAAAGGTTGTGATGTGATTACAATTCCATTAGCTATATGCAACCCAGAGAATAATTATGAAAGTGATTGAAAGGTTTTTGTTGGGGGATGGGGTTTGTGATTGAAAGTTTTTGTAGTTTTTTTTTTAAATATATATTTTTCTGTTTTTTAAATTTTTGCTTCCCTCCTAAATAAATGAAATACTGGAATGGATTAGGGGCAATTGTTTTCTCCAATGAAAAATATTCTTATTGGTGGGAAATTTTATCATATAAAAATTTTAACGAAGTTCTATTTTTAACTATGCATTCTAGGTATGTACTGTGGCTTCCTCTTTGGTTTATTTTTACTTCTACTTCACTTTCCCCAAAATTTTATTTTTTGAAATCTTAATTTAGACTCTGATGCCATTTTGTTTAGCCTTTTTAAACCAGCTTTATTTTTTTAAAGTTTCTAATTCTCAGTTACTTTGGCTTATGCTGACTGTTGTGTTCTAATTCTCTTTTTTATATAAACCTTATTCTTTAAGGTTTTTAAAATTTTCACCATGTTATTAACTTGATAATCTTTATATTTTCTGTACATACTTTTATACTTTTGATATTCTTTATGAATCATTCAATACATGAAATTTAGGTTTTTTCTTGATGTTTTTTGGATGGAAAGGCACCAATATTAGCACAAGATTCATTTTTATTGTTACCATTATAATTTGCTCTCTTTCTCTTAAGATAAAGAGCTTTAGGAGACAGTGGCTGTTTATTCTAAGCTGAGATTTCTGCTCTTATTTAAGACTTACTATCTATGGATCACTTTAGGTCTTGTTGCTGTCCTTTGTCAAGGTGAATCAGCATCAAGGCAAAATGCATTAGAAAATGGAAACCTTGACATCCCATTATGGTGATTCAGTTTCCTGCCTTACCTTTTAAATTGGAGCATTTAAAGCCAAGTCATAGTAGCTAAAAATTATCACTGAAAAGTCAGCGCTGCTTGTTCCCATTCTGCTTGCTGACAAAAAAAGCTAGATGTGTGTTTGGTTGTTTTTTTTCTTCCTGCCAATGTTTTGAGGTTATTTTGAACACTCTAAAAGTAGTATACTGCCCTATTTTGTGAATTTTAATGTGTAATTTTACAAAGTGACTCATTAGGATACTGAGTAGAACAATAAGGAAAAGAATTATTGTAGTTGAGATACTCTACACACAATATTAATATACTTTGAGTTTCTTATATGAAAAAATGACATTGGTCAAGAACTTAGTACATAGTGCCTGGAATATAACAGATGCTTAAAAATTCCTTTCTTCCTACTCTCTCTTTCCCTCTCCTTTCCTTCCAACTTTGAAACTTATAATTTCTTAACTCTTTAACTTCTTTCTTTCTTAATTTCATCCCTCCCTTTCCCATTTGTCCTAATGCAAATTATTTCTGTGAAGCTTTTTTCCATTAGGATTATAATTGTTGGGGCAGCTAGTTAGTGAAATGGGTAAAGCACCAGTCCTGAAGTCTGGATGACTTGAATTCAAATCTGGCATCAGATCCTTAACATTTCTAGCTGTATGACCCCACTGGGCAAGTCTCGCTTAACCCTAATTGCCTCAGGGGGAAAAAAAAGAAAAGAAAAAAGGAGTAGACCGAGGGGTGGTTTAAAAAAAAAAATGTAGTGTGATTGTTTTAAACTTTCGGAAGAGCATATCTTTCTTTTTTCTTTCTTTAGATCATAGCTTTTGAATTGAATAGAACCTTAGGAATCATCAATTCAGTTCCTTCATTTTGCATAGAAGGAAACCAGGACCCATTAAGTGACTTGTCTAAGATCATTTAGTAGTAAAAAACAAAGCCAAATTATTAGCTTATATTTATTTAGATACCCTAAATTTTGGGGGAAAAGTTCATCTGTGACTTTGTTTCTGATAATTGATTGACTGATGGTTAATAGAATATTTCTTAGCATAGTAAGCACCTACTACTTTTTGAAAAACAGCTAATAAGTGGCAGGTTATTGGTACTCTTCAAGTTTATTCATTACTAGAAGAAAATTTATGAGTGGAATGTTAACATTTTTAAATATTTGTAGTTAAAGTACCACAGAAAAGTTGTACTGTAAAAGTAATAGGTCAGGTGCCTATTTGTTTTTGCATTTTGGCTTCTCTGACTTCATATATGTATGTATGTGTTTATATTATGACTTATAAATTATTAGGGACTCTCAAATAAAATAAATATTTAGAATTATATAAATGATATATCCATCCTGTTTAAATTCCTGAGTATTTGGACCAATCTTTATGTAGGCTTTATGTTAAATTGATATGTGACCTTTTATATTCTTAATCATTTGGTCTGGAGCCCTGTTCATATAATAATACTTTCTTGTCCTACTAAAGGTGGTAACTACAGCTGTAATGTAATTGGATGAAAATCTTTGTCTTTTAGTTCTTTTGTGTAATTTATCTCATTTTCCTTCTGAATGTGCTTTTTGCTGGGTTTTCTTTTTTTTTTTTTTTTAAGTTGTAATTAAGTTGCTATAGTGCCAAGCAGAATCAAAAAAGTTTATTCTGTTAGTGGATAATCTTCCAAAAAACTGTGTGACTTGAATTAAAATAATTTGTCTGTACCAAATGTTTATATCTATAAATTGTGGATAATATTTGTGACCTAATTCTTTCCTAAGAGTTTTTTTTTGTTGGTTTGATTTTTGGAATGACCTTTAGTAATTGCATGACTTCCTTGGGGAGGATTGGTCTTGTTAATAGGAACAAGAGCAAAAGTGTTTTCTGAGAGCATATTTATATTCACTGCCCAGATCTTTATCATACTTACCAAAAAGTAGCAGTGTATAAACTTTTAAAAGAAAAACTGTAATGAGCAAATGATATTGCTAAATTACCTGCTTTTTATTTGAATATTAACTGTTATTTTTGAGATAAAAATAAATAATTAAGAATAAATTTAGGTTTCTGAGAAGGATTTTGTGTGTTGTTCATGCAATAACAAAACCTTTTTTGCCATCTGTTGGATATAGTTATTCTGTTAGAGAGATTTGAACCTCTTGTAACAAGTTAGACCACAGGAATATCTTGCTTAATGATTTCAGTTTTTATAGAAACCAGCTGCTGAGTTAGATTGTCACTGATAAAAAAAGTTGTGCACATATTATACCTTTTTTTTTTTTTTTTCAACATTTTATAAAGTCTACCAGTGGCATTCCTGATTTGTTACAAGGTTTTGTAATGCTCACTTTCTCTATGTTACAGCACAACCTCAGTATGATTTTGTAAATCTTGGAATGCCCAAAAATGGACATATCACTTCTGTTGTTTTTGTTGTGATGTATTCATATAGGTTTAATATTCTTGTAAGTAAACTTACACTTCCCCTGAGTGGAAGAGAGTGGCTTTACCATGAAAGTTAGGATAAATTTTTTTTTTTTCTCTGAGCTTTATAGATTGACTTTTTTTTTTTTTTAATTTAATAGCCTTTTATTTACAGGTTATTTGCATGGGTAACTTTAACTTTACAGCATTAACAATTGCCAAACCTCTTGTTCCAATTTTTCACCTCTTACCCCCTACCCTCTCCCCCAAATGGCAGGATGACCAGTAGGTGTTAAATATATTAAAATATAAATTAGATACACAATAAGTATACATGACCAAACCGTTATTTTACTGTACAAAAAGAATCAGACTCTGAAATATTGTACAATTAGCTTGTGAAGGAAATCAAAAATGCAGGTGGGCATAAATATAGGGATTGGGAATTCAATGTAATGGTTTTTAGTCATCACCCAGAGTTCTTTCTCTGGGCGTAGCTGGTTCAGTTCATTACTGCTCCATTGGAAATGATTTAGTTGATCTCGTGGCTGAGGATGGCCAAGTCCATCAGAACTGGTCATCATATAGTATTGTTGTTGAAGTATATAATGATCTCCTGGTAGGATAAATTTTGATATTTCTCTGTCAAATTCTGTATACAGGATGACTTAAAAACTTTAAAATACAAAGATTCTTGTGATTTGGATCCTTATAAAGGATGAACTAATTAAGTTTAATATTCTGGTTAAATAACAAATTATCATATATGTATATATCTGTATCTCTAATGTTTATGTATATATACGTACACTCATACCACACACTTGGGATACACCTGGTAGGTACCTGATGTCTATATGTGTATACATATACATGTTTCTCTATATACCCAGTGTCTGACAATGTAGTATAGTGTTGAGTTTGCAACTTTTGGAATCAGGAGGACCTAAGTTCATATGCCATTTCTTGATAATATTTGTGTAGTCATAGACAAGTTAACTGTAAGTGTTCTAAGCTTCATTTTTCTCATCTGTAAAATGATGGGGATTTGCCTCTAAGACCCCTTCTAGCTTTAAATCTTTGATCCTGGTATTTGAAGTAATTACTGAACAAATTGTGACCTATGAATATTTTTGTACTGTAAGAAAAAAAACATAATGGGAAAAATCAGAGAAATAAATATTTGGCTGAGTTAATGCACAGCAATCAAAACCAGAAGTACAGTATAGAGAATCGCAATAATGTAATTATGTCATTATCTTGCCAATATATCGATGTGAATTGAAATCTCTTAAGTTGTTTTGATTTATATTTATTATATCCTTAATCATTTGGAACATTCTTTCATATTTTGTCATTTGTTTTTACTGTTGGCAATACCATTTTATTTATGCTTTCTGACTTGAAAAATTGTTACTCTAAAATTTTACTTTTCTAAAGCAGAAGGCTTGATATCCCTGACTTAGAAACATTTAAAATACTGGCAAACATTATTATCAACTGACTCTAATTTGTGTATTTTACACAAAACTGGTTTTGAATCCCTCTGCAATACTCAGATTCAAAGAAACTTCCTCCTTGGAGGCTATGGAAGTAGAAGCAATACCATAATTACTATGTACTTTGGGACTATTTAGCTTGTGGATCATTGATTTGACAGACTGTAACTGGTCTTTCATGTAAATATATACTTGGGAGCCCATGAGTATATAAGCTTTTGACATAGTTATTGGTGAAGTAGAACTTAACTCTTTTAGAATTGCTGCATAGTTACCCTTTCTAAATAGTTAAATTGTCAGTATAGCGTTAGTGTATATTAAGGTTTCAAAACTGCTATTTTACATTTGTTATAAGGAATGATAACAAATGATTAATTTATTGGATAGTTGATTACCTAAAAGTAGAATTAATATTCTTCAGATGTAAATTCCTATTCAAATATGTTTAGCTTTATTTATTTCAAGTTTTATTATCTCAATAATATGAAACACAAGGGATTGGAAAAATGGACTTTGAATTATGCAGGTCTATTTTTGTTAAAGCACAATGAGGCATTTAGTTGTCAGGGGAAATAAAAATTTTCCCAGAATTATGTATTTGTTGAATAAAGTATACGTGGCTTAACAGGATATGAATTCTCTTACAAACATGTATAATTGTATAAATTCTCTTGGAAACATGTAGTCATCTCTGTTGATTGGTCATGCTGGCATTCAATGCCTTCCAGAATATACCCTCCCCCGCCAAATCTTTCCTGCCTTGTTTTCCATTACTCTTTTATATACAATTACTTTCTTTCCTGCCTCTATACTTTTTCTTTAGCTAGCCCCTCTCTCTGATTTCCTGATGAGGAAATTATTTGAGGCTGTCTTTGCTGCATAGAGTACACTGGACTCTGAGGTGGTGATGTCTATCTAACATGAGTTTTTGTTTTCAGAGCTCTTTTAGAACATGGAGTCATCTAATCCCCACCCTTGGCATGACACTTTGCCCAATGGCTATAAATGAATGAAGTGAGTCTTCCCTACAAAATGATAACCTGACACTAAAATTTTTGGTCCTTCTCTTGATATTCTAAGGTCTGAGAGAAGAGGGAAAATGAAGCCAAAAGTTGAGATTCTTCATTCTGCTTTAATAATAATGACAATTAGAATTAGATCACAAGCACCAGAATTACAGAAGAGCCTGAATGTAGGGGTCAGTTCAGATCATGCAGGGGAAAGGAAAAAAACGTCCCTGAAAGCTGTGAAAATTTAGTACCTGCACAAAGTATAACTTGATGTATTCTACATCATAAGCTCATTATCTTCCATGGATTGACAAGAGAACAAATCTCAATACAACAAACACAAATCTGAAAATACCTCTTTAGAACTCAACCAATAAAATGTACTGGAATTAGGGCATTATCACAAACTAAACCATTGCCTACGATTTCTTAGACATTAGATTGATGCCACCCTAAAACATTCTGAAGAACTCCAAGCTTCATAGAATGAATCAAATCAAAACCCAGAGATATAACACAGGATGAAGTATAGACGTCATCCCCATCAGTTGCTCTCTGTTGTTGCAGTTCTATCAAAGTTCCCTCTTATAAACCTATAACTACTGAAAGGAGTTCCACCCATGCAATAGTCCAAAGAACATTAAAAATAAAGGAATAATCAGAAAGTGACTTGTCCTAGGACTCTTTCTCCCTGAACTCCACTGAAAAAAGATGAAATTAATTTTTCTCTAATAATACTTCATACTTATTTTATATACATTTTCTCATTTGAGTCTTACCACAACCCTAGGATTATATAGCAGATGCTTAGTGAGTATTTGTGGATTTATTATTTTTTTTTACAGGGGTAAATCTGAGGGAGGAAAACCCAGGCACAAATGAAGAAAGGTTCATGACAAGGGACCATAAGATTGCAGTCTTGGTTCCTTGGGAAGGTACTACAGCAATGGGAGGTAGCTCAGACAAGACTAAACATCTCTGGGAATTGAACAACTTCCAACAGCCATTCCAGCCTCAGACCTGAAGATCTGCAATCTTTCTTGTTTGCATTGGGAAGAGCACTGCTGATTTTAGCTATGTTCCTAGATGCTGTGCAGCCAGCTCCTAAGTAGCATCTTCAGCCAGATTCATATTGTTTGAGTTGGTGGTGACCTTGAAGACCAGCTGTCTAACCTATTTCACAAAAGTTGTGGGTAAACATTGGCTTCCAATGTGCAAAATGTTATTCCATTATGCATTAGTATCTACAAGTAGAAGGGAACTGGAATGGATAATTACTTGTGGCATTTACTTTTGAAAAATTCCGTTCTTCCCTATTTCATCACTATCATTCTAGTTCAGGCCATCATTGCCTATGATTGGACTATTGCAGTTGCCTCCTAAATGATCTACTTTAAGGCAGCTTCTACTTAGCTGACAACATATCCCCAAATATGTCAGCCTGTGTCACTCTCCTTCTCAGAAAATTCTAGTGGCTCCTTCTTTCTTCCAGGATAAAATGTAAACTTCTCTGTTTGGTATTTGAACCTCTTTGCAGCCTAGTTCAACTTACTGTAACCTTTTTGATCTTATCATTCCTCATTTTCATTTTTTGGTGTAGCCAGACTTGCTTCTTGAAGTTTCTTACAAGATGGTTTTCACCCAGACTGTGCACTCTTAGACATTTACATTTAGTATCTCTAGCTCATTAAAATCTCAGTTTAAATAACTTCCTCCATGGGACCATTCCTCAAGCTAATATGCCTTCTCCCAAATTGCCTTGTATTTACTTTGTATTTTAACTAGGTTGAGCAATAAATAGATCTAGAATCAAGATGACCTGAATTCAAATTTGACTTACTAGCTGTATAATCCTGAGCAAGTAATTTTATCTTCCTCAATTTCCCCTTCTGTAAAACGGAGGTAATAACACCTACTTCATAGGGTTAGTATGAGTATCATATGAGATAATATTTGTAAAGCCGTTAGCATAATGTCTGGCAAATAAGTGCTTAATAAATACTTATTCCCCTTATATGCCTATGTTTACTCTGTTGAGATCTCAGCTAAGCTTTTTGAGGGCAGAAACTTCCTTCCTCCTTTCCTTCCTTCCTCTTTTCCTTCCTCCCTCCCTTCCTCCCTCCCTCCCTTCGTTCCTCCCTTCCTTCCTCCTTCCTTTCCTCCCTTCCTCCTTTCTTCCCTTCCCCCTTCCTCCCTTCCTTCCTCCCTCCCTCCCTCCCTCCCTTCGTCCCTCCCTCCCTTTCATCCTTCCTTCCTTCCTCCTTTTCTTCCTCCCTTTCTTCCTCCCTCCCTCTCTTCCTTCTTTTTTTCAGAATCTAGGCCTGTACCTGGCACATACTAAATTAATTAGTTGATAGGATTGTCCTATCCATAACCTTAATGATTAAAAACACCAGCAACAAAAAACTATTCTGTCTCCTCTCATCCATCATCTTTCCATACTGAATGGTCATTTTTTATTTTTTTTTTTTATTTTTTTTTTTTTAGGTTCTTTTCAAATCCAGAAGTCTTCATTTTCTTGGTCACCTTCGTGTACTTTTTCTCCCTTTGGTTATATCCAGCTTGAAGCTCATAGAATGTTTTGGATGCAGGCTCGCAATGTTTTGTCTTCTAGTATCTTTTATCATTGATCACAACTTGACATCTTCATAGTATTTTAAAGTTTTCTCATCTGAGCCTCAGAATAACCCTGTGGGGGAAATATTACCGCAGCTACCATTATCCCTTTTTATACATGAAACTGAGGAAGATGACATCCTAGCATTTAATTGATCTCTTTAGCTATAATCAAGCTCTTCCTCAAAATGTCCTGGGGCAAAGAGATCTGTTAGCCCAATCTCACAATAGTCTATGCATGAGGTTATAGTCACTTAGGGGGTACTTAATTGGTTCCCTAAAACCTTCAAATGTGACTGAAATACCGCCTTGTAGCCCAAGAATCCCCTCTACATTTTGAAATCTACCAACCCATTCCCAATCGTGGTGGGCTGTTCTTGTGGAATATATATCTTAATGTATCCTAAGGACTTTAGCCTCTTAGCCTCCAGAGGCTTCTTCCATCTTACCTTCAGTTGATTTCTCCTATGTTTTGTATTCTCCAATTAAATGGTGAATTCCTTGAGAGAGATATCCTCTGTTAGTATCCCAAGTGCTTAGCACATGCTTGGCACATAATACACTTAATAAATGCTTTTTAATTATTCATTCATTTATCCATCCATATTTTCATTCACTATAACTGGAATTTAATGGAACTTCAACCTTTAGATTTTTTGAGACGAACAAGTAGCAGAGATCTAATCTATTACTAATAGCTATTTAGTAAATAAGAAATTGTAAATTTGTAAAAATTATCAATTGTAGACAAATATTGAGAGAAGTAAATATTTCCTAAGGAAAGTATGTTAATAAAAATAAAAAGTGTGTTGTTTGTTTTTAAGATTCATTGATCAAAGTTCAATTTCAAATTTCAGTTAAAGGGTTTTTTTTTATAGTTGGGTATCTTGGATTTTTAAACAAGAAATGTTTTGAAAGGTAGAGTGTATATAGCACTGATTTCAAGAGCTTAATGGTCTACATAAATGAAATTTGGATTCTTAAAGCATTCAAAACTCACTAAACTTGAATTTTGATGATCTATACAGCCCACTACCATTATGATAATATAAAATAGCTATTTCTCCCTTTTTAATCTCTTCCTTCACCTTTATTGCCTCCAAATTTTTTCATCTGTTTGTATATATACCACCTCAGTATGGGGGTCTACTTTAGTAGTACTACTTCAAAATTCTATTTTAGAACTTGTAGAACTACTAAATTCTACTTTAATCTCCAAACCCTTAAAGCCTTTAAGACCATTATTTGGGATAGAAGTTTAGTTGAGAGTGTTATATTTTATCTCATGTTTTGAAGAACCGAATCCTTCCTGTGATTTTTTAATACTTAAATTTATGCGCATGTAATTCTCTTCTCCCATTTCTTTTCTTTTTCTACCACTTTATTAAGATGGGAGAATGGTGGTGGTTATTGTCAGTACAGAGACCAGAGATTTTGGCATTTATAACTTTAAAGGAACTTTAGAGATCATTTAGACTGGGAGTTCTTGACCTGGGATCCATGAATTTGTTTTTAAAACATTCTGATAACTATTTCAATACAGGTTGTTCCCTTCCTAGTCAATCATGTGTATTTTATTTTATCTATTTTAAAAAATGTTATAAGAAGGGATCCATAGGGTTCCTTGTGGAACCAAAGGGCTCCCTCACACATGAAAAGATTACAAACCCCTGTACTAGTTCAGCTTTCTCATTTTATAGGTAAAAGGGGATTAGTCAAGATCGTTGCACTATTAGGGAGGGTGAAAGGGAAAAGGATTCTATTATATACTGGTTCTTTCTCCACTTTTAAGTACAGATTCAAATCCCTTTTAAAATTCTTTTAAGGTCTGGTTATTTTATGAAGTTGCTACATTGACTTCCTTTACATTCTTAAAGACCAGTGCCCTGAGATCAGTGTTGAGTTTTATCCTAATCTCAAGTATATTTTACCTATTATGTCCATGGCTTGTCAGTCTAGACCATCAGTCCATTGGGCAATAATTTAATTCTGTTTTACAGAGCAGTTTGCACAGTGTTGGCCTCTAATGCTAAATAATAATAATTGAGTTGATGGCACCATATGGCTTACTTGCTAGCCACTGTTAACATACTCATTTTCTTTATGTTCACAGAGAGGGGGTAATTTTGCTGTGGGCTTCAGGATAACTCCATTCATTCTATATACATTATCAAGGAAATGATCTCTTTAATGTAGAAAATGGCACTTTTCCCCCCATGTATATATCAGGTTACCATCATTACAATGCTTTATATGTATTGATGTTTGTTGCATTGAAAGAATTAAATAATGTGATGCAGAGGGGGAAAGTACTCAACTAGGAATAAGAAGATATAGATTCCTGTCTAAGCCTTGTTACTTAGTTTTTAATCTCTCCGTACCTCAGTTTCTTTTTTAAAATGGGCTAATAATTTCTGCCTTGATTACCTCACTGGGTTCAGTTAATTTCAACAAGCATTAAGTCTTTACTGTATATAAGACTCTTTGGTAGGCTCTGCAGTATGAGAGCACAAAGCAAAAAATAAAGTGATCCCCAGCCTCAAAAAGTTAAGTGAGTTAATATATTTGAAAACTGAAAGCATATGTGATATTGTTGCTTAGCTAATGTTCCTTTATTTTATGTTTTATTTTTATGGACAAAAAAATAAGTTGGTGGTTGTGTCTTTTTGAAGATACTTAAAACTCAGTGTTAGGAGGGAACAAGCCTAACACTGGGGTACCAATGGAAAATGTTGCTGAGATGGGCTTAATGAAGCCTCTTAGGATCAGCTGGACTGCTAGCAAACGCTTCATTTCCTATGGATTCCTTCCCTTAGAAGCTGAACAGAGCTACAATGGCTCCCATAACAATTATCACCCACTTGTTCTAAAGGATTCAAGTTTTTTCTCTCTTTTGCTCTTCCCCCCCCCCCCCCCTTTTTTTTTTTTTTGCATTAGTCAGGTTGACGGATTCATGGTATTAATCATGACTGAAGTTGTTATTTATCACCTGCTGGGTGAGAAATAATAATTTTGGCACTAGTGGGGCAGCAGGCCAGAGGTACCAAATTAAGTAAAACATCTAAACACTAGCAAGGATCATTTCTCTGATTAATGAATTGTTACAAAGAAAAAGTGCTACTCATTATCTGGTCCTACCAATACAAAGAAGACTTGTATTGTAAGGAAAAAAGTACCAGCTCTCTGTCCAATATTTCTATGCATATCATTTTTCTTTTCATTCTTTATTCTTTCTCCATTTCTGAAGGGATACAATGTCATTCCAACTATTCATTGCATTTTTTTTCTTTCACTGCTGAAGGACAGAAAAGCAAGTTTTTGTATTTTGAAGCCGTGTTAGACAAAATGCAATAATGCATTTTGCAAAATGCAAAATGCAAATTACCTTTGCTAAAGGTATTTATGTTTCGTAAAAAGATTTTGTGATAAAAACAAAAACAAACACCTAGTTCTTTTACTTAATGCAAAGGATGGAGGGGAGACCTTAGTGTCAGAAAGATCTGGATTTGTCTCTCTTCTGACTTATAGAACCTGAATGATCCCGGGAAAGTAAGTTAGCCTCTCACTTTCCTAGGCAACTCTTTAAGTCTACAAATTATAAAGATAAGAAGCTTTTCGTGATTCCTTTCAACATTAGGACTTTCCTTCTTAGATTATCTTCCAGTTTATCCTGTCTATATCTTATTTGTATTTAGTTGTTTGTATGTTAACATCCCCCATGTAACTGAGTTCCTGAGGGCAGGAACAGTCTTTTGCTTTTCTTTGTACCCCTAGTTCTTAGCACAGCACTGGAACATAGTACTTTAAATTTTAAACACTTATTAATTTGACAAGCCCAACCAATGGAGGGCTTTCATATCAAGAGTTCATTGAGACCTGGCCATCTTCAGCAATTAGATGAACCAAATCAGTTCCAATGGAGCAGTAATGAACTGAACTAGCTACACCCAGCGAAAGAACTTTGGGAGATGACTAAGAACCATTACTTTGAATTCCCAATCCCTATATTTTTGCCTGCCTGCATTTTTTATTTCCTCACAGGCTAATTGTACAATATTTCAGAGTCCGAATCTTTTTGTACAGCAAAATAACGGTTTGGTCATGTATACTTATTTTGTATTTAATTTATACTTTAATATATTTAACATGTATTGGTCATCCTGCCATCTAGGGGAGGGGGTGGGGGAAAGGAGGGGGAAAATTGGAACAAAAGGTTTGGCAATTGTCAATGCTGTAAAATTACCCATGCATATAACTTGTAAATAAAAAGCTATTAAAAAAAAAGTTCATTGAGTTTTAAAATTGCAGGTATAGATATCTACTTTTTTTTTTTTGTGGACTCTGCAATTTTATTATGTGAAACATTTTTTTTTTTAATTTCTGCACCTTTTTTTGAAGAGATACTGTTCTAATACACAGATGATACTAAGGGATTGCAGAATATTACAGAATCACAAATTTAAACCTTGAAAGGTCATCAAGTCACAGATGAGAAAACTAAGGCACAGAGCATGAAGTGACTCACCCAACATGTTGGGATTTGAATCTAGGTCTCCCTGTCTAATACTCTGTTCATGGTACTCTGCCAAGGAGAGAAAAAAAGAAAAAAATTAACTCTCCAAAAGATGCAAGTCAATGGTGAATACAGAGGGGTTGGTTTGTTAGTTTGTATTTAGTTTTTGAAGAACAAGAAATGAAAACCACTCAGTGACAAAACAAAATATCAGGTTTATCTATGCTTATTCATTAAAGCATTCTTCTAAAGAAGGCTTTTTCCCCCCTTTAATTTAAAGATACAGTGATTTATGTACTGTAGTAATAAAAAAAATTTCAGGATGATTTCCATAATTCTTTTCCTGTTAAAAATTGTAATAGTTAATTGATAATATTGTATCTAATTATAGGTAGATAACAGTGCTCATTTAAATAGTATGGTAAAGTTTAGTAAAATTCTCTCAGGTAGTATAAAGACTATTGTTCTCATTTTATCACTGAGATTGAGAGGTAAAATGATCTACCTTTTGATGACCAGGTAATAAAAAATGTCCAGGACTCCATTGAAGGACTTTTTGACTCCCAAGTTAATCATTCTTTCCACTATAGCACACTGAGTCATGGTTACCTTATGGGAATTTTCACTGTCTACTCTTTACCCAAATTAATGCATCTGGCTTAACAAAACAATGATGAATCAAAATTTGGTTTATATGATGTCAGTCCAAGGAAGGCTTAATTTAACTTCATAAGTATGGAAGCATTTACCTCCTTTGTCAGCTAGATTTCCCTATATAAAGTTAGAAACTTAATGGCCACCGAGAATAGAGGCCAAAACACAAAAGCAAACATGAAATTTAACAAAAACGTTTGGATATCTCATAAATTTTCTAAATATTTCATATTGGGATTATAATGAAAAACTAAATTATATTTCTAAATGTAAATACCCGAATTATCAAAGGCCCTCATTCAACAAATATTTTTTGACTGACAATTCCTGGGTAAGATTCTGTAGGAACAGTTAATGGTATATTGGTTCATTTGTTTCAGTCATATTCAACTCTTTGTGACCTCATTTGGGGTTTTCTTAACAAAGATATTAGATTGGTTTGCCATTTCCTTTTCCAGCTCATTTTACAGATGAGGAAACTGAGGGTTAAGTGATTTGCCTAAGATCACACAATAAGTATCTGAGACCAGATTTGAACTTAGAAAGATGACTTTCTGATTCTAAGCACAGTCTTTTACCCACTGTCCAATATAAGACACATCTTGCCTTTAATTATCACAGAATTTTAGAGTTAGAAGAGACCTCAGATGTCATTTTTCAGACTAACCCATACTTAACTAGAAACCTCTACAAATGATCGCTGCTTGAAGACTACCTTCCAAGGCAGTCCAAAATTGCCTCTCTCCAACTTTTTGTTCCTAGTTCTGCTCTCTGGGGCCAAGCAAAACAAATGCAATCCTTAGTCCATGTGGTGGACTTCAAATATTTGAAGATATATCATGTTTTCCCTAAGTTTTCTCTTTGTGAAATTCCTCCAGTTCATTTTCCTGATCCTCACATGGCATGGTACACAGGGCTATTGCCATCCAACTCGCCTTCTTTAGCATGTCCTGCAGTTTGTCAACTGTCCTTAAAAGCTTTCACAAAGTATACATTGTGTACTCTGACCAGTGTACAGTATGGAGGGGCTCTCACTTCTCTCTGGATTCTGTTCTAGTACAAATGATGATACTAAGGGATTACAGAATATTACAGAATCATAAATTTAAACCTTTGAAGGGGACCTAATATTACATTAGGACTTTCTATGGAGGGCATGGGGGAAGGGCAGGGTTGGCTAAGCCTCCTTATTGCTTTCTGTTGAGTATAAAAGTCTTTTTTCCATGACCTGTCGTATAGTCTTGTCTCCCGCATGCTGCAATATGGAGTTGATATTTTGAAACCAATAATTGTAGAGAACAAACACAAAATTGTAAGGGACAATCAGAAAGTCTTCTTAGTTAAGGGGCATTAAATAAACTTCCTAGACAAGTATAGTAGGGTTCAGAATGGTCCTGAAAATATGGGTAGAATTTGGATAAGTGAAAACAAAAGCATAACATTTGTTATTTATTTTGTAGGGAATGGGTACTCATTGAAAGTTTTTGAATGGGGGGAAGTGAAGTGAGAAATATTTTAGGAAGACAAATATATCATTGGTGCTTGGATAGATTGGAGGAGGCTGACTAGTGTTAAGGAGAACTTACAAGAACAGATGAAAGTTGATTCAGAGTGATGGATATGGTAAAGAAATGATAGAGGCAGAGAAAAGTAAGGAAGATGGATAAGTTAAAGATGATTCTGAAGTTTTGTTTCTTCATGACAGAAATGGACAAGTAATGAGAGGGAACTATTGGGAAGGGCTGAAGAGTTTCATTTTAAATACACTGATCTCGAGGTAACATCATCCATTTAAAACATGCAATTCAAATTGCCAGGAAAATCCTTCAAATGTCTGGTGGCCACATCTCAAAGCCCCCCAAACATAAATTCACAAACTCCTTGATACTTGCTTCTTATAACTTTATAATTGTTAACATGTATGATTCCATTTTCATCTTTCTTACCATCCTACTGTGTTAATTGAAAGACACACAGGTAACCAGAAGTGGCAAATAAAGATGCAAATCCTTTTGCTGCCAGTTATTCTCACACTTTGGAGGGCCTTCAGTTTTTGAAATTAAATTATATTAGGTCACTATCATATGCCTTGTTGGTTTAGGTTCATTATTCCTTCATGAAAAACTATAAGTAGGCTTAAGTTTAAACACAAGTAGAAAATTTCTTCAGGTTAATGGTAGAGGAAAAGAACGAAATAAACTCATGTCTCCTCTTTTGTCTCCTCTACTTCTGTCATTAAAAGAGAAGTAGGGCTTGGAGGAGCTATGTGAGGCCATGTGTATTTTATGGGACAATAAATTCATATGTTTCTGATTTGTTTATGCTTAACTCATCAAAATGTGGTTTTCTAAAAGCTATTTGATGTCCCAATATATTCTCTTGAGACTTATCTATAAGGTTTTTTTCATTCACCCCACCCTCCTTCCTTTGACTTTTCCAATCTTCATAAAAATAGTCATATTTTGACAGAAATAGAAGTCAGAATCAGATAATGGAGTTTTCTTTACTTTTGACCTGGAGATTCTAGAGGTTTTTTATTGAGTGAAAAAAAATTGTTCTTCTAGTAATATGGTTGAACCCATATATTTTAAAGTCACATTTTTCTCCCATTTTAAAAGATGCTTTATTAGAATTAGAATTAGAATATGTCTTAAGCTTCATAAAACTCTGAAGACAAAGAACCTTTAAATGCTATTGTTGTTTGGTTTTGTGCAGGGAGAAGCAGGGGAAAATGCGGAGTGACCTTCCTAAATTCAGTCCACAAACCATAAACACCTAATAAAATTCTAGGTACTAAGGATAAAAATACTGCAAAAAATGATAGTTCCTTCCTTCAAAGTTATTTTCTACTTGATAATTAATAACATGTACAGAGATAACTAATTACAAACGTGTCTCCCTATGTGCATATGTACACTTTTAATTATAAAGTATAGATGTATGCACAGTTTGTAATTGTTAATATTGTTGAGTTGTGACTGACTCTCTTGGCAAAGATGAAGGAATGGCTTGCTATTTGTTTCTGCATACCATTTTATAAATGAAGAAACTTAGGCAAACACAGCTGGTTAAATGACTTGCCCAGTGTCACCCAACTAGTTTCTGAATTGCTGATTCCAGAGTTCTATTTGCTGTGTGACCTAGCTGCTCTACTTTATAATTTATTTTATAGATAATATATGACTATATAATAGTAAATGATCATGGAACTAATTATATAATAAATGTCATATATAATGGATCATACATACATTATAAAAATATATAACTAGATACCTATACATATGTAAATATAATATATGAAATTATACATATATAAATATAATATGAAATTATATATTGTGAATACAATTATATTTGTATTCCTTTATAATGTATATGAAATTAGGATACATGTATATAAAATTAGAAATAAATTTATAAAATTAAATAAAATATATTTGCATATAGACATATTTCATATATTATATATAATTACTATTATATAATTATAATATATATTTTATAATTGTATTATATAATCTAAAAGTATGTTTGGTGTGAAATTAAAATATACATATACACACACACAATTCAAGAGGATAAGAACCCTTATAACTTCAGATATCAGGAAAGACCCCACAGAAGAACTAAAACCTAAGCTGGGCTTTGAAGGAAGGAATTCTGCTGGACAAAGGTTAGGATCTAGTACAGTCCAGAAAAGGGAGATCATTTGTGAAA
Source organism: Sarcophilus harrisii (assembly GCF_902635505.1). Lineage (NCBI taxonomy): Eukaryota > Metazoa > Chordata > Mammalia > Dasyuromorphia > Dasyuridae > Sarcophilus > Sarcophilus harrisii. The sequence goes on along the minus strand of NC_045428.1, from coordinate 396,477,364 downwards.
TAAGTGTGTAGGCAAGAGATGAAATGCCTTTCACAGGGAACAAATAGACACATTTGAGTAGAATGGAGAGTGCAGGAAGGGTAATAATATAGTGAGAACCAGATTGTGAGGGGCTTTAAAGGCTAGATTGAGGATTAAAAAAAACACACGCACACACACACACACACACACACACAAAACACCCCACCCCACTCCCCCTAGATCTTGGGTGGAATTTCCCATAGGAATAAATGGTAGCCAGTCCTCTACACAGTTGCGGATGTCAGAACTCCTGTTTAGGGGGAGGGATAACGAGGGAGATACAGTTTTCCACCGCCTTGCCAGAGAATAGCAGCAAAAAACTCGTTTCATCTAAGGCTTCTGGTATAGTCAACCCAGAGACAGCAACGATGCCCTTTGCTTTCTCTGTCCTCAAAATATATTCATTCTCATTTTCAAATGGCTGTTTTGGAGTGCTAAATCTCTACCCACACTAATTTCTAGAGGTCAGAATCTGACCCTGATTGGAACAAAATCCAGAGTCAAATATTCACACCAGAATGCTTTTACCTTGCGGTGTGTCAGAAGCCATCTCGCTGCAAATGCTTCACCCACCTTGGAGTGCAGCTTGTGGAACTGATGAGGTGAAGAGCACCGCAAGCAGCTTCTGTGCTGGTAATCACAGGATTGAAGAAACACATACATCATCTGCCACATCGGTTGGCATTTCAAGTAAAAAACCTTCACATTGTGTAAGACGTTGGACAAATGACGGCCATATGCATGTTTGTCTGGGTGCAGATGGCCCCACACTCTCGTCGAGAAGAACGCTGAGCTCGGCTCTTTTTTGCCGACAGTTTAATATTGGTGACACAGTTTATGTCCTCTGCAAAAACAATAATGGAGGATAAGGTGACATAAATTATTTGCAATTCGTTTGACATATGCAGGGCATTGTCCTTGCAATAATCACCATCAGTCTGTCAGTTTAAGATATGAACCATGCCACGGCCATTTTATATCACTGGGTTAAGCTTTCACATGCTGTAATTTTACAGATTTGTTCTTTGGCAAACCAGTGCAACACAAATCAAATCGGATTATGTTTAGTCATGTACTGTATCATGCACATTGCTTAGATAAAAAAGGCAAAACACTCGGCGAGCCACTGGAATTGTGAGGCAGCCTACCGTTTGATATCATGGGGATCTGGTCGTTGAATACAAGAGTTCGTCTACACCATTACTCAACTTTTCTCGTTCATTTTTCAAGTCGGCACGGTTATTTGCAAGACCGTTGGGCTTTTCTTACTTATTCTACAGGAAAATCGTGCTTGCAACAAATTAATCTGATGCACTTCAAACATTTCTTCTAAGATTTTTTTTTTTAGATCACTATATATACAAATATAGAAATATGTGTTTATCTCTTGGGAAAGTGTCCTTTTAGAAGTGGTAGCTGATATTTAATTATATATGTACATCTGTGTATACACATATATTTATACATCCATCCATTCATCCATCTATTCATATATGTGCATACATACATATGTTTATATAAGTTTTCTATTTAGCTAATATCATTTGATTTCTTTTCCTGTAAATGGTGATTAAATATCAAACAATGTTACCCTTGTTTTTACAGTGTAAACTAAATGCCATATGGCTTGTTTTCCTTGTTGGGCCCTGATGCCAACTGGTGTTGAAAATCTGTGCTTTACAGTTTAACCATACAGAGCAAGTGTTTTAAATGCTTTTGAATCATTGTGGTGTTGCAAGCATTTAAGCTACCTGATAAATGTGTTTCGATGACATTGCCTCAATTTTCTGGAGTTTCCAAGAGAACTATAAATTCCCCAATAGGACGTTCTAAAATCGAGTACAAAGAAATTTGTATGGAGCAGCATGATTTGTTTTCCTTTAGAAAAGTTAGTTCCATTGAGTTATATCAGCAGAACTGAATCTTCTCTTTCTATCTTCACAGAGCCCTTAAACCAAAAAGATTTATTGCATTTACATCCTTGAAATAACATATTTTTTTCCTTTGAAGGCAGCCATTATCACCAAGCTATTTTATATCTAGCCTGATAAGTGTAGTGAAGGGAAGCATTTACAAATAACTTGCTTTAATCTGCCTTCTATTCATATAGTGCAACAGGGAATTTGATGTCAGTTAAGAAGATTCCCCAATCTTTGCCTTTGTATGTAAGTGGAGCCCAAGTTGCCATTTCTTTTAGTGGCTTCAATGTAGACTGAAAATGACTAAGAAACCCCAATAATGTGTTTATTTGGAACAATTCAAATAGATTTTCTGTTCTCTCCAAGTTACCGCAGTTAAACCTAAATCTTCTCCACAATAAGTGTATTTTAATACATTTAGGCTTCTTTGAGAAGTTCCTATTAGCCCAACAGCTTGACATGGTGCTAGAGGCTATTAGTGACCTTCTTTAGAATGGTGAGCGTTAATGGTTGCTATTTGAATAGCATTGCCAATGTTCTGAATCTCAGCTGAGAGTAGTCATGAACATATTATAAATTAATGGACTTCTATAAATATTAGAATTATCTAGTTCTGTTTGGGTGCTTTGTGCTTAACTGCCCCCTATAGATTTAGATTCCTTTTTTCTGCCTTTTCTCTAGTTTGAGAAGCAAAATTCTCTTGCTTCATAGCTGATATTCATACTTTCCTCTCTCTTTTCTTTCTGCTTCTAATTCTGTTCCTATTTTTTATTATCAACCTATTTATTGCATGTCCTCATATTCATGATGCTGTGCTAGGTGCTCTCTCCAATAGCAATGCTAAATATTTAATAATAGATACTTCGTGGGTACATGGTTCCATGTTGTGTTTTTATGTCATTTCAGACATATCTAGCTCTTCATGACCCCATTTGGGGTTTTCTTGGCAAAGACATTGGGGTGATTTGCTATTTCCTTCTCTAGCTCATTTTACAAATGAGGAATCTCAGGAAACAAGGCTAACTGATTTACCTAGGGTCACACCTAGTAAGTGGGTGAGGCTGAATTTAAACTCAAGTCTTTCTGACTACATGGCTCCATACTGTTTATTATATATAGAGCTTCACAATCCAGAGAAGAAAAAAATATGCCATTATATAAACAGAAGAACAATTACAGTGGGTGTACAGCCTGCACTGAAAGTCTCAGTATAGTTTTAAGCTACTAACGTAATTAAGGCACTTTAAACTTTATCCTTAATCCTAACAAATACAATCAACTAACAAAATAGCTTTAATTTTAATCACAGCAAATAAAATAAACTAACAAAATAAACTGATTTAAGAAGTTCATCTTCTAGACACTCTGAAGAGCACTTTAAATAATATCTTATTTGCTCTCACAAGAACTCTTATTAAGTAGATACAAGAGATATTATCTCCATTTTTTCAATGTATGTGTGGGGGAAACATGCTCAGAAATTCAGTAACTTGCCTAAAGGCATACATTTATTTAGTAAGTGCCAGAGGCAAGTTTCAAACTTGTGTCTTTCCTGATACCAACTCTGTTGCTTTATCTGCTATTCTACCTCCCCTTTACTACTTCCTGATCCACACACAAAAACATAATAAGTTGACCTGTTTATTACAGTGTGAGGAGGTTCCAGGGTGTGAAATATGTGAATTTGGTTTTGATGGGGTTAATGAGAAGTAGGTATAGGGCAATTATCAGTGTGGTTTTGAAGGTTTGTGAGGAAGATATTTCAGGAACACTAAAGATTTTGGCTTGAAATAGATATTACCTACAAAAATATAGCTGCAAATAATAATAATAATAATAATATCTCACAACTAATTATACAACACTTTAAGACCTGGAAAATACTTGATCAATATCATTTTCTCATAACAACACTAGGAGGTAGATATTATTGTTATCCTTATTTACAGAAGAGGAAACTGAAGTAGACAGTTTAAATGATTTATTCGAGTTGCACATCTAATGCACATTTAATTTGAGGTGAAATTTAAATTCCAGTCTTCTTGGCTCCAGATTCCAAATAAGATCCATTAGGCAAAGCAAAACATTATCTAGGATCTCCATGAATATATTTATGCATTAATTAAAAAGCCAGAAAATAGAAACTTAGGTAAAATAATGAGAGAAAGAACTACCTGGAACATATGAAAACTAGGATGACTTTGTAGACTTCCATCTCTGATTTTGCCTTACTACTTCTCCATTTCCTAATAAGACTCACTTAAACCTCACTTAGACTTCATGATGTTTTCTCACAAGAGAAATCAAAGGAGGTGTGTTTGGATTGAATTTTTCCCCCCCTATATAAACATGATACAACTGATTCCTTTGGAAAAGGTCATATACTATGAGTTATTTTTCCAGTAATGATGGAGGTTTTCCTCTGAGCCACATCTGTCCGTATGTCTGGATCTTCTTGTGAACGATAGCATGCATTAGCTTAGATGTGATTAAATCTACAGTCTGTTATTATACAACAGAGTTTTTCTCCATGTATAGGCAATTGACATAAGCAAAGCTTCAGTCTGTATAATTTAGTCTTGTATGTATAGGGTTGTCTCAGAAATCTTAATGTAGTTTTAAGCTGTTAAGACATTAAAACTACTTAAATTTAAAACTGTACCAAAACTTTTGAGACAAGCCTGTATAATTAAATATATATATATATATATATATATATATATATATATATATATATATATATATATATATATAACATCTTTAAAAGAATACCCTTTCATTTTGAATGGGAGAAAACAGGCTTCTTAACACACACACACACAAAAAAAAACCCGTTAGGATCTTGGAAATCAGTTACTGTTGTCAATCAATCATCCAGCATTTAAGAGCCTGTTATTCACCAAGTGCTGGAGATATGAAGATAAATGAAACAGCCCCTCTCCTCAAAGAGCTTACATTCTGTAGAAGGAGACCTGTTCACACAAAAATACGCAAAATATAAGGCATTTTTTTTTTTTTTAGTGGTTCAGCAAGGGGTACTAGCAGCCTGGGAGAATCAGGAAAAGCCTTATGTAAGAGGTGGTGTTTGAGATACTTAAGTAAAATTAGGGATTGGCAGAGGCAGAGGTGGGGAAAGAGTATATTCCAGGTAGGAAGGGTAGAGGAAAGAAATAGCCTAAGCAAAGAGGAAGCAGAAAAGGTTACAAACATATACAATGGCATGGAGACAAGGTCTCATTAAGAGCTTATTGTTAAATTTTCAGTGTGAGCTTTTACACCTCAGAAATTGGCAAGCTATAAATCAGTGTTTCATATATTATTTTGTTCATTGTCTAGATTTAAAAAAGTAATGAAAATAATGTTAATAATGCACATTAAACTTGAAAGTGTGTTGTGTCTTAAATTCTCCCCCCCCCCATTTGCCCCCCAAAGCTAGTTCTTAAACAATTACCAGTACACCACTTCATGGATACTACATGGATAGAAGAGATGTATGAAGAATGGCAAGGAATCCAGTGTGGCTAGTTTGTAGAATGCATGAAAGGGAGTAATGTATATAATACCGCTGGAAAGGTAGATTATTACCACTTTGTGAAGGGATTTCAATGCCAAAAAGAATAGCTTATATTTGATTGTAGAGGCAAGAGAAAAACTACTGGAGTTTTTTCAGCAGGGGAGTGATACAATCCAATCTTTGTTTCAGTAATATCACGTTGTCATCCTGTGTGCAAGATGGATTAGTGAGCAGAGAGATTTGAAGCAGAAAGACCAATTAGGAAGCTATTGCAAGAGTCCAGATGAGAGGAGATGAACATCTAAGCTAGAAATGTGAGTGGAAAAATTAGGATGAATGGGAGAGATGGCAAAGGAGAGCTTTTAAGACTTCACAACTGTTTGGATATGTGAGGCAAGGGAAAATGAAGGTTCTAGAATTAATTCTAGTTTGATTATCTAGAAGTTCAGAAGACAGGTAAAGTTTTGGGGAAAAGGATAATGTGTTATTTTTTGGATATGTTGGGTTTGAATTGTCTGTGAAACAAGTTTGAAATGTCAAATAGGCAGATGGTAATTCAAGACTGGAATTCAGGAAGAAGATATAAGGACTACCCTTTGGGGAAGTGAGGGAGATGGAAAAAGAACTTTATAGCAAGAGAGAAAGGTTGCATCTAAATGCAAGCTAGAGATGGCTTTGATATTCTTAGGATCTAAGGAAGAGATTTAGTTTAGTCCTAAATCTCCTGATCAAAACTTATATCCTAAATCTATTCTATTCTATATCTTTTCTAACTCTCATGCACACATTGTAATAATGGCCTTCTTTACCATTCTGATCTTCCAATGTGCTTTGTAAAATAGCTCAGACTCAACTAAGGAACATTAGTAGTAAGAATACTCAGGAACAATAATAGAGTCTTAGGACTAAGAGAGGAATGATTCCTGGGTCTTCTTTTAAAGGAATTCTTTAATTGCATTGCATAACTTTGTGCATACATCTTTCACAAGAAGTAAGAATCAGTCTCTTTACTGGTACACTTATATGGTACACTTCTACACTGGTACATTTATATGAAGAGAAGTGAATGTCCTGAGAAGATTTTTCAGTTTTATTTATTTTTCTCTCATGGCAGAAGCAGGAAAAAAGTAATTTGTTCAGACTAGTGAAACTTTTGGTACTTTTCCAAGATCTAGTCTATGTTGTTTAAAAAATAAAACACAATCTGCCAAAAGAAAACTCAACCCTATCCATGAGGGCAGTATTGACAATTTCTTTACTTCCTTGTAATAAATATCACTGAGGTCTGTGGTTAAACCCTGCTAGTTGTTGTCTTGTTAGTAATACATACTTAACTGCTGTAGCCACAAAATCCTGTCTGTTTTACAAGTGTTGCTAACACAATGATCATGATTCTGCACTATATTATTAACCCAGAGGGGCAAAACCTTGAAACAATATTTATCATGCTGTTTCAGTACTTACTATGTCCTGTACTTCATGTGGACCAAACCAAGGATCCAATATTTTGGCTTCAGTATAGTTAATATGTATAAAGTATATTGGTTTCAGTCCATGGGTCACATCTGACCCTTATATAGTATATAAAGTAATGTAACATTCTTCAAACCAAAAAAAACACATATTCAGCCTCTAGATTCTCTTTCTTGAAGCAAGTTGTGTGGTCTGCAAAAAGGGAGCGTTCTTGAAATAGCAAAATTTCAGGATGACATCTAAAGACTGCATTTTATTTTGCTTTTGACTGGTAATTGATTTGTAAATTCTTTCCAGGGGCCTAATATCTTGCTAATTGTTTTCTTTCTTTCTTTCTTTCTCTTTCTTTCTTTCTTTCTTTCTTTCTTTCTTTCTTTCTTTCTTTCTTCCTTCCTTCCTTCCTTCCTTCCTTCCTTCCTTCCTTCCTTCCTTCCTTCCTTTCTTTCTTTCTTTCTTTCTTTCTTTCTTTCTTTCTTTCTTTCTTTCTTTCTTTCTTTCTTTCTTTCTTTCTTCCTTCCTTCCTTCCTTCCTTCCTTCCTTCCTTCCTTCCTTCCTTCCTTCCTTCCTTTCTTCCTTTCTTTCTTTCTTTCTTTCTTTCTTTCTTTCTTTCTTTCTTTCTTTCTTTCTTTCTTTCTTTCTTTCTTTCTTTCTTTCTTTCTAACAATGCTAGGGGAAAAGAATAGCTAATATCACAATAATCATCTTACAAATGGACAGTCAACCAAAATATGGTACAAGTAAAATTTTAAATCTTTGTTAAATTTTCAGTCATGTGTGACTTCATAACCCCATTTGGGGTTTTGTTAGCAAAGATACTAGAGTGGTTTGTCATTTCCTGCTTCCCATTGAGGAAACTGAGGCAAATAGGGTTAAGTTACTTGCCCAGGGTCATATAGCTAGTTAGTATCTGAGACTGTATTTGAACTCAGAATCTACCTGATTCTAAATTCTATGCATTATGTCACCATCTAGATTCCCTAAAAATTTTATTATGGGGTTTATTTAGAATGTATTAATGATATTAATGTGAGCAATATTAGAGGAACCAAATAACATTTGAAGGTGAAATGAAGCTGGAAAAAGATAAAATGTCACATGACAGAATTGGACCCAAGAATCTTAGCATGCTAGAACAGTGGTACTACTCTAATAAGAGGAAATGCACTAAGTTCCCTGTACTGTACCCTGCCATAATCAGACTACATCTGCAGAGGTGTGTTTGGCTTAACTTATTCAGCCATTTCCCAACTGATGGGCATCCAGTCCCAAACAAGAACATTCCAGAGCAGTGTAATCAGGGTGGTGAAAGAACCTGAAAGCATGCCAAGTATAGATCATCTATAGAAGAAGATGATATTGCTTGGCCTGAAGAAGAGAAGATCTAGAAAGGACATGAAAAGTCATCACATAGAATAGAGAATTATATTTAATTTTTTTCTGATCCTTACAGATCAGAATTAGGAGAAATGAAACAGCAAAGATTAGATTGTGCTCTCCTCAAGGACAGGGCTTGTTTTTTGGCTTCTTTTTTCTATTGCCAGGCTAAGCATACTTACTACCTGGCACTTTGTTGTTCAGTTGTTCAGTTGTGTGTCTGACCATACTGTCCATGCAGTTTTCTTGGCACAGACACTGGAGTAGTTTGCCATTTCTTTGTCCCATGGATTAAGGCAAAAAGAGGTTAACTGCTTTGTCCAGTCGGTTGTTGTCATGTTGTTACCATGTTAGAATCAAATGTCTAACTGTGACTGATCAGACCAAAATGAGTTCGGAGTGCTTTACCACAGGTCAGACACAGATAATATCTATGAACATTTGGGGTGTACTCTCTGACTTTGAGCATCTCGTGTTTCTTCTGAGCTAATCCAATTCTGCTTTGCTCACAAAGCACAGCACCTTCTCTGATGAGGGCACATCATGCTGGGCGGTCCTGTGCCAGTTTCTGTGCCTTTCATACAATCATTTCTGAAGATATTCACTATCTGAAGCAGATTTGCCCTTCCTCAGTCCAGGGCCAGCATTCTATCCACTGAGCTACCTAGCTGCCTCCTGCCTGGCACATAGTAGGTACTTAACAAATGTTTGTTGAATATTGCTTACTATGTGCAAAGCAGTGCTGAGGATACAAATAGAAAAAAGGTGAGTCAGCAGTCTCTGCCATCAGGAAACTCATATTCTAACAGAGGAAGATAATATCCATAGAAGTGTCCAGATGCAGTGTGAGTGGAAAAGCCCAGTAGTAGTAATGGTTCAATGGTGGAGCATACAAAATGGTTTGGTTAGCAAGGAATCTAGATTAGCTGATAAACCAATACATTTTATTGTCATTTCATTGTCATTAAAACCATATCTGTTTCTGACAGTGAACCAAGGATTGCGCCAAGTACTATGGGGACAAGAACTCTCTTTCCTAGGTCTTCAGTGGTTTTGTCAGCAGCAAGGATGTGGTGAATTCAGTCCTAGCATAAGCTTTGCTTATACTTGAGTTCAAATGTAGCTTCACAAGCCTACTAGCTGTATGACTCTGAGCAAGTGACTTAATTTCTTATATGATTACCTCACAGTGTTGCCAAATAAGGTAATATTTGTAAAGCACTTAGCACAATGCTTGCTTTATTCGCTTATTCCCTTCCCTCCCCCTTGGTCAACAAGGTACAATAAGCTATCCCTTAGAGAATTGTCAGGTGCACTGAAAGATTACCCAATATATTTCAGTATATTTCAGGAACAGTACCTGAACCAGATAATGACACTCTTTACAAATGAATAATATCATACATATCTCAAATAGCTGGTAGGTGCACATGAGTCACAGTACCCATTTTCTTTCCTGTTAACCATCACTGCCTGGCACATATTAGGTATATAATAAATATTTCTTGGTTGATTGATTGATTGATCCTTGTGTCATATTCTAGAAAGGAAATAGGGTTTTGATTTTGTGGTATAATATCCTGTTGTCTAAACTAAGGCTCTCATATAATGTATACACAATGATATATGTAATAGCTGTTCTCAATTAAGCAGAAAAGTGGAAAGGTACGGGATAGACATGGACTGGTCAGGGGTAATCTGAATACACAATTTAAAAAGATTACAAAATACTTCCTGAGTAGCTATTATACTTTAGCTTTTCTCCTTTTTTTCTAGGATAAATTCTTCCACATAGCATTTGAAGTGTTCCATAATGCACCTTCCACCTGCCTACCTTTCCAGACTGCTTTCAAATTGCTTGCCTTTGTGTGTTCTACAGTAGAGACAAAATTCCCCTTCCTGTTTCCTGAACTTGTCAAGCCATTTTCTGTGTCCATGTCTTTGTAAAAGTTGTGTTCATGTCTGGTACACCCTCCTTCCTTATCTCTGCCTCTAAGAATCTCTATTTTCCTTCACCTCAGAGAGGATTTCCTTCTTGATCCTTCTAGTTGTAAGTCTTTTCTCTTTTCCTGATGATACTTTCTATTTACTTATGTCATGTTCCCTCCCTCCATTCCCCAATAAAATATAAGGTCCTGAAGGGCAGATACTATTTTATTGTGTTTTGGGACCTCCAGCTCCTATCACAGCATCTTGCACATAGATAATGTTTAATAGATGTTTGATTTGAATTTTAAAAAAACTACATTATTAAAGATGGAAGATGTATATGGAAGTGCTTCATTTTAGTTCAACAGCTTGGAATTTGAGTGACCCTTCTGTGATGGCTTTGGCTTGGGGTGAACTGATTTTGTATTCACTGTCTATGCTAACCCTTCCCTCACTCAACCCACTAATTCTTCAGCTCCCTTAAATTTGATCTCCATTCCTATCATTCTACTAAAGTTATTCTCCTGGATGTGGAGTCCGAATTTGTGGGTTTAGATCATGGCTTTGTTACTTGTTGTCTATATGACCTGGGATAGTCAAACTCCTTAAGCTTTAGTTTTCTTAATAAAATGTCAGTTTGTTTTGTTTCATTTTATTTGTTTGTTTGTTTTTTGATCTTTCCAGTCTATTTCTTGACTTTTAATTTTGTGTTTAATTTTGCTCCTTGAGTTGAGGGGGTACTGTCCCAAGCTTCAGGCTTTTTATGCTGCTGTTTTCAGAGCTAATTCTACAGACCTATAAGTTCTTGGTTCTTTCAAGGAGGAGGATAAAAATGAAGGGATTGGACTAGATGATCTTTAAGGGCTCTTGCAGCTCTAAAGCAATGATCCTTTAATCACTTTCCAATCCATCTTTCATATTTAACTGCCAAAGTCATCCTTCCAGCACATAGGTCTGATATCATTCCACTAATCAAAAACTGTACCATCATTGCTGCAGCCTACTCAATGAAATACAAATTTCAGACCTTGGCATTCAAAAGTGCCTCACAATCTAGCCTTATTTCATAGTATTTCCCTTTGCATGCTATGTGATCCAGCCAAACTGGACTATTCACTTGTCACTAGTCTCTTCCTTTCTCCTGCCCTTATAAACCTTTTTAAGACACTATACACCATTTCTAAAAAAAACAACAAAAAAAAAAAACAAAAAACTTTCTCCCTACATGATTTGGACATTAAAAGTGATATCATAAGCAAATTAAGAGAGTAAGGAAAAGTTTACCTGTCAGATCTATGGAGAAGGGGGAAAAAAATCAGGACCAAAGAAGAGATAGAGAACATTATAAGATGCAAAACAGATAATTTTGATTACATTAAAAAGCTTTTGCACAAACAAAACTAATGCAACCATGATTAGAAGGGAAGCAGAAAGCTGGGAAATAATTTTTTACAGCCAGTGTTTCTGATAAAGCCCTTATTTCTAAAATGTATAAAGAAATGAATCAAATTTACAAGTGTGCATGTGCATGTCATTCCTCAATAAACAGTTAAAGGATATGAACAGTTTTCAGATGAAGAAATTAAAGCTATCTATAGTCATATAAAAATGCTCTAAACCACTATTGATTAAAGAAATGCAAATTAGAACAACTCTGAGGTACCACCTCACACCTATCAGATATGAGAGGAAAAAATGATGAATATTGGAGAAGATTAGGGGAAATTGGAACACTAATGGATTGTTGGTAGAGTTGTGAATGGATCTTACTATTCTGGAGAGCAATCTGCATATTTCCCCTTTGATCCAGCAATACCACTATTTGGTCTGTATTCCCAAAAGATCATTAAAATAGGGGAAAGAATCCATGTATATATAAATATTTATAGCAGTTCTTTTTGTGGTGGCAGAGAACTAGAAATTAAGGAGGTACCCATCAATTGGGGAATTGATGAACAAGTTGTGGTGTATGAATGTAATGGAATACTATTGTTCTATGAGAAATGTTTTCAAAAAAAAATTCAGATTTCAGAAAACCTGGAAAGACTTATGAACTGATGCTGAATGAAGTGAGTAGAACCAGGAGAATATTGCACACAGTAAAGCAACATTGTGTGATGAATCACTCTGATAGATTTAGCTATTTTCAGCATTACAATGATCCAAGACAATTTCAAAAAACTCTTGATGTAAAATGTTATCCATATCTAGAGAAAGAATTAAGGCATCTGAATAAAGATTGAAGCATACTATTTGAGCATTTTTTTCTCATGGTTTTCCCCTTTTATTCTGATTCTTCTTTCACAACATGATTAATGTGGAAATGTTTGACATGATTGTATATGTATAATCTTTATCAGATTACCTAATGTCTTGAGGAAAGGGAAAGAAGAGAAGAGAGAAAAAAATTGGAACTCAAAAATCTTACAAAGATGAATGTTGAAAACTATCTTTACATGTACCTGGAAAAAAATAAATACTATAAAGTAAATAAATAAATAAAAGACTCTCAATGATTCTACCTAAATTGGTCTACATGTTCAGTGCCATACCAATAAAGTTGCCAAAAAAATTATTTTGTAGAACTAGAAAAAATAGTAACAAAATTCATCTGGAAGAACAAAAGTGCAAGAATATCAAATGAATTCATTTAAAAAACCACAAAGGACAGTGGCTTAGCAGTATCAAATCTAAAGTGTATTATAAAGCAGCAGTCATCAAAACTATTTGGTACTAGCTAAGAAATAGAGTGGTGCATATATTGTATCTAGGATATATTGTGACATATTTAACACGTATAGGACTGCTTGCCATGGGGCGGGGGGGAGGAGTTGGAGGGAGGGAGGGGAAAAGTTGGAACAGAAGTGAGTGCAAGGGATTATGTTGTAAAAAATTACCCAGGCATAGGTTCTGTCAATAAAAAGTTATAATTATTAAAAAAAAAAAAAGAAATGGAGTGGTGGATCAATGGAATAGGTTAGATACAAATGACACAATAATCAATGTCTATAGTAATCTAGTGTTTGATAAACCCCCAAACTCCAGCTTCTGGGATAAGAATTTACTACTTCACAAAAATTGCTGGGAAAACTGGAAAATAATATATCTGTCAGATACTTGGTGTAGACCTAAAATTCATACCCCATACTAAAATAAGGTCAAAATGGCTACATGACTTGGGCATAAAGAATGATACCATAAGTAAATTAGGAAAGTAAGAGATAATTTATGTATTAGATCTTTGGAGAAGGGAGAAATTTATGACCAAAGAAGAACTGGAGACATTATGAAATGCAAAATGGACAATTTTGAGAACATTAAATTTTTTAAAATTTGCACAAACAAGATTAAAAGGGAAGTACAAAGCTGGGGAATTTTTTTTTTTTTTTTTTTTTTGCAGCTAGTGTTTCTGATAAAGGCCTCATTTCTAAAATATATAAAGAACTGTGTCAAATATATAAGAATATAAGTCATTCCTCAATTGATAAATAGTGAAAGGAAACACACTATTTTCATATGATAAAATTAATCCATCTACAATCATATGAAAAAATGCTCTAAATAACTGTTGATTAGGGAAATTAAAATTAAAACAATTCTGAGGTACCACCTCATACCTTTCAGATTGGCTAAGATGATAGGAAAAGATAATGATAAATGTTGGAGGGGATGTGGGAAAACTGGGACACAAATGCATTGTTGTTGTGAAATGATCCAACTATTCTGGAGAGTAATTTGGAATTATTCCCAAAGGACTACAAAGCCTTGATCTAGCATTGTCACTGCTAGGTCTGTATCCTAAGGAAATCATAAATCAGGGAAAAGGAACACATGGGCAAAAATGTTTGTAGTAGCTCTTTTTGTGGTGGCAAAGAATTAGAAAATGAGTAGATGTCTAACATTTGGGAAGTGGCTGAATAAGTTATGGTATACGAAAGTAATGGAATATTATTGTTCTATTAAAAAAAATGATGAGCAAGCTGGTTTTAGAAAGGCCTGAAAAGATTTACATGAACTGATGATGAGTGAAACACGTAAAACCAGGGCTACATTGTATACAATAACAGCAAGATTGTGTGATGACCAACAATGAAAGACTTGTTTCTTCTCAGTGGTTCAGTTATCCAAATCAATTACAATAAACTTTGGATAGAAAATGCCATTTGCATCCAGAGAGAGAATATGGAGACTGAATGTAAATCAATACATGCTATGTTCATTTTTTTTTCTTTTTCTTCTGTTTTTTTTTCCCTCATGGTTTTCCTTTTGTTCTGATTTTTTCTCCCAACATGAATCAAAAAGAAATGTGTATTAAAAATTAATGTATTTATATATATACATTAATACACATTTCAGAAAAAAAGAAAACAATAAAAACGAAAAAAAAATCTCTCTCCATCTCTGCCCCATATCTTTAAAAACCCACTATGATTACATGAAACTTTCCCCATACTTCCAATTATATATAATTCCTCTTTTCTTGAATCCCTTGGACCACTATTTGACTTCATCTAGTCATTTAATAATTTCTACATAGTTATTTGTGTATATATTCTCTCTCCCCTACCCAACTTTTGCATACTGAAAACACCTTGAGGTCAGGTACTATACTGTTTTTCATCTCTACGTCACTAAAGCCATCTCTCTTTCTTGCTCATAGTAGGTTCTTAATAAGTATTTTCTTTTTTAATTGAATTATGACTAGGAGTGAGGAGATCTGCTTCTAATTAGGTGCTGAGATCTTTGGTAAGTATTTTCACCTTTCTGGGCTTTAGTTTCTTCATCTATAAAGCGAAGAATTTAGATAAAAAGACCATTAAAGTTTCTTCCAGCTCGTACACTCTCTTGAGTCTACAGACCTAATTCTGAAAGTTTAGCTGTCATACTGTTGTGTAGGCCACCACCAATGTTCACCATGCTGAGATAATTGAACTCTTATTTAAAACACATTTACCTTTCAGAAACTAATGAAAACTCGAGTGATTTTTAGTCAAACTTCCATGTGCTGCTGGATTGAGAAATGTTCCATATGTCTCCCACATGCTGGTGATTTATGCAAATCCCAAGGAAGGCATTTTCTTTTCCCAGATTTTAGAGTGGTTTTTAGGATGCAAAAGTACTCTCATTTTATTGATTCTGACTTTAAGTATTTCAAATGGCATCATTCTGAAAGCTGGCCATAACCATTTCTATTCAAGAGACATTCTTCTTCTCCTTTGTGATTTGTGTGTTTGGTCATGGTATCCCAAATGATAGTCAGGGATGGTGAAGTTCACTATTCTCCAAACAAGTGACAACCTAGCATTTGTAAAGGATGTTCAGCCTTCAAAGAGTACTACTGCTCAGGGTTAGAGGAATAGTACTATTTGGACACTATTCCAGCATGTATTTTTGTCATTTTCTTATTGTTATTGTTATATATTTAGTTACATCAATTAGGGAGACAGTACAATCCAACTGTGGCTTCAGGAAAGCTACAGCTGCTGCCAATAAACCTAAAAAAGGCCCCAGTCTTGTCCCACTATATGGCAACCTTTTCAGAAGCATATACAATTTAGCAAAAAACCAAGCCCCTCCACTGCAATTTTGGTTGGTTCATTATATTGTAGTGGTAGAGCTGTGTGTTGTAAAGAAAGAAAACAAGAAAGTCATAGGAGGCCTTGTTGTGGAAGAGCATCATGGTTGGAGGTGTAGAATCCCCAAGTGCCATTCTTACGTGCCTGTGTTAATGTTATTTTGTGTTGTGTGTAGCAATACTGGGAAAATTTTGTGTGTAGCAAACTGCCTGAGGTCCCAAGTACAGTAAACCAAGAAATCTGAGAAACAATGACTCAGTCTCATTAGAACAAAGAAAGTGGAATCCTTGTCAGTAACTCCTGAGTCCTTCCCTGCTCTCTTAGGAATTTCCACGCCATAAGTTTTGAGATCTTGACAATGACATAAACCAGTTGGGCAATATCCTCAAAGAAATAGCAAAGGAGATGAGTGCCTTATAGCTTTAATGTCAATTGCCACTGAATGGCCCTAGTATGTTCCCTTAGAAGCGTGAGAATTATGATTGGCACCTGATGGTCCTTCTAGACCAGGATTAATCCTGAGGTATTTTGTTGATAAGTCAGTTTCATAGCTACAGGTTAATGGGATCAGCACAGTATTTGGTACACGGTAATCAATTAATAAATACTTGTTAATTAATTATGGACAACTAGGTGGTGTAGTGAATAGACCTCTGGGCTACTCTTACCGACCTTCATTTCTTATAATGGTCCTGATGTGATCATTAAAGATTCTGTGACCTATGAAACATGCTTTCACAACAGACTGTTTCATTTGTCATCATACTTTCAATCATGGGCATCTCTTTCATTTCTTGGCACTTTTTTCTCACTATCTACATTTAGGCTAGAGAAAATTCTCTTATCCAGGGCAAATGGTTCTTGACATATTGCTCACTGTGCCTTCTATGCTTTATGTCTTGACTCAGATTCATGTTACCAACAAGCCAGAATATGCTCTTATTTATATTGTCCTAGATTATTCTTGAATACTTCAATATTATTAGAATACTTTGCAGTGCTCTGTTTAGAGTTGGATTACTTTGTAAATACCAATGGTTGTTAACTGCATGAAAATGAACCACTGAGTTCCTGGAGACCTTTTCTTATTTGATGACAACTTTCATTGTTATGACAGCTGACCAACATCTAAATGATTTGTAATTTCTTTTCTTAATTGCATTTCATGGGTTGGAGATCATCTATGGAAGATTTAAAGTAAAAATATGGGCAACAGTGTCACCAGATGAAAAGTTATAAAGGGCTGACAATCTGTATAGATGGAGGAAGTGCAGCACCCTGAGGAAATCTCTGCTTATTTGAAGGCTACTAAGCAATATACATTTCTGCCTCCTACACTAAGAAAAGATTCATTTTATAATGATGGGTAGAAAGGTCATGCTGATGCTTAGAGAATAGGGAGGCTCTGAAAGGTAACTGAGGTCAGATTTAGATTCATTACCAACTCCACTAATGAGAATGAGTATTTTATAAAACCTATTAAATGTTTTATGGAGAGGTAAACCATAGCATATGACCTGTTGCAACTTTGTACTTCAAGAACAATGGATTGTTACAAATAAATGAAATCTACTTCAGGAAGGAAGGCCTTCTAGCAACATTAGAATTGTACTCTCCAAACTATATATATATAATTAAAGCTTTTTATTTTCAAAACATATGCATAGATAATTTCAACATTCACCCTTACAAATCCTTGTGTTACAATTTTTCTCTCTCTCTTCCCTGCATCCCCTTCCCTAGATGACAAGTAATCTAATATATGCTGAACATGTGCAATTCTTCTAAACATATTTCCACAATTATTGTGCTACTCAAGAAAAATCAGATCAAAAAGGAAAAAAAAATAAGAAAGAAAACAAAATGCAAGCAAATAACAACAAAAAGAGTGAAAATACTATATTGTGATCCATATTCAGTCCCTACACTTCTCTCTTTGGGTGTAGATAGCTCTCTTCATCACAAGACTATTGGAACTGGCCTGAATCATCTTATTGTTGAGAAGAGCTATGTCCATCAGAACTGATCATCATATAATCTTGCTGTTGCCATGTACAATGTTCTCCTGGTTCTTCTGATTTCACTCAGCATTAGTTCATGTAAGTCTCTCCAGGCCTCTCTGAAATAAAACTGCTGATCATTTCTCATAGAACTATAATATTCCATAAGACTCATAACTTATTCAGTCATTCTTCAAGTGATGGGCATCCACTCAGTTTCTAGTTTCTTGCCTACAAAAAGAGCTGCCACCAACATTTTTGCATATGTAGGTTCCTTTCCCTCCTTTATGATCTCCTTGGGAGACAGGCCCAGTAGAAACACTGCTGGATCATATGGTATGCACAGTCCAAACTATATTTCTAAAAAACTTTATTGCCAGAATAAAGTTAAGCTTTGATCCAATAATTTTGTTACTAAGCATATACCACCAAAGAAATAAAAAAATAAAAGGAAGTCCTAAATCTAACCAAAGAATTTGTAAGCAGCACTTTTTGAGGTAGCAAAACAAAATCAAAAACAAGGAAGAAAACAAATTCAAAATAAGTTGGGTGCATGTCATTTGGGGGAGTGGTTGAACAAATTATAGTATATGAATGTAATGGAATATTATTAAGTAGAATTCAAGGAATTCAGAGGAATATGAGGAAATATGTATGAACCCAAAAAGAGTGAAATAAACGTAACTAGGAGAAAAATATACATGACTACAAAAATGTAAATGAAAGCAACACAAAATGACAACTAATAATCAATTCAATGGGTGGTACTGAATCAGAAGTCAGATGATATGATTTCCATAGAAACCGAATGGATCAAATGTGGATTGACATAATTACTGTAATGGTCTGTTTTGCTTGAAAGTTTCTCTTTGTTCCAAGGGAAAATTCAAGATTGAAAGGAAAGAATATATATAGAATTGTGACCTATAATATGTAGACATTAGTTTATTCTTTTTACAAATATAAAGACCTCACTTAGGGAGGAATCATTAGTAAGAGTAATTTACATGCTTATAAACACAATAAAGGTTTTTAATTTATAAGAACACATGTTTGTATGCAGCACAAGATTCTTTTGTAACAAAGGCATCTTATTTTGTTCATTAATTAGACTACAAAATGTCAGAGGAATGGTATAAGTTGCTCTTGATCCAATAACAAATGCTCTGACTCTCTAAAAGCACCAAAACATAACTTTTTTCCCCCACAAAATGGAAGTGGAAGGGCTGCTGAAAGAGTTGTTTTATCTAACTGCTGGATTCTGCTTGTCCTCAAAATGAACATTAGACTATGAGTTCCATGAAATCAGGGATTGTCTTTTGCATTTCTTTGTATTCTCAGTGACTCAGCTTAAAGTATATATTTGTTGACTGGACTTTGATCTTTTAAAAGGTTGATTAAGGATAACGTTTTCACTGGGATTAGGTCTTTACTGGAATACTCTGGACACTGATGATGCAATCAAATGAGATTAAAATATGTAAACCATTTTATAAACATCAATGCCACTTTATAATATTACTATTCTTGTTTTCATTTTTTATTGGAGTTCTGATGGAAATGTTCCTGTGGAAAAAATTGTTTTACTGATATTTTTCTTTTATTTAGATTCTGTGAATTTAATTAATGATCAGAATAAGATGCCTTTGTTACAAAAGAATATTATGCTGCATACAGATGTTATTACAAATAAAAAACCCTTATTGTATTTGTAAGCATGTTAGTTGTTAATAATGATGTGTATAAGTAAATAAAGTAACTATCTTTTATAATTAAATTAAAATTTTGATATGTTCGGCTATTTTCTATAAATACATCTTTGAATTCCTGTAGCAAACAGGATGACAGAAATGGTATGTACATCCTGTTTCACGTCATGAAGACTCAGACAAACAACTCAGCAACAACCAGAGCTAGATGTATCCATCTCTTTAATAGGGTCATACTCAAAAGCATATGTAACCAACATGGCTCAGGTATCCAAAGTTGCCAAATCCTGATGAGAAAGGTAATAGGGGAGAATATTGAGCATCAGGGTAAAATGGAGAAGCTGGATCACTTTCTAGATCTTCTTAGTCAATGAATAATAATGTGTCTTTAAAAATGAAGTTTGAAAACTGTGGCGAATTCTTAGACCAGCCAGCATATACAAAAGTAAATATAAAGACACATTCCAAAGCCAAACATAACTAATATTTAAATCATCTGTGTTACTGCTGAATGCCTTACTGCAGATTATTCACAGATATTATTATTAATTCTTTTAGTTGAATACTTCAAGGATTTGTAATTTTCCCAGAGCTTGAAACTCCAGCCTCACTGTGACTTATAGAAAAATTGTAGAAACTTTACTAAGAAGTTACTGAGTTATTTAAGTTAAGTGATTTGTCCAAAGTCCATTGGATTTTGTCAAAGAGGTGATTTGATTCCAGGCTTCACTCATTCCAAGTCTTGTTCTTTATTACCTCTTTATCCTTTTAAAATGACAAAATTTTATTTCATAGATTCTGTTGGCTAGCAAACAGATTTTTGCCAAGCAAATATCTTTTTAATTGCCATAAGACAGGAGAGATATACTGTTAAATATTCCACCATAGGCAGAGTCAAAAATGCAGTGAGGAAGAAGTTGAAATGGTGGTATTTTCATGCTATTTTTTTCTTTATATCATTTTCTTGGCTTTAGAACCTCTCTTTCATGTCAACCAACTATGTTGCCCTTCTGAATTATTGGCATTTCCCCTATACTTCCAGGCCCTGTGACTCTATGCTTGTAAGCCTTGAGCTTTGTTCTTTTTCTCCTTAATTCTGGACTCTAATATCACACTATAGGAATAGAAGTTTTCTAAAATATAAATTACTGAAGGCTGAAAATTCATTAAGTTTTAGGTTTTCAGTGTAGAATTATGATTGAATTTTGTAGCTGGAAAGAAGTCATTTAGTCCAACCCTGTCATGTTCCAGGGGATATGCAAAAAAAGGTCACTTCTTTTTCTCAGCAGATCTATAGAGCATATTTAAAGACCGAAAGAATCTTAGAAATTAGGTAGGCCATTACTTCTGTCTTTTACAAATGAGGAAGTTAAGACTTGCCCAAAGTAACACAGTTGGTATGTAACTGAACCTGGATTTAAACCCGTATGTTCAGATTACAAATACAAAGTTCTGTTATATCGTACTGTCCTATAACTTTAGAATAAGAGATGAAAACTGTGAATGACTTAGCAATTCTAAGTAACATAAAGATCCAAGACAGTTTGAAAAGACTCATGATGATGAAAAAAATGCTATTTATATCCAGAGAAAGAAGTGATTGAGTCTAAATGCAGGTCAAAGCATACTATTTTAAATTTCTTTTGTTTGTTTGTTTTAGTCTGCATTTTCTTTCACAACATGACTAATATGGAAATGTTTTCTATGATTATACATATACAATGTATTTCAAATTGCTTACCATCTTAGGGAAAGGAAAATAAGGAATAGAATTTTGGAAGGGATAGAATTCAAAAATAGGAATGTTAAAAATTATTTTTACATGTAATTAGGAAAAAATAAAATATTATTCAGAAAGAATAAGGGATAATTTTACAGCAGTGGTAGCATGACTCCAGAGCCACATCATTAATAAAAGAGTCCCATGTCTATGCTGTCTTATGGAGTTAATATAATTTAATATTCTAACCCAGAAATTAAAGGTCATGGAAGAGAGCCACAGGTTATATATGAATGAACATTTGTAGATCAAAAGTCTCAGTCTGAACATCATTGCTTTATAGAGTAAGCATGTATTTGAATATATTGAGACTATAACTGTAGGCATTAAAAAAATAACAGCGAGGAAGTAGTATCATAAATTGTTTGGTTTGATATATAATGTTTATTTATGCTGGATTTGCGAAAATCCTCTCAGTTCTTCTTCTTGTTCTTTTCTTCTTCTTCTTCCTCCTCTTCTTCCTCTTTTTCTTCTTCTTCTTAGACCTAGAAATAAAAATAAACATTGATGTTTATTCTTCAAACATCTTGTCTTGTTCTTCAAACAGCTTGTCTAAAAAGTTGTCTAACTTTTTTGTCTAATGTTTTTAGACTTGTCTGAAAATGTTGATTAGTTTTTAATCAGTCTAAAGCAAATCTGTAAGTATACTTTTAAATAAACAAAGATAAGCAGGACATACCTTTAAGAGTCTTCTTTGTTCCAGTGTGATTGGATTTGAGTCTTTTCTATGGCAGAAAGCATAGGCGACCTTCAGCCATGAGTTAAATCCCCATCTTATGGTCACCATTATTCCTCTTGTTTTGGTTGTCTTGATAACTGATTATAAACACTAATCTATGGAGGACAGAGAGTAAAGTCTGTATGATAGATTACCATTGGCAAACTGACTGCCCAGTAGTTCTTACTAGCTCTAATTAAAGGAAGACTATGTCGGGGGTCCCAGGCAGAGATGACAATAGGGCAGCAGTCCCTAAAATAGCTGCAAAGGAAACAAATTCATTTGACTGATTGCATGATGTCTGAATTAATGGCCAGGAAATGAGCTATTATTGCATACTTACTGCTAAGCTATTTGATAAAGCTCTCATTTACTTGAACTTGGGGAAATGTAAGCTGGGGAAGAGGGCCATTGCTCAGTTGTTGCTTGGTGAATATAATGCCAATTCTAATAGTGCTTAAACTTAGGAAAAAACATACTTTCTATTCCTGCCAATTTATTATTGAAGTTTCTAAAATAAGTGAGTTTATGAAAGTCATTGCATAAAATATGTAGTTATTAGCCAATTATCGATTAGCAAGAAATAGTTTTATGTCCAGTTGCTATCTAAATAGCTGTTTTTATTCTGAAAGATTCAAAGATCTTCCATAATTTAAACTCTTTTTACAATATTCTTCTTGGAGAAATAAATGATAAATTTTATCTTGCCCAGCTAATTTAGTAGATTAAAACACTATGCAAATGAAGCCAAGGTCATGGGTTGCATTCCTCTATTGAGCACTTAGCTATGCTCTGTTCCATGCCCACAAACCTGCACTCTTAACCCCAGTCAGCTATCTTGCAAATGCCTGCAGTTCATCACAAGGGCAGCTGGAAAAGAAAAAAAAAGTGAGTGGATCGCTGCAAATACTCCCTGCTAATGCTTAGACTAAACCAAAGTGCGTACCCTACTAATTACGGGTCAGAAATTTTATCATCATCTACCAATAACATTTTGCCAACAGGGAAATGGAGACACAAACATGTTCAGTGGCTTTCTCAGAGACACAAAGCAACATGCAAATGGAACTGGGAACAGAATCCAGATGGTCTGATTTCTCACTCTGATAAATTTTCACATTTTGTGTGTGTCCCTTCAATACCAAAGTGCCAGAGCATTACTGAGAGGTTCTTTGGGGAAGAATGTTCCATTGGGTAGCCACATTTTCTTCTGTCCTTTAGTATGAAGTCATATATGTAAATTCTATTTTAAATGGCTTTATCTTTTTTCTATATCTATATCCATTCACACAGGCAGGCATATGTAAGTGAGTGTGTGTGTAGTTATCCCTTCCACACTATAACTTTCTCCATCATGATTTTGAAGAATGGTGGGTTGAGGTAACTTGAATGGGAATTTGGGGGAGCTTTGAACAAGCCACAGATGACAGAAAAATTTAGAAATTCAGAATTATGCACTTCAGGGACAGAAAAGGATAACTATGTAAATGTATATATATGTATATATATATATATATATATACATATATATACATACATGTAGATGTACATAACCCCCACTGAAGCTGAAGTTGCCTTGGTTGTTATTGTTATGTATCATTTCAGTCTTGTCTGATTCTTTGTAATCCCATTTGAGGTTTCTTTGGCAAAGATACGGGAACAGTTTACCATTTCTTTCTTCACTTCACAGATGAGGAAACTGAGGCAAACAGAGTTAAGTCATACAGCCAGGAAGTGTCCAAGGCCAGATTTGAACTTAGATCTTCTTGACTACAGGCCTGGTGCTATATCCACTGTGTCATGAACTGCCCTAAGAATTATCTTTGTGACTTGCTTAGTTAAATAACCATAGGACTTCAACTAAATCTTCCTTAATGCTGAATTGGTATTTATACTACAGCCTCTGTTCCGCACTACAGTGTGATAGGTCAGGTCAGCTTTAGTGGAGGTTATGTATGTGTGTATGAGGGTACATACGTATACACGTCCACATGCATGGCTACACACATATGTATATATAAACATGTGTATGTATATATAGAAACATCTGTCCACTCCATACACATATACTTTAAAACTGAGGTTGGATTTTCCTGATTCCCTCTAAACTGACAGGTTTGCTTTCATTTCATAACAAGTTGGGGCCCAAGGTACCTGACAAATCTCTCAGTACCCCTGGCTTCCCCATTGATGTCCCTCATTGTTTCTCCCGGACACAAATGACAGTTCTGGGCAGAGCTTGGAATAGGAGAGTCTCGCCAGGGAAAGATGGACAAGAGAATGGTAAAGGCTGGGGGCAGCTGTTGGAAACTCCACTTTCTTCTTTTAGGGCCAGCAACCATTCATCACCTTCTCCTCTCTACCTCCCTCTCATCATCCTCTCCTTCCCTTATCTTCTCATTTATTCAGCTCCCACCATATGCACAGCACTGGGTTAGATGCTGAGATGGATGTAAAAATCAATGTAAGACATAGCCCCCTGCCCTCTAGGAACTTACATCTAGTGGAAAAGACAAGACACATGAAACAGGTAGCTAACAACATGATTAATTGCTAAAAATGGATAATACAGACAATAAGCACTCTAGAAGATCAGAAAGGGAGAGACTCGCATAGACCCTGGCTGAACCAAGGAGATGGGGCCTGAGCTGTAGAGTTTAGGAAAGGCAAGGTTCAAACAAATAGGGGATATCAGGCTGAGGGGAAATATTAGCAATGGCTGCAGGGGTCCTCAAACTATGGCCGTGGGCCAGATGCAGCAGCTGAGGACGTTTATTCCCCTCTCTCAGGGCTATGAAGTTTCTTTATTTAAAGGCCCACAAAACAAAGTTTTTGTTTTTACTATAGTCCGGACCTCCAACAGTCTGAGGGATAGTGAACTGGCCCCCACTGGCCCCCTATTTAAAAAGTTTGAGGACCCCTGGTTAAGTTTAAAGGACAGTCAGATGGCACATTGGAGAGAGTGCCGTTTCTGAAGTTAGAAAAACTTAGCTCCCTGAGTTCAAATGCAGCCTCAGACATTAGCTGTGTGACCCTGGGAAAGTCAGGTAACCTTGTTTACTTCAGTTTCCTCATCTGGAAAGTAAGCTGGAGAAAGAGATGGCAAAGCACTTCAATATCTTTGCCAAGAAAAGCCCAAATGGGATCCTGACTGAAGAACAAAATCTCAATTGTTATCATTTTCAACAAGAGCCAAATTTTTTTCTGCCCACTCAGGACACCTTGAAATTGACAGGAGTTCAAATGGATGGAAGTGGAATTTCTCTAGAATCAGGTAGCTTTAAGAACTCTAATGAGTGTGACTGGCTCATGCCCTAGACAGCAAGCTCCCAGGAGCCATTTACTCCCTTGGAGCTCCAGTAAAAATGGACTGGTTGTCTCCCAACCCCCCCCTCCCCCCAAACTGCTGTATTTTTTTTTTTTAACCATTGCTGTTGATCCTCAGACTGAGAGAGGTCACCAAAAACTCTCTCACCTGTCAGGACATTCCATTAGGAGCCAATCAGACTGTGCAAAGAAGACATCTAAAAACCTCAGTGAATTGATGGATATGTTTTTAGTCATCTTAACAAATATTTCTGCCTTTTTTTCCCTTTCTACCTTACAATTCCTTTATATTGTCTAGATGAAGCCTGAAAGAACCTTGGCTGCCAACCTCAATGGCTTTTTATAATAGTATGTTTTTAAAAGCATTTTTTTCTATTACAAATGTCAACTGCAAAATTAATAGTTAGAAAAATGGTAGTGAATGAAAACTTTCAGGATTATAGGATGATAGATTTTGAACTGGAAGGGACCTTTGAGGCCTTCTAGTCCAATTCATTCAATTTTACAGATGAGGACATTTGAGGTTCGGAGAGTTAAATGATTTGCCTTGTGTCACACAGTCAGTGTCAATGGCAGGATTTGAATCTAGCTCTAACTGGCTCCAAGTCCAGCATACTATCTTCTGTGCCATATAGGCTTCTCTAGAGCCTACTTTATATATGTAAAAATACAACTAGAAAAATAAAAGCCAACCTAATTAGAACTTAAAACTTTAGGTCATGGATTGATTTAGATTTAGAGTTTCACAATATCTTTTAAAGGTCACTTCGTCCAATCTCCACATCTTCCGAAAGGTTAATGACTTATCCAAGGTAAACAGTACAGGGTAGAGCTAGATCTGAAACCAGATCCTCTGACTCAAAAAATAATAATGATAATAAGCTGATGTTCTTTCTACTGTACCATACTTTCAGATGAGGATTCTGAGTAAGGATTATGTTTTGACTGATCATAGGAACATAAGCTCTTTCCTAATTTTCAGTAATCAAACTAATAATCAGTTTCTTTGATAATTTTAATTTTAAATTATATAAAGTCAATTCAATTAAATGAACACTACACATGTTTTAAGCTCTAGAGGTACAAAGGTAAAAAAAAAAGATTCAGTTCCAGCCTTCAAAGAGCTTACAACTTAATGAAGGGAGGTGGAAGTGGGGGCAGAAATGAAGAACCCAGTTACAAGGAAGAAGGCAATAAATACAAAAGAGAGAGAAACAGAGATACAGAGACATAGAGATAAAGACAGAGACTGCCCAAGGCATAAATAGACAGAGAAAGATGAGAGAGAGGAAACAGAGGGGAAGAGAGAAAGAGAGAGAGAGAGAGAGAGAGAGAGAGAGAGAGAGAGAGAGAGAGAGAGAGAGAGAGAGAGAGAGAGAGAGAGAGGAATATAAGAGAATGATCATTATAACACTAAAATAACTCCTGAAAGGTCATATGGTCAAGTCTTATATAAAGGTAGTTCAGCAATTAAAATACCAAGGATGGGGGGCTATTTATACTAATTTCCCCTCTTCAGAGATGGGAATGCCTTAGTATTAGTTATTCATACACTTTTATTGTTTCTAAATTTTTCCTCAAATTGAATATTCTCTCATTGCATTAAGATAAAAAAAATCCATCTTCCATTTGAAGAAAAACAGGAGCCAAAACCCTCTGTCTGTTCATCTGCTAATATTCAAAGGATGGGAGAGGGGCTGGGATCTACTGAATAGAGTCATTTCTAGTTCTATAAAATAGAGTGGTTTTCAAGTTGTGCATTGTAATCCCGTGAGCTTCTGCAATCCTTAGGAGCCTTGTCACCATTATAGATAGAGGGATATTTTAGTATTGAAACACAAATCTCATCTTTGGAAAGTGATCTTAACTGCACTCCCTAAAGATTTCTGGAAAAAAATTCAGGTTAACAGTATATTCATACTTCAAAAGTCCAGGACTAAGTCCATCCATCATATATTTGACTGAGACAAAGCAGTCACAATTATCTCCTTTTGGTTGATTACCTCTTATTTGCTCATTAAATGCCTAGAGCATGAGCTCCTTTGGGAAGTAGTGAGTCCCCCCTCATGGAAAATCTTTAAGCAAAAATTGGATGGCTACTTCTCCAATGTGTTGTAGGGGCTTCTTTTTCAATTATGAACTGGACCAGAATGACTTTGGGCAAATCACTGAGACAGAGAAGCCAAGCTTTCTCATCTGTAAAAGGAGATGGTTATGTTAGATGGACCAAAAGAAGACATAACTATGAGCCTATAAACTCAGATTCTGGGATTTTTCATTAAAAACAATCCTAAGATCACAGTGACTCCTGCTGAAGAAGACAGATGTTAGAAAGACTTCTTACTGTTACCCAGAGAGCAGATTAAGCACATTAATGATAATAAATCATTTTATTTATAACTACTTATTGAAGCTTTGGGGATACTTCATGTACCACTAAAAATACAAGACATTTATCTCTTTAAAAATGTGAATGTGAGAACAAAGAGTTTTCTAAAAGCATGGAACCATTAAACAGAATGTCAACTGGCAAATAAAACATGATTCCCTAATGCACTTGTACAATTTTGTAACTTTTTTTTAGTTGTTTCCTTTTCTTGGTTTAAAATTAAGGCATCTGTGCTGAGACAGAGATCCTGAGGGAGAACTCACACCCGCTAAGTAATCTCACATGTTGTTTCTGGGTCTACAGCATGATGTCACAAATCCCCAAATCATAATTCACATTGTTCCTCCTTCCTTAGAACATCCTGAAACTTACAATTTACATTTTTCAGACCCTCCTCTTGCAGGCACCCACCAGCCTCTTTCCCTTCACTAAACAGCTACACACACTACAAAAGTACACGCCAACACTTAATCAACAAAAGAAAGTTACCCTTGATATCCTGTTTGCAGGAAAAACGAAAATGTCCCTTTAGATTTCAAGTAATGGACTCATAAATGGACAGATTGAAGCTGATACTGACAATGTGCATTCTGATACATGGACATATCAAATATCTCTAGGAAATAACTGAGATAACTTATGTTAATACAAGTCAGAATTGGGTTTTAAAGTACTATAAATACACATGTTATACAGAAACAGATGAGATTAGGGTCTGCTGCAAGGTTCAGCTGTTTATAGTTAAGATGGAACCCCAGGTGGAAGTCATGACTTGTAGTTCCCATATAAAGAAAAATGTACAAAAAGAACTATCCCCAAAGTGGAATAGCCTCAGGTGTCAGGTGTTAAAGGTTGGACAACCACACTGGGGATATCATAGAAAGCATTCCTGTTTGGGTATAGTTTGGACAATGAGGCTTAGCCTGGCTAAAGAATGACATTTTTTTTTTTTTTTTTTTGGTACTAGGAGCCAGGGGAAAAAAGAAAAACAACTTATTTTGTCCTTGGATCAGAGTGGCTACACCTGTGAGAAATTGTAATTTTACAATATATTGCCTTTTCATCTGCAAATGAAAGGTTGTATTCCATGGTGATTAGTGGTGGATTTTTTTGGGGGGGGGGGAGAGAAGTGGGGAATAAATTGAGCATGGAACCTTAAGTGAAGGTTTGCCTTTTTTCAGTATTTTAAAGGGCATTGGCTTGCTGAGGTTTAGTTTACTTGAGTTGAGTGAACAGTTTGCTCCCAGGATTTACATGAGTCACCCTCACTTATTACAGCATTCAGGGGGGAAAAAAAGGCAAAGGTCTATTTTCACAGCATTGCCCTCTACTGTCCTACCAGGTTCACTGCTCATTCACAGACATGGAAGGGGTGATGGAGAAAACATTGTACATACAAAGTCAGACAGGACCTTAGATGTCTTCTAGTTCAACCCTCTCATTTTATAGATGAGGAAACAAATCTAAAGGTATGAAATGATTTTTACCTGAGGTCACCTGGGTAATAAATAAGAGAACCAAGAATTGAATACAGGTCTAGTGACCCCAGAATCAATGGAAAAGTTCAGTGCCCTTTCCACTAAATCTGTCACTGTCTCTTGGCTCATGATTTTGCCCACTACTCTTCTCCCCCTAAAAAGGGCCCAATAAACTGGATACACATCAACCCCTGCTTATGAAAAATTCCCTTAAGTGGACATTGGCATAGGAACACAGCTCCCAGAAGCCATCTTTCCCCTGTACAATTGGAAAACAATAGTGGTGACTACT
The DNA here is from genome assembly GCF_902635505.1 of Sarcophilus harrisii. Taxonomy (NCBI): domain Eukaryota; kingdom Metazoa; phylum Chordata; class Mammalia; order Dasyuromorphia; family Dasyuridae; genus Sarcophilus; species Sarcophilus harrisii. The sequence goes on along the minus strand of NC_045428.1, from coordinate 396,447,865 downwards.
TTTATGTCATGGGAATCCAGGAACAGAAACTGAATTTCCCGATTAGTTGCAGATGCCTTTCTGCCCTCTCTAGCTGGATGTGTTTTAGTTTTAAGAGAACATTTTCAGACCATTAATCCCCAATACGGTTTGATGCCTTTGGGCTGTGAGGCTTGAAATTATGGAGAAGCCTGAATAAATGTTTAAAAAAGAAAATGAAGACTATAAAGTTAACTTTTTCCCCTTCTTTTGCAGAAAGTTTGTGTGTGCATTTAATGTTGCTTTCAGCAATGTTCTAGCTCAAAATTTCTGCAGCTGTTGAAGCCTCCAAAGACTGTGCATTCTGGCCTATTGAACATGTTTGACCCGTCAAGAGAGGGTGGGAGTGGGGGATGGGGAATGGGGAAGGAGGAAAATGACCCCTTTCTGCTCTCATTTAGAGTTTTAAAATAGTCCCAAATGACAAGCTTGCATTATAAACTATAACAACTCTTTTGATGAATGAATAATATTTTCTTATGTGCTCCCAAAAACATCTTCACAGCCTGTTTTTTATGATTTAATGGGTGAGGAATAAACACTTTAAAAGTCCCTAGCCAAACATTTTTAGGAATTGACAAAATAGAACTTTTACTACATGGCTCTGGGTAACCTTAAGCCGGCCAAAACTCACTCAGAAATGATTAATGAAGGAAAAGTTTTGTTGGCTCAATCACTGATTTAGGGCTAGCAGGACCTTAGAGGCCATCTGATCTAATCTTCTCATTTTATAGGTGAGGAAATTAAGATCCTGAGAGAGGAAGGAACTTCTCCATGGTCACATCATTGGTGACAGAGCCCAAGATTTCAACCTAGGTCCTCTGACTTTTTTTTTGACCAGTCAATTGAAATTAAGTGACTTGCCTAGAGTCACACAGTATGTGTGACAAGTGTATAAGTATTTAAGGACAGACTTGAACTCAGATCCTCCTGACTTTAGGGCCAGTTGTTTCATCCACTGTTGCTCTTAAGTACAACTCTTTTCTCACTGTACCATGCTTCCCATAATCAATCCATCAGATCCCCCCTAAATTCCAACTTGTTTTCAAAATTTGCTTTCACAAGAATTTCTGGCTGATATTCTCATTATTATTTTTCATGGAAGCTAAAACCAAGAAATATTTAAAAAGACTATCTCAACATTAAACATAGAGATAGTCATGTAGTAGTTATGAATACCATTCAAGTTCTTAAGTTATTCCATAATGAAACCATCTTAATTTGGAATTTATCATAATGTGGACAAGTATTGGGCTAACATTTGATTTTGTATATAATATATGACGAAAGGGTTTGTCAAGCAAATGAATAGGACAAATGCTTAACATGTCTGAGAGACCAGATTGTTTTGAGACTGGAGGCTTACCCCAGAAATTGTATATTTACCATTATAACTCAATTAAGCAACTATTACATGCCTCCTGTGTACGTTTCAAATCATTCTTATCAATTCATTGAAGAATTATCTGTTTGGCAATACACCTTTAGAAGTTTAAATTACAGTATTATTTATTTCAATAATATATTGAATTAAAAAATATTTATTCATTGGCCTTTTAAAATTAAGGTCAAATTTCAGGTGGGGCATGTAATTATAGCTAATAGCCAACATTTATATGGCACTATGCTAAAAGTTTTCCATTTATTATCTCATTTGATCCTCACAATAACCCAGGGTGATGGTAAATGCTATTATTATCTTCATTTTACAAATGAGCAAACTGAGGCAGGGAAAGTTAAGTGACTGGATGGCACACAGTATCTGAGGCCAGATAGCCTTCACCAGGAGGCTATCCACTGTGCCACCTAGATGCTCACTCAATAACAGTATATGATGAAGCCCTATATGATGAAGCCCTATCAATGACTTTGGTTAGGAAAGACTTTTTTTTTTAAAAAATAGTATTTATGACATGAGGAAAGATATGTTGTCGAGTCACAATTTCTTTGGGTTTCAGTTTTCTTATTGGCAAAATGAGGGGTAGGACTAGATTCAATAACCTCAAAGGTCTCTTCTAGTTTAAAATCAATGATCTCTCAAGCCCATAAATACCCTGTTTGTTTGTTTGTTACCTTTTCTTAGAAGGTTTGTTTTATTCTTCTTAGTAAATCTGTCTTGAGTAGGACACAGAAATAAATTCCCTTATGGAAAATAAATATTCTCACTTTAAGCAGATGACTTTCTTGACTTGATCATTTTCTGCCATGAGGGAAGAAGGAAATATGCACTTAACTTTTTAAAGCACCTATCACTCCCACAAGTAAATCTATTAGTTATAATTCAAGCTGGAATGACATTTAACTAAACCAGCAACATTTTAATTGTAAAAATGTTATTTCTAAGTGGCAGTCAATGGGAGCATGTTTTTAGATCTGTCTTATGTAAATGAATCTTCTAAGAATAATCTTGAATCATTTACCCAATAAAAAACAAATAATTATTTATTTGAATTTTCCTTGGTTTGGTTAGAGGCCAGTGTGCTGGCAAAGGAGACAAAATCTCTTGATAATACAAGCTTTTAAAAGGAAGGCCAAGAAATTGATTATGCCATTATTGCTACAGAAATAAACAGGAAATAATAAAATGATGTGGCTGGTACATAAGAGTGGGTTTCTGTATCTATATAAATCTTGCTGTTTTAGCAAATGCTTCTGGCCAAAACCAACCCAAGTGACTGGGGACATATTACACTGCCATGTAAGATTATTTAGAGTGACTTGAGAGTTGTGTTCAAAGACCATTCCATTTTTAAAAGAATTGATAAGGCAAAAACAAATGCTCAATTTTCCTCAAGGTTCAGAAAAGGGTAAGGTCACACAGAAGTACATCCAGGTGTCTTCTCAGCAGAAATTAATATGGAATTGATATAAAGAGTGGACATTTTGAGGATAGGTTTTCAAATATGCATATCATATTCCTGTGCTCTATATTAAACTCAGTTTTCTCATACTGGGAAGAATTTTCTGTACTGGGGTCCAAACACACTGAAATTTTGTTATCAGGTGCCTCAGTAATGTATAATCATCAATGAATCTAACAAGGATGCATTTTATAAGAAAATCAATAAGAGAAACTGATTATGTTGTTGACTGGAGCCAGCATCCAGGAATGAAAAATAGAAAGTAAAATATCACTTGCATCGGACTGGATCTGAGTATAATGCACTGGGGTCTTCTCTAAGACATTATTAGGTAGCTGGCAAAATCACATGCAGCAATGGGATAAAAATACTTTAGACCTTTTTAAATGTCAAAAACAACCTTAAAACCACTATTTCATCCCTAATTTACTGTTTGAATAAAGTGCAGTTTTCTTTCCCACCAAAATGTATATATATTTAGGTTAGAATTTATTTGCTGGCCACCACTCAAAGATACTCAAAGTAAGTGGGTAAAAAAAAACCTCATGTTTAAATGGAGAAGCATTTTAGATTCCCAGGATTATTTTTAAAAAATATTAACAAAAGCTCCTATCATATTGACATCTGGAAAGAATGGGAAATCTGTTCCCTTCTCTCCTCCCACCCCCATCCCAATATCTCTGAGGAGTGAAGATCTTTCATTTATTTGTCCTCTTGACTGTGTTGGCTCTGGATACTCTCAAGAATGAAGATGCATTAGGGAATATACTAAAGATATAATGCTGCCTCATGATCTGCAGAGAGGAATGGAAAATATTTATGATTTCAAACTGTACTGTGTTTAGTTAGAATGATCTTGTCAATCCTGTTTTAATGTTATGATGACAGTTTCCTAACCAAGTTCTATTCCTTTATAAAACTTAGTACTTAAGATCAGATATTTTGCTGGATAGAAAATTTAGTGTTTTTTTTTTAAGTTTTATTATTCAAGTAATGTGAAAAATGTATTTACTATTTTTTTTAAAGAAAATTCTACTGATGCTTTTTTTTCTTTAATAATACAATCCTCAATTTCCAACTGTAATGACCGGTTGCAGGTAATCCATGTATTTAGGGGCAACTTAGTGACCCCTTAGTGGATAGACAGTGAGACCTGGAATCAGGAAGACTTATCTTCCTGAGTTCAAATTCAGCTTCAGACATGTCCTAGCTGTGTGACCATTTAACCCTGTTTGCCTCAGTTTCCTTGCCATTTGCAGGAAATGGCAAACCACTCCAGAATCTCTGCCTAAGAAAACCCCAAATAGGGTCATGAAAAGTCAGATATGAAGGAACAACACATAACAAATCCACATATTTATCTTGATATTACTACTGTTCTAATAATTCCTTCTTTGTTTCCTCTTTTAGCCTATTTCCCTCCTTCTTTTTTTCTCTGATCCAAAACAAATATTCATGTTTCTTGAGACTGTTGATCCTATGATCTTTAAAGATCTACTCTTTTCCCCTTAGAAAAGTCATTCATTCGATTTCACATTTCATTTCTATACTAATGACTTCCAAATTAGTGTTCTTAGTACTGTTTTTTAATCCAAATTCTAATCCAATATCTCTAGTTTTCTGAATGGAAATGTCCATTTGGCACCTGTCACTTCAAATTCAATAGTTTTAAGGCAAACTCATTATCATTTCTTTTGTAAACCACTGCCCCCATCTAATTTTGGAATCTCTTGAATGCTCCACAAATTTTCCAGGCTTAGTGCCTTCTTTATACCACAACTTTCCATATGTAGGCAGAGCTTACATTCTATCAATGTTTCCTTTAAAATGTCTTTAATCATAATCTCTTCCTTTCCATTCCTATCAATTACCCCTAATTCAGGCCCCCCATGACTGAATTAGTTGGATAGCTGGGCTACTTAGGCTATTTTGTCTAACCCTCTAGATTAATCTTCCCTCCAGTTAGGAAGACATCCTCTTGAGTTCAAATCTGGTCTCAGATACTTACCAGCTATGTGACCCTGAGCAAGTCACTTATCCCTGTTTGACCTGGTTTTTTATCTGTAAAATGAGCTGGAAAAGGAAAAAGAAATGGCAGATCACTTCAGTGTCTTTGCCAAGAAAACCCCAAATAGGATCACAAAAAGTCAGATAGGACTGAATAATAACAACAATTTGATCTTCACCTTTTCCAGTAAGTACTTAACTGGTAAAGTTCTTAGAGTTTGTACAACATGATTTAGTGCTTAATTATATAGTGTCACATTATTTGTTGTGGTTTACTGTGCACCTCTTGGCTCCTCAGTTAAGTTAGAAACTCTTGAAAGGCAATGACCGTGCCTTCTATTTCTTGTGTGGTCCTGGGCATGGAGCAGACGTGCAGTGAACCCTTGTTTTTATTGGCAAGACAACAAATTTTTAAGGTGTTTCCATCATAGGAAAATAAAAAATAATGTTTCCACTCAACATAAAATAGATTTAAAAGAGTTTTGTTTGTTTTTGCAGTGGATACTGGGCAAATGGGGCAATTTCCCTATAATGAAATAGGTATATGATGAATAATAACTGTCATTTATATAGTGCCTCAAGTTTGCAAAACACTTTTCATGCATTATCTCACCTGTACTTCACAACAACCCTGAGAGGCAGGTAGGCAAGTATTATGAGTATAATAAGTCCCATTCTACAGGTGAGAACTGTGTTTCAGAGAAAAGGGCCTCATTTTCTGCTGACTCTAGTTCTGATGTGCTTCTCCATCACACTGCCTTTCATATTATCTGGTTCAAATGTTCTAAAGTGTCCTCATAAGATAAAGCATTCTTTAGAAGTACAATTTTAATACAATGAATTACTACTACTACTAGTAGTTAATATTTATATAGCTCTTACTAAGTATAGACACTATGCTAAGTGTTTTACAATTATTATCTCATTTGATATTATCTCCACTTTATAGATGAAGAAACTGAGGTAAACAGAGGTCAAGTGACTTTCCTGGGTCACTAGGAAATTTAATTCAGCCCTTCCTGATTCCAGTAGTCTATCCACTCCATCAGCTCGATGCTCTTATTATTATTGTTCTTAGATTCCCATCCAAATCTGTAATGTCTGATTTAATCTTATGCTTTAAGACTGTAAATGGAAGAATAGGCATGGATCTCCATTGGTAATGGGGGTTCTCTCGTTAAGATTTCTTTACACTAATAAAATTACAAGTCCAAATCTCCCTCCCAAAACAACCACAGATTTCTGGACTTGAACAAAGTCACATATTTTAGCACAGTATTACCAGAACTTCCTATCAAGTAGCAACTTTCATTGCTTTGGAGAGAACCAACATTTGTAGACCTCAGTGTTTTCCTTGAATTCACTGGACCAGCACCCTAATCAAAGCTCCATCTTAAGAAAGCAAGTATGCTCTTCATAGCCTCTTGGGGATTTGGGGGATTTCCACTCTTTTTCTATTATGAATAATTGTATTATTATTTTAAAGAGTTACTGACAATTTCTATAGTCATTCTGAAATACTTAGCTTTTCTGAATATTCAAGCATCCAACCCTTGATAGGGAAGGTTGCCTGTGAACTGCTTGACTTTTATGGCACCTCTGCCTTACTGATTTATGGAGCTACTCTGCTGTCAGTTCAGCAGGGAATCACTTGCCAGATACTCAAGCAGAAATATGGTGCTTGGTGGTGATAAACATTCAGGGAAGAGGGCATGAAATGTGACTGGTGAAGGAACTGAAAAAGAAAATAATATTTTATTCACTGCTATACACTGAGCCTTCATTGTCTTGAGATAGTTGGTGCCCTTTCTGGGCTGGTACATTCAAAAGTGCTTAACCCAGGAATATCAAGCTCAGATCCAACACCTAATTTTCAATATGAATCTACTTCAGGAGTTTTGATGGAGGCCAAATGACCCTAGGATCTAAATTAAGATGTATTTATATACTCAAAGGGTTGAAGAAAGGAAAAGTTTGAATTAAATTAAACAATGCAATAGCTTGTTTAAAAAAATATTTGCTTGATTCAATCACCATCCTTCCTCTTCCCTTCCCTCAAACCTCCCCAATTGGTTTCTATGCATGCAAACACACTCTGAATCAGTAGTTTGGGTGAGATTTGAAATCCAGGATCTTTTCAATTCCTGTACATAACACTGCAGCTAATAGCATCAGAAACCTTCTTAGGAGACTCAGCCCAAGCAGGCATGTTAGTTAAATCTATGTTTAATTCTTTTTTTTTTTTTCAAGGCAATTGGAATTAAGTGACTTGCTCGGGTCACACAACTAATAAGTATTAAGTATATAATTTGAACTCAGGTTCTCCTGTCTCCAGGGCTGGTATTCTACACACTGTGCCATCTAGCTATCCCATTTAATTCTTTTTTTATGAATTCTTCTCCCATTTCTAACCTCTAGAACCAGAAGAGACTTCAGAAGTCATTTAATTGAACACATTTGTTTTATTGATGAGTAAATTGACATCACAATTATATGGAGGCAGCTTGTCCTAACTCTGCAGAGCTGATTCCTAAATTTTCAGTGTGAGCATTTCTATCTTGGAAATTGGCAAATGGTACAAATTAGGGCTATCTTATCATTGTGTTAATTGCTTAAGAAAGAGACAGACAAAATGTCACTAATGCAAATTAAGCTTTTAAGATATTTTTTTCTCTTCCAAAGAGCTGGTTGTTAAATATTTACTAGCACACCCTTAAAACTCAGGCTCATGAGGGATAGACTGATTTGCCTCAAGTATTATATATATAATACATATCTGAAGTAGAATTTGAACTCATGTCCTTTAGCTTCAAAATCTATATTCTACATTCGGTGACACCCAAAGTATAGAATATTCTCCCTTAAAAAAATCCTTCTTTTCCTTCTTTTGCCCCTTTAAAAATATTTTGAAAATTAGAGAGTGCATAAGAGATTTTCTTCTTTATAGAATTCTGGAATGAGAAGTTTGAGATGGATGGAGATAAGAATGGAGAGAGATTTTTAAATATTTATAATTCTTGTGGAATATATTTTAAATTCCTTTCAATAATATTCCATTTCTAGGTAGAAAGCTTTTTTATACTTTCCTTCCAACTCTGAGATGGGTAACCACATTATTATAACTTTTTTTTTCCCAGCAGACAAGGAAATGCATTTTTAAAGAGACTCACCCTGGATCACATAGCTAATTGGAAGAACTGGAATTGTGTGCATATGTCATAAGACATATATACATATTTACATAGACACAACACACACACACACATACACACACATATCAGTGATTCTCAAGTTTTTGCACATGGAATAGTGTTATTTTTTATGGGGAATTGTGGCATACTATAGAAGAGTTGAGAAACTTACTTTTGCTCATCAATGGGAAACTTGCAATATGTTGACTTGTGCTGTTGTATACACTCTTTTGAGAACCATGACTACTGGGACATGCTGGGAGATGGTTATTCTCAGCCTTTCTAGAGAAAATATATGTATAACACAAATTTAAATTTAACCTGTATTATTAACATTCCTCCTATTACTTTCTTAGATCTAGTTACTAAAAAAACTAATAAATCAAGCCAGGATTTATAGATTTGCTGATTTCTAAGGTAAAAATTTAGCATTCAGCTGTCATGAGCTAGTATAAGCTAGCTTCAGCATGCTACCAGTTATAGTTAAAGTCCACCCTCAGTTTATCTCAGGATATCCATTTAACATTTACTTATGTATGCGTTTGTATTCTCTAGGCATCTAGTAAGCTCTTTGAGGGTAAGAATTTTAATTTTTTTTATCCTCAGTGCTTGACACTTAGTTGAGCATTTATTAAATGTTTGCTGAATTGAATTGAGCATGATTGGTCAGCTGATTGTGCCTGTTATTTAATAGCTACACATTCTAAAAATCAGTATTTGAATTAAGGAAATGAAGCCTAGGTTTCAAGAAAGATTTTGTAAAATCTCCTTCATACCATCCTAGGATTAGTGGTCTGAGTGGCTAACTTAACAATGAACAAATTCTCATCTTTGCTCAGTTTTACCTTTCCTTCCCAATGCTGGGCCTATACAAAGGGGTAAGTAGGCAAAGTATATCTTTGAACCCCCAGAATATTTACCCATTTTTCACCACAATTCATCCCAGGTTTCTGCTGTAAGTCTCTAGTGCCCTCATATATTTTTTCCCTGGCTATTCAGGGAATACCTGTTTCTCCATTTAAACTTGATTTTCTTGTGATGGGTTTTATCCATACCCATCTCTCATCCCACCAATAAGATTTACATCCTCTTGCTTTAATTTTCACCAGGCTTTGTTGGTAATTGGATTGTCGTTCTCACTAATTAATGATAAGGTATAAATGACTAATAATGGCAACATGTTATTCTCAGAAGAGCCTAATTTTAAAAGAAGAGTCCCAGCAATGTAGTTCTTTAATTCAATAGAATGGATCTTTAAAAGATGGGAATTTCAGGTCCTAAGACAGATGGTATTCTTCACCTTACAATATGTGAACAACTATCTACTTCTACTTATGTATAAAGCTAGTCTTACTGATACTTACTTTTGTTCCATGCTCATGGCATGTCTTTCCATATTTCTAATTTGTTTGGTTTTTTCCTTTGCATGTTCACAGTCCTGGCCCCGGATTATATCTTTATACTGCTGTTAGCTATTTATTCTGGTTAATGTTGGAGACTAGCCAAGTAATCTCAAGGATAACTAGTTTAGTCATGATATATCCACAATTTAAGTATCCAATTTCATAGCATTTAAACTAACTATTTACGAGTCAAAATATTACCTGAAAGTCCAGGCTTTGTCTGTATCAAATGACATTACATATAGCCCAGAATTATCTTTCATGTTTTAAATTTACTGTTAAGGTAATAATAACTCCTCCTCCTAGGAAAGGAATTTCTAGCATGGGGTCTATGAACTTTTTTTTAATTGATAAATTATATTTCAAAATGATTGGTTTCCTTTGTAATCTTAGAAATTATATTTTATACATTTAAAAATATTATTCTGAGAAGGTAGACAACAAATATTGTTAAGTCATTTTGCAGTTATGTTTGACTCACTGTGACCTCATTTAGGGTTTTCTTGGTCAAAGAAAGATGATGATGGATAGTGTTTTGCCATTTTCTTCTCCAGCTCATTTTACAGATGAGAAATTGAGAAAACCAGGGTTAAGTGATTTGAATTCATGAAGAAGAGTCTTTCTGGTTCTAAGCACAGTGTTCTATCCATTGAACCACTTAGCTGCTCAACAGATATTTATTAAATGTTTATTTATTCCAGTTACTGTATTAAGCAGTGGGGATACAAATACAAGGATCTTACATTGCAGTGGGGAGAAGACAATATATAAAAAAAGATGAAAAAGGGGTGAGAATTGAAGATACATGATAGCAAAGTCCAGAAGAGAAAGGGACACAATAGGGAGAAAAATGAAGTATGACCATCCTGGACCTGACTGCAAACTGGAGGGGCCATGGGAGAAGAGGACTAGTATACTGGAAGAAAGTTCCCAGAAGAGTTCCACAAGCAGTGGGAGAAGTTCCAGAGTTAATGAGAGGGGCTCTATAAGTATCACCAGATTGACAAATGAGTCAATTACACAAAACCAGTTAAGAACCTCAGCTCTAGGAGAACTGGATCAACTAAACATTTTTATTTTCTATCCAATTAACCTGATATGTATATGCATATATATATACATACATATCCATATGTATATATACACATATGAGTATGTATAGGTGAGTGTTCACACATACAGATATGCTCTAAATTGGTATCCTATAGATTTTAAGTGTTTTATAAGAACTTAATTATGGCTGTGGTGGCTTAGGAAAAGCCCATCAGGATTGCTAGTTAACCATGGACAATCTAGTTAACATCTTGGCTTCAATTTTCTTATCTCTAAAATAAAAAGGATTAGGCTAGTAATTTCTAAGGTCCCTTCAAGTTCTAAACTCTACAAATCATTCTTAAGCATCTATTTAAAAAAAGACTGAAATAAAATAACTCCTGCAATCAAAGACCTCACAATCTTTTGGGGGCAAGGGATGTGTGGATGTACATGTGACTAACTATGTACACAGGTAAGTAACTATGAAAGACTATACAGTAAATATCAAATAATTTCCAGAGAGAGGGATGCAACTAGTAACTAGTAACTGGTATTAGAAGGGAAGGAGATCAGTATAAGACTTGTAGGAAGTAGCACTTGAAATGAGCCTTTAAAGAAGGAAGAAGAGGTTCTTAGAGGTAGGAGAAATAATGCTACTCAGGTAGAATGAAGGTGAAAGACATGGTAATTTAGGAGGTTGATGAACTAGGAGGACAGCGTTTGACAGAATATTAGCATGTATGTTGAGATCTCCAACTATGAGGGCAAGAAAGGAAGGAGAATGCAAGGGTACAAATAGGTACCCTTCATAATTACTACTGGGATCTGGCCAGGGAAATGTGTCAAAGGAGGAGAGTTGATAGTGGAAAGTATGAAAATGTCAAAAAGGAGTAATTCATGCTTCTTTCCTTTTTTTCCCCTTCCTTCAGTCATTCCTCCCTCTCTTCTTCCCTCTTTTCCTTTTTTTCCCTTATCTATTGACTCTCATCCTTGCCATTTCTTCATGCTTAAGTGGACTCTCAGGTTATGATTTTCACTCTGGCTTCATTTTCCTCCCTTCCCAAACTTGAGGTTTTGGTTAACAAGTCCCACCAGTATTCTACCTCGATAGCACACAGATATAATCATATCCTTGCTCCCACCATCATCCAGAAGTTTTCTTCATTATTAAGAATCTACAATATATCAGGCATTTAAAAATTATCTCTACTGATACAACAACTCTGTTGTTATAGGCATTACACAGTTAAGCAAATTGAGATAGACAGAGACTAAGTGATTTGAATTCAGGTCTTCCAGACTTGGAAGTTCAGCACTCTGTCCACTGTGCTATTAGCTGCTTAGGAGGAGTAAAGTGCTCAATATTCCCTACTCAAATGGGTGAGTGATCTCATCAATTTTGTGGATTTCTGTCGATGCAGATTGAAACCCTTTCACACTCATTCATTTTGTGAAGTTCTCATCTATGTCCTCCCAAAAGTTTATATAAGAGATTTACTCAAAATTCTGGAGGCATTCCTTGATTGCTCCCAACATCTAGAGTACCAATGGGGTACTTTGGCCATCCACTTGACATCAGGAATATGGTCGGAGGAATTTTATTTTATTTTTTCTTGATCAGGGATTAAGAAAAGTTCTGGATGATGGTGAGAGCAAGGATATGACTATATCTATGTATCACTGAGGGAGAATGAAGGTGAAAGACCTGGGGGTTTAGGAAGTTGATGAACTGGGAGGACAGAGTGTTTGACAAAACATTGGCATGTATGTTGAGATCTTCAAGTATGAGGGCAGAGTTGGGTAGAGTTCAAGACTCTGGACAGGTACTGAACTTGTCAAGAAAGAAAGGAGAATGCAAGGGTATAAATAGGTAATTACCCCTGGGGTCTGGCTAGAGAAAAATGTTTGGGTAGAACAGACCTCAAAAGAGGAGAGGTCATAGTGGTAGTTGGAAGGTCTGAAAATATCAAGAAGGAGTAAGGAATATGTAGTCTCATGTATTGGGGGCTTGAGAAAAAAGAAACCTCATACTGGAGAAGATGGCCAGGATGTAGCATTTTCTGAGAATAGCCAAGACTCAATGACTTACAAAGATGAAAGGAGAACAAAAGAATAGCGTAGGATAAATCTTACTAACAATAGAATGAGGGATCCAGGAGCAGTACCATACAATGGAAAGAGTACTGGATTTGGAGTCAGAGATCCTGGATTCAATCTTGCCTCTGACACTACCTATATTATCTATAAGTCAGTTAATACCCTAAATCTTAGTTTCTTTATGTGCAAAAGAAGAAAGTTGGACTAAAACACCTTTGAGGTTCCTTTAAATTAAAAAACTGTGGGTATAAGTGTGATCTGGGTTCAAATCCTGACTCTGAGATTTACTGTGTGACCTTGAGCAAATCTTAGCCTCTCCACTACCCCTACTCCACCATTTGTGAAAGAAGGGGATTGGACTCAATGGCTTTCTAAGAATCTATTCAGCTCTAATATAATTCTGTTATTTGAATAATAAAGGAGAGAGCACAATTGGAGGGGGATTTGGAAAAGATGTAGTTTTATTGGGTTAGGACAAGAGAACAGGAAATTGTAGCAGAGGAGAAGGATGGTTTTTACTTAGGCAGCTAAGCTGAATCACCAGAATTAGTGAAAGAAAAAATAGGAGTTTATTATCGATACAAATAAAGATGGGAAGACTAATCAATGTATTTCCTCCACTTTCCTCCAGTCTCATGGGTGGGAAAAATAAGCAGTTCTCTTTCAGATACTTGGGAAGAAGGGAGTTGAGCTTGATGTCAGGATGAGCATTAGAGGGATATGGGCTGTATTATGATTTCTTTGAGGTAGGGAATTCCCAGATGAGGAAATTCCCTCTATGAATGTCACTCTCTCTGTCCTTAACTAGTTGCCTGTAACACTAAAATATTAATTGACTTGCCCAGGATCTCTCAACTAATATGGGGCCAGGGTGGGGCATTCACCCAGGTGTTCTGGGCTCTGAACCTGGTTTTCTATCCTCTATGGCACATTGATTCTAAATGAGTATTATGGTTCTATAATTCTGCCTAGTTTCCTGGATGTATGCAAGATTCATAGAAGATTTGTTCAAGACATAAAATGCCGCTGCATTTATGCAGGATGTAAAATGCCTCAGTGTCCTCCCATGAGCACACAGGGGCTGTTATCCTTGGAAAATGAAGATGTAGCATTTATTGATGACAATGCCATTCATTTGCTTTCACCACCGATGCCAATACGGGGTGTGCTAAAAGCCACATAAAGATCTGACAAGATGAAGATAGAAATCTAACAGAAAACCACATGGAACCATTTGATTTGAGTTTCAGAAAATACTCTAATGGGATGTTTTAAGCGTAGAGAATACATTGCATTGCTACTGTACTTCAGGGAAAAACAGGAGCAAAGTAATTTCAAGAATTTCTAAGACCCATTGAGAATGTGATGGGCATGCTGGTTTGACAAATGTGGAGATAAATGGGTATTAGATTGTTTGCAGATTTGAACTGGTGGTATATTGTAAAAATTAAACTCTTAATGGTATAAGCCAGCCACACATTCTAAAGCAACACTTGTTCAGATATCTAATATATTAGGTAATTACAAAGTATCATCAGTTTAGGGTGTTAGATGGTGTTAACATAGCCCCTGGCAACATAACATGACAACGTATCAGACATTTTTATAAACAAATTCTGCTGGTCACATTCCTGTAATCATTTAAAATATATTATAGCTTCTGGTTGTAAGAAGTACAAGTAGCAATTCCAGAGTTTGCTTTAAAGTTTCTACAAGCACTTATTGTGTGCTGGAAGTACAAAAATGGAACAGTCCCTGCCCTCATTGAGCTTACATTCTTCTAAGGAAGGGGAAGAGAATAATAAGTACCCAGATAAATAAGTATAAAATGTAAACAATTAAATACAAGTTACTGGGGCTTGGTGGGATGATGCTACTGACAGGACATTTCAAAAGAAGCCTTGTGGTAGAAGAAGCATATGTACTGAGTCTTGAAGGGGGTGAATGATTAAAGGAAGCACAGGGAGGAGGAGGGAGGGCATTCCAGGAACAGGAGCAGCCTGTGCTAAGGCAGGAGGTGGAATGTTCAGTACAGGGAAGAACAAGTGGGCCAGCGTACCACATGACAGCAGGGTTAGGTGGTATTGATGATAGCTCATGATAATTAGAGAAAACTTTGATGAACATCAAAATGGGCATCTAATATAAAAAAGTACTTGTCTTTCTCCTTGTTACAAAATTATCTGAACCCAAGGGACACTGTGAACATTGATAAGGGACACTGATCACAGAATTTCTCCTGCAGCTGAAGTGGATCTTTTGTTAACTAATCTTTGCACAGAAGCATCCACAGAGATGCCAGATGTAAGACACAGAACTCTTTGTTTTCCTTCACAAAATCTTCCTCTTGGAAAGCCCCTCCGAAGAGCTCTGAAGGCAATTGGATTTTTTCTTTTTTTCTCACATCTTTAACTCTCTATCTTCCTGAAGATTAGGGATGGATAGCAGATTGGCTTTACTCTTTCCCTCCCATCAGCCAAAAGTCATATTTGGATTTGGAAAGGGATAAGAGAACAGGAATTCAATTCTGATTATTTCTCCTATCTATATGATAATCTTTATTTCTTTCTGGATTTCAATTTCTCTCCCTAATGTTTTTCCCTTGGGAGTAATCACTGCTTTTCCCTCTATCCAAATTTCTTGGGGAATAATATGGAGATAAGCCTGAAAGAAGAAGAAATAAAAGTGATTTTGAGGCTTTGAAAGATATATTCAATATTACAAAACCTAAGCATCTGTTAAGGATTTCTTCCTTAAGAAAGCAAAGACAGAGAGGGGGAAAGTATGCTGCATAACAAAGATATGTCTAGAAGAAAGGCATACTCTCAGAGGAAGTGCTTTTTCGCAAACTCTAGCAGAGATGTTCAAAATTTAAATGCCACTAAATCTAAGATGTGATTATCAAGTGTCTTCTAAAGATCTGATTCCTCTCTATTAATTAGGTAAATAAATAAAAAAAATCCCCCAAACCAGTAAACTTAATAGTAAAGGGATAGTGAAGTCCTGGGAAAGCCACATTAATATCCTTTTAGTAATATGGCCTTTTCTGTTTTAACTTTTGTTTTAATATGAAATGTGTCCCAACAAAACAGTAGAAAAGGTGTTTAGGTTCTCCTGAACATATCTCAGATTTGACCATAAACATTAGTCAATAATAGCACACATCATGACAGTGGGATTAATTATTTTCCATACAAAAATATGTAAAATATAAATATATAGACATTATATAGAAAAATACATAAACATATAATTGAATATAAATTTAAAATATATTAAAATAGTCCTTCAAAGGGATATATAAAAATTCAGTGACACAAATCAAGAGACATTTATATAGTGCCCACTACATGTAAGATACTGTGTTAGGTGATATAGATTGAAGGACAAAGTCATTAGATTTTGTCCCCTGAGAGCTTACATTCTTCAGAGAAATATAGTGAACACAAAGCTAAGTAAAAATAAAGTATCAAGAAAGTAATTTATGGGCAGTTATCACTTTATATAAGTGGACCATTGCACAGGCTTTCACATAATGTGCATTTGTCTACTGACACAGGGAAAGAAGGGAAGAAGGGAAGCAGCCTGGGCACCTGGGAAGGGAAGAGCACACAGTTCAAGGACACATTGGGGCTGGGGACAGAGAATGAAGAGCAGGAGAACCACTCATATGGGGGGTTAGCAGTAATTGAGATAAAGAATACGAGGGGGCAGATACATGGAGACCAGATAGGACACAGGCAGGAGAAGAACAGCTTCATTTGAGACTAGGGATAGAAACATGGCATATGAGCACTGAATGATAGAAGACAGAGTAGGTTAAAGATCTCAATGTAGGAGTTCTCAAGTCAAGCTCCCTATCAGGTAGTGGCCCTAGAGGAGGGTTTTAAAAATTTTTTATACTATCTTATTTTTCAAAATACTTGCAAAGATAGTTTTCAACATTCACCCTTGCAAAACCATGTGTTCCAAATATCTCTCTCCTTTTCCCCGTAAGAATAGAAAGTATTCTATTCTTGGAGGCAATAGGGAATCACTGAAAATTTTTGAGTGAGAGAATGACATGATTGAGTACATACTTTAGGAATATTGGTTTGGTAGCTGTGTGGAAGCTGGAGTAGAGAAAGAAGAAACTGGAAGGTCGTTAGCATCCCCAGAGTGCCAACTAGTGGCAATAATCTGTAAAATGTGGAAGATAATAGCACCTACATCCCATAGTTGTTGAAAAGATCAAATGAGATTATCATAAAGGGTTTAGCACAGAACCGATGCATAGTAAACATGATATAAATTTTAGCTTTTGTTATTAAAAATGGAGAAGCAAAAAATGCATCTATATAGCTATTGAAACAAAATTGCATTAAAATTTTTGGGATATACAATATGTTAGGATATCCAATTGTCAGATAATTTTTGGTATTATTCAACAGTTCTGTTTGGCATTATATGATAATAAGTTAGTGTCCTTAAATGTCTTCATTAAATACGTTATTTCCTTGCATGTTCCATACTTCTGAGACAGTATGATAAAGGGAGTGGATGGTCAGTCTTTAAAACAGGAAAACCTGCCTCTAGCATATGTTCATTGTATGACTGTGGACAAGTTGATTGATTCAGTGCCATATGGTAATTCTTTAAGACAATAAGTTACAGATAAATTGCCATTATGAAATTATGAATGGATGGAGGAAATTCTTTCATATCAGTGAAGTCATAAGTACAGATCTGGACCCCTTCCCCCCACCCCCTATTCCCCTTTCCTCATTACTTCATGTATTACTGATAAAGTTCAGATCAGAAAGAGAATGTATATATCGATATCGATATCTATATCTATATCGATATCTATATATCTACATATATATATATATATATATATATAGAGAGAGAGAGAGAGAGAGAGAGAGAGAGAGAGAGAGAGAGGAGAGACCACTGCTGTAGCTGGAATACTAGTCTTGAAGTCAGGAAGACCTGGCTTGAATCTTGTTTCAGATTTTTACTAGTTCTTTGACTTATAACAATGGCACAGACTTGATAGGGTTATTGTGAGGATCAAAGGTAGATAAAACACTTTGGAAATGTTAAAAGGCTGGGGAAATGTGAGCTATAATTAGTAAGTTAAGTTGCATATGATCCATATAGCAGAAGTAATAAGATTTTCCCCCCTTTTTTTATTCTGCCAGCTAGTCATGGATTAAACAAATGCTTCTCGAGGCAGTAATGGCATTGGAAACATAAAACTTGCTTTGTCTGACATCACTGACAAATGCTTAATTGTTCAGGAAAAGCTATAAGTATGTATTTGTAAACTTGGGGCTTTCATTTGTAAGGATATGTGTGTGTGTGTGTGTGTGTGTGTGTGTGTGGGTTTACTCCTTCTCTGAGATATTTCCTCAATTCCCATTTTCCTCATAGCTAATGAAAAGAAAAATATTAAAAATAAGCAAAATAGGCAATCTTGGTTTTTATTCCTTAACCTACTGCCACATCTGTGAGTGCATTGGGAAGTGAATGAACCTGGAAAAAAATGAATATTCACATATTCAGACTCTCCTTTATCACTCAAACTCAATTATATGCCTTTAAATGTAGGTCCAGAAATGTTGGAAATGACATGAAACTTTAATAACAACAACGAAAATAGACTGCTTGACTCAGGGGATTTGTAAAGGGATATGGAGCCTTTGTTCTCCAGATTACCAGGTCACCAGTTCAAATGCAGTTGTGCTCAGCAATTGCTAAAAATTATTGCATGTGATAGCTACTGAGAGCCTTGGTAAAATGGGGTGGGTGCTTCTGATGCCCCTGCCAGCAGCTGGGGAGTTGGAAACACTGTTAAAAGAATCATTTCTGCTGGTGCTCATTGAAATCCCAACTCACCAGAGAGAGACCTAGGTCTACTCGGCCCTGGAGCTATCTTCCCTCTTCAAGTATCCCTCTGGTACTTGGTCATGCCTGAAAACATGTGGTGGGATAAGATATTCCCTGTTGCATTTCGTTGAAAGGCATGGAGAAAACCTTTCATTAGTCAATCTCGCTGGCAGAGAATTGAGCTGACATTTAGAAGATTCAGCTTCTTGATTTGAATCAGTGGCTCTGAGTGAATCATAAGAGCTTTTTGGAGAAACCCTGGGACCTTGCACCTCATCCCCAAAGTACAAAGAGTTCCCATAGGCCCTTGACTTATCTAGGCTACTAGTATAATGCCATAAATTAGTCAAATCGATTTGCATTTAATTTACATAAATTTGCATGTTATGTTTTATCACTCTTAAAATGTAATAAATTATTATAGGAATAAATATAAAGATTAGTAAAATGTTCAGAGCAAGTTTCACATGAAACAAAACATATTTTTTTAAAATGATGTAACCTTAGTGGATGAATCAGGAGCCTAGGAGGAAATGATTTGCTATTGAGTCAGCCATAGGGATAGTGAGGTCAGATTAGGGTTAGGTTAAGTTAGGTTAGTTTAGCTTAGTTTAGCTTAGTTAGTTTAGTTTAGTTTAGCTTAGTTTAATTTAGTTTAGCTTAGCTTAGTTTAATTTAGTTTAGTTTAGCTTAGTTTAGTTTAGCTTAGCTTAGTTTAATTTAGCCTAGTTTAGTTTAGCTTAGCTTAGCTTAGTTTAGCTTAGTTTAGTTTAGCTTAGCTTAGTTTAATTTAGCCTAGTTTAGTTTAGCTTAGTTTAGTTAGTTTAGTTTAGCTTAGCTTAATTTAGCTTAGTTTAGTTTAGTGTAGCTCAATTAAGTTAGTCCACCATGGCTAGAACATATTGTTGCCTGATTGTTGCCTTGGTGTGACTTCCTGAATGTGTTGGGAAGATGATAGGAATTGTCATGTTAACACAGAAAGGACATTGGACTGAGAATCAGGAGGTGTTAGTTCTCTTCTTGTGTCTGGCAAGAACCAATTGTATATTATTGATCCAATCATTTTAGCCCTTCTAGCCCTTTTAATTTCCTCATCTGGAAGTTAGACTAAATGCTCTCTTCCAGTTTTCAAATTCTGGTGCTTGGGTGATACTTGTAAGTTATTTAAAGGTCTTTAGAAGGAGTTCATGCATAAAGAAAGCATTGGGAACTGTGCTGTTACTAGTAATTAAAAAATTCTCCTAAACCTGATTTCTTTTCAAATTTACCTGATCGGAGTAATAAA
This sequence comes from Sarcophilus harrisii, assembly GCF_902635505.1. NCBI lineage: Eukaryota > Metazoa > Chordata > Mammalia > Dasyuromorphia > Dasyuridae > Sarcophilus > Sarcophilus harrisii. The sequence continues at coordinate 396,428,097 of NC_045428.1, read as the reverse complement.
CCTCTCCCTAAAACAACCATGTTGTACTATACTTTCTCTACATTTTCCAGAAAATAGCATATTTCTATCCCTATGGAGCCCTCTGTTCTCTCTCCCCCAAATATAGTTGTCTGTTTTTGTCATTTTCCTATAAATAAAAAGAGACAGAGACAGTAAATATAGAAAGGTGGCATGTTACATTACCATAACATACTAGAAACCCAAGGTGAGGATAAAAGTGCTATTTATCAACACACTGAGAGTTATGATTCTGTGGATTTTCATGTCTTCCATGTTACTGTAGTATAGATAATTCAAGGGTTTGATCCTTTATCTTGGAGCTTCATCTTTTGAAAGCTTTTTAGTAAAACTAAGAAGTAGAGAATAGAACGTGTGCACCTGATGGAGAACAAAGATAAATGACTGAAACATGCTGGGTATCCACACTCCTGGCAACACAGAAGGCAAAAAAAAAAAATTCAGATTCAAGGGGAATCCTCACTGTCAAGATACTCATCATTTTCACATACATTTAATCCTTGGCAGCACTAGCCAATTCAGACATTGCCACATGATTGGATGTTAATATCTCTCTAAAAATGCCATTCTGGGTCTGTTTGTTTGGATTTTTTTTCCTCCTGATTTTTTTTAAAGTAGAAGTTTGGTGGAAACAGGGAACAGTATTGGATAACGGAAGACTGAATTATCTCTTGAGAAGTGATCCCTGCATTAATCTTACTCTTTTCATCATTCTAGCTCTCAAAGGGGCGCAAAAACTTTTTTTCTCCATGTAAACCTACATACCCATAATATTACACCATTTAAATATGAATGGATAGATGTCACATTAAAAAAACATGATTTATTTCCTTAGTTTTTGACACAGGCTAGAGTGTTATTGGGCTTGAGAAGCATGTCAGATGAGATTTCTTATTTATTTCCTAGAATTCAAAGTACTTGAAAGACTTGAAAGGGGGGAAAGAGCCTGACAATAAAAGGAGATTTTAAAATGACATTATGTCATCAACAAAAATAATACTGAATAAAGTCTCTGGAGCGAAGATCTTTTTTCCTTCTCTCCTGGTAATTTTACCCATCTAGCTGTATGTAATCTTTGGTTATTATGGGTAACTTTTGGAAGATTAGGGAACATTCTTTGGTGGACCGACTAGTCTATTCACGATCCACAAAAAGCACAACTCTCTTGACTTCACACCAATCTCCTTATGTCCCAGTCTTCTGGATGGAACATTTCTATAAGCTTTCCCAGATAGAGACTAAGGAGCAATTGAGCTATTTCTTATGAATCCCTACTCTAAGGAATTATTACTTATTACTGTCTTCTCTTGCCCTCCTTTCCTATTTAGCCTTGACTCTCTGGATTGAAGAACAGATTATAACAGTAATAGTTAATATTTATATAGTACTTGAAGATTTGCAAAGTGTTTTACATATATGATCTCATTTGACACTCTGAGTAGATGTGTCATTATACCCATTTTACAGATAAAGAAACTGAGGCTGAGAAATATTATAACTTGCCCAAAGCTACCATGTCTTAGGCAGGATTCAAACTTAGTTCTTCTTATTACTAATCTAGTGCTCTATTCATACACCACCTAGCAAAGGGATTTGCATATTAGTAGACACTCCATAGATTTCTGTTGATATTGAGGTAGGAAGTAGGATGCCTTAGATAGCCTAATTCCTTAAATCTAGAGTTTTACATAAAAAAATATGTATGTATGTATAAATAATGGATGTATAAAGAAATAAAGAAAGTTATATTCTTTATTGCTGGGCATTTTTATATATGCCTAGTAATTGAAACATAGACAGAGAGAAACAGAAAAAGATAGACACAAAGCCAGATGGAAAAAGACTTTATTCATACACTGATGGTGGCTTTTAGACAATTGGAAAGGCTCCGAAATCCAAGAAAGTCAAAGCCAACATTATGTACTGTGGGAAGTTTTGGATCCTTTACTCTGCAAGGGGGTGGACAGCAGATCTAGATAATTCAGTTCAAGGACATATTAGATGGACAAAGGATTGATAAAGACAAATATTACTAACATTGATCTATTAGAGATCTAGACCAACAGAAAATAAGATAGCAGACTTTTGGAAAACAACTTTACCAGATTGAAGCCAAGAATCAATGGAACTATTCCTTGGGAACTGGAAGTGACATTAGGGAAATATGTTCTGAGCTGGTAAGATGTTATTGTACTGCAATCAGTAAGTCAGTCAGTAAGCATTAAATGCACAATATGTCCTGGATACTTTGTTAAAAGCTAGGAATACAGGCAACCCTTATTTTATTGCACTTTTCTTTATTGCATTTTGTACATGTTCCTTTTTTTTTCTTTACAAATGGAAGTTTTGTGGCAAACTGGAGTTGAGTACCATTTTCCCAACCTGTATGTTCACATCATGTTGCTATGTCACATTTTGGTAATTCTTACAATATTTCAAACTTTTTCATTATTATTATTTCTGTTATGGTGTTCTGTGATGTTACTGTTATAATTGTTTTGGAATACCATGAACCTTGCCCACATAAGACAACAAACTTAATTCATAAATGTTGGGTGTGTTCTGTCTGCTCCACCTACAGGCTCTTGTTAGCCCTCTCTCTCCCTCTCCTTAGGCCTCCCTATTCCCTGAGATACAACAATATTGAAATCAGGCCAATTAATAATCCTACAATGGGGCGTCTGAGTGTTCAAGTGAAATGAAGAATCAATCAATAGGGCAAATTTTATTGTGGTCTTATTTTAAGAAATTACCACAGCCACCCTGTTTGCAACCATCACTCTGATCAGTCAGAAGTCATCAACATTGAGGCAAGATCCTCAATCAGCAAAAAGATTGTGACTCATTGAAGGATCAGATGATGGTTAGCTTTTTTTCTTTTTAGCAATAAAGTAGTTTTAATTAAGGTATGCATACAAGACTATTATACTATAAAACACAATACTATTGTACACTTAATAGACTGCAACATAGCATAAATACAACTTTTATATGCACTGTGAAATCAAAAAATTCTTGTGACTTGCTTTATTGTAATATTCCCTTTAGGGAGGTGATCTGGAACCAAACCCTCAATGTCTCTGAGAGTTGCCTGTACAATGAAAAGCAAAAACATGTTCCCTGCCCTCAAGGAACTCATGTATCCTTATCTTTTTTCCAAGGAAGGCGAGATGTTCAGTCCTTTCCACCTCAGAAGTTTGTTCAGCAGTAAAAACATTGTGCTCCCTTCAGGGTGGAAATAAAAACCATGCACACATTTTTATGTCCTTGATTTCACTTTTATTCAGCAGTACTGCGAGGACACCCACCCAGAGCCAGCTGGTCCTATGTAGGAGGAGATGTGACTGCTTCCAGCTTCATGAGTCATGCTTTTCCAATTTCCCCCAGAGGCATATCTCTAGGGCCCATGTCACCCAATGCTGATGTGAGCACAGAACGTTCATGGGCAAAGGAACAAAGAGAGCTTTATTCTCTGTTGTCCTGTACCTGAGGTTGTCCGGTACCTGTTTCTGGGGGTGGACTAGAGTCATCTGGGGGAAAATACTAGTAATTTTCAGTGGAAGAACTTACATCTCAGAAAACAAATGCTATTGATATCAAACATTGTTTTTGACTTAAGAAAGTAATGAAGAAGATATTTGCAACACAAATAATATTTAAAATCTTTCCTTCCCCTGGAGAGCTGACTGTTAAATATTTACCAGCAGATCCCTCCTCAGCACTAAAACATACTGCATGCCCTCCACCCACACCTTCCCACTCTTTGGTCAGTTATGAAACATTTACCTGCACACACTCCCTGCTACCAAAAACATTATTTCTTTCTCCCACTTCATGATCTCTGCCTTAGGTCCTTTGACTTTCATAGTTGACTAAGGATGTTAAAAAGGGGATTTGCTGGGCTTGGGGTTATTCACTAATAGGCTTGTACCTAAAAAGCCAGTAGGTGTTAGTTATTGCATATACATAAAATAGACGTTGAGAGGGTAGAGGGAGGACTTGTACAGTAAGATCTCTTAACAAAATTCAGGAATATGTGTGCATGCTATTAACACATAGGTCCTTACCAGTGATCGCCTGATCTGAAATTTTGTACGTGATTTTTATTTCTGAAGTTATGGTTATGTATGTCACAAACATACATATGATCAGAACTCATGGCTGACTTCACAGTCACCCTTTTGAACTTTCTGCCCCCAATTCTAAACGCCATTTGTGGGACTGGTATTGTGGGAAGAACACAAGGCTTTGGAGCTAGAGGACTTGGGCTCAGATTTTGATTCTGTTACCCTGAGCAAACTACACCGCCATTTTGCAGCCTCAGTTTCCTCATCTATCACACAAGGAGGCTTGTCTAACTAAGGTCCCCTCCAGCTCAAATTCCTATAGTCCATTGGACCCAGGGCTCTTTGGATTAGTTTCTATAACTAGAAACTTTACCAGACTGTTAGTAAGCCTTTTGTTTGTCAGTTGTTTAGTCATGTCTGATTCTTTTTGACCCTGTGGTCCATTCGGCCCATGAGGTTTTCCTGGAAAAGACATTAGAATGGTTTGCCATTTTCTCCTCCCAGGGGGATTAAGGGAAATAGAAGTTAAGTGACTTGTCCAGGGTCACACAGATAATAATACATGTCTGAGGCTGGATTTGAATTCAGATCTTCCTGACTCTGGGCCCAGCATTCTATCCACTGAACTAACTACCTTTCTATAGATACGAGGCTCTGATTGACTCAGATTGACTGTAAATAGCAATCATTTCTGCTTTGACCAGAAACCGCCAGGGTCTTCTGCTCCCAAATTTGTTAATTCATCCATTCATTTAGTTTTTTTTTTTTTTTTTGATTAGGTGAAAGAGAAGATTCCTTCCTTCAACTGCTACTTAATCTTAAGCACTGAATGAGTGGTGCCTCAGTCCAACTGAGACCAGTTGGAGACCTTAGGTGAAAAAGACCAAGGTCTCCCACTGCGTCTGGGACATCTCCAATTATCCTCATCTATGTCTGACCACTGGACCCAAATGGCTCTGGAGGGGGAAATGAGGCAGGTGACCTTGCCCAGCCCTCCCTCACTGAAATTCAATTCACTTGCATGTCCTGGCATCCTCTCCCTATTGTCATGGTCTTCTTCAAGAATGAAGAACAAGAAGCAGCCTTTGAGTGACTAAGCACTAGAGCAAAGGCCAAAACATTGTTGTGGCCCTCAAAGGAGCTTACCTTTTCATAGATGGGATAGCATGCAAAAAAAAAATCATACATACAAGATATATAGAGATATAAATTGTAAATGGAAAGCAATCCTAGAGGCAAGGCTCTAGCTTGGAGCAATGTTTTGTGGATATGAATGGACTCTGAAAAGACTCCTGCATAAACAAGACAAGATTTTTTTGCATTTATTTATTTTATTTTTTTAGGTTATACATATACATTCATTTAATACATTTTAACATATGAATCATGATGGGAGAAAAAAATCAGAACAAACGGGTAAAACCTTGAGAAAAAAAGATGAAAATAGTATGCTTCAATCTGCATTTAGTCTCTAAAGTTCTCTCTCTCTGCATACAGATGGCATTTTTCCATCCAAAGTTTATTGGAATTGCTGAGGAAAGTTAAATCTATCCTAGTTGATCACCACACAAACTTCTTCTTGTTGTGTACAATGTTTTGGTGGTTCTGCTTGCTTCACTCATGTAAATTTTTCTAGGCTTTTCAAAAATCAGCCTATTCATCATTTTTAATAGAACAATAATATTCTATTATTTCATATACCATAACTTATTCAGCCATTCCCCTTGATAAACATCCCCTCATTTTTCAATTCTTTGCCACCACAGAAATAGCTGCTACAAACATCTTTGCCCATGTGGGTCTTTTCCCCACTTTTCTTATTTCTTTTCTTTCTTTCTTTTGGAGAAGTAATTGGGGTTAAATGACTTGCTCAGCATCATACATGTTAAGTATCTGAGGCTAGATTTGAACTCAGGTCTTCCTGACTCCAGGACCAGTGTTCTATTCACTGCACCATCTAGCTGTCCCTCTTTTTTATTTCTTTGGGATATAGATCCGGTAGTGGCAGTGCTGAATTAAAGGGTATGCATAATTTTATGGCCAATAAAGCAAAATTTGAGTTGAGTTTTGAAGGAAGTATGGGAATCTAAGAGGTAGAGATGAGAAGGAGGACAATTCCAGACACAGAAGACAACCAATGAAAAGGCACAGAGTCAAGACCTAGAGGCTAATGATTGTTAATAAAGGTTTAAGCAAACAATGTAATCTTATAAAAAGTCATCCCAGTTCTCTGGATAGAGATTGAAGGCAAGAGGAGCCCTGAAAGGTGATCTAGACTTTTATATAACTAGAGTTACAGATCAAAACCCAAACAACTTCTGGAATCAAGCTCTCCTCCAAACTGATTTGGAAGAACTGATGTCAAATTGAAAGTGCCAAGAAAATATTGAGGCAAAGGGAAATGGGACAGGATATAAACATTGAGTCAGGATGTTATGCTGACAGAATTATATATGAAAAATTACAGTATTTTCTCCCTTAAATATGTATGAACAGAGACCAGCTAAATGAGCGATCCTAGTGAAATTAATTTAAAACCTAAAATTGTAGTTATTATTTTGAAGTTCAAGGAGAGGGTAAATGTGAAGACCATCTTCCATGGCCCAATGGAATGACTCTCTGGGGAAGAGCCGGAACTCCTTTGTTTTCCCTCATGGGAGGTTAGCTTGACTATCTAGTAGAAAGCATTTCCATTAAAAAAAAAAAAGAATTGACACTTACTTAAAAGTCAGGAAGCCAATTTTAAAATCAATACATTGCTTAAAAAGAATGACGTGATACAGTATCAAAATAGGAAGCATTATTACAACTGTGTTGCTTTGATATAAGTTATCAAGAGCAGTTGTTGATTTATGCCTCCCTGGTCCATATTGGGACATCTTTTAAGGAAGGGAAAAATCCAGAGTTGCTGTACAAAAAATAAAATAAGACTTCAAAATTTGCACGGCTTGTCAACCACTGCAGAATGGGAGGAAACCAGAAGTCAAACATGGGTTCTATAGTTGCTTTATTTTCTTATTGCTTGGTTTAGTGTACCAAACACTCTTTAACTTTGCTCTCTTTAAAGATCTCTTTAACTTTGCCATTCTACAAACCCCATTTGTAACCCTGCCCCCCAAAGGGAAAAAATCCAAATTAAATAGCTATAGATAAATGTGAACATAAGCCATAAAGTTGAGGTGTTTTGTTTTGTTTTTTTCTTCCCCTGAGTTTTCTGATGGCACTGCAAAAGAAAATCTGAAGGCTATTAAAAAAGAAATTGAAAACAAAAGGACTTAAAAAAAATCAGATAGAATATGGAAGCAACCTAGACCAATAGATGAATTGTTGGACTTGGAATAAGGGAGACCTACACTAATCTTAGCTCTGTGAGTCTGGGCAAGTTACTTAAACTCTGTATGTCTCAGACAACTTACTGGGACCTATCTACTAAGTCACAGATAGATTATAGGATCATAGATTTAGATATGGAAGGGATATTATAAGTAATTTGATTCAAGCCTAATTTTAAAGTTATGTAAACCAAAGCCCACAACAAAGCTTTTTCCATGGTAGTGGACAGTAGAGACAGAATGAGAACTGTGTTCCTCTGGGTCCTAATCCTTTCTACCAGATTACACTTAAAGGCTCTGGGGAGCATATTCCCACAGAAGGAGATCCTATTGCTGCCTAAATCATTGACATTTCTTGTACTGTGTGAATTTGTTGTTGTTGTTCAGCAATTTCATGTTTGACTCTTCATGACCCCATTTTAGAGATTTCTTTGCAAAAATACTGGAGGGATTTGCCATTTTCTTTTCCAGATCATTTTATAGATGAGGAAACTGAGGCACAGAGGGTAACATGCCTAGGGGCATACAGCTCGTAAGTGACTAAAGCCAGATTTGAATTAAGGAAGTTGAGTCTTTCTGAATCCAAAGCTAGTGTTATAGCCACCGTACCATCCAGGTGCCCCCATTTTGTATATATAAAACAGATTTTCATTCTCTCTTTTTTAACCTGTAAGAAACTGAATGTCATCCTTATAAGCAGATTCCTGAAGGATGTGTAAGATGTATGTATGTGTGGGTGGTTTGGGGTGAGGCAGTCCCAAGAACATGCTTAGATTTGCCATTCCTGGTGGGTCATAAAAGAATACATAAAAGAATAGATATTCCCTGTTTGGCTCCAAACATGGAGGCTCCGTGATCCTACTCACGGCCATGAGTGATGGAAGGGATAAAACTCCTACGAAATGGCTCCAAGGCTCCTGGTGACTCAGGAGACTCTGAGTTGGAAGAGAGGATAGAGTGGAATCTCTCACTCTCTTCCAGGCACTTCTCAAATGAAGAAGATGCTGTGGACCACAAGGCTGGGGGAATGGGAAGAGGGAAGGAATTGCACAGACAGTCACCATGTACCCATGAGCCTATTATTCATTTTCACATTTATTCTTTTCCTGATCTTGGTGAATAAAGATTTTTTTTGGGGGGGTGCTCAGATGACTGGTGAGCTAATCGGATACATTAGAGAGATCCCGCTGGCAACAAGAGCTGATAGCAGAGTTCTAACTGGAAAACAGTGCAGTAGCCAAGCGCCTTGCTCTGACCCGGTCCAGGAGTGGATTCCTTCATCACCTGAAAAACTGCATCCCACACATAGACAGCCCAGGTGAGCCAGTCCACCTTCTACCAGAAGTGAGCGTGGTGGGGATTCTGAGGGCCAGCAGTGGTGTGAGACCCTTGTACCCTACATGCCGAGGCATTCTCTTTGTGTATCCATTTTAAATCCATTCTCCTCAAAGTCTTGTGTGCGTGTAGAGGGAACAACATGCTCTAGGGCTGGGAGGAATGTCTTGCACCAACTACTTTATGATGGAGCTTTTCTCAGATATATTGTGGTTGTAGGGAAAAATGTGGCCCCGTTTGGGGGATATTTGGGCATTTTGTGTTTTTGTTATACCTCGGTAAACACTGCTTTGTAAAAGCTAATTGATATCAACTGCTTGATTTATTTTGGGTGCCACACTGGCTGGAGGCTTATGAGCCATAGTTTTAGAAGTCACAACAGTTCAGGGTTTCATCTGAAGGGGAGAAGGAGTAATCTTTTCTCTGGGAACCTAACCTGCTGGTTCAGCGTGAGATGGGCAAAAGGGCTGGGGACTGGGGGGGCGGAGTAGGTGAGATTCAAATGGCTTTCAGTTTTATCAGCAAAAAAGCAAAAATACATTTTTAAAAATAGAAGAATATTGATAAACCACAGGCTAAAACAAGTTAAACATGCCTTACTAATTGTAATGCAAGAAAAGTCAAAACAAAATCCCAGGACAGAACCATGAACCTTTGCAAGAGAAGGAACAAAATTTGTGAGCCTGAGTTTAGCTGCAAGCTCTTTCCCCATTCGTTTTAAATTACTAAGAAAAGTAAACATTTTGGTAAATGCTTCAGAGAGATTTATAGGTGACTCTAAAAGCAATCTACTTGGTGACTGACTTAACTTTAATTCTTTCAACTCTTGTTTGCAGAAAGACCAACATTGTTACCACTTGCTTGGTCAAAGGTTATACATCCTGCCCTCCATCAATGGAGTAGAGACATGTGAGTGTTTTTAGATACTAGTCAGATCACCTTCTTACAGGAATCACTCATGCTAACCAGGGGCTACTGTAATTAATACTATTACTAGGTATGCAATACCCTGGCACTTCCCTAGTTAATGAAATGCTTGCAGCATATACACTTATAAGAGAACTAAGGAAAGGGAACCATGAATGAAAAGCAGAGAACCATCCCAGTTTTTTGTGGTTATTTTGTCTACTTGTAGAAATACACTATTTCAAGAAGGCATCCTCTAAAATTTGGTGTATGAGGCAGGTAGCAGGAATTTCTATCATTTTGAAATTTCCATGTGTATGGTTTCCATCATCAACTTCAACATGGTGGTAGGAGGCTCAGTGGTGAATATATATACATTTGGATTACTAAAAGAGAGCACAGATGACCTTGAAGGCTTTATGCACAGTCTGCAACTTTTATTTATCCCTGGGCAGATGAAGATAACAGAATTGGTCTGCTATAAAATTGTGAAGACATTGAAATTTGTCTTTGCTATAGCACCTCCCCTTCCTCTCCACCCCCATTTTAGGTGCTGGAAGCAACAGCAGCAGCTTCCTACTGTCCAAACCCAATCAAAAAAGGAATTATGTGCTTCCCCTGTTCTTAGCTTCTCTTCTCTTTACTAGGAATCTCATTTACACCAATGTGCTAGTTACTCCTCTATTTGTAAACTTTGAAATCTCAGATTCTTTCTCAAAATTTTGTGAATTATTAGTATTCAAAGTATTAAAAATTTTAAATTTAATTTAATTTTTAAAAAATAATATTCAAAACTATCTCTTGGGATTCAAGATGGATTTGAAGTCAGTTTCCAATCTATAGTCCTACGATCTTTAAAGGATTATTAGACAATAGTAATAGCCAGCATTTATATAACATTTTAAAGTCTGCAAAGTGCTTTGTTAGTATTATTTCATTTTATCCTTAACACAACTCTGAGAGGTAGGTATTTCCCATCTGTAAAATGAGGTTAGATTAGATGACCTCTAAGAATTTCTCTAGATCGAAGCGTCTACAATTCTATAACATAAAGTCTAGTCCTTTTCCTTCTGCAGTATGCTGCTTTCTTTTTCTTTTTCTTTTTTTTTTGTTAAAATTTTTATTTAAGCTTTTTATTTTCAAAATATTCATAGATAATTCTTCAATATTAACCCTTGAAAAACCTTGTGTTCTAATTTTCCTCCCTCTCTCCCCACTCCCTCCCCTAAATGGCAAGTAGTCTAATATATGTTAAACATGGTAGAAATATGTTAAATCCAATATATCAATATATGCTGCTTTCTTAAGGAAAGGAAAAATCTGAACAAAAACGGTGGCTTGAAGATACAATGATTATTGCTAAAAAGAAATTGGGAATTGACAAAAGATATTAATCTCTTATTTTCTAGTTTTGTCACTTTGGGCAAGTAATTTAATCTGTCTGAGCCATAGTTTGCTCATCTATAAAATGAAACATTTGGATAAGATGTTCTCTAAGGCACTTTTCAGTCCTAAATTCTATGATTTTATGATTTAGAAATTAGGACATTAGTGACCTTTGAGAGAGTAATTTTAGCAGAGATGAGGAATGAAGTCTTATAGCCAAGAGTTGGGAAGATGATAAATGAACAGATAGCATTGGATATGAGTGACATTTTCTGGAAGTTTTGCAGTAGGAAGCAGAGCCAAGATGACAGAGGAACAGGATAAAGTATAAACGAGCTTCATTTTTCCACTCAAACTTCTCCAAACAGATCCGGTAAATGTACCAGAACAAATTCTTTTGGGGAAATTAAAGAGAAAAAAAATCACAGCAAGTCTTTTTTATTTCCAGAAGTCTTAGGATCTTAGGGTCAATCAGGTCTAACCAGGAACATATTGCAACCATAGAACACTCCAGTGCTGAAGGAGAAGCAAATGCCCAAGGTAAGAGGAAGTTCCAGACCCATCCAGGGTCATCTTCACCCAAGGAGAGGCCAAAATGGACTATCCAGGTTAAGATAGTCTGAGTAGGTGACTGTGGTTTGTTTGTTTGTTTGTTTTAAATAAAGTTTCAAGCAACACAAGTCAGTAAGAATCACAATTATTGCACCAATCAGCATTCAGAAAGGGCTCAGTGTGCTTCAGCATGGAAACCATGACCAGCAGTTGGTCAACATGTAAGTATGGTCTGTTATAACCATGGAAATGGGCAATATCCGATCCAGATTGAGTGAAGACATAACTAAAATGCCCAGAAAAAAAGAGGTATCATTGGTCTTGGGATGAGGTTCTTTGTTGGATCAGCTAGGAAAGACACAGAAATCAGTTATTGTACACATACAAGTTAAAGTTAATAATGATGTTAACAGCAACAGAACTAGCATGTACATAGGTACTATATTGCTTGGAATTATCTTACTTGATAATTATAATTGTTGACGATACAGTTTGCAATACTCTTTACATATGTTGTCTCATTCAGTCCATCTCTGACCTTCACAACAGTCTGTGAGAGTCTCACAGACTGTTGTGAGACAGGTGCTTCAGATATTAATCTCTCTGCTTTACAGGTGATCACAAAGAATTAAAGGCAGGCTTCAAACCCAGATCTCTACTGGCTCCCTAAAAATGGAGCACACTTTTCACCACACCATATTCTCTAAACTAGACATTTACATAGGCTTTAACGTTCACTAAGGACTTTAAAGATGCTACCTCTTGTCATCCTCAAAGCAAAGACCTAGCAAGGTAATTGACCTTGAGTTAGGGGATGCTAAGAGACTGCTGAAAACAAACCCCATAGACCTCTGCAACAATTAAATCTCCTGAACCATTATTCATCAGTCCTCAATAGGTTGGTGTTTTACTACAGGGGAGCTGGAAGCAAGGCCCTGGTGTGGGATTTAGGTTTTCAGATCAGGTTCTTAGGACTTATAAGTAATCCTTTTGTCTTTGTATAGTGGGATCCTCACAGCCTCGACTTCTCAACAGAAAAGCAACCATTCCATTTACTGTGTTGTTCTGGCAAGCGTATGGTGGGATTGGGAGGGATAGTGCAGAGTGCAAGGGAAAGAAGAAGAAAGATGGAAGTAGTTTTGCCTTCTATAACTTCCTGAAGGTCAAATTTCCTTCCTGCCAAATTCCTAAAATGGAAACCAATCCTCCCTTCTCTACAATTAAGAGCGTAACATAATAACTCACTTTTGCGGTGTTTTAAGATTTACAAAGTACCTTGCTTTACAACCAGAAACATTTAAGAAATCTCCCCAATGGCCATACAGGATTCTTGCTCCTTAACAATGATCCTTTTCCCTTTGACACTGGTAATAGTGATGTGTTACACTGGAGAGTTTCTGTATAAGTAGGAGTATGTAAGGTAAAGATGCAGTTTTCCAATCATGCAATGGGACTAGCAGGGTCACTGGCATACTCTATGGTTTGCAGCATTGCCTATTAACCTTTCAAACCATGATGACAGTTAAGTGATGGAGTGCTAGACCTGAAATCAAGCCGAGTTCGAATCCTGATTCAGACTCTTTTTTAGCTGTGTGACTCTGGGCAAGCTACTTTATTTCAGTCTCAGTTTCCTTATCTGTAAAATGGAAATATTAATATCATCTGCCTTACTGGGTGGTTGTGAAGTACAAATGAAATAATTATGTAAAGATCTTGGCACAAACATAGAACCCAATGAAAAGGCTAGCAATGATGATGATGATGATGATGATGATGATGATAAAGTCCATTCCCTTTCAACTTTTGGAAATGGGAGGTTATTGCAAATACAACTATCATTGCTGCTACTCAAAGAAGACATCCCTGTCAAACTCTATAGTTGTTACAGAAGTGACATTTTTAGTAATAGGTTTTTAGAAGTCAGAACTCAAAAACAAAATTATAACAAAGGAAGTTGAGAGTGCCAATAGGATGGAGAACGAAACTATAGACTTTCTTCCCAAGCTGCATGTTGTGTGCTTATTCCCCCTCTTGTCATTACTTTGTGACAGAATATTTCTTTTTCTGGATTGGAGATCCATCTTTTTATTTTTTTTTTGACACCATTTTCTCCTTTGATCTTTATTCATGGCTTGGACTTTTGTGAATATTTCAATGAAACATTCTAAATAATTCTAAGATATAATGAATGAAATGTACTAAAATATCCTTTTAAATAGTACTAAATATAAACCAATAAACTGTGTCAAGAATAGGCCATACCAGATTAGACTCATTTCCTTGCTTAATACTAAGAGTTACTACTTTGGCAGAGTAAGGATGGGAAAGGAGAATGCTATAGACATAGGATTTGTAGATTTCTACAAAGCATTTGATAAAGTTTCCCATGTTCTTCTTGTGGACAAGATAGAGAGATGGAAACTAGATAAGAGGACAGGTAGGTACATTTGGAACTGGTTGAATGACCAGGGTTGATGTCAGCTTAGGGGAGGTCTCTGGTGAAGTATTCAGGGATCTATCCTTGATCTTATGCTATATAAAATTTTAAATAATAACTTAGATCAGAGGCCTTAAAACTTTTTGAAGCTTATGAATCTCTTCTCATGATAATTGAAGGAAATGCTAAATTTCAGTTAGAGAGGTATTTCAGATAAAGATATATTTTTTCCCAGTTAAGTTTACAGTGTTCCCCTCCACCCCAATCCTTGAAATCTATCCATGAACCTTAGCTTAAGAACTCCTAACTTAGGGGAAAAAAGGAGAGATGGGATAATTATCAACAGTTCAGATAACACAAACCTGGGAAAGCCAAGGCTGGATGGCCATTTGGGGATCTTGTAAGGGGGATTTCTGTTTAGATATGAGGTAAATTGAGGTTCCTTCCAATTCTAGGAGGAAAGAACCCAGTATAAGCTTTGTGATATTAAGATCATTGCTTTGATTGTGGATATTAAGGGGATGGAAATGAAGAAAGAAAATGTCTAATTATCTATGGAGGGGAAAAGGCACATGTAATGAGTGGGTCAAAAATGACTCACAGATTTCTTGCTTGGGAGGAGCTGGAAATAGCAGTGTTGCCATGGTGATGAATAAGTAGGGCACTGTAGTTGAGTTGTGGAGGAAGATGAAAGACTCTTTCTTTGCCATATTGAGTTAGAAAGCAGTGGTGATACACTCATTCATTTATTCAGAAAGCTTTTGTTGAATTCCTACTGTGTGCCTGGTACTATACTAATCTGGAGCAGTAAAGAAGGAACATGATCCCTTTTGGGGATCATATATAACAACTTGAAAATAGTTCTTGAGCAATGTATGGACAAGATATTATAAGATCAAACTTGAATGCATATGTAAGAGCTGAGGAGAATCATGGGTTATAGGAATAAACATAATGGTTTGGTCATCAGGATCTTTTGATCCTGGAAAGCAGGTGACTTTTGAGACAAGCTGTATGAGAGAAATAGGTAATATTATTAGTAGGAATGAAGGGAAATGGCATTGGAAGTGGGAATAACATGGGAATTAGCAAGAAAATGAGCATTTCTCATGGATAGCAAGCAATTAAAGGTCTGAAGGAGAGAGATTATATTATGGAATGGGTGATGAAGTAGAAATTTGGAATAGTTCAGTTTGATGGAGTACTACAAATTAAGTTTTGTTTTGTTATTTTAGTCAGTAGAAAGTTGCTATATGTTCTCAATAGAGGGGATAATATGAAAACCATGTTAGAAGTATATGAATATGACAGAATGGACAGGAACAGAGTGAAACTCAAGGTAGAGAGCTCACCTACAATAAAGAAATCTCTGTAGCTTAATTCCAGGGCTCATAAGGTCTAAGTTGTAAACATTTATTTATTTATTTTTAATATACTGAAGAGAGGTAATTTCAATCTTTTCTCATTCTTGGGGTCTTTAAATCCTTTGGCCCCAATTTTTTTCACCTTTTAAATGATCTACAATTTGTCATCATTTAATATGTTTGTATTTGTAAACAAGGGGCATTTAGGTGATGAAGTCGATTAGATTCCAGCCCTGAAATCAGAAAGATTCACCTTCCTGAGTTCAAATCTGCCCTCAGATACTTAACTAGATGTATGATCCCAGACAAGTCACTTAACCCCTTTTGCCTCAGTTTCCTCATCTATAAAATGAGCTAGAAAAGGAAACGGCAATCAATTCTGTGTCTTTGCCAAGAAGAGTGCAAATGGGGTCCCAAAAAGTTGGGTATGACTGAAATAACTGAACAACAAATTTGCAAGCAAATTCCTAGAGACTGGTTAAGTTCTTCCAAGTGTTATGCCTGTAATTCCAGAATCTGCCACCAGGTGAAGGGTAGTGATTTATTTGTAGGTGGGTACACCTCCTAGAGGACAAAATTCCCACCCGAAACCTGTTTATACTATTTGAATTTTGCCTCTCAATCTTTAAAAGAGGACAGCATTGGGAACATTCTGGACCGTGTTTCTTTCCAGCAACCTGGCCCGGAGATGCTTGATAATTTATTTTGCAGAAAGCCACTACGGATTATTCTTTAACTAGTTTAGTATTGTTAGGGGGTTTCCTTTTTCCTCCTCCAGCCAAGTTAAGCTCTCTGAAGACCTGCTTTTAATTCATAGGAGGATGGAGGGGGTGCTGCTTTTTTCTCTCTCTAAACATTTCAAAATATTTTAGCAAAAAAATTCATCCTGTTTTCTAAACAGAATAACTGCAGTGGTTTGTCACAAATCCTTTGAGATTGCTTGTGAAATTGAATCTCTCTCAGGCAGATTCTTTGACATTCATAGAATTCATAGAATGTATGAGTTGAAAAGGACCTTAGAGATCATCTGGTCCAAATGCCTCATTTTGGAGACAGGAAATGAGTCCCAGAAAAGGGAAATGACTTTCTGGCTTCCCTATCTCCATTGCTCTTTGCTCTCTTGTAAAGATCAGGCAAAGCTGGATTCTTCCATGAGTAAAACAAAACAAAACAAAACAAAAAAAGTCCTCTGAGTTTTTCTCCTTATTCCCCAAACTGTGGGAAACTGCGTGGAATGACTGAATCCCTCCCACCCGAATGAACAATGAAGTTCTGAGAAAACCTTTCCAAGGCAGATCTAACCATGTGGGGATTCCTGAGCCACTTCAGTGATCTGGAGGAATGGAATTCTTCTCTCATGCTGAATCTCCTCCACTTAACCTGCGTACTTTACAGTTAATATGAATTAGCATTCCTCCACGACCAGGTTATCTTACATTTAACTCTATTCTTATTATTGTTCCATAAACTGAATCCATACTAACTTCAGATTTTCTAGGTTATTCCATTTGTAGACTTTCAATTTCTTCCATACCCAAAACAGCTTTGCTTGAATTGAAAGTCTCCTTACTTTATTTACTCCGAGTTCTATTGTTGATTGCTCATATTTCTTGTGTTGAATCCTTTCTAAAACATTTGATCCTTTTATAGCTTCCTACATAATAGGAAATAATAGGAATAATAATAATAACAATGAAGGCATTTATGCAGCACATTTAAAGTATGTAAAGCACTTTGCAAATATTATCTCATTTGATTCTTACAACAACCTTGTAGGGTTCTATCATTACCCTCACTTTACTATGAGGAAACTAAGGTTGAAAAAGACTAAGTGACTTACTACTACATGTCTATGGTCAGATTTAAACTCAGGTAATGACAGCAACAATAACAATAATAACAATAACTAGTATTTATGTAGCATCTACTATGTATCAAGCACTATGCAAAGTGCTTTATAATAGTATTTCATTTAATTCTCATAATAAGCTGGGGGTGGGGTATGGATGCTATTACTTCCCCGCCCCCCATTGTACAGTCTTCCAAACTTTCAGTTGTTTACTATTGTGCTATCCAGCTGTAGGAAAAGCAACTAATGGGAGTAAAATGAGAGAAATAAAGGATTTCAACAAGATTCAGGAAGTGATATTTGTTTGGATCTGTAAAAAGGAGATTTGATCAGCTAGCAGACTGGCTTTTTTTCCCCTTCTCTTTCAGAAGTTAAAAAAACCATACACAGTAAAATTTTATAAAACGAAAATAATCTTAAATGTTCTATGGATTTTTTTCATGCTGTTGTTGCTTCCCAGAATCTTCATACACCATACTCCTAGAAACTTCTTTTATAACAAAACAAAATCTTAAATAAAACACAACCAAAACAATTAGGCACAATAAGGTGACAGTGTCCATATTTAATAGTTTTTATTATCATCCATACCATATAAAGTTTGTCATCTTCAAATCAAAAGGAAGCTTATGATTGAATGAATTGAAAGCAATAATGCAGTAATAGCTCACTGGTTTCTTTTTAGATCTCCACTGTTGTTCTGATGCATTCTCTCCTCCCCTTTTCCATTTCATTAGTGAGATATATCTCTGAAGGTGTTCAAGATAACTGTAGATATAAGAGTAAGCATATAAATATTTCTAGGATACTTACAAGTTATTGTGGAATAGTCTTTGTGGGATATAGCAGTATTATTCTTTTTTTAAAGTTTCTATAAAGGGATATTTACGGTAAGATACAGCAAAAACAGAGAAGCAAACATTCCCTTCTCCCTTAACAACTGGGACAAAACCTCTCCAACACTACATTCCTCTGCTGGGGCTTGATGCAGTTTCTACATAACATTTTCCCCACCAAACTCCCTTCCAAATGTGCCTTGGCTGAATGGATGCTTGAGACTACACCCCTGTTACTGCTGGACTAAATTGGATATGTTGCTCTGGACTTTGATCTTTCATTGTCTGGCTTCTGGCAAAAACCAGCATGGACTCCAGCAACTCAGATTCTCAGTGAATTACTCTTTTGGCCTTTTCAAAGCCATCCTCAGTCGTTTTCACCTAAAACAGTAAAGTACAAAAACAGAGGCTGGGAACAGAGCCTCAGGCTTATAGGCCACATGTTGATATCAGATGGGGAGAATTCAATGCCTCTCCACCTTTCAGAGGGTTGCTAGTATGTCTCTCCTTAAACACCACTAGGGAGAAACAGGACAGCATGATGAAGCAGCAGACAAAAAGGGTTAGATAACAAAGACAAGATGAGATGGGGAAAAGAAATGGCAGAGAAAAATAGTGCTGTAAAGCCCTGATCCTATTGCCTTGCGTTTCTGGTTCCTGAGAAGTGGCATTCTCTAAGGATGGGGCTAAACTTTGTCAACCCAGAATTGGCAGCAGGAAGCTTCTTTTCAGTCCTTAGTAGAACACCAGCAGCTCTTTTTAAAGTGTTTGAGACCCTCAGCCTGGCAGAAACAGATTACAATGAGAAAAAAAAAAACAAAAATTAAAAAAATATCCTCCTCCAGGCATAATGAGCAGTTAATGGACAAATCCATATACTCCTTTTATTGTTCCTTATATTGCAGTGCCAGACTGCTAAGCACTGGAAATAAGTGGATTTGCCTACCTTTTTCCCTGTCCTTGATTTACCATGTCAGATTGGTGAGCCAGCATGGGGAACTGAGATGATTGGATTAGGTTTGGAGATGGTAGTTTAGGGAAATGGGAGAGCATTTGTTACTTGGTTCAACATATTATTTACTCTCTATTTTGTTTTGAATAAATCCCCTTTATTTCCCTCTTCAAGTGTATATTGGCTACATTATGTAGCTCTTTAAGACTTATAGAGCACTTTGTGTATATATTATCTCATTTGTTTCTCTCTTTCTCTTTTTTTTTCTTTAGGTTAAACATGTATAGTTCTTCTAAACATATTTCCATATTTATTATGCTATGCAAGAAAAATCAGATTAAAAGGTAAAAAATGAGAACGAAAAAAGCAAGCAAACAAATAACAACAACAAAGGTGAAAATTCTATGTTGTGATCCACATTTAGTCTTTGTAGTCCTTCCCCTGGAGGCAGATGGCTTTTACCATCGCAAGTCTATTAAAATAGCCTTGAATCATCTCATTGTTGAAAAGAGCCAAGTCCATCACAATTGATCATTATTTAATCTTATTGCTCTGTACACTGTTCTCTTAGTTTTACTCACTTCATTCAGCATCAGTTCATGTATGTCTTTCCAGGCTTTTGTGGAATCATCCTGCTAATTATTTTTTATAGAACAATAAGAGTCTGTTATATTCATATATCTTAATTTATTTAGCCATTCCCCAACTTATGGGGACCCATTCAGTTTCCAGTTCCTTGCCACTACTAAAAAGGGATACTACAAACATTTTTGTACATATGTGTCCTTTCCCCTTTTTAATGATCTCTTTGGGATACAGGCCCAGTAGAGACGCTGCTGGATCAAAGGATATGCAGTTTTACAGCCCTTTGGGCATAGTTACAAATTGCTCTCCAGAATCTCATTTGATTCTCATGACCTTGTGAAATAGGTGCTATTATTATCCTCATTTTAAAATTGAGAAAACTGAATTACCCAGAGTAACATAGCTAGTTAACTGTCAAAAATGGGAATTGTATTCAGATATTCCTGACCCTAAACCCAACTTGCCTCTATGCTACGGGAGATTTAAAGGAAATGAAGTTTGTGAGCTATGAACTTGAACATAGATGATAAAAACATTGGGTTCTAGATATCTCAATAAAATAGTGAGATGCTATATAAGATGTCCATATTCTTATCAGTTCGTTTCAACAAACATTAAGTTTGTACTCTGTATAAAGGTTATGTTTGACTCTTTGGGAGAAGAAACATCTGCTAGATTTCCTGTCATGTAGATTGATCTACTTTTTCACTAGAAAAGAGGCCCGCCATCTCCAAAATTTGATTGGTTCAGAGGATTAAAGTTTGAGTCATTAACATGTCTACTTGGTCACCTATCCATAAAAAAACAATCCCTCTCCTAAAAAAAAAATCCAGCTCACAAGGAGTCAGGAGGAGATTCAATGGAAGTCCCACTGCTCTATGAGGCAATGTACTCTTCTGATCATACATTTCTATCTATAAACAAGCAGGGTTGCATGTACTTGAATGAATACTGTGTCCCTATTAAACATCCTTTCTTTGCTAAGGATGAACAAATTTATTTTTTGTTAAATGTTAAATGATCTATAATTGTCTTATTTCACTGCCACTCTGAGATTGAACTGTCTTATCAGCCTAAGGCAAGTCTTGCACAGAAGAACCCTGGAAAAGAAAAGATGAATAAGAATAAATTTATAATCTGGTAAGGATTATAAGACTTGTACACCAAAAAAGAAACAAAAATAAAATGTGTTAAATGTATATGTGGTACAAAGTTCTATGAGAGGTCCTTGTTGTTCACTCATGTCTGATTCATCATGTTCCCATTTGGAGTTTTCTTGGCAAAGATACAGGACTGATTTGTCATTTCCTTCTCTAGATCATTTGCATATGGAAAAATCTGAAGCAAAAAGGATCAGTGACTTTTTTAGGGTTACACAGTAAGTATCTGAAGCCAGATTTGAACTCAGGAAATGAGTTTTTCTGATTCCAGGCCCAGTGTGCCATCTAGATGCTCATGAGAGGTTCTAGAGTTTTCCTATTATTTTCAGCCATGCTTCCTGGTGGACCCTGAAACCATAGACTCATAGACTGTATTTTACTCCAAAAAGAATCAATCAAGTCTGGATAAACAATTAGAAAAGGCAGAGATGTCACTGAAGTTCACAAGCATGAAGATTCTGTCAAGTGACTGTACGTGCTCAACATATCTCCAAAGAAAATATGAAACAAATTCTCCCACCATCTGGCTTTGTTATCTTCTTGCTTAGAAAATCCCACTGTTCCATAGGGATGGAAATAGGGAAAGAAAAATGTAGAGATTCAACAGTAAGTAATTTTTTAAATTAAAAATATTCTTCTTCTTCTTATAGCTTTTTATTTACAAGTTATACGCATAGGTAATTTTTCAGCATTGGCAGTTGCAAATCCTTTTGTTCCAATTTTTTCCCTCCTTCTCCCCACCCCTTTCCCCAGATGGCAGATTGAGAGCAATAGATGTTAAATACGTTAAAGTATAAGTTAAATACAATATATGTATACATGTCCAAACAGTTATTTTGCTGTACAAAAAGAATCAGACTCTGAAATATTGTACAATTAGCCTGTGAAGGAAATAAAAAATGCAGGTGGACAAAAATAGAGGGATTGGGAATTCTAAGTAGTGGTTTATAGTCATCTCCCAGAGTTTTTTTGCTGGGTGAAGTTGGTTCAATTCATTACGGCTCTGTTGGAACTCATTTGGTTCATCTCATTGCTGAGGATGGCCAGGTCCATCAGAATTGGTCATCATATAGTATTGTTGTTGAAGTATATAATGATCTCCTGATCCTGCTCATTTCACTCAGCATCAGTTCGTGTAAGTCTCTCCAGGCCTTTCTGAAATCATCCTATTGGTCATTTCTTACAGAACAATAATATTCCATATATTCATATACTACAATTTATTCAGCCATTCTCTAGTTGATGGGCATTCACTCTGTATCCAGTTTCTGGCCACTATAAAGAGGGCTGCCACAAACATTCTTGTACATACAGGTCCCTTTCCCTTCTTTAAAATCTCTTTGGGATATAAGCCCAGTAGCAACACTGCTGGATCAAAGGGTATGCACAGTTTGATAGCTTTTTGAGCATAGTTCCAAATTGCTCTCCAGAATGGCTGGATGTATTCACAATTCCACCAACAATGTATCAGTATCCCAGTTTTCCCGCATCCCCTCCAACATTCTGCATTATCTTTCCCTGTCATTCTAGCCAATTTGACAGATATGTAGTGATATCTCAGAGTTGTCTTAATTTGCATTTCTCTGATCAACAGTAAATTCTAAAAAATCCCAGCAAGACAAACACCAGCCTTGGAGGTCAACTGTGGTCCATTCCAATAGCTATAGGCACCTGTCTGCTTAAGTGTTCTCTAATCCTGTCTAGTCACCATCATTTGCTTATACTATATCTCTTTAAGCCTTTATAAACCTAGAATGTATTTAAATTTTATAAAGTCTCTCTCCCTGTTTTTGTATTTTCTATTTTTCCAATTTGATCATGAGCTTCTGGAAGATAGGGACTTCTAAAAGGTAATGATCTTTTCCTCCTTTCTTAACTCTTTGTTGTATTAAATATTAACTACCGTATTTAACATGCAACAAAGACAATAAATATAACACAGGTTGGAAAAGCAGCTGGTTTAGAACAAGTGTACATGCATCAAAAGGAACCATAGAGGAGGTGATACAATTTGAAGGCATTGATTGATTTAAAAGGAATATGAAGAAGGAAAGATAATAAAGGTATTGGAAAAACCGTTCAAGCTTATTAATAGAAAAAAAAAAGATTATGGAGAGAAAAAACTAACAAATTATATAGCTACATTCCCATCTGCATACTTTTTTGGGAGAAGGATAATCATCTGACATGCAATTCACACATATCAATATTACTAGGAAACAGGTAAGTTTTCACAAGCATATGGGTATTACGCCACTAAGTCCCATTTTTACATCACTTAAAAATGTAGAGAATATAACGTCCCACTATATTTACTGCTTGTCAATTTTTTTAAAGTATTAACTTTGGTGGATTAAAATCTTGCTTTAAAGGCTCTCTTCCATCAAAACATTTTGCATACATATACCAAAATTGTTCAAGATTCCTTTAAAAATATGCAATAGATTATTTGCCATCTGGAGGAAAGGGCAGGAAGGGGGGGAATTGGAACACAAGATTTTGCAAAGGTTAATAGTGAAAAAAATATCCTTGCATATATTTTGAAAATAAAAAGCTTCAAGTTAAAAAAATACCAATAGAGATAGCTTTGTTTGGTGACCTTGTGATGATTAACATGAGGTGAGGCTTTAAACAGGGGAGTGTATACTTGCCAAAGTAGTTTTTCATGGAAAAGATCCAGGAAAAAATATAAGTAGAAGAGGGATTCTATATAAATGATAAAATTCTTTAGATTCCTATAGTTGTAGATGAGGCTGGAATATTGCAGGACCCCTTGGATATGATCAATAACCACTCAAAATAGTTTGGCTTAACCATTTACATAGGAAAAAACAAGTGGATGACTATTATCCACAGATTATACTATGCAGTGAGCTTAAAAACCCAAGGTCTCTCCAAACATATGTGTGTATACATACATACGTATAGATATTTATATATCTTTGCCCCAAACAGTGCAAAGGAATTAGTAGGGCTCAAAATTAAACAGGAAGAGAATAGGTTAAATAGCATTCTGGAAATTAAAAAGTTTCTTTAAAGATTCTGAAGTTCACCTAGAAATAAAAGCTCACCTTTTTAAATAGTAATAACCAACCAGAACTATTATAGGAATATGAGTTATGAAATATTAGTTTGTTAAGAATTAAAAACTAGAGGACAATGGAGACATGTTAAAAATATGTGATTGGGCTGCAATATACAGCAAAATTATATAAGTGAGATTAGAAATTAGGCAGCTCAATGGTACAGAGGATAGACTGCTGGGTCTGGATTCAGAAAGACCAGCTTT
The DNA here is from genome assembly GCF_902635505.1 of Sarcophilus harrisii. Classification (NCBI taxonomy): domain Eukaryota; kingdom Metazoa; phylum Chordata; class Mammalia; order Dasyuromorphia; family Dasyuridae; genus Sarcophilus; species Sarcophilus harrisii. The sequence continues at coordinate 396,404,029 of NC_045428.1, read as the reverse complement.
TAAATCTGACCTCAGACACTTTTTAGCTTTGTGATCCTGGGCAAGTCACTTAACTTTTGTTCACTTCAATTTCTTCAACTGTAAAATAGGTGTAATAACATAGAATCTACCTCTCAGAATTGTTGGGAAGAGTCAGATGAGATATTCATAAAATGCACTTGCCTGGCATAGTTGCTTGATTTTACCCTCTCCCTCACCTTCCCCAGACCAAGATTCCTTTCACTGGTTCTGCTTCCAGCAGCAACTTTGATTTTGGTCACCTTAACTTTCAGGGTATTCAAGATGAAAGAAGTCAAAAGACAGAGAATTGAATTAGCGTGTCTTTAAAAATGGACTTAAGAGTGTGCAACCTCAAGAATTTCCAGTGTGGAAGACTCTCACTAAATGTTTCTATTTTCTGTGGGGTTGACTGCCTTTAGAATAAATGCATTCATAATCCTCAGGAACAAAAGGAATGCTGACACATTTTCCTACTCCATAGTCTTGATGGTTAACTGTTGTGTCACGTCTGACTCTCTGTGAGCCCATTTGGGGTTTTCTTGGCAAAAGATATGAGTGATTTGTCATTTCTTTCTCCAGTTCTTTTTACAGATGAAGAAACTGAGACAAGCAGGGTTAAGTAACTTGCCCAGGGTCACACAGCTAGTAAGTATCTGAGGTTGGGTTTGAACTCAGGAAGAGGAGTCTCCCTGACTCTAGGTCTGGCACTCTATACACTATGGCGCCACCTAGCTGCCTTCAGAGTTTCCTATATTACCAGCACTTTAAACCTTGGTAACTATAGTAGCAAATAACATATTGCTAAAATAGCCTCCTATTTACCTCTGCGAACACATAATGTGCAACAATATTGATAGCTATTGCAATATAATATAGAGTAGTACATTCCAGTAAACTAATGGAGTTTATAGCCCCATCGTTATTACTGGCAGCAGGACCATATGGTAAAACACAAGGAGTCACAAGCAATAAAAAGCACATTGCTTCATGCCCCTGTGACAGTCCAGTTAAAACAAAGCATCAAACACTGTTAAATACCTACCAGTGAACACTGCCTTTTATTTTTCCCCTTTTCTCTCTGTCCCAGGCAAGCCTGCAGTTAACAGCACAAGCAAACTGCGTAATTAGAAGAAAACAGGAACCCCTGGCAAGCTGATGTTTACTTGGGAAAATCATGTCTATTTGATGCTGTCATTGGAAGATGATTCAAACAGAGAACCCTCTAGATGTTTATAATTCAAAATGTCAGCTTCTTATTAAAGAGGGTTTGGTCCAGGGTGGGGGGCTATTTATTTATGGGAAAGTGTGGCTAGGGAAGCATTTTCTCCCCCAGCTCCTTCAAGTGTTACAGAGGGAGAAATACCTCGGATATGGGAAAGTGACCCAAAGAATGGCAAGAAGCTAACCTGTGCCGACATATGTTCCCTCTATTGGATGATCTTTGGTTAGTCTACCCTAAGCATACAACAGCATGTTTTATGGAGACACTGGGATGTTGCAAATGCCTGTGGTGACTGCTGGGTAGTGGAAAGAGTCTTTGATCAGCGATCAGAAGAACTGGGTTTGACTCTCAGGTCTGTCACTGTAACTATGGGAATTGCCTAATCTCTCTGGCTTTAATTGTTGTTGTGGCTGCTTTTTAGTCAGTATTTATTTTTATTTTTTTAGTTCTCCACATTGCCAAAATCATTTACTATTCATAATATAGGAAAATTTGGGAGAATATGAAATATCAGATAGTATTTATTTAGCATTTTTAGAGCACCTTAAAAGCATTTTACAAATATTATCTCATTTTATTTTCCCACGAGATTTCTTTGTTTTTCAGTCATGTCTGATTCTTTGTGACCCCACCTGGAATTTTCTTGTAAAAATATTGGACTGGAATAGTTTATCATTTCCTTCTCCACCTCATTTTGTAGATGGTAAAGTGACTTGTCCAGGAATATACAGCTAGTAAGATCAGTGTTTGGGGCCATATTTAAACTCAAGTCTTTCTGACCCCAGATCCAGCACTATCTACTGTACCACCTCACCGCCTGTATAAGTTTCCTCCTCTATGACATGAGGGATTTGGTCTTGGTGGTGTCTAAGGTTCCTGCCAGTATTAAATCTGTGATTCTAATTGATCTGCCTGAATATTTAAAGGCTATGTGAGTTCGACAGTGGGGTTTCTATCTGCCAGCACGTTTTACAATCCTTTCCTGACTTAGTAACAACTCTTCTAGCGTTCCCATGAACTAAGATTTCATCGCCCCTCAGCCAACCCGTGAAGAGCCTGTCTTACTTAACTAGGAAAGACCTTGACTGACAGATATACAGTCTGTCAGTGGGCTCGTACTGCAAGCCTTTCTACTTTGGCAGGCCTTGCTAGGGCATGCATTTCACTAAAATGGTCTTCAGGAATTCATGGTCACCTTGACACCACACTAATACAGTCGAGCAGGGTTATAGCAGCCATTATAACTAGTTAGTGTGATATTTGTTCCATAGCCAATGAAAGAAAGGGAGACGATCCTTCACAACTATTGCAGAGACAACACATCTTTGCATATTTCTGCTGCCATTCATCATTGTTATAATTCTCCTCTAGAAATATTTCTGAGATGAACTCCACAATTGCTTCAGGCTTCCTTACTTGTTCCACACACATGACCCTGTGGATTTCCCCATAACTGGGGAGGTAACAATTTATTTGGCCAGAAATTACATAGCCACAGGTGGTGCCACCTGCCTAATTCCCTCCATCTTTAAAACAGCTGTTATGGGTAATATGCTTAATTAGCCCTTCTGAAGCTGGGTAAGAAAAGCAAAAGAGACTGTGTCACCATGGGCTTAATTTCCTCAGGTTTCACTGAAAATTGAAGAAAATGTGTCTTGTACACAGTAAGTAGTTGCTCAATAGATAATTGGTGAGTGAATGAATGTGTAAATGAAGAAGCAGCAGATTCACTTTGAGTGTTTAAGCCAAAGGTGACCCCAAAGGTAGATTAAAGAATTGCAACAAGACTTTTATGAAAAGGGAAAAAGGTAGTTTTTGCAGTTAGAATTGGCTCTTTCATATATTCAGAAATAAGAAAATTTAACTTAAAATAGTTTGGAAAAAGTAACATACATCTTGATAACAAGAAGAACTACCTGTTTTATTCAGGATCAGTGTTAGCCGTATTCATTAGTTCTGGTCTGGGTGACATGAAGTTGAAAAACTAAAGGATCCTGATAATTGTAAGCCAAATCTGTTCTACGTGGAATCAATTTGGACTCCTCATGTCATCTGGACTCTGCTTAACTTTATCATGGAGTCATGGGATGGAATGTCAGGTTGAACTACGATTCCACATAGCCACCTCCCCCATCCCAGCCCTATTTTATAGATGAAGAGATGAAGGTTCAGTGAGATTTGTTGTTGTTTAGTCAGCTATATGTGTAATTCTTTGTGACCCCATTTTTGGAGGCAAAGATACTGGAGTGGTTTGCCATTTCCTTCTCCACCTGATTTTGCAGATGAGGAAACTGAGGCAAACCAGGATAAGTGACTTGCCCGGGGTCACACAGCTAGTAATTGTCTGAGGTGGGATTTCAATTCAGATTCTCTTGACTTCAGGTTCAGACTCTTATCACTGCACTTAAAATAAAACTAAATTGTTGTTTAGTCTAGTCATGTTGACTCTTATGACCACATTTGGGGTTTTCTTGACAACTCCAGCTTATTTTATAGATGATGAAATTGAAGAAAACAGAGATTAAATGATTTGCCTAGTGTCACACAGCTAACCAGTGTTTGAGGTCAGATTTGAATTCAGAAAGATGAGTTTTTCTAACTGCCCAGCAGCCTATGCTCTATGGTGCCACCTACCTGCCCCCACTGAGATGAGGTGATTTATCTAAAATTATAGAGGTAGCAAATAGTTAAAGCCAAACTGAAACCTGAGAGTACTGAATCTTTTCACTTAGTGTAGGATCCTAGCAGGTCTCCTTTGGGTGCATTACACCCAAGTTTCATCTCATCTGGAGTGCTTTGTTCCAGTTTCTTTTTTCCCTCTCAATAGTACTTTATTTTTTTCCAAATACATGTAAAGATAATTTTCAACATTCATTTTTTGATAAGATTTTGTGCTCCAAATTTTTTCTCCTTCCCTCCATTAATTCTCCTCCCTCCAAGACAGCAAGCAATTTGATATAGATTAAAAATGTAAAATGCTTTTAAAGACATTTCCATGTTTTTCATATGGTGCAAGAAAAATCAGGGGAAAAACCATGAGAAAGAAAAAGCAAAAAACCAAAACCAAAAAAAGGTAAAATTAGTTTGCTTCTATACATGTTCAGTTTTCACAGTTTTCTGAAAATGCAGATGGCATTTTCCATCCCTTGTCTATTGGAATTGTCTTGGATCACTGCATTACTGAGAAAAACTAAATTTGTCATAGCTGATCATTATCTAATCTTGCTGTTACTGTATACAATGTTCACCTGGTACTGCTCACTTCACTCAGCATTAGTTCATATAAGTCTTTCCAGGCTTTTATGAAATCAGCCTGATTATCGTTTCTTATAAAACAATAATATTCCATATACCATAAATTATTGAGCCATTCTCCAACTTATAGGCATCCATTGAATTTCCAATTCTGTGCCACTACAAAAAGGGCTGCAACAAACATTTTTGCACATGTGGGTCCTTTCCCCTCTTTTATTATGTCTTTGAGATACAGACCCAGTAAAGACCTTGCTGGATCAAAGGGCATGTACAGTTTGATAGTCCTTTGGACATAGTTCCAAATTGCTCTCCAGAATGGCTAGATCATTTCACAATTCTATCAACAATGCATTAGTGGTGACCTTTAGTCTTGTCTACCCATGCTTCCCTTCCTGCTTATTTAGACAGATTACCTGGCCAAACCTTGAATTGTATATTGACCCCCAGCTATGAGCACCACTATGGCATAGCAAGGTATTATTGGCAATGTTAGCTAGCTTGCAGTATCACTTTAAATGTGTGAACTGGATAAAAAAATTAGAGGGGGGAAAAGTCCCCTTTATAAAGTGCCTACTATGTTTCAGGTACAGCCATTCTGATCATATTCTAACTTAAATTCATAAGAATCTATAGATTATTACTCAAAAAATAAAAAGTTCTCAGAAGTACAATTAACCTTGGAAAGGTTTCTGAATTATTTTTAGAGCAATGTTATATGTGGAAGAGGATACACTTCTTTTTTTCTATCTAAGTTTACCACTAGTCCACAGTTGAAATTCTGACATGTATCAAAGAAATCAATTTTCCTATACTAAATACATTTTTATATGACTTCAAGGGTCTGATTAAGTTTTTCTTCTGGTGTGGAAAATAATTTTCCCCAAGATGTAATTTATAGACTCAATTCCTTCTATTTCCTGAGTTTTCAAGGTCAAGAAATGTTCTCCGCTTATCTCTTAGTAAATATTAAATTCTTAGGTAGTCACTGGCTAAGTTTGACTAAGCTCATGGCTTACTGGAAAACAGAGACATCAGAGAACCTAGGTTTGCATTCGACCTCTGCTGCTTACAGCTTATGGAAAAGTCTTATAACTTCCCTGGGGGTCAATTTCCTGATCTGTAAAATGAGAGAGTTAGACTAGATGGTCTCTGAGATTCCTTCCAAGTCTAAATTTACAATCCTGTGTTTGGTTGTTTTTCAGTCATGTCTGACTCTTTGTGATCTCACTTGGAGTTTTCTTGACAAAGATATTGATGTGGTTTGCCATTTCCTTCTCCAACTCATTTTACAAATGAGAAAACCGAGGCAAATAAGATTAAGTGATTTGTCCAGGAAATACTGGAAGTCAGATTTGAATTCATTTTCCTGACTCCAGACCTGGTATTCTCCACTGCGCCACCTAGCTGCTACATAATCCAATGACCTAGATTCAAATCTAGTCTTGACTTTTACCTATGTGAACTTGGCCTCGTCACTTGGCTTTCATGGGCCTCAGTTGCCCTATCTGAAAAGTGAGTGTTGGGCTCTGTAAAACCCCTTCCAGTTTTAAGTGGATGAGCCTCTGTGGCTAATGATGGTTGGAAGTACAAAGCTAATCCCTGAATAATGTTTTTTTTTTTTAATTGAGTTCAAATACTTTGCTATCAGAGATCTATAAAAGCCCTCCACATTTTGACCTCATCAACTAGCAATAGGTGCTTCTGATGATGACTGCTTATCAAATTGAGGAGTCAAAATTTACTATTGCATAAACTTATTGATTTAAGCTGCTTAAAAACATTTTATGTGCTGTTTAATAACATTTGCATCATTATGCCCCAAAAGTTATCAAACTGTGTATACCCTTTGACCCAGCAGTGCTACTACTGGGCTTATACCCCAAAGAGATACTAAAGAAGGGAAAGGGATCTGTATGTGCCAAAATGTTTGTGGCAGCCCTGTTTGTAGTGGCTAGTAACTGGAAAATGAATGGATGCCCTTCAATTGGAGAATGGTTGGATAAATTGTGGTATATGAATGTTATGGAATATTATTGTTCTATAAGAAATGACCAGCAGGATGAATACAGAGAGGCTTGGAGAGGCTTACATAACTGATGCTGAGTGAAATGAGCAGAACCAGGAGATCACTATATACCTCAACAATGATACTGTATGAAGATGTAATCTGATGGAAGTGGATTTCTTTGACCAAGAGACCTAACTCAGTTTCAATTGATCAATGATGGGCAGAAGCAGCTACACCCAAAGAAAGAACACTGGGAAATGAATGTAAACTGTTTGCATTTTGTTTTTCTTTCCAGGTTATTTTTACCTTCTGAATCCAATTCTTCCTGTGCAACAAGAGAACTGTTTGGTTCTGCACATATATATTGTATCTAGGATATACTGCGACATATTTAACATATATAGGACTGTTTGCCATCTGGGGGGGGGGTGGAGGGAGAGAGGGGAAAAATCGGAACAGAAGTGAGTGCAAGGGATAATGTTGTAAAAAATTATCCTGGCATGGTTTCTGTCAATAAAAAGTTATTATAATAAAAAAAAATAACATTTGCATCATTGTATGCAGTGCAGGTGTCAGCATTCTAAAGTGTGCCCCAAACCAGATTAAAATATAGTTTGGAAATATTTAAAGAAAACAAAGAAAAAAAACCACAATAAGACAAAAATAAATATTATCTGAAAGAATAAGTCAATATGTAGCCTGCAAAGATCTTTTTGTTTGTTTTAGTGATCCCCAGTTTCTACTTGAGTTTGATATCAATAATCTACATGTTATACCCAACATGTAGATAATTTTGTTGTTGTTCTGTGTGGTTGGATTCTTTCTGATCCCATTTGGAATTTTCTTGGTAAAGATACAGTAGTGGTTTGCCATTTCATTCTGCAGCTCATTTTACAAATGAGGAAAATGAGGCAAAGAGAAATTAAGTGATTTGCCCAGGGTCACAGTAGTAGAAAGTGTCTGAGACTGGATTTGAACTCGGGTCTTCCTTTCTCCAGCTTTGCCTCCATTTACTGTACCACACAACTGCCCTTATACCCAAGTATCTTAAGTCAAACACATCCCCAGAGTCTATAAATGTAACAGTTTTTGAAGTCATGAAACCTTGGATTGGCATTCCTTAAGTCTATTTGATAATGAAAATCCTTTACAACTGGGCAATTTGTAGATTTTTACAGAAAAACCCAAGAATTGCAACTGTGGTTTATCAAATGAATGTGTTTGCAGTTTTGGTTCATCAAAACATCAGGACCAACTAAAGGTTGTGTTATATTTAATTTGTGATTTGGTGGAAACTATGTATTTTAGAAGTTAACATGTAATGCTGTTGACAATTCAGTTACTCAAATAGTTGATTTGTTGGGTAAGATAGAGGAACAGGGAAGCGGGAAGTAAAAAAATAAAACCCAAAATGTTCTATCTTAAAAACAGAGATCTGAATGACTAGATTTTGTTATTGAGGCAATTGGGGTTAAGTGATTTGCCCGGAGTCACACAACTACGATTCTTGAAATTCATGTGACTAACTTACTTTCATTTTATATGAGCATCATCTCAACTTCTCAATGATCTAAACTATTGTCTAATAAAAAGAAAACTGCTAGAATATCCTATGCTCAATGACTATTTCTCAGAGTGAATAGTTTTGTGATGGTGGCTAATAGTTGTCAGTTTCCTCTCCAAATTTTAGTAGAAAGAGATCATATCTGAGAAGGTGCAGTGCAGAATAGATAGTCCACTGGGTTAAAATCCCCACCAAACAATTAACTTAGCTCTGTGACTTTGAGAAGCTCATTCTTTGAATTTCAATTTATTTGTCTGTAGAACTGTATTAATAGCACATACCTGACAAGGTTCTTGTAAGAATCAAATGCGAAACTATGTAAATATCTAATCAGGATTTTATGCTTCCTTTATGAAAGTGCTACAAGAAATCCAAGAAAGATTTTATGAACAATGAAAATAATAGTCATTAATAACTTTTAAAATGTCTAAGCAAACTTCATATTGCAGTAAATTTGAACTTGCCAAAACAATGAATGTCATGAATTTACTCTTTCATGAAAAACAGACCTATTTGCTTGAAAGCCACCAATTGCTAGAGTTCTTAAATTTGTTCTTTGGGCTTTTAGAGAGGATGTGGACAATTTCTCAACCAGTCTCTAGTTTGGAAGGAAATGGCATGTATTCCTTTTCAGATGAGTTGTAGCCAATTTGTCTCACCAAAATTTTTTTTTTCTGTCATCACATGCTTAATTATACAATTCTAAGTTCAGGAAATTGAAAACCTACAATGAAGGGACACCATGGTGGGGGAGGGGTTTCCTGTTCTTGGGGCTTGCCTTTAACACAAATGCCCTGAACTTTCCTTTTTACAAGATGACTAAGCATGTCCCGTATTTGGTACTTTGTAATGAATTCCATATTTTAATTCTTCCATATGGTTTTCTTTAGTTGTTATAGATAATACTTTCAGATATTAGATCATTTCCCCCAGAGGATACTTTGCTTTTAAACTACAAATGAGTTTTATTTTGCAAGAGGGAAGATAATTAATTTATTCTCACCCACCTCCTCTCAAATTGCCCCCTCTTTGTTTTGATCTAACATATAGATTCAAAGTATACAACTTTCTTTTAAAGAACTGAAAAAATGTAATGGAAAGATATAAACTAAACTTCCACATGCATTCTGATTATGCATCTCAAAAGAGAAAATTTTGCTTGAGAGAAATTACAAGTAATTTGCATCGTCGAAAAGGTTCTAGATTTGCTTTTGGAGTAGTTGGATCCAAATATCAACTCTATCAGTACTACTTGTATGGCTGCTCTGGGCCTCAGTTTCTCATCTATAAAATGAAGTAGTTATGCTAAATGATGTCTCAGGGCCCTCCCAACTTTGACTATATGATTCTATAATAATCTTTGCCAGATATCTGGGAGAGCCCCAGTCCTGAGTTACTCTTGCCATTTGACTAGTCTTACTCAGTGCTACTGAAAGAAATCAAACATCTCCGTGGGCTTGTTCATTGCAAATTTGTATTTCTTTGCAACGGGACCCTTATTGCTACATGGAAACGTTCTTCATTCTTTCCTGATTTACCCTGTACTCCACAGTTTCTACTGAAAACTTTTTTTTCTCTTTAAATGACCTACACCGTTCTTCCACTTCCCTCTCAGCAAAGGAGCTCCCCTCCTGCAGAAAAAAGAAACTCTGTCATAAATTGCATCTTCTTCCCAATTCTGCATTTCAAACCTTTCCAATATCCCCATTCTCTTTCTTTTGTGTCAGTTTCTAAGAAGATGCATATTCTTTCTAAAGCCAACACCTCAGCTTGTGACCCTCGATCTTCTCTGGAAATGTGTCATCTATTATTATTTCTTTCTCTATAATCTTTAATCCATTGTTTTTTCTCTGCAGCCTACAAATTTGTCCAAGTCTCATCTATTTATTTATTTGCTGAGGCAATTGGGGTTGCCCGGGGTCACACAGCTAGGAAGTGTTAAGTATCTGAGGTCAGATTTGAACTCAGGTTCTCCTGATTTCAAGGCTGGGGCTCTATTCACTGTACCAACTACCTGCCCTGTATCATTTATTTTTAAAAATCCTTTACTTTACCCTGCTACCTCTTCAAGCTATTGTCATATCTTCCTTGGCCTTTTTTAGTCTAACTTTTAGGGGGGAAATTGTCCAAACTCTTCCGACTTTCCCATTCAATTCTCAACTTTGCCACATATTTTCTAATCCAACCACTCAACTGAAACTACTTTCTTGAATTGAACTAATGATCTCCTAATCACTAGATCCAATGGTCTTTTCTGAGTCTTTGTACTAATTAATCTCTCTTCCACTTTTTATATAATAACATATATTTTGGACATGGTTTCTTCCCTCAGTTTTTGGGATACTTCTCTTTTTTAATTTTCTCTTGCCAGATCATTTCTGATTATTTCTCACTGTTAAGCATGGAAAAATCCAAAGACTCTCTTCTCTCTTGGTGATCTCATCAGTTCTTATTAGTTAAATTGTTAACTCTATGCAGAGAATTCCCCAATCTACATATCCAGGCCTCATCTCTCTCCTGACTCCAGTCCTAAATTACCACCTACTTACTGAACATCTCTACCTGGATATTTCCTAAATATTACAAATTCATTATGACCCAATGAGGACTCATCTTTCTTTCTAAATCCATTCTTCCTGACTTCCCTGTTTCTGCTGAGAACATATTATCCTTCCCATCAGGTTTGCAGTGTCACTAGGTAGTGGGAATTTGTAGACAGATGCTACCCTAATAATAATTATGGCATTCACTAAGTCTGTTTAACAGTTTCTTGTTTCATATCATTAGAAGTAAGCAAACATGGTGAAATGTAACATGTTGTACTGAAAACTGGATTAAGGGATGACAATAAATACAGAGTATATTTTCACCCTCATTAAACTGTTTCCCCCCCTCCTCATCTAACTCCCCTCTATTATAGTCTGAAGGTTAAATGACTTGACCAATCTTGTAGAGCTAGATAGGCAGAATATGGACTTGCCTGACTCCAAAAACCAGTTCTATATTTTGCCACCTCTGTCTTCTTATGGGAGGAGGAAAAAGATATTAGAACAGCAGCAAGTGACTTTGAAAGAAGTGACCCTTGGAGATAATCCTCATATTATTTGTACCAAAGAAATAAAAGCAGACCAAGTTGTATCTTCACTGAAATGAGATTATTGCAAGTACAAACTATTCCCTGCCTTGAGCAATGCTAAGCATCAGGGGTAAGGTGCATAAAATGTTTTGCTGGATTAAAATGCCATGTCAAAGAGTTTGAAAAGTTCTAATACAGAAATGAGGACAACTTCATGATGATTTTCAGGTTCTTCCTTCACTGAAAATTCTTTCAAAGAATAAAACTAGTCATGGTTCCAAGTTATCAATTCAATCAAGGCAACAACCAATTATTGAGCATCTTCAAGGGACAGAGCATTTCAAAGAATACAAAGATAAATCAGAGTATGGCCCTTACCTTCAGAGAAGTTACAACTTGAAAAAATATCTAAAAAAATCTAAATCTAAAATTTATGTAATTTCCAGTTAATATAGAGTGTCCCAAAAGTCTTAGTGTAGCTTTAAGCTTTAGTAGCACTAATGCAGGGGGTTTCAAAGTTTTTTGTTTTGTTTTGTTTTTTAGCAAATATGTACTGTGCATTCCTAGAAACTGGATCAAGAGAAGATAGGAAATACAGGGTGTCCTAAAAGATTGGGTTCAATTTTGAGCTACAGGATGGTAAATTTCACTCCTAATTGCCCTAAGACTTTTGGGATGCTCTGTATTTACTGTCTTGTCTTACTCCAATTTCCAAGAAAGCATGATACATTTCACAATGGTTTCTTATCTCATGAAATGAAATATAGAAAGAATTGTAAAGTCACCAAACTGACCTATTTTGTAGGGGTTCTCTTTATTTTTTAAAACTTGATTTTTCTTGAAGGTTTTTATTTTCATGGGGGGGGGAGGGAGACCTATGTTTTCTTTCACTACTTGACTTTTAAGGAAATATTTTATATAACTTCACATATGGTTTCTTAATTATGAGTTAGGATAAGGGAGAGAACCGAGAACTCAAAAATTTAAAAAAAAAACAAATGTAAAAAGATATTTTGTTTTGAATATAACTGGGGAAAATATTAAATAAATAAAATTTATTCTGCTGGTGGAGGTATAAATTATATGCATATTTCACGTATGACCCCATCTACAGAAGAGACTTGGAATGAAGTGATCTGCTGGCTGGGCAGCATATGCAGCAAGGTTGGCCCTGACCTTGGTTAGAATGAGTTAGTGGAATGAAAGAAAAGGGTATCAGGAGCTATCAGGTGATTACTATGGAGCATAAGTTATGGATTATAGCTGGATCATTGTGCAGGCGAATAGGCAAAATCATCAGGAGCAGGTACTGCAGAGGACATCATCACTGGTGGGATTTTTGATGAGTTCTATTGGCAGCTGTGATGGGGCTCTTAAATGTATGAACCAAGATAATGAGGTGGCCTGTGTTGCTGTCCAGTGAAAAAGCAGGGAGAATATTACATTTCCCCAATCCCACCCCAACACTCTTTCCAAGGGGAAATCCATTGTGCTACTGACAGTAGATAACTCTTAACTTGTTTCTCCTTCATACAGCAGAAGCTATACAAGTCCACAATCTTAGGGAAAAGAGAACTTTGATTTGTTTCATGTTTGTTGTTGTCATTCAGTCTTTTTTTCAGTTGTATCTGACTCTTCATGACCATATTTTGGACTTTATTGACAAAGATACTGAAATGTTTTGCATTTCCTTCTTCCAGATGAAGAAACTGAGGCAAACAGGGTTAAATGATTTGTCCAGGGTCACATAGCTAAACAAGTGTCTGAGACCAGATTTGAATTTAGGAATATGCATCTTTCTGACTCCAGACCCTGCACTCTAACCACTGTACCAACCTAGCTGTTGGTTTCTTGTACAATTACATTCTTGTACAATACAATAGCTTGTACAAAAGAGAGAGAAAATATTTCCCTTTTCACTTGGAAAAACTTATATGTACTGATGCTAAGTGAAGTGAGCAGAACCAAGAGAACATTGTACACAGTAACAAGGTTATATGAGGACCAACTCTGATGCACTTGGTTCTTTTCAACAATGAGGTGATTCAAGGCAGTTCTAATAGACTTGTGATGGAGAGGGCCATCTGCATCCAGAGAGAGAACTATGGAGATAGTTCATAGCATAATATTTTTTATCCTTTTTTTGTGTTGGTGGTGTTTGTTTGCTTGTTTTTTTCCTTTCTCATGTTTTTTCTTTTGATATGATTTTTTTTTTTTTTGCTCAGCATGACAAATATAGAATTACACAGTTTAACCAATACTAGATTGCTTGTTGTCTTAGGGAGGGAGAACAATTTGGAACACAGGTTTTGCAAAGGTGAATGTTGAAAATTATATTTGCATGTATTTGGAAAAATAAAATTCCATTTAAAGAAACAAAAAAAAAAGAGCAAGAAAAACAAGGAAACGTATTTCCTTTTTCAAAGGCAGAAAATGTTTTGTTTTGTTTTGTTTTTTGCTCAGCAGATCTATACTGAGGAATGATTCCATATAGATATCCACAGAAGCAGGGAAAAGTCTGGTATTGCATTCCATAAACTATATAAAAGAACCAAAGACTAAATATAGACTCTAAACTCATGTTCCATTCCTATGGCTTCAATGAGAGGTTTAAGGCAGTATGTATTTATGTACATATTGTATATATATATATATATACATATTTATTTATCTATATATGTATATACATATTATATATATATGTCTCTCTCTCTATATATAGACATATATATCTGCTTGTATTTATGTATAAAAACCTAATTCCAAGAGGGGAAGGAAAAATTAGGATTTTTGAGGCAGATTTACTATAGTTATGCTTCCATAGAAACATAGCTATAATGAACTGTATTTTCACAAGATCCCTCTGGTGGTTAGAAAAAGATAATTGAATATAAAGTACATTAAAACAAACAAGCAATTTCAGAGTCAGAGCTCTAAACACTAAGGGTATCAGTGAAGACCTATTTAGGAGATGGCACTTGAGGTGAGTCTTGAGGGAAGATAAGTTTCAAAAGGCAGAGATGAGAGAAAAAAACTATTTCAGGAATGGAGGAAAGCCTGCCCAAAGGCACAGATGAAATGGCATGTATGTGGAACAACTGATGGGCATGCCAGTGAGACTGGAACATAGAGGGCTCCATGTATAATCTATAGCTAATTGCTTTTTCTTAAGGAGGGGGAGAAGAAAGAGAGAGGGAAAGATCTTAGAACTAAATATTAAAAAAACATATGTTAAAATTGTTTTTATATCTAATAGAGAGAAATTAACAGAAAAAAATAAAATGCTCAAGGGAGAGAACATGAAATAAGTCTTAAAAAGCTAGCTAGAATCAGATTGTGAAGCTTTTTTAATGGCCAGATAGAGATCTTTTTTATCTTTCTGGAGGGAATAGGAGCTATTGATACTTCTTAAATGAAGCAAAGATATAGAGCTATGCTTTGGCTCTAATCAGGGATGAACTGGAGTCAAGTAGAATCAGCTTGTGAAACCTGATTGTTAAATTTTCAGTGTGGACATTTATACCTCAGACATCAACAAATGCTACAAATCAGGGTTTGATCTCTTGGTTTTTTTCTTTTTGTTAATTGTATAGACTTAAGTGATAGAGAAAATGATAATAATGCAGATTAAAGTGAAAACTGTGTTGAATGCATTTTTTTTTTGTCTTTCTGAAGAGCTAATTGTTAAACATTCACCAGTATACTACTTCCTATGGCCCTATATCAATACACTTTGGAAATAGTAATCATTAATTTATTTAGTTGGGGTACTTATCCAAGTTTATTGGAACAGTTGGTGCCAAGTGGATAAAGTGCCAAGACTGGACTTTGGAAGACTCATTTTGTGAGTTAAAATCTGGCCACAGATACACTTACCACTAGTTGTGTGACCCTGGGTATGGTACTTAATCCTGTTTGCCTCAGTTTCTTCATCTGTAAAATGAAATGGCAAATCATTTCAGTGTCTTTGCTAAGAAAACCCCAACTAGGGTCACAAAGAGTAAAACAGGACAGAAACAACTCAACAATAACAACTTAGAAAGGTTTGAATACTTCGGTGTAGCCATAGCGCTTCTCTCTTACCCGATGAGGTCTTACTTTGGATGTTCTTTCGAAAGCTTTGTTATGTATCATTAAGCTGTGGCTGGTGACTAGAGGGAACTTTGTTAACAGAGGTGTGAAGAAAAATGAGAGTTTCAGGTTGTCTGCTGTTTATACCCTAGGGATTTTATATGAGAGCCTGTAGTGATTTTGGAAGATAGATCTATGGGTAAATGTGCCTAGACATGATAGAAAATGGAGATTAAAAAGTTTAGTATCCGTGCTTTTAAAACATATCAACTATAGAACATCAATATACTTCAATGTTCTTTTTCCTTTGTTCACTGATGCTTTTTAAAGAAAATCTCAGTCATTTTCCACTATACTCTCTCCATCCCCTTGAATTTTCCTTTTAAAAATAGAGAGAACTAAAAAAAAATAAAAATAGAACTAACTCACAAAGTAACATATGTTGCCTTCTGCACCCATACTTTCCAACCTCTCTGCCAAGAGAGATGAGCCTTCTATTCTCTGTTCACCAAAAGCAAGATTGTTCATTGTAATTAATTTGTATCTGGCTGCTATTTTGTGTTATGTCCAACATTGTAGTTTAATTGTAGCAATGCTCCTCAGAGCATGGCTCTATGATCTGTAAGCTTATATCCTACATGTAGGCTGGCTCTTGAAAAAAATATAAAACTGGGATCAGTTTGTCTTGATACCTCTCCAACTTCTTTGTGGCACAGTGGATAGCGCATTGGGCCTGGAGTCAGGAAGAACTGAGTTCTAAGTAGGCCTTAGACACTTACTAGTTGTGTGATCCTGGGCAAATTACTCTGTTTATCTCATTTTCTTCATCTGTAAAATGGGGATAATAATAGTACCTACTTCTTTGGGTTGCTGTGAAGATCAATTGAAATAATAATTGTAGTGCTGAATACAATGCTTGGCACATAGTTTAAGAACTGTATAGATGTTAGTTGTTGTTGTTGTTATTATCCTTCCTAAAGTATTAGCTTGCTCTCGGCTAGTTTTTGGCCACTCCTGGATGAGACTTAGCTTTTGCAAGAATATGTGGTTTTTCCCAAGTTTTTAATTCCAAATCTTTCCAAGCCCCAAGGAATGAGTTCTCTAATTCTAGTATTTAAGACACTGATGAGAAGGTTAAAGAGGGTATGTTTGAAGGGCATAGATGCTTTCCTATTATTCCACGGTTTGTGTGTGCCTACTCCTAAGGCCAATACAGGTAAAATGGATGGGAATATTGTGGCAGGCCAACAGTCCTCCTGGCTGAAATGCTTACCCCTAAATGAGAGGGAAATTAGATAGCAAAAACACATAGACATTTTTCCACATTAACTTTTGAACTTGCTTTTGAGAAACATCACATGAGCAAATTGTAAAGGGCGACTGAAATGGAGAGTGAATACAGATGAAGGAAGGGTCCCGCTGCTGCGGTGACTGGTTATGCTGTTGAAATTATCTTGGGCTCAGATGCAGCTAAGGAAGGCTGATATGCATGGATGAGTCCCACCAGAATATAAAAGGGAACAAATGATGTTTGCGAGGCTTTCTGGGGCCATTTACATTTATTTTCACCTTCTTCAGTCCTTCTAGGAAGCTGGCTAATATAAGGCTGAGGAAGAGAACAATTTCTTCAAGCCTCTAGCCTTCCTCTCACTGGAACTGTTTGCTCTAACTTAAATTGCAACAAGAATTGGGCAGTGGTAGCTGAATGCTTTCATTTAAGAAGACATTGAACTGACCTAGCACAGGTCTGTCATTAGTCAGGGGTCAAAGGATCTTTTACTTTTGAAAAAGGGACTATACTGAAAGAAAGTAATTTCAAAAGGTTGATTAAAATTTTAGAAACACTTAGTTTAGAAAGATTATTTCAAGGAGGAGAGGAGATGAGGTTTTCTCCTCTCTTTGTTTTTGTTTTTTCCCCCAAGGCAACTGGGGTTAAGTGACTTGTGCAAGGTCACATAGGTAGTAAGTATTAAGTGTCTGAGCCCAGATTTGAACTCTGGTCCTCTTGACTCCAGGACTGATGGTCTATCCACTGAGCCACCTATCTGACTGAAAGGTTCTTAGGAAAGTCAAAGAAGAAGAAGAAATTTGGTATCAGAGGACATCTGTTCTTAGCCTCAGCTCTGGTACTTATTATCTCTGTGATCTTGGGCAAGTATTTGACAACAACAATCAAAGAGTACTATTGATCTCTCTCTCTGTTAATATCTCTCTGTCTGTCTCTATTGTTTGTGTATATATATCTCTATGTGCATGTTTATACACACACACACATACACATATGCCTCACATTCATTCCTCTCCCTCCATTTCAAAATCAAACTCTTCTTTGTAATAAAGAAAAACAACTAAGCAGAAAATTCAGCTGACAAGATGTAAAACATTCTATGGGCCTCAGTTTGCTGAATTAGAGACAGAGAAAGAAAGAAAGAGATAGAGAAACAGGAAAAGAGCGAGAAAAAGAGGGGGAGAGAGGAGAGGCGGAGGGAGGGAGGGAGAAAGACAGGGAGAGAGAGAGAGCAGAGACAGAGAGGGAGAGAGAGCAGGGTCAGAGGGGGAGAGGGAGAGCAGAAATGGAGAGGGAAAGGGAGGGAAGGCGAGGGAAAGAGAGGAAGAGGGAGAGAGGGAGAAAGACAGAGAGGGAAAGAGAGCAGAGACAAAGAGGGAGAGAGTGCAGAGATGGAGAGGGAGAGGGAAAGGGAGACTGACAAAGATTTTATGTAGGAAGTAGTGTCTAAGCTATACTTTGAAAGAAGGTGGGGATTCTAAAAGGTCAAGGTTATGGAAGAGAGAGACAAAGGTAGAGAAAGAGAGACAGACAAGTACACACAGAGAGAGACACATACAGAGACAGAGAGACAGAGACATACAGAGAAGAAAATGATTCCATATGTTTGAGTTCGATGATACAAAAGCAAAGAGGTGGGGAGATAGAATGTCATGTGAAAGGGACATTTGGACTAGAATGAAAATGAGGAAAAAGGAGTAATATAAAATGATATGAGAAAGATAAATGGCAGCCATATTGTTGAAGATTTTAGATATTAAGATGCTTTGAAGATCCTTTCTAGCTCAAACACTATGACAACTCTGTTTTCCCTTCTATGTTCACTAATCCTTTTCATTGACACTGTAAAGAAGTAACAGCTGAAGTCAGGATTCCAGACATAAATTTTACTCTGCCCATTCTACACAAATCAAGTGTACAATATATTTTGGACAGAAGAATAAGTGATTAAAAAAAAAAAAACTACAGAACTTGGTCATGTGGTATGGTGAGGGTTCAGGCCTTCTTATCACATGATCACCATATAGACTGTTTTGTTTCTGGCCTTCCTGTGGATGTACTCATTTCTCTCCATGTACCCTTACCTAGGCTGCTTCCCCAAGCCCTCTCAATGGTTACATAGCTGTCCAAAACCTCAGCCCCCATTGATTTGAGGGCAGGGGAACCTCCCATATTTTCACTGGGTAAAAGATAGCACCACTCTTCAATGATGATCCTATTTTGATGAGTTCTGAGCCTATTTTGATACCTCATATTACTTCTACACTCTTACTTTCTAAGAACAAAACCAAGCCAGATTATCTTAACTGTGAATATATTTCAACCCACCCACCCCCACCAACATTTTGAAATCCATGTTAAGTATTTATTTGTGTGTCTCTATCAGACCTTCTTTCACAGGGCAGTTGGGGAAGGTAATTGAAGGATATGCTTTAAATACATTTTAGGAGTCCAACGATTCCTCATGCAAAAGGTTGTTTTAACCACAACAGAGAGACATGTTTCCATTTTGCTACTATTGAAGAAACAAGGTATTTTTAATTTAAAGACATGCTAAGATAGTTAAGACATGCCTCAATACTATGTATGTCAAGAGAAATTTTTTACTAGGATATTTGATAATGTGTAGCTTGTGTTTGTATAGATTTTTATGGCTACAGAGCAATTGACATACACCATCTCATGTGATTCTCTTACACTGGGAGACACACTGCGTAAGCATTATTTCTTCTATTTTAGAAATAAAATCACTGAGACTTAGAGAGGATAAGTGCTTTTTCCAAGTTCAGATAAGTAGTGAGCTTCCAGAGTAGAAATTAGTTTAATTCAGATCTTCCAATTCTAAGTTTTGTGAACTTCTCATTACACTATGCTGTTGCCACTGTAGACTCTGAACTTGTGTGCCTCAGTCTCTCATTTGTTAAAGGAGGGTAGAATATGAGTAAAGTGTTTGGAATGAGTTGGTGATAAAAGGCTCTGTTTAAATATCATTATAAGTGAAACACGAGTTCACTGAGTTGGGTTTTGTGTGTGTGTGTGTGTGTGTGTGTGTGTGTGTCAAAAGTTATTGCTGTCTTAGCTTCTCTCCCTCCAACCAGCTGCTACCCTCCATCCCCCACAAAGAAAAGCTGTCAATACTGGGGGACAACAGCCTCACATATATCAAACTGTGATGAGAACTTAAAGAATATTATTATTACTATTTTTGACCAAAAATTTTTATCTGTTACTATTTTACTGTTACTGATATTACTTAGTCATATCATTGTAAAATGTTTTATGTTACCCCAAGGTTTTGTGTGTGATTTTTAAAAAATATAAAGTAAAAATTTAAAAAAGCCTTTTATTTTCAAAATATATGCATAGTTTTTTTAACATTCACCCTTGCAAAACCTTGTGTTCCAAATTTTTTATCCCTCTCTTCCCTCCAGCCCCTCCCTTAGACAGCAAGTAATCCAATACATGTTAAACACATGCAATTCTTCTATACATATTTTCTGTGGATGAACTTGAGAAGATTTTTCTCTTTTAAAAACCAGTTTCTATTATTCAAATATTACCATCTATTATTTTTTTGAATATTTGTAGCTGAATTAGATTTTTCTGGGGGGTATTGAGAGATGAGATAAGAAAATAAGGAATATTTGAGTATTTGTTCATTTATTGGTGTATGTGGCTTTGGCATATGTTCATATCATCCATTATAGAAATACCCATGTGAAAGATGTACCAGGGATTTGGTACTCAGAGAAGATATTCTGCATTCCTTAATCACATGGGGGAGGAACAGCCTCATTCTATTGGCTATATAATATGAACTGCCTAGGTTTTTAAGACTACCAGATTACGACATCCTCATTCTCTCTGGTAGTGTTCAGTAGTGAATGTTTTATTCACTTGCAGCATAGATACAGGAAGGGCCCCTTCCCTTCCTGTATAAACCCTAGAACCCAAGAAATAGACTTGGGGTTCTGGTCCAGTTTTGTTTATTCTTTTAAGTTCTAGGTACAGGTAGTAGAATTCTCTGACCTGGGAGATTAATACATGAAGACCAGGCCAGATGTTGCTGCCAGCCTAGCAGCAAAGTTTTGAGAAGTCAGTGTGTTGGGACTTGAGCCTGGGGAGAGGATGGGGGTGCTATGCACTTGGAACTTGTTGAGACTGATGCTATATAGGAACTGAGCTAAACTGTGAACCTAATCTCTTACCCTTCCCCAGATACTGTAGAAAAATCTAGTAAGGGGATAGATTATGACACTCCCGGTAGTGGCAGGGGAATGTTTTTATGTTTGTTCCCTCTAAAGTATCTTTAAAGTAAATATTCTTATGTAAAAGCTAACCTTATCATTAAGTGAGGAAGACAGTCAGTGGGGGACTTGAACTAATAGGAGAGCCTAGATATGCCCAAACCACTTTAAGGGATCCTATGAGAAAAATTATTATTTTCTTATTATCTTTTGTTAGGTAACTAGATAGATAGGCAGCAAGATAGGAAGGAAAAAGAAAGAAAGAAAGATATTCTTTTGTATAGATTATTGGAGATTTGTATAGATTATATGGAGATAGATGATCTGGGAAAGTGCTGAAATGATCACTTACATCTTCCAGCCCCTCATTAGAAAAAAGTCAATCTCTCATTTTAGTATTCATTCTCTCATTAATTGTTAACCAACCAGAGCTGATTTTCACTCTCAGAGATATCCCCTTTTCCAAAGGCATTTAAACATTTTGTGGCTTCCATTCAGGGTGTTTGGTTATGAGAGAAACCATGGACCTCAATTTGTTATTTGCTAGCACAATCAACAAATTGATTATTAATTATCCCTAAACTCTGTCTCTTAGGCTTTTCATTCATCTTACCTGAGAACCTACGGAAAAGGTTGAGATGTAACATATCTAGCTCTCAGACAATGGGGACCAGACTAATTCCTGTTACATATATATCAGCAGAGACCTTGACTACACTGAAACTAATCTGATTGGATTACTGTCTATGATGAAATCAGTTTACCATCTATGTCTCTTATTTTCTTATAGTCTTAATAATCTGCCACCTAGGAGTTGTGAAGGAATCCAACCATTCTGGAGAGCAATCTGAAATTATGCCCCAAAAGTTATCAAACTGTGCATACCCTTTGACCCAGCAGTGCTACTACTGGGCTTATACCCCAAAGAGATACTAAAGAAGGGAAAGGGATATGTATGTGCCAAAATGTTTGTGGCAGCCCTGTTTGTAGTGACTAGAAACTGGAAAATGAATGGATGTCCATCAATTGAAGAATGGTTGGGTAAATTGTGGTATATGAATGTTATGGAATATTATTGTTCTGTAAGAAATGACCAGCAGGATGAATACAGAGAGGCTTGGAGAGACTTACATGAACTGATGCTGAGTGAAATGAGCAGAACCAGGAGATCATTATATACCTCAACAATGATACTGTATGAGGATGTATTCTGATGGAAGTGGATTTCTTTGACAAAGAGACCTAACTAGTTTCAATTGATCAATGATGGACAGAAGCAGCTACACCCAAAGAAAGAACACTGGGAAATGAATGTAAACTGTTTGCATTTTTGTTTTTCTTCCCGGGTTATTTTTACCTTCTGAATCCAATTCCTCCTGTGCAATAAGAGAACTGTTTGGTTCTGCACACATATATTGTATCTAGGATATACTGCGACATATTTAACATACATAGAACTGCTTGCCATCTAGGAGAGGGGGTGGAGGGAGAAAGGGGAAAAATCGGAACAGAAGTGAGTGCAAGGGATAATGTTGTAAAAAATTACCCTGGCATGGGTTCTGTCAATAAAAAGTTATTATAATAAATTTTAAAAAAGGAAGAAAAAATAATCTGCCACCTATTACTTGCATAATAGGTACTTATCTTTAGAGAACTCCAACAAAAGAATAGTCTTTTCTCCCTTGACCAGAACAAATGATCAGTGATTAAATTATATGAGTGCTAAGCAACAAATACTACCTGATATGTATCAAGTCCCAATAACAAGTAACATAATAGGATCTGGTAAAGAAAAATTAGCTTTTGGCTATGACTGCTACTGACCAAACTAAATCACACAACTGCCAGTCAAACACATAGAACAATTTATGTGAAAACAACTTTTTGATAACTATGGTTTCCTCTTTTCTTTCTTTCCTTTTTGAAAAGTAAAAGTACATGGAACTGATTGACTGAGAAATTAATGGAATCTTCTGAAGCCTTTCACTGCCAAAATACTTGTTTAGGCCAATAGTGACTAGAAACTATTTCCATTTGTAATGGCAAGTAATGATTGCTAGTAGATGAGTGAGGGATCTAAGGTCTATTTCTTCTGACATATAATCAAATTAGGATCCTCAATATTAGTACTGAGAGGATCTAGTAATGAAATAATGAAAGTTTCACTGGGAAGATGAATTAATTAGGAGGTAGATTATGTAACTTTATGACTTGGGGTATAGTTCAAAAAGAGGGACATACCACAAAGTTTAAAGCAGTCTCGAAAATTATATTATTGTATTTGCCAAACAAAATACTCACCTTTACTTCCTGCCCCACCTCCCCATCCTCCACCAGTCTATTCTTACTCAGGGTTATACATTATGAGAAAAAAATGAATAGAAGTGAGAGTCTTCTTAACTTCTTGGTACAAATTATTATTTGTCCTGGGCAAGTAGTCAAATAGTTATTTCCAAGACTGATTTATTCTGCTTGGCCCCAGAGCTAAAGAATTGCAAATAGTCCAGGAACCCAATGCCACAGATTTTGTCTCAGAAATCATAGAATTTTAGAGTTGAAAGGGAGGTCATCAAGGTCAACCATCTTATTTCTCAAATGAAATCATTGAGACCTAGAGTTCCAAATTCTCTTTCTCCCTCTCATTCCTTTTCATACCTTCTGAGAAGGCAATCAATATGATATCAATTACATATGAAAAATTGTGCAAAAGATATTTTGATATTGTCAAATATAAATTTTTTTAAAAAGCAAGAAAAATCAAGAAAGTGAGAAAATTATACTTAACTTTGTGCTCAAAGTTAATCAGTTTTCTCATTGGAGAAAGATAACATTTTTTTTCATCCTAAGTGCTTGATTCATTGTTTGGATCAGAGTAGCCATGTCTTTCACAGTTGATCATCATTATAAAATTTTTCCTACTGTGCACAATGATCTAATTTTTCTCACTTCACTTTGCATCAGTTCATATAGATCTTGCCATGTTTTTTTTTTCTGAAACCACGTTCCCTTATTATTCCTTATGACACAGTAATATTTCATCATAATAGTGTGTCATATGTTCAGCCATTTCCCGATTGAAGAGCATCCCCTCAATTTCCACTTTTTTGCAACTACAAAAAAAAGCTGCTATAAACATTGTTGCCTATATAGATCCTTTTCCTTTGTTTTTTATCTTTTTTTAGGACATGCATCTAATGATAGTATTGCTGGGTGAAAAGGTGGTATGTACAGTTTCAAAGCCCTTTGGTTATAGTTACAAATTGTTCTTCAGAATGGTTGGACCAATTCACTACTCCACCAGCAGTTCACTGGTGTACCTATTTTTCTTTGTCCTTTTAAACATTTGTTATTTCTGTTAGGTATGAAGTAATACCTCAGAGTTATTTTAATTTGCCACTCTCTAATCAATAGTGATTTAGAACATTTTTTATGAAACTATAAATAGCATTGATTTCTTCTGAAAATTGCCTTTTTATAGCCTTTAGCCTTCCTAAGACATGATCAAGAGTTATAGCATATCAAGGCTTGTATATAATATCATCACAGAACCTTTTTCAAGAAGATTTTTTAATGAAATTATTTTATTTTATTAAATTTTTTATTTCATAAAAATTTAATTTTATGAAATTATATGAGTCTTACATGATAGAAGCAGGCTCACTGTTATAAATATAAACATTATATTTACCTTTAACCAAATAAAAGAGATCATGTCTTATCAGTGTTTGATGCAATATGCACTCATTTTACAGGAAATTTTCATTCCTTAAAGAAATCTATCCCAACCACAATAAAAACCATCATTGATTACTTCTTTGGAAACATTCATAACCAGATCTTTGATGAAAAGCTTTATAATGGCTTTAAATGAGGTGTATTGAACTGTTTTGTCAATTCATTGTAGGAGCAGTTGCATGGCCAATATATAATATGAAGTAGACAATTCCTTTTTTTTTTTTTTTTTTTTCCTTAAGGATGATTTTTATTTTTTATTTTTTATTTTTTTTTTAATTTAATAGCCTTTTATTTACAGGATATATACATGGGTAACTTTACAGCATTAACAATTGCCAAACCTCTTGTTCCAATTTTTCACCTCTTACCCCCCCACCCCCTCCCCTAAATGGCAGGATGACCAGTAGATGTTAAATATATTAAAATATAACTTAGATACATAATAAGTATACATGACCAAAACATTATTTTGCTGTACAAAAAGAATCAGACTCTGAATTATTGTACAATTAGCTTGTGAAGGAAATCAAAAATGCAGGTGTGCATAAATATAGGGATTGGGAATTCAATGTAATGGTTTTTAGTCATCCCCCAGAGTTCTTTTTCTGGGTATAGCTGGTTCAGTTCATTACTGCTCCATTAGAAATGATTTGGTTGATCTTGTTGCTGAGGATGGCCTGATCCATCAGAACTGGTCATCATCTAGTATTGTTGTTGAAGTATATAATGATCTCCTGGTCCTGCTCATTTCACTCAGCATCAGTTCGTGTAAGTCTCTCCAGGCCTTTCTGAAATCATCCTGTTGGTCATTTCTTACAGAACAGTAATATTCCATAATATTCATATACCACAATTTATTCAGCCATTCTCCAACTGATGGACATCCATTCAGTTTCCAGTTTCTAGCCACTACAAAAAGGGCTGCCACAAACATTCGTGCACATACAGGTCCCTTTCCCTTCTTTATAATCTCTTTGGGATATAATCCCAGTAGTAACACTGCTGGATCAAAGGGTATGCACAGTTTGATAACTTTTTGAGCATAGTTCCAAACTACTCTCCAAAATGGTTGGATTCGTTCACAACTCCACCAACAATGAATCAATGTCCCAGTTTTCCCACATCCCCTCCAACAATCATCATTATTTTTTCCTGTCATCTTAGCCAATCTGACAGGTGTGTAGTGGTATCTTAGAGTTGTCTTAATTTGCATTTCTCTGATTAATAATGACTTGGAGCATCTTTTCATATGACTAGAAATAGTTTCAATTTCTTCATCTGAGAATTGTCTGTTCATATCCTTTGACCATTTTTCAATTGGAGAATGGCTTGATTTTTTATAAATTAGAGTTAATTCTCTATATATTTTGGAAATGAGGCCTTTATCAGAACCTTTGACTGTAAAAATATTTTCCCAGTTTATTGCTTCCCTTCTAATCTTGTCTGCATTAGTTTTGTTTGTACAAAAACTTTTCAGTTTGGTATAATCGAAATTTTCTATTTTGTGATCAGTAATGATCTCTAGTTCTGCTTTGGTCATAAAGACCTTCCCCTTCCACAGGTCTGAGAGGTAAACTATCCTATGTTCCTCTAATTTATTAATAATTTCATTCTTTATGCCTAGGTCATGAACCCATTTTGACCTTATCTTGGTGTACGGCGTTAAGTATGGATCAATGCCTAGTTTCTGCCATATTAGTTTCCAATTTTCCCAGCAATTTTTATCAAACAGTAAGTTCTTATCCCAAAAGCTGGGATCTTTGGGTTTGTCAAAGACTAGGTTGCTATATTTGTTGACTGTTTTATCCCTTGAACCTAATCTATTCCACTGATCAACTAATCTATTCCTTAGCCAATACCAAATAGTTTTGGTAACTGCTGCTCTATAATATAATTTTAGATCTGGTACAGCTAAGCCACCATCATTTGATTTTTTTTTCATTAATTCCCTTGAAATTCTTGACCTTTTGTTTTTCCATATGAACTTTGTTGTTATTTTTTCTAGGTCATTAAAATAGTTTTTTGGGAGTCTGATTGGTATAGCGCTAAATAAATAGATTAGTTTAGGTAATATTGTCATCTTTATTATATTTGCTCGCCCTATCCAAGAGCATTTAATATTTTTCCAATTGGTTAGATCAGACTTAATTTGTGTGAAAAGTGGTCTGTAATTTTGCTCATAAAGTTTCTGATTTTCCCTTGGCAGATAGATTCCTAAATATTTTATATTATCAGTAGTTACTTTAAATGGAATTTCTCTTTGTAACTCTGACTGTTGGATTTTGTTAGTGATATATAAGAATGCTGATGACTTATGTGGGTTTATTTTATAACCAGCAACTTTGCTAAAGTTGTGGATTATTTCTAATAACTTTTTAGCAGAATCTCTGGGGTTCTCTAAGTATACCATCATGTCATCGGCAAAGAGTGATAATTTGGCTTCCTCATTGCCTATTCTTATTCCTTTAATCTCTTTCTCAGCTCTTATTGCTATAGCTAGCG
This sequence comes from Sarcophilus harrisii, assembly GCF_902635505.1. Classification (NCBI taxonomy): domain Eukaryota; kingdom Metazoa; phylum Chordata; class Mammalia; order Dasyuromorphia; family Dasyuridae; genus Sarcophilus; species Sarcophilus harrisii. Next base: position 396,377,061 of record NC_045428.1, on the reverse strand, counting down.
TTTCTAATACAATATTAAATAGTAACGGTGATAGTGGGCAACCTTGTTTCACTCCAGATCTTATTGGGAATGGTTGCAGTTTGTCTCCATTACATATGATGCTTACTGATGGTTTTAAATAGATGCTGCTGATTATTTTAAGGAAAAGTCCATTTATTCCTATACTCTCAAGTGTTTTTAATAGGAATGGATGTTGGATTTTATCAAATGCTTTTTCTGCATCTATTGAGATGATCATATGGTTTTTGTTAATTTGGTTATTAACATGGCCAATTATATTGATAGTTTTCCTAATATTGAACCAGCCCTGCATTCCTGGTATAAATCCTACTTGATCATAGTGTATTATCTTGGAGATGATTTTCTGTAGTCTTTTTGCTAATATCTTATTTAAGATTTTAGCATCAATATTCATTAGGGAGATTGGTCTATAATTTTCTTTCTCTGTTTTCAGCCTACCTGGTTTAGGTATCAGTACCATGTCTGTGTCATAGAAGGAATTTGGTAGGACTCCTTCATTCCCTATTTTATCAAATAATTTATATAGCATTGGGGCCAATTGTTCTTTAAATGTTTGGTAAAATTCACATGTAAATCCATCTGGTCCTGGGGATTTTTTCTTAGGGAGTTGTTTAATTGCCTGTTCTATTTCTTTTTCTGAAATGGGACTATTCAAGCAATTTACTTCCTCCTCTGTTAGTCTGGGAAGTCTATATTTTTGGAGGTAGTCATCCATTTCACTTAGGTTATCAAATTTATTGGCATAAAGTTGAGCAAAATAACTCCTTATTATTTCTCTAATTTCCTCTTCATTGGTGGAAAGTTCTCCCTTTTCATTTTTAAGACTACTAATTTCATTTTCCTCCCTCCTTTTTCTAATCAGATTTACCAAAGGCTTATCTATTTTATTGGCTTTTTCATAGAACCAACTCTTAGTTTTATTAATTAGTTCAATAGTTTTTTTACTTTCAATATTTTTAATTTCTCCTTTTAATTTTAGAATTTCCAATTTAGTATTTGATTGGGGGTTTTTAATTTGGTCTTTTTTTAGTTTTTTTAGTTGCAAGCCCAATTCATTAATCTTTTCTTTCTCTGTTTTATTCAAGTAAGCCTCTAAGGATATAAAATTCCCTCTTATTACCGCTTTGGCTGCATCCCACAAATTTTGGTATGATGTCTCATCATTGTCATTATCTTGAGTGAAATTATTAATTGTATCTATAATTTGCTGCTTCACCCAATCATTCTTTAAGATGAGATTGTTTAGTTTCCAATTACTTTTTGGTCTATTTCCCCCTAACTTTTTGTTGAATGTAGTTTTTATTGCATCATGATCTGAAAAGAAAGCATTTACTAATTCTGCTTTCTTGCATTTAATTTTGAGGTCTTTATGTCCTAATATATGGTCAATTTTTGAATAGGTTCCATGAACTGCTGAGAAGAAAGTATATTCCCTTCTATCTCCATTCAATTTTCTCCAAAGATCCAACATACCTAATTTTTCTAATATTCTGTTTACTTCTTTAATTTCTTTCTTATTTGTTTTGTGGTTTGATTTGTCTAATTCTGAGAGTGCAAGGTTGAGATCTCCTACTATTACAGTTTTGTTGTCTATTTCTTCTTGCAACTCTCTTAACTTCTCCTTTAGGAAGCTGAGTGCCATACCACTTGGTGCATATATGTTTAATATTGATATTGCTTCGTTGTTTATGCTACCCTTTAGCAGGATGTAGTTTCCTTCCTTATCTCTTTTAATTAGATCAATTTTTACTTTTGCTTGATCTGAGATAAGGATGGCTACCCCTGCTTTTTTGGAAGTAGACAATTCCTATGAAAGGTATTATGTTAATTATGCAATCTTTGCCTTTAACTCCACTGTTTTTTATTTTAGACCTTTTAAGATTTAGCTGGAAACATATCACCCATGCATTATAGCACTCCATGAAATAACTCAACTCCATTTCAATTTTAATAATAGCCAAATGGGGCAGGTAGATGACAAAGTGAATAGAGTACTGCCCCTGAAGTTAGGAAGACCTGAGTTCAAATCTGGCTTCAGATAATTACTAGCTGTGTGACTCTAGGCAAGATACTTGACCCCAATTGCCCCACCAAAAATAAATGAATTAATAAAAAGAAGAATGGCAAAATAGGACTATACTTCCTGTTTGGGATATAGATATTTTTTATTTTGTTTTTTCTATATACTCAAGTAGCTCCAAAAGCTCTCCAAAAACTATCAGTGAGCATGGCCATAGAAATTTCTAAGGGGTTTCAGAGACTGCAGGACAGAGAGCTAACAGATAACCAGTTTAAATCGTCTCATGACTGCAAAGAATCGAAAAGTCTTATATGGAAATTACATTTGAGAAAAAAAGGAAGTGGAGAAGTGTACACCTCTATCTCAACTTCTGATTCACTAAAAAGCACATTTTTTGAGTGTGTAATAATCCTCTAGACATATATAATTTAGATTTATGAAACTCTAATCAGTTAAAATAGCCTTGACAATTGGTTACAGGCCAGAGAAAAGGTCTCAGAGGCTGACTTAATTAATATCTGTAACAAAATCCTTGTTACCCTTCTGAAATCTATTCAAGGGGTTAGATACCTCCTTTTGATCATGCCAACCCCTTGTTCCATGATCCCTTTCCCTTGACCTCTCAGCTGAAAATCTAACATTTGTGGGAAAAGAGGTCATAGAAACAGAATTAATGTGGCTTAGTGGATAGTATGCTGAACCTGCCTTTGATAAGACCTGTGTTCAGATCTTGCCTTTGACACTTAACTAGCTGTATGAGCAGGGGCAAATTGCTTAACTTTTCTCAGTTTCAGTTTCCTCAAGTGTAAAATGAGGGTAATAAAGCTGTAGCACTTTTCCCCAGACTATTAAGTAGTTCAATACCTAGAGCATCAGGTCCTTAAGTCAGGAGGACCTGAGTTCAAATAGTTCAAAAGTTATTAGCTCTGTGATCCTGTGGATGTTAGTTAAACCTGTTTACCTCAGTTTCTTCATCTGTAAAATGAGCAGGAGAAAGAAATAACCACTCCAGGAGTTTGACCCAAATGGGATCATGAAGAGTTGTATATGATTAAATTTACTGAAGGACAGAAGCAGAAGCAACAACAATAGCAGTTAAGCATTTGCCCCACAGGGTATTGTGAGGATCAAAGAAAATAGAGAATAGAAAGACTGAAATCTTAAAGCATTATATAAATACGAACTATGATGATGCTAAAACAATGCTACCATGGAGAGATGCTATATACTTTGGTCTTCCTCATTTTTTTTCCATACCTCCTCCCCCCCTCCCCCTTTTCTCCTGTTTTTACGATTCACAAAAAGGTTAAAGATGATCAGGTCTTGAAGGGAGAGCTCTTTCCAGCTAGATATAAGAACATTTCCTGAGACTTACAGTTGTGATTACATGTGAAAAAGTCTGACCATATTATGAATTATGAATTAATATTGATGTCCCATCAACCAGAGTAGTGCATTTATACTTAGGCATAAGTTAGAGAAAGTCCAGGATTCTAATTGGCAATCCAGAGGGAAGGGTACTCAGACAATTGTAGCACAAATGGGGTAGAGGGGGTGTATTTACTCTCCAGACAGTATTAATTTTGGTGTAGCTCTGTACAGTCTGTCACACCATTTCCAGGTTTTACACTAAAGTATAGTGTAGGAGTGAGATGTTGAGTTCTGAGTTAGAGTTAAGTGCATCTCCTGACTTGAGACAGCAATCCCTTTTGCTTTGGGTTAATGGAAATGAAAGTGCTCCCTTTCAGAAGGATGGTTTCTGGCATCTTAATTAGTTGTTGCAATAGTTGTAGCATAAGGCCCCTTAAGGAAACAATTATACAAAATGGGATTGCCCATTTAAAACTTTATGTAATCTATTTCTTATAGTAAATTGCTAAATGTTCCAGATTTTCCTTTGTGTAGTTCCCGTGACATTTAATAATATGAATAATTATAATAATATCTTTAATTTATACATCACGTTAAGATTTTCAAAGCACTTTATATTAATAATAACAAGAATTAACATTTATACAGAACTTACCATGTGCCAGGCACTGTGTTAAGTGCTTTACAAATAAAATTCCATTTAATCCTCATGACAATCCTGGGAAGTAGGTACAATTATTATTCCCATTTTACAGAGGAAAAAAATTCAGGCAAGTATATGCTAAGTGACTTGCCTAGCATCATATCTAGTTGCCTAGCATCACAGCAAGTAAATGTCTGAAGCTGAATTTGAATTTACTCTATCCAATGAGTGTTTTATTTAATCCTCACAATAGCCCTGTGATGTGCTACCATTTTACATATGAGGACACTGAGTCTGTTCTCAAGATAGCATAGTATCTGAGGTATGGTTCAAATCCAGTTTTTCCTAACTCCAAGGTTAGTATTCTCTCTGTTATTTGAGGCCATCTTATAAAATTCTCTATAAAACAAAGGGATGTTGCATGGATCAAAGTTTCCCAATTGAGTCTTGCAACAATGATTTTTTGGTTAATCTCACCATCTCATCCTCTCCCTCCTATTCTAACTTCGTATTTTTTCCAATTTATGCCTTGTACATGAAAGCAATTCTTAATGACTACACTGAGAAATTAATGTGGAATGAAGAAGAAAAAAGTCAAGAAATGAACATAATTTCACTAAAGTGGACAATTCCCAATGGAACTTCTAATACCAGTAAGTCAGAATTTCACATGATTTAGTAGATTAGTCTCAAGGAGTTGCATGAGACGCAAGGAATTGTGCCTTATCCAGGATCACACACTAGTAAGTGTTTATTATTATTTTTGTTCAGTTGTGTCTGATTCTTCATGACTCTGTTTGGGGTTTTCTTGGCAAAGATACTGGAGTGTATCTTTAATTCCTTCTCCAGCTCATTTTACAGATGAAGAAATTGAGGGAAACTAGGTTAAATGACTTGTCCAGGCTCACAGAGGTACTAAGTGTCTGAGGTCATATTTGAACTCGAGTTTTCCTGATTCCAGGCCAGGCTACCAGCTGCCGCAAGTAAGATTCACATTAAAACCAGGTCTTCCTAACTCCAAACCCAGAACTTTACCTATTACATTTTGTTACCCTTATTCAGTAATGGTAGCCATGTCAGTCCATTCAAATTAATGGATAAATAATGAGGAAATGCTGTTTGCTTTTTGATGAGCCAGATATTACTTTCAGGAAAATCTCACTGCAGATTGAGTGAAATTAAACAGGCCTCCCTTTATGGTCTAAAATCCAGTACTAAAGGGGATTAACTACTGCTTACCTAATTTCCAATTTCATTTTCTTTCCAGGAGGGAGACTCTTTGGTAAAAATAATGCACATAGTAGCTTTACATGTATAATAATAAGGTGTTTTTGTGCCACCTCAAGCCAGGACTGTTTTATACTCTCCCCAGTCCCTGGCTGCCACCTGCCCTCTGTCATAGCCGCTGAGCAGCAAAACCAACTCATTAGTCTCTTTCATGATTCAACAGCTGCTCAAGGAGAGGTGAGGAGGAGAGGAGTCAGGCCATGGGGATCAGGGAAGAAAATGAGACCATGTTTAAGCAGAAGCAAAGAAGATGATGAACCTGAGATGAAGGAATATGAGAAGGTGGAGATGGATTGATAAGCTAGACCCTCCTTTGGCTTTTCATACCTAGCCTCTGATACCATATAAATGTCCCATTCACACTTCTCCTTCTTATTTATTCACTTTTAATTCAAGTGGAAAATATATTTTTGGTTCTCACTTTGGCACCCAAAAATTGGAGAGAAGAAAGAAAGCTACTAAAGATATAAAGCTGACCTCATTTAAGTCCTAATAAGGGCTATGGTATTGTTTTTTGTTTTTGTTTTTTTGCATAATATTTTTCATCCTGCAATTCCAGAACACTATTTAGTTTGTTTCTCAAAAGACTCAAAATATTCTTTGGTCTAAACTGAATTTTATTGGGATTAGCCAGGCAACTTTTTGCTATTAGGAGTAAGACAGTTGTTGATCTGAATCTAAGTTCTTATATTTGTAAAAGAAATAGTGATTTTGGTCTTAATCTGTCTTTATGATTCCCCAAGGAGAGAATGGGTATATTTCAGGGCATATGAATTTGCCTGAGAAAAAAAATCACATATATTTTCACAAACCTCTAATTAAAATTTAGCATTTTCTTCAATTGCAAATGTAGGTAACAAACTTTATCCTGAGGAATCCATAGGTTTCACTGGGTCCATGAGACAAAAACAACAAAAAAACTTTTTGTCCTGGAGTTTAAAAATATGTCTTCTTTTATTTGTGAATAAATAAGCTTTCTTTACTGGTTTTTGAAATGTGACTTTGAAAAGAGTAAATATGAAAGAACTGCAGAAAACATATAGGGTAAGTATCCTGGGAATGAAAAAGCCATTTACTAAATTATATTTCCCAGAGTATGCTTTGAAAAGTCCAAATATAGATTGTGAAACATAAAATTGTATCTGTAGAGTAGTGTAGCAGGAATGTAATGAATTGAGTAGTAGAATTTTATTTTAAAAAATAAGTTGGAGATCAGTTAACACAGATACATCTATACCTACATATGTTACCCACACATTTCAAATAAATGGAGTTTTGAAGTACTAGAAATGGACTTGGAATAATGTGCAGAGAAAGCAACATTTGAAATTGGGTAATTCTGAATCTTAATTTCTGTCAGGCAATGAGCATTTATGAAGTGTCTTAGATATACTGGGCATTGGAACAAGATGTAAGATAAAGGTGGCTCTCAAGGACTTACAGCCTAATGGGGGATACAATATACAAACAGGATTAGTTGGACTTAATCAACAATGAACAGTCATTAGAAAAGGTTTTCTTTTAGAAGGTGGAATTTTATCTAGGACTTGAAGGCCAGGAAAGCCAGGAGGTAGATGAGGAGGGAGAGAGTTCCACATGGAGGACATAGAAATTGCCTGGAGTGTCTTCTGTGAAGAATAGCAAAAAGGTCAGTATCACTGGATGACACATAAATGGAGGTGAGTATGGTATAAAAGGGGACAATTAGATTTCACCGTGGATAGAGTGCTGGACTTAGAGTTAGGAGGACTCATCTTCCTGAATTCAACTCTGACTTCAAATACTTACTAACTGGGTTACCCTGGGAAGGTCACTTAACCCTGTTTGGCTCAGTTCCTTATTTGTAAAAATCTTATCCTGAGAAGGAAAGTGCACCAGTATCCCCTCCAAGAAAATCTCAAATGGGGTCCCAAAGAGTTGGACATGATTGAAAAATAACTGAATAGCAACAACAACAATACCGTATGAGAAAACTGGAAAGATAGAAGGGGAACGGATTAGGAAGGTTTTGAATGTCAAGTAGGAATTTATATTTGATCCTAGAAGTGATAGAGAGCCCAATGATTCAAATGGAAGCAGGTTATTTATTGCAATTATTTTTGCATGCCATTGGAACATAGGACATAGGGCCAAGTAGCTGGTTGGCTCGGGAGATATGAAGATATTATGAAGGAGATATAATGAAGAGACATTCATTTCTTTGGTGTCCTCATGTACACTTTTGATCTAGAAGTTTATTTATAAGAAGTAATTCTTATGAGAATGTCACCTGCTTCTAGATCCCCCAGCTATTGGTACTTCCAATATCCTATCTCAAATTATAATTTTTTTTTATTAGCCATGATAATAGCACCATACCTCCTTTTCCCCCTGAGGCAATTGGGGTTAAGTGACTTGCCCAGGGTCACATAGCTAGGAAGTGTCTGAGGTCAAATTTGAACTCAGGTCCTCCTGACATCAGGGCTGGTGCTCTATCCCCATGTACCACCTAGCTGCCCCAGCACTATAACTCTTAAGGTCAGGGACTCTGTGACTGTGTATCCCTAGCACCAAGGACAGTGCCTAGTGCTTAGTAGGTCCTTAATAATTTACTGTTGAGTTGAACTGAATGCTTTAGCAGGTCAGAAAGTTCCCAGGAACAACGTTCCTCAGTTTTGTGTTCATGGTTAGAGACCAATAGTGACAATCAACACAATTTCATTCCTATTTTCTTCTTATTGAAAAGTGGTGGGAAAATGAAGGCCCATTCAGACTTTGTTTCTTATTCCCCTTTCATCATCCAATTAAAGAGCAGTTTCCTGAAGAGGGAAACCCCCAAAGCAGAAAGATCTTTATAGAGGAACCAGCTTGTTACTTGAGCGAAGATATATAAAAAAGGTAGAGTTTACTGCAAAAGGGCTCCCCCTGCTGGAGACTCAGCAAAGTGCAGTATTCTTTTCGGCACTGAAGTCAGCCACGGGGCTTCTTCCTGCTGCCTGGCAGCTTAACCCAAAGCAGCTGCTGAGCTGGCTATTGGAGGGGCCTCCTTCCCCAGTACACTCTGCTCCAAGGCGCTTTCATGTTCCCAGACTCACTGCAGATGTTTCTTTATGACCCGTCAAAATGTTTGCTAAATATCATCTGTTAATTTCTCAAACATCCTGGCTAGGATCTTTTTATGTGTAATTCAACCCCAGATCTTTAAAATAGACCATGACAATTTAATGTGTATATTAAATTGACATGGTCTATTTGATACACATATAATACATGATATATAAATATATGCCTGTATGATGCAGCTATGACTTCTTTGGTCCCAGATGAGGAAGCTCCAGGTAGCTAATGCAGGTTATAGATAATTACCCAGAAAGGGAAAAAGCAGGGACTTTGTTCCAGGCACCCAATTAAGTATTTTTCACAAATATTTCATTTAAGCCTAACAAATGGGAGATAAGTGCTGTTGTTCTTGTTATTTTTCAGTGGTGATCCTATTAGGGGTTTTCTTTTTTTATATATAATAGTTTTTATTTTCAAAATACATGCAAAGATAGTTTTCAACATTCACCCTTGCAATACCTTATATTCCGAATTTTTCTCCCTTTCTTCCTCCTCCCTTCCCTTAGACAGCAAATGTGCAATTTTCTTCTATACATCTTTCTACATTTATCATGCTGCATAAGAAAAATCAGATCATTTAGGATTAGATTATTTAGTTTTCAATTAATTTATGGTTTATTTTTCTTCAACTTTTTATTACATATAATTTTTATTGCATCATGATCTGAAAAAGATGCATTTACTATTTCTGCAGTCCGTTTTGAGGTTTTTATGCCCTAATACATGGTCAACTTTTGTGTACATGAAACCACCAAGAAAAAAAATGTATTCTTTTCTGTCCCCATTCAGCTTTCTCTAAAGGTCTATCATACTTAACTTTTCTAAAATTCTATTTACCTTTTTGACTTCTTTCTTGTTTATTTTGTTGTTTGATTTATCTAGTTCTGATAGAACGAGGTTGAGATCCCCATTTGAGGTTTTCTTAGCAAGATTATTAGAATGGTTTACCATTTCCTTCTCTGACTCATTATACAGATGAGGAAACTGAGGCAAACAGGGTTAAGTGATTTGTCCAGGGTCACATAGCTGAAAAGTATCTGAGGTCAGAGAAGATGAGTCTTCTTGACACCACCTGGCTGATACTCTAATTATCTATCTGCCTCACAGATACATATATATTTTTATATATGTATATACGTACATATATATATATACACCCACACATATGCATATCTCTATATATTGCCTGAAGGTGTTACATAATATTTCCATTTCCATTATGGGCTCATAGATAAAGGAAGGAGTCTTAATGCTTAATACAACTTCATTTTACAGAAGTCACATCCATGGTGGAGCTGAGTTCTCTTACTATACAGACAATACTTCTTCCAGTACTTGTGTGACTGTTAACTTAGCTGTGGTCATCAACTTTTATAGGAATGTGGCCAAACCTGAGGCCTGATTATAAACCACAGAAGTTTTTTGGATTATAGGAATTGCCACAGCTGGCTTCTCTCCCTACAAAATAATGTAATCCAAATCCCTGATGTCCTCAGCTGATAAATGGAATCACATTAAAGAGCTCAATATTTAAAATGTTATTTCTGCTAAGGGAAGTTGCTTTGTTGTTTTTAAATTTATTTTTGTGAGGCAATTGGGATAGTGACTTGCCCAAGATCACACAGCCAGTGTCAAGTATTTGGGTAACATTTTAACTCAGATCCTCCTGACTCTAGAGCCTTCTCTCTATTCACTGTGATATTTAGGTGTCCTAGGGTAGTTGCATTTCTAAAAACAATAGAAGAGATGGTATTTTTTCTAAAAGAGTGAGTCCCCAATTAGTGGAGTTCCACAGCAAATCACATGTGAAATAAGGACTTTGTTTCTTACCTAACCTCATGGAGTTCTTTTTTTACAGTTGGAATGAGACCAATGGATATATGATCAGTTGCTAGACCAGATAAAAGTCAGAGGCTAGGTTTGCCTCTCATAGAGGAGTCCAATTAGGGGACAAATAGGCAAGGGCTACTTTAAGAAATGGGGGCTGCATCAATTGGAGAATAGTTGGGTAAATTGTGGTATATGAATGTTATGGAATATTATTGTTCTGTAAGAAATGACCAGCAGGATGAATACAGAGAGGCTTGGAGAGACTTACATGAACTGATGCTAAGTGAAATGGGCAGAACCAGGAGATCATTATATATACTTCAACAACAATACTGTATGAGGATGTATTCTGATGGAAGTGGATATCTTCAACAAAAAGAAGATCTAACTCAGTTTCAATTGATCAATGATGGACAGAAACAGCTACACCCAAAGAAAGAACACTGGGAAATGAATGTAAACTGTTGGCATTTTTGTTTTTCTTCCCGGGGTATTTTTACCTTTTGAATCCAATTCTTCCTGTGCAACAAGAGAACTGTTCAGTTCTGCACACATATATTGTATTTAGGATACACTGTGACATATTTAACATGTATAGGACTGCTTGCCATCTGGGGTAGAGGGTGGAGGGAGGGAAGGGAAAAGTTGGAACAGAAGTGAGTGCAAGGGATAATGTTGTAAAAAAAATTACCCTGGTATGGGTTCTGTCAATAAAAAGTTATGGGGGCTGAGGGATTAGATAGCAAAGACCATCTTCTTTTGGTAACATTCTCCATTCTCCCTGACCACCTATTACTCCCTGAGTTTCTCCTCTTCATGCAATATGAAACAGAGTCAACGGGGATATGGTGAGACCTGATTCTCTTCTGCTTCCCCTTTCCCTTTTTGCTGTATGCTTCCTGAGGCCCTGATCCAGGAAACTGGGAGTCAGCAGCTGTGATGGGAACTTCTTTCTGGAAAGAGAGGTCTGCAGAGGACAAGCGTTTCACTAATTCCAGGGCATTCCATCACAGCAGCTGCAAACAATCACTCTTATGAGCACAGTGCCTTGTAGAAGGTCTACCCTTAGAAACTTCTTTGATTCAAAAACATGCCCAGTTATTTGAATTGGATTATATTCCAATTGATCCACCAAGACCAGAGGCTTTTTTGAGTCAAAACCAGACATTTGTAGTCACTTTGCTGCACTGAGCATTTGGAAGAATAGAAGAATTAGTAACTCTTTAAAAGACTAAGAATTCATATTCATGTAATTTTCTCCCAATGGCCCTATGAGGCCAATAGCATTAGTATTATCATATTACTTGACAGAAGAAAGAATGGGATTCAAAAAAATCAATGACAACCACTGGTTCTATAATTAGTGGGTGTCAGGGTTATCATTGAAACCCAAGCACCCAAGTGTCCAAAATTGTGCTGCCTCTTTCTTTAAGAAAGTTCTGTGGCTCTTAATTATCTCTAGAACAGGATTTCTTCATCTTTTTTATGTGTCATAGACCCCTTTGGCAGTCTGGCAAAGCCTATGAGTCCCATTTCAGAATAAAACAAAAATTTTTAAAATGCATATAGTGAAATACTTGGGGATGATTACAAAGGAAATCAAACATCAATGAAAATAAAGATATGATTTTTTTCTTGTCTATTCATGAATTACAGCATTTAAAGCCCTTCATAAATTAGTTATATGCTGCCTTTCCAGGTTTATTGCATGCCTCCCTCTGCCTCCTTTCCCCTATCACCTTCAGATTCCATCCAAACTCTCCTTGTTATTCCTTGTTCTCAGCATTTCATTTCTAGTTTGTCTCCTTTACTCAGGCCTGTTTAATGGAAGAACTGGCCAGTGAAGACCTTGGCCTTAGAGTGTGTTCAAATCTGTTCTTCTTGATACAGAATGTGCAGAGATTTATCTATACTTGGAATACTTTTCCTTCTCACCTCTTCTTCTTAGAATCCCTAGTTCTCCTTAGGGTCCAGCTCGTCTACCACTTCTTGTAAAAAAAATTATGCTCATCTCTCAGATAACAAGATGGTACTGAACCCAGACGCAGGCCTACATTCAAATCTGGCATTCAACACTTGCTAGCTGTGTCACCCATGGCAAGACCATAACTATAAAATGAGAATCATAATATCACATACTCACATGGTTGTGAGGATTATATGAAATCATTGCTTAGCTTACTTAGTAGTTGCTTACTAAGTTTTATTTACAATCTTTCCTCCCAATTGCTTCCCAGGAAATCTTCCTGATGGCCCCCTTTCCTAATTACTTGTATATACTTTGTATATATAGGGGAAATTGAATAGTGAATAGAGAACTGTCCTTGAAGCCAGGAAGTGCTGAGTTTAAGTACTTTCTCTGATACTAACTGTGCAATCCTAGGCAAGTCATTCACCTTTCAGTGCCCCAGGAAGCTAAGTCTTTACCTTTTGAAAAAAGTGCTGACCTTCATTGGTGAAGGAACTCTCTACATGCCTGAAATCACAAGTCTAATTTTGTTTTACTGTATTTACTAGTCTGAGCTCACATTGTTTCCTCCAATTGAATTCAAAATCTCCGAGGGCACAAAAGACTTTAATTTTTGATATATATCCCTAGACACTCATACCACATCTGGCATACAGCAGGTGCTTAGTAAATGCTTGTCAAATGAACAAATTAGTAAAGCAGACTCCAGAGCAAATTATCTTTTATCTCATACCACCTTGTTTCCCTTGATTGAAAAATGGAGAAGATAGAGAAGATAAAGATTTCAGATGAAACCCTGTTGAGCTCAGACCTAAGCACAGGGAGCCTGAAACAAGGAGCTGCAGTGGGGAACCAGAGCATTGCAGGGTCCTTGGACCAGGGAATCTATTGTGAAGTTCTTAGGCTACTCTGTCCTGGTTAAAAGCCAGTGGTTCAGCAGATTTGCTGTAAGACACCCAAAAGCAAATCCAAAAGTCAAGCCACTTAAAAGTGAGCCACTGAGTCTCTGAAGAAATGGGACCTGGCCTCACTTACCTAGCACTGGAAGTCAGTGAGAAGAACCACCCCAGGGCAAACTAAAGCAGCTGTTGCCTCTTTGCCTTAAAAGCAGACATCAACCTTTAAAAAATGAGCAAAAAAAGCAAAAAGAATTCTGACTATAGACAGCTTTTATGGAGAAAGGAAAAAACAGACCTCAAATCCTGAGGTTCCTAAAGAAAAGTCAACTCCAGATGAAACCGCAAAGTGTGATATGATTTGGTCCCCATTTCACAAAAGTCTTTTGGAAGAATTCAAAAAGGATCTTAAAAGAAAGTTAGAAGAAAAATGGGGAAATGAAATGAAATCTTTGCAAGAGAGTATGGAAAAGGAAAACCAGAAATTATTTGAAGAAAACGCCTTAAAAATAGACTTGATGAAATGGGAAAAAAAACATATAACTCCTTACAAAATAGATATAAAAAGAAACCAATTCATTGAAAAACAAAATCTGTGAAATGGAAAAAAATGCAATGAACAAAACACTTCATATAAAAGTTCAATTGGCCAAGTGCAAAAAAAAAGAGCTAATTGAAGAAAATAATTCACTAAAAATTAGAATTAAACAAATGGAAGTGAATATCTCACTGAGACTTCAAGAATCAGTCAAACAACCCCCCCTCCAAAAAAAAAAAAAGAAAAAATAGAAGAAAATGTAAGATACCTCATTGGAAAAACAACTGATCTGGAAAATAGATCTAGGAGAGACAATTTAAGAATTATTGGACTTCCTGAAAACTATGATGAATAAAAGATTATAGACATCATTTTTCAAGAAATCCTCAAGGAAAACTGCCTGGATGTTCTAGAACCAAAGGATAAAATTAACCATTGAAAGAATTCACCAATTACCTCCTGAAAAAGACCTCAAAATGAGAACTCCAAGAAATGTTTTAGCTAAATTTCAAATAAAACCCCAAATTGAGATTCACCCAATTAACACTAATGACTCCTCCTAATGAGAAAACACCCACCCACACCCACACACGCACACCTCTCCCCCACCACTCACTCATGTGCATCCACACACACATGCACGCACACACACACATATATGCACAGGCACACACATGCGTGCACACACACACACACACACACACACACACATGCTTGATGACCACAGCCTCTTGGCTTTTCCCATTTTCTGGAAACTAACACAATATCTGTTAATATCCTGATGAAGTATTGATTTGGTCCTGAGATCCCTGACTGATGTTGTTTCCTCTAGACCCAGCATTCATTATTTCTATAAATTGGATCATTCTCATTCAAAAGGCATGTGATTTCCAGAACTGGCTCACAAGATAAGGACAGAAAGAACTCATTATCAATGAGGGTAACACAGGGATATAGGAGGCTTAGCCATTTTTTAAGCTAGCAATTAGGTAAGAAAATAAAGGCTTATCAACTTTTCTGTCCTTAAAACATAGTGAGAAGGGGAGGCCCTTGGCAGCTAGCAGCCATGTACTTTAGGAGAATAAGATGGAGTTACAATATATTGTGCTCTTCTCTGTGTATTCTGGGATCCTGCAACACTGCCCTCCTCACTATTCCTGGAACAAGAGGCTCTATTTCCCAATGCCATGCATTTCCCCTGGCTATTCCCAAAGTCTAGAGTGTTCTCCCTCTTTATCTCCACTTCTTGGCTTCCCTAGATTCCTTTGAGAATATGCTAAACTGCCGTTTTTTGCAAGAAGCTCTTTCCAATTCAGCTTAGTTCTAGTGCCTTTCTACTCTTGATTATCTCTAATTTATCTGGAATATATTTTCTTTATTCATAAATTTTTGCATGATGTCTCCCCATGAGACTGAGCTGTTTGAGATCAGGCACTGCTTTTTTTTTTTTTTTTTTTTTTTTTTGGTATCCAGAACTTAGCACAGCACGTGGCACACAGCAAGCTCTTAATAAATGCTTCTTGACTTAATTTTACTTGGGTGGATTGTAAACAGAGAAAGGCAAAACCTACAAATATTTGGTTCCGAGTCATACTGGATATAGGATGTGTTCAGAATTGTCTCTTTTCTACAGAGAAAATCAGTATGGTATAACAGATATTATGACATAGCCAATCTCAGTGCTAGGAAGCCTTTCTGGACTCCAGCCCTGCCTCAGCCTCATGCTTATTATGCGATTCTTGAAAATCACTCAAACTCTCATTGTCACGTTCAGGATTTTAATTTCAATGTTTAGTACTTTTTGGGTACACAATAAAGATGTTTAGCTTTTGCATCGTGTAGGGAACTGTCAATTTGGAGACCTCTTTCCCAAATCCATATGAGCAATTTATCTTGAAGTTCTAATCTTAGATAATCCATTGGGGTGTTGAATGACTTGTGGTGGAAACACAGCACATGTCTGAGGCAGGACTTGAAATGTGGTCTCCCTAACTCTGAGGCTGGCTACTTGTCATTTGCTACACTGTTTCTGAAGCTTATGTTCATAGCTTATGTTTTACTTCAGTGCTGTAGAAAAATTAGTTGTCAAAATGTTTTGAGTCTCTCCTAGGAGATTAGGAAGAATTGGATTCAAAGTCCATCTTCAACACTCACTTAACATCTCTGGGCCTCAGTTCCCACAATGGGGAAATGAAGATAATAGAGTTTCTTAGTTTCCTCCTCCTGGTTGTTACGAAGATCAAATGAGAAAAGAATTGTACTTAGAATAGTATGGTATTTAGTAGGAAACTAATAAATACTTATTTTCTTTAAAAAAAAAAAAAAAAAAAAACTCATTGTCCTAGGAAACTCATCATCAAAGTAGAGGCTGAACTGCATTACCAGAGGGGATTTCCTTATCAGGGATTTTTCTATGCTAGTGAAATCACAGGTGCAATTCCTCTTTTATTTTCTAATTAAGTTTCTTTAATTCATGATTTCAGAGTTTATAATGAGTATTTCTTCATTAAACATTTTATTCTTCAGATATTTCAAAACATCTGTAACTTAACTGGTAGTGTTCTTTCTCCAGTGTATCTTTCCCTACCGTAGCAGATAGTTTTGTGAATTTCAGCAGCCAAAAATATTCCTCACCTGAACTTGCAGATTTTTGATGATGAGCCTTTATGATAAACTTGGCCTGCCTGATCTTGGGACAACAGTCACATCATTTGATACTTTGCCTGATCAGTGATTTAGAACTAGAAGAAATCTTAGAGACCATCTATTACAAAAACATTATTTTCTGAATAAGAAACTTAAGTCCATAAAATTAAATGCCTTATCCAAGATCACATGGGTAATTAAGTAGAACAGTAGATAGCATGCTTGGGTCTGAAATCACAAAGATTCATCTTTCTAAATTCAAATCTGATTTCAAACACTTATTAGCTTTGTGACTCTGGGCAAGTCACTCAACCCTGTTTGCCTCAGTTTACTCATCTGTGAAATGAGCCAGAGGACATGGCAAACTGCTCCAGTATCTTTATTAGAAAACCCCAATTGGGGTCACAAAGAGTTGAACTCTGCTGAAATGACTGAATAATAACAACAAAAAGATCACAAGGATAATCTCAGAGCAACCTTATGTAAAGACAGAGCTGGAATTAGGAATTCTTTTTTTCTGGAGCAGATGGAATTAGTGGAGTAGTAATACAAGGATGGTTGATGGGGGTGGAATGTGGGAGTGACTGGGAGAGGGAGTAACATGTCCCTTAGAGTCTAGCTTTGCCTCATGAGCAGTATGGGTAGATGGGTGGGGGAGTGAGCTGCCTTGGTAATAGGCAATAGGACCTTGGCCAATGATGCCCCAAGGTAATTGTCCCACATGGTGATATGGATTAGCAGAGAACTGTGAGATTAGATGAGGAATCACCTCAGAAGGATGCATGTCTTTCTGGGGAAGCAGTGGGCATCCTCTACATCAATGTCCCATATTATTCACAAGCTCTTATTCAAGCCTTTCTACTTGGTAACATCTGCCAGAGTTTGGTCAGCATTAAGAAGCCCTTTGATAACCCAGGGTCACTGCCACACATTATCATGAGGTTTTGGGATAAGACTTCAAAGGAGGAAACATTTCACATAGAAGCAAAATGTTCCTTTTAGATGTGAGCCATTTGGCTTTGGGCCATTAACTGACTTGGTTCTTTGAAGGGCTTGTGATTTTAGTGGTGTGAGTGTTCTCTTCCTAGATGTGGTCTAGTGCCCCTCCAGGTCCTGTGTACTGAATTATTCTTGTCCAAGTCTCTTATAATTCCTCTAGTTGAAGTTCTGTCCATGTTCTGTCAATTTCTTGGGGTAGGGATTGTTATTAATGTGCCATTTGAGCTGTCTTTCATCCTAGCTATTTGAACAGCTTCCTATCCTGGTCACACATATCTTTCATAATGTCTTTTTATGCCTTTATAATGACAGCAAGACCCTAGCTAGTTGGGCAGAAGATATCACATTTGAACATTTCTGTGACTAGGTCAGCTATTTAAGTTACTTCTAAACCCAGAGAGTTCTTTTAAAATGGCATTTAGATAAAATTTCAATACACTAACTTCTAAGGTAAAGCAAGATTTCATTTCTGTTGTAAAACTTTCCCTTCAGAGATCCCTTTGAAGTTTCTGAGAGCCAGACCCTGGGTCTGGTGATGGGTCCCTGGGGATGTGAAGAAAATTATAGATCTCACCCTTCATCTTTCCCTTCACACTGAACTCTTTGCCTTTAGCCCTCTCATTTTAGAGGCAGCATGGGAGAGTAGAAAGCACACTAAACTTGGAATCTGGCTCTGCTGTGTACTAGTGGTGTGATGATGACAAGGAATATTTCCTTTCTGGGCCTCAATTTGTGCTGTAAAATGAGGGAGTTGGATTAAACTATCTTTGAAGCCTATTCTGGTTCTAACCTTCTATCAACAGAGTCCATTTAACTTTCATAACACACCCATTTTTAAAATGAGATGCTCACTGTTTCATCTGAAAATTTTTATTTACTTTTTCTTAAGAAAACAAACAAACACACCCTTAAACTTCCTTCAAAGCACAGCTCTGGTATCATCCCCTACACTGAGCTATTTACTCTTTCCTTTAAATCATTTGTATTTATTTTTTAGGTCCTGATCTTTGATTTTTTTTTCCACATAGAGAACTCCTGGTGAAAGAATTCCCTTCCCAATGAATGCAGTTTGGCACTGTGGATATGAAGAGGTTAAGTGGTTTATCTGGGGTCATAAATTTAGTATTGGACCTGAAGTTAGGACCTGTCCATAAGGTCTATTCTCTGTTCACTACTCCATGCTGCCTATCAGCAACCTACCTGTTTTACATTTATATATGAATCTATGTTGTAGAATATAAACTCCTTGATGGCAGAGGTAATTTTGTTTCTTTCTTTTTTAATCTCTAGTTCTTCATCTATATAGGAAGCACTCAATAAAAATTTGATTTAAAAAAAATCAAATTTTTTGAATCTTGCAATACTTTTCTTTTTCAAAGCAGTGTCTCCAATAAGTAAGTACCACACATTTTTAAGAGTCAAGAAGAAAAAATATGTAAAAAGTCATTTTAGTTGCAAAACTAACAAGAATACATATAAATAACAATATTCACACTAGGTCTTTTTAAAGACCAGATAGTGGAATTTTTTTTCTTCTTAGAGCACTTTGTTATCAAAAGGAATAATATGAACATAGATGTGGTTCCCCAATGTCTGAACCAAAGGTTTCCCTTGTACTTGCATACTCATGAAATGGAATCTTTTTCATTGTCTTCTGTTGCATGTATCTGTCAGAAGTATTCAAAATTAGTATTAGTATAGCATTGATGGGTTGGGGCGGGGGAACTGTCCTCATTCTGCCATAATTACTCTCTATTCCCTTTGTTAGCAATCTGAGGTAATTGAGGTATAAATATGGCTGCAGAGACAGTTTATCTGCCTTATTGAAAAGTCTGTCACTTGTAAGAGTTTGCACTGCCAGCTCTTGGGGTATATCTGCAAAATCCCCTGATCCTAACTCCCTAAATAGTAAAGTCATTGATCCATCAAATATGGAGGACCAGATAGCATGCCCTTAAAATATCTGAAATAGCACCTTAGACATCAAATCTTTATCAGTAAACATTTCCCGGAAAAGGAAAATAATGTATGTAGATTATGGTTTAAAACCAATCCTGCCTGATTTTAAATTTTTTTTACTACTTTGGAATGTAAAATTCTTAGCACAGGACTTTTATACAGTATTCCTTTTTCATTGCCATTGCCCAATATTTAACACTGCCAATTTGTTATATTTCTTTGGGAAGTAGAGCTTCAATTTCTACTCTGTCCTTTTTTTTATCATCTGGATTTAGCCCTTCCCATTTTCTTCTCTATCACTAGTATTGCTTAACTAATCTAAAATGCACCTATGATAATTGGATTCAGGATAAAAGAGGTGTTTTCCCAAGGTTCACTTCATAAGGATTTTTCAGATAGCTACCTGTGAAGTTTGAGAACTCTCTCTATGGGAAGGGAACTCTTTGACCTAGATTGACTGAACTCTGCTGCTTTACAGCCTATCTTTCAAATACATTTATTAAGCATTAGTATTCTACACCCACACCTAAGATGACTCCATATTTAATTTTGCATATATTTCTCTGCATACAAATCAGTTCCTTCCAACCTAAAATAAGTCCCTCAGGAGCATTCACTATTTCCTATTTTTGTCTTTGTGATCCTAGTTCCTGGTGCTTAAAAAATGCTTATTGAGTTGAATTAATGAAACTGAGCTTCATTAAGCTACTAATTTAACTTCTGTAATGATATTTATTTGAAACATCAGGTTGAAAAAACTCCAAATGTATTGCCTTGTAATGAAATTACGTGTATTTTTATACAGCCGTAGGATTTTGCTCCAGTTTTCCATGAGTTGGCTGGAATGGCAGGCATGGCTTATTCCAAAGGGGCTTGCTGCATATCACAGTATTTGGCATGGGGTTAGAAAAAGAGATATTAAACTATTAGCCACTTTAAAGTACCACTGAGCAGTATTTTTATTCCCCCAATGCAGTGTTGTATATCAGAGAATGTGCAGTAATAATTAGCTGGTGGACCAAATGACTCAGGAGTCTCTTCCAGTCTCATAAGTAAATAGTATTTCTTTGTTGTAATTATATATTTACCCAAGAGGCCAGAATGCTGTAATCTCTATAATAACATTATCTATTTCCTCTTCTCCATAATGATGTACTATATACACCTAAGAGACTGGGAAATCTCCTTGGATTTTCCTTGTCTGTGATTTCCAAAAGACATTTCTCTTCTAAAGAAGCCAGGTGTTAAGTCAAATCCCTTGTTTAAAGAATGTTAAGGTTATGACACAAGTCAATAAAAGCCTGGAAATTCCCTCTGTGCTGACATAGCATCCGCAAATTAAAGCATTGTGCCTTTTATTTCTATCTCACAATAGTGTGGAATTGAGGAGGGAGTGTAAAACTTAACTTTGAATTTCCTGGCTTTTGTTGGGCTGTTAGGCAATTCTAATGCCATTGAATTTCCCTCTCCAAGTCCGGCTGTTGTTTTTCTGGGTATTGGTGGCACATTGTACTTTTCTAAGAAGGACAATGGTTAATGTATGACTGTACTTGTAATGAGAAAATATGAGCAAAATTCGTTTACTCCCGTGTATCTAGTATGAATTCTAGAGTGATACACAGTTTAATTTATAAAATTAGAATGTCTGATCTCTTTTTTCCCTTTGAGTGGACCAAATATTCAGAGAGAAACTCAATACTCAGTTCAAAAAGAGGAAGAAAATCAGCCAATAATTTGAATGTTTCCAAATATGTACAATATAAACAAAACTATCATTCATCTGCAAAGGGAAACTCACACCATGGCTGCTAACTCATTATAGTGGATTTCCTTTAGAAGTTTGATTTCAACAAACGAGATTGTACAGGTTTACTTTAGAAAATAGCGGAAGTCCTCAAAAATAGGATGTTTGTTTACCTTCAGATTTGGGATAAAATTAGTTCTCCTTTTTTTCTTTCAAGATAGAGGATGCTTCTGGTATTATACCTATTACTACTATTACTATTATTAATATCATAATCTGCAACTGCAAAGATTATTTCTCCAATTTTACAAATTAGATTCCTGCTCCAATTCAATCTAATCCACCAAACATTTACATGCCTACTGGGCTGGATGTAGGAAATACAAAGACAAAAATGAAATGACCTTTGCCCTCCAGGAGTTTATAGTTTATTGGGGAGATAAACAATTAAACAGATAAACATTATTATTTGAGGAGCAGACAGCACAAACAACCTGGATGAGCAGGAAAGGCTTCTTTCTCATAGGAATTGACACCTAGTAAGATTTTCTAAAGTCAAACAAATGTGGGATCTTTTCAGGATGTTCCACATTTCCATTTCAGGATGTTCCACTGTAGTAATATAGCTTCCCTAGAGTTTAGTCCAGTTTCAGGGAGGGGTGCTGTAGATTATGGAAAGAATTGATATACATTTAACAATTAGACAGAAAAGAGGCAGCAGGTGAAGTGAATAGTCAGTCTAGAAGCAAGGAGCTATGGGTTCAAGGTGTGCCTCATTTATTCTCTCTTGCTGTAGGCAATTTTCTACCTCTGAAACTTTCAGAGAAGGTATGAGCCTCCTTTGGTAGATAGAATTTCCTCACCAGTAAATTGCCTATATCTGATGAAACCCCAGGTTTGGTCTCTATTCCAATTCCTGAAGAGAAACTAAAAGAAAGTGATTAAGGTCGTTGCCACATGAGTGAGCATGGCTCTGAAAAACGGATGTGTGAGTTTGGTGGAGAATAAATATTTCAATGGCGGAGCTCAGGGACAACCCATATGGATTGCTGGGAGTGTAAATATGATCAGAGGATATCCGACATATTTTCAGTATGAGCTATCACACTGCAAATTCACCAAAGGGTGTAAGAATGATTTCATACAGCAATTCACTTGGTGATTTACGTGGACAGCAGGCAATGGGATTGTATGACATTGGCAAGCGAACAGACAGCCAGCTTTCTCTGCTGCTGCTGATTGTCTAGAACTAAGAGATGTCAACAGCCCAAATGACTGAGAACTAGCACAGCATAATAACATTTACATCGATGTTTTCAGTCACAACAGCTCCCCACATTCCGTCTGCTATGGCAAAGATACAATATGTTGATTGTACAATAAATTCCCCCAGCCCTCATTCTTTAAGGCTTTCTAGCCCAAATTTGATAATTTCATAGAAGTATTCTGGCTGCCTGCTATTACTCTCAAAATGAATCAATATCTATCTTATATCTATGGGTTTTTCAGGGAACATTGTTTATATTTCTTTAATACCAACGCCATTTAATCAAATGGCAAGATTCAAGAAAAGGCAGCATTATACAGAGCTGAATGTTAAGTAACATTCTGCATGTATCAGACATTGATGAATATTTTCAAGAGCACCTGGTGGCTAATCTTTGTCACTTTAAGAGAAAAGATCCAGTTATTACCCAGACCGAAACCCTTAAACTCAGGCCAGAAAAGAATCATAATTTGGCAAGATTGAATTCTTCTGTATGGATGCCCAAGAGTGTGGTCTCTTGAGAGAAGAAGAGAGTTAGAGAAAGGTTAAAATGAAAGAATGTAAGAGTCACATTTCTTTTTCATTTTCATTTCTTTCTCAGATTTATAAAGATGTTGCCTAGGCCTCTCTGCACAAGTTAGAAGAAGTGGATGAAAAATAATGATTGGTTGCAATGGCAGGAGACTATTGATGTCCATAGTCTTTCAGACTCAGTTTTTCTTGCTTAGAAGTCTTCTCAAGAGAAAAAGTATGTGCACGTTTCCTTCCTGTTATTCTCTGATGAACTTTTGGGAGGCTTCTTAGTGCAATTCAAAGACATAAAGAGACTTGAATTCTGGTTCTAGCTTTGGTACTATCTATCTAGCTGTGTGACCTTGAGAAAAAATATTTTGCATCTCTTTACTTCCGGCATCATTCAACTGTTAAACAAAGGTTGAACCTTCTAGCTCTAAAATTCTATAAACAAATGGAAAAGTAACTGTTAGGCACTTACTATGTGCCAGGCACTGTGCTAAGTGCAGGTGATACAAATAAGAACAAATGATATAGAACCTGCTCTCAAGGAGCTTGTATTTGGTTGGAAACAACTGGACAGTGCCTCAGGCAGGACTGGGGCCAGATAATCTAAGACAAATACTCACAAATCAAGAGCCTGGGAGCTCAGGAGTTTGTGTTTCAGGTCAGAAGTGAGGAGTTAGAATCAGAAGTTATGGTATGGAGATGGCTAGAAAGTGAGATTCTATGATTTTATTTTATCCAATGCTTTCTTCTGCCCCACCACGTCTCTCCCCATAGAGAAGATAAAGATTTTCCTTCCATATATCCTGAGTGGAAGTATAGGAAGCCATAATTGGAAAACATATAGTAATATAGCTTCCCTAGAGTTTAGTCCAGTTTCAGGGAGGGGTATCTGTAGATTATGGAAAAAATTGATACTGTTAACATTGAATGACCATTTTTTTCTTGGGATCCATTAGTGAGCACTCTCATCCCTTTCCCAAAAGAATAGCTAGATATATTGTAGCTTTGCTTAGCAGGCAGCATTCTCACACTTCAATTTGCTTATTAGTTAATAAAATCAATTAATGATTGAACCACAAGAAAGGGGTTGGGGTTTGCATTGCATCTATATGGCTTAAAAGGCCAAATATCCATGAGATTGACTATCTCTCATATTTTTATAATCATATTGGGTAAGAGAACATCAAAGAGGCAAAGGATCTTTTTGACCAGGTTTTTGACCGAAATAAAGAATGTGATCAGTGATATATTACAATCTACTCACATCAATTCTTGGGAGCTAATTGTTTTTTTTCTTCTTCTTCTTTTTTAACTATAACTTTTTGACAGAACCCATATCAGGGTAATTTTTTTTACATTTTCCCTTGCACTCACTTCTGTAACAATTTTCCCCCTCCCTCCCTCCACCCTTTCCCCTAGATGGCAAGCAGTCCTATATATGTTAAATATGTCGCAGTATATCCTAGATACAATATATGTCTGCAGAACCAAACAATTCTCTTGTTGCACAGGGAGAATTGGATTCAGAAGGTAAAAATAGCTCAGGAAGAAAAACAAAAATGCAAACAATTTACATTCATTTCCCAGTGTTCTTTCTTTGGGTGTAGCTGCTTCTGTCCATCATTGATCAATTGAAACTGAATTAGGTCTCTTTGTCAAGGAAATCCACGTCCATTAGAATATATCTTCATACAGTATCATTATTGAAGTATATAATGATCTCCTGGTTCTGCTCATTTCACTTAGCATCAGGTCATGTAAGTCTCTCCAAGCCTTTCTGTAATCATCCTGCTGGTCATTTCTTATAGAACAATAATATTCCATAACATTCATATACCACAATTTACCCAATCATTCTCCAATTGATGGGCATCCATTAAGTTTCCAGTTTCTGGCCACTACAAAGAGGGCTGCCACAAAAATTTTGGCACATACAGGTCCCTTTCCCTTTTTTAGTATCTCTTTGGGTATAAGCCCAGTAGTAGCACTGCTGGATCAAAGGGCATGCACAGTTTGATAACTTTTTGGGCATAATTCTAGATTGCTCTCCAGAATGGTTGGATTCGTTCACAACTCCACCAACAATGTATCAGTGTCCCAGTTTTCCCGCATCCCCTCCAACAATCATCATTATTTTTTCCTGTCATCTTAGCTAATTTGACAGGTATGTAGTGGTATCTCAGAGCTGTCTTAATTTGCATTTCTCTGATCAATAGTGATTTGGAACACTCTTTCATATGAGTGGTATTAGTTTCAATTTCATAATCTGAAAATTGTCTGTTCATATCCTTTGACCATTTATCAATTGGAGAATGGCTAGATTTCTTATAAATTAGAGTCAATTCTCTATATATTTTGGAAATGAGGCCTTTATCAGAACCTCTAACTATGAAGATGTTTTCCCAGTTGGTTGCTTCCCTTCTAATCTTGTTTGCATTAGTTTTATTTGATGTAATCAAAATTTTCTATTTTGTGATCAGTAATGGTCTCTAGTTCATCTTTGGTCACAAATTTCTTCGGGAGCTAATTGTTAAATATTCAATGTACTCTTGCTTCCGAAATCTATAAAGCTACAAATCAAGACTTGATTTATTGTTTTGTTGGAATTATTTAGTCTTAAGAAGAAGATGGAAAAAATGTTAATAATACAGATTTAACTTTAGAGATATGTATATTTTTGAGAGCTGATGGTTAAACATTTACTATCACTGAATAAGAAATCCCAACAAGGAAACGGGATAGAAGAGTTGAAGGTACATGAATTTATTCTTATAGTAGAAAAAACACTAAATCTAGGGTCAGACATTGTTATTATTCTGTTGTCTTTTAGTTGTGTCTGAGTCTTAATGACTTAATTTGGTATTTCTTGGTAAAGATACTGGAATGGTTTTCCATTTTCTTTTCCAGGTTATTTTACAGATGAGGAAACTGAGGCAAAAAGTGTCAAGTGATTTGCCCAGTTCACACAATTTTGGTCACACAATTGGTAGGTGTCTGAGGTCAGATTTGAATGTAAATCTTCTTTTTTTTAATTAAATAACTTTTTATTGACAGAACCCATGCCAGGGTAATTTTTTACAACATTATCCCTTGCACTCACTTCTGTTCTGATTTTTCCCCTCCCTCCCTCCACCCTCTCCCCAAGATGGCAAGCAGTCCTATACATATTAAATAGATTACAATAGATCTTGGATACAATATATATGTGCAGAACCGAACAGTTTTCTTGTTGCTCAGGGAGAATAGGATTCAGAAGGTATAAATAACCTGGGAAGAAGAACAAAAATGCAAGCAGTTTACATTCATTTCCTAGTGTTCTTTCTTTGGGTGTAGCTGCTTCTGTCCATCCTTGATCAATTGAAACTAAGTTAGATCTTGTCTTTATTGAAGAAATCCACTTCCTTCAGAATACATCCTCATACAGTATTGTTGTTGAGGTATATAATGATTTCCTAGTTCTGCTCATTTCGCTTAGCATCAGTTCATGTAAGTCTCGCCAATCCTCTCTGTATTCGTCCTGCTGGTCATTTCTTACAGAACAATAATATTCCATAACATTCATATACCACAATTTACTCAACCATTCTCCAATTGATGGGCATCCTGAATGTAAATCTTCTTGATTCTACTGTACCACCTGCCTGCCCTAGAGTCAGAAGACATGATTGTAAATCCTGACTTTGTTACTTTCTGGGAGATTTTGAGTCTCATCTGTAAAACAAAGATGTTAAACTACATGATCATTACACTTCATTCTACTTCTAAATCTTCTATCACTGGTATGGTGCTTTGCACTGTAGAGAAACCATCTCTTATGAATACTCTTTTTATTGTGATGGTTTTTTTTTTTGAGAGGCAATTGGGGTTAAGTAACTTGCCCAGGAGTGTTGTGTCTGAAGTCAAATTTGAATTCAGGACCTCTTGACTCCAGAGTGGGTGCTCTATCCAATGTGTCATCTCATGCCCCTCTTATAGATACTCTTAATCCAGATCTTTTGAGGATATCTTTCTACCCTTGTAGATCGATTTCAGAGAGTCTGTGAACTTGGATGTACAAAAAAGTTATATCTTTATTTCAGTAGAATGGATTTCTTTTGTAATAATCCTGAATTTTATTTTACTTTAAAATATTCTTCTTGGAAGGAGTCCCCAACCTTTGTTAGACAGATGAAGGGATCCATGACAAATAAAAGCGTTAAGAACCTTAGATCTAGATCACCAATAGATCAAAAAACAAAAACAAAAACAAAAAAAAAAAACTGAGGTCCAGAAGTTCAGTGACTTACTTGACTATCCAGGGAAAAAGCAGGATAATTAGAATTTGAACCTATATCTTCTGATCAATCCCCCAATTTTTTCACCTTTCAGTTCAGTTCTGTTCAATCCAATTCAATGATACAATTAAACTCCTATTATGTAATCTATACTATGTGCTTGGTAGGGGCATCAAGGTGGCACAGTGGCTGAAATGGTAGGCCTAGAATCAGGAAGACTCATTTTCCTGCATTCAAATATAACCTCAGATACTTACTAGCTGTGTGATCTTAACAAGTCACTTAACCCTTTTTGCCTAAGTTTCCTCATCTGTAAAATGACCTGGAGAAGAAAATGGCAAACCACTCCAGGATCCTTACCACCCCCCCCCAAAAAAAAAACCCAGACAGGGCCAGAAGAAGTTAGACACAGCTGGAAAAAAAAAAACTCAACACACAGAGGTGCTTGGTATACTGATCTAATAGGAAGTGGGGGAATACATCATGAAGACAAAAAAAGCAATGCACAAGGAAAACTGAGGAAAGAGAAAGAACTAATAAGCAGTAAAAACCATAGGCATAGAAATAAAAAAACCCACAAAATTCAGGGAATCCCCCAAATCTACAGGTATGGTACACAAATAAGAATACAAAAGTCTAAATATAGTGTACAAATATAGTACAATGAAAATTGAGGAATGAGAGAGGTAATTAACAGAAGAAACAAATGGACATAC
This sequence comes from Sarcophilus harrisii, assembly GCF_902635505.1. Taxonomy (NCBI): domain Eukaryota; kingdom Metazoa; phylum Chordata; class Mammalia; order Dasyuromorphia; family Dasyuridae; genus Sarcophilus; species Sarcophilus harrisii. The sequence continues at coordinate 396,349,260 of NC_045428.1, read as the reverse complement.
CTAAAACCCACAAAACACAGTGTTCCCCAAAGCGGTGTAATTTAAATTGCCCAAAAACTTTTGGGACACTCTGTATATACAAAATAAATAACATTTTTTTTCAGGGCCCCAAAAGCACTCATAAAGTAGAGATAAACAGGGAAGGAAAGAGGGAGACTGAATGAAAAAGTGGGGAGAGGAAGAAAAGTAGGGAAGAGACAGAGACAGACAGTAACAGAGACAGAGAGAGGCAGAGGCAGAGAAAGACAGATAAACAGAGTGAGAGAGAGAGAGAGACAGAGACAGACAGACAGGGACACAGAGAAACAGAGACAGAGAGACACAGATACAAACACAGGGAGGACAGAGAGAAGAGACAGGCAGGCAGACAGACCAACCAACAGATAGAATTAGAGAGAGAAAGAAAAAAGACAGAGAAAGTGGGGGGGGGGAGAAAGGGAAAGGGAGGGAAAGAAAGAGGGAGGGAGGAAAAAGGGAGGAAGGGAAGAAAATATGAGAGATGGAGAGAGAGAATGAGACAGGAGTGGCTTCTTGTAAGAAATGGTACTTGAACATAAGATCAGCTCAGATGGACACAAGGAGGGTGAGTGTGTAGGTATGTTGTACAAAGGCAAAGATGACTGGGGGCTTGAGTGTTGGGAAACATTGAGTGAACCCTTGTGCTTGCTACAAAGAATATGTGAGGGAGAGTAATGCACAATTGATCTAGGAAGGTGGGTTGGATTATCCTAGGTTGTGAATAACTTTAATGCTAAACAAGGTTGTTTACATTTTATCCTAAGGGCCAAAGGAAGACACTAAAGTTTTTTGAGCCAAAAGATGACATAACCCGGGCTGTATTTTAAGAACATCACTTTGTGTGGAAGATGGTTTGGAAAGAGAAATAGACTGGAAACAGAGAAAGCAATTAGGATGTTGTTACAGAGATGATGGGGGTATGAGCAAGTCAGTGTATAAATATTTATTAAGTACCTACTATGTGCTAAGCACTGGAGATACAAAGAAAAGCAGAAGAAAGTCACAACATGAAAACAATTAGGTACAAACTATAGACGGGGTTAATTAGAGATAACCAATAGAGGAAGAGTTTTCATGTTTATATCAAACCAGAAGAAGTAAATTTTGCATATAGTTTGAAGGAGGGGAGACCTTAGAGAACAAGTCTAATCCAAAGGGAAATGGGGCCAAAGATTTCAGTGATAGAGCTATGACTGCCTTGTAAATAGCATGTATAAACATTTCATTAGTTACTCAATCATGTAAGTGAAAAGAATTAATCCTAAAGGCTGGATAAGAAGAGAGTTCGTAGGTTACAGTCTCTTAAAGAAACAAAATTCTAAATGGTGAGTCCATACTGTGTATGTAGGAAGAAGAAGATATCTGGGAACAGGGGGGTGCTCACTTAAAAGCATTTTTAGTGCTTGCCACAAATATGATCACAACATATTTTTCTTTTGGATTTAAATAATTTGTTTATTAATTCTCCTCCATATAGTCTTCTTCTATGCAATAAAATTATGCTATGTATAGAGCAACATATTATTGAGTGCACATAAGCATGTCTTAAATGAGTTAAATGTAGCATGACATTTATTATATATCTCAGCTTCTTTAACTGTGGATCACAAATCTATAGGGGGTCTCATAACTGAATGTGGAAGTAGTGAAATTATGATTTATTATCAGTAAATGTTTGATTTGTATAGCTATTATATATATATATATGTATATGTATGTATGCATATATCTGGGATTCTGTAAAAAATTTCTCATGCAAAAAGGGGTCATGGGTTTAAAAAGTTTAAGAAGCCATTTTATGTTTTAAATTCTCAAAAGAGCATGGGAAAACTTGGGAAATTATGGTTTTGGTCTTTACATGATTAAAAATATTACCTTGTTTCCTAGTTGATCCAAATTGTCAAAGGTAGCACCTTCTATATATACCTGCTATACAGGAGAGGTTGAAGGATACCAACGAAGTAAATGATATGGTCCCTGCTCATATGGAGTATAATATCCAGTTGGAAAGATGAAATACATATACATGAATACATATACATATACATATACATATTGTTCTACTATCTCCCATACTGATATAACAAAATATTCTTCCATTGGAGAATTACAAATGCATCTATATATGTGTATTGTATACTGTGTGTGTGTGTGTGTGTGTGTGTGTGTGTGTGTAAGAGTATATACAGGGTTGAATGGCTTGCCCAGGGTCATAGAGGTAGTAAATATTTGAAAATGGATTTGAATTCACATCTTCCTGATTTCAGGCCTAGCTCCCTATCCACTGTGTGAATTAACCACTTCCCCCACATGTATGTGCATTCATACACACACACAAACACACACATATGGAGTATGTTGCATTTTTGTGGCCAAAGGAGAGTAGGGCAGTACTCACTGTATTGAAAATAGCACATGCTTTTCAGTTTTGAGAATGTTATGTGGACTTGCCTAAGGAATAAAAAATGAACCACTATTTATTGTATTGAGAAATTCCTTCTGTGGAATTGTTTGAGCAACTTAAAAATCATGAGCCTCCCACTATTTCTGATTTCTCCCTCACATAGTGGTTATGATTTCTTAGAGCCACTTCCTCACTTGTTGCCTATCCATTTAGAATACAAATGGGTCTTGTGTATCTCATTGATTTTTAAAGTGGCTTGGCTCTGTCTGACATACTCAAACTGGCAATATCCCTGATAACTACTTATACCACTTTTCAATTCTTCAAACAAAATAAACTTATCCCGGCAGAAGTGAAAATCACGTTTCTGTTGGAGGAGCCAACAATTCAATTCCTTGATCATAAGATCATAGCTGATATGGAATGGAAAGAGAATTAGTTATATCCATTGGTCCAACCCCTTGATTTTATGGAGAAAAGAAGGAAATGAGCATTTATCTTTTTTTTTTAATTTACAAGTTGTTTTGAGTTTAATTTGTATTTAAAAATATAAGCATATAAATAAGTCTAATACCAAACTATGTTTATATTTGGAATACACACAAAAATGATCAATAAAACTAAAAGTAAAGGTCATATGAGGTATGGGGTGGAGTTTTGGATTAGTAGTTAGTTTTTAATTCTACCTGGTCCCTTTTTTTATTAAAGCTTTTTATTTTCAAAACATCTGCATGGAAAATTTTTCAACATTGACTCTTGTAAAACCTTGGGTTCCAACTTTTCCCCTCCTTCCTCCTACCCCCTCTTCTAGATGGCAAGTAATCAAATATATGTTAAACATGTTAAAATATATGTCAAATCCAATATATGTATACATATTTATACAATTATCTTGCTGCACAAGAAAAGTAAGATCAAAAAGGAAAAAAAAGAAAGAAAACAAAATGCAAGCAAACAACAAAAAGAGTTAAAATTCTATGTTGTGGTTCACAGTTCCCATAGTCTTCTCTCTGGGTGCAGATGGCTCTTTTCATCACAAGATCTTTGGAACTAGCCTCAATCATCTCATTGTTGGAAAGAGTCATGTCCATCGATCATCATATAATCTTGTTTTTGCCATACATAATGATCTCCTGGTTTTGCTCATTTCACTTATCAGTTCATGTAAGTCTCTCCAGGCTTCTCTAAAATCACCTTGCTGATCATTTATTATAAAACAATAATATTCCATAACATTCATATACCATAACTTATTCAGCCATTCTCCAACTGATGGGAATCCACTGAAACGAACATTTATCAAAATCCAACTATGTTCTAGGTACTGTGCTAAGAGCTTTATAAATATTATCATGTTTGATCATCACAACAACCCAGTGAGTTAAGTGCTATTGTTACTTCTGTTTTATAATTGAGGAAATTGAGGCTGAAAGGGGTTAGGTGATTTGCCAGGGTCAGAGTGCTAATGTGAGGTCAGTTTGAATTCAGATCTTCCTAACTCCAGTTGCAGCTCTCTATTCATCTTATCAGCTATTTTCCTTTTTTTCCCCTTCTCTTTTTTATATGTATTTTCTAAATACATATAAAGATAGCTTTCAACATTCATTTTTATAAGATTGTGTTACAAACTTTTTCTCCCTTCCTCTCTTACCTTCCTCTTCCCTAAGAGTTAAACAAGCTTATATAGGTTATATATATCTTCTAAATATATCTCCATATTCATCATCCTGCACAGGAAAAATTAGATCAAAAGAGAAAGAAACATGAGGAAAAAAGTAAACAAATAACAACAACAAAAAGTGAAAATAAATTGTCTCCTAGTTCTCTCTCTGGATGTAAATGGAATTTTCCATCCCAAGTTTATTGGAATTGCCTTGAATCACTGCATTGTTGAAAAGAGCCAAGTCCATTACAGTTGATCATCACACAATCTTCTTGCTGCTGTGTACAGTGTTTTCTTGGTTCTACTCACTTCACTCAACATCAGTTCATAGAAGTTTTCCCAATTTTTCAGAAATCAGTCTCCTCGTTTCCTATACAACAATAAAATTCCATAACATTCATATACCATAATTTATTCAACCATTCTCCAACTGATGGGTATCTGATCAGTTTCCAGTTGTTTGCTACTACAACAAGGGCTTCCACAAGCATTTTTGCACATGTTGGTTCTTTTATCTCTTTGAGATACAGACCCAATTCAGCTAACTTCCTTTGAAGACAGGAAAAGAAAATGTGATCCAGGCTTATAGCGGTAATAATTTGGAATCAGGATTCTAACTCAATGCTTCTGCTGCCAAATTCACAACATTTTCCACTATATCACAGATGCTTTCAATAAATATTAAGTATGACAAGGAGAGGGCATCTAGGTGGTAAAGTATATAAAATACTGGGATTAGAATGAAGAAGGCTCATTTTCATGAGCCTTTCAAATCCAGATTCAAATAGTTACTATCTGTGACTATAGCCAAGTCCCTTAACCCTGTTTGCCTCAATTACCTCATCTGTAAAATGAACTGGAAAGGAGATGACAAATCACTTTAATGTCTTTGCCAAGAAAACTCCAAATGAGGTCACAGAAAATCAGATATGACTGAAAAATGACTCGACAACAATAACTGTGGCAAGGCAACATGCCGGGTGTGAGGGTACAAAGCCAAAACCAAATGTCTTTGCTCCTAAGGAGCTTAATATGATTTTTTTTTCTTTTTCTTCCTTTGTAATATTTCTATAAAAGAGGCATGTTCAAGGTCATGGACTTTTTTTTTCCTGAGAGAAAGGATAGTAAGAAATCTCAAACATTTCCCCAGGTTCTGAGCCTCTGAAGTCACAGTATCCTTTGTCCACAGGGCATGTTGCTTTGCTGGGGAATTAAGTAAAGAAAGCTTCTTTATTCATGGAGCTCTGAAAAATCTTCTTTGAAATGGAAGGTATCCATTCAGTTTTATTCTTCCCCAGTGGGCATGACTCTCATTGGTTACTAATGAGAATTACAAATATGGGTAAAGGAGAGATTAGAGACTGGAATGGAGGGGCTGGTTATTTAAAGATGTATTGCCTTGGCACTTAAAGAAAATGATTTATCTGTTTTGTTTTGTCCTCCTATAAATCAAGAATACAGCACAGCTCCAAACATTCCTCAATATTTATGCTAATATAAATTTGGGTTTACATACCCTGACACTAATTCAGAAGGAGTAGTGGAATTAGAATAATGGTTACCTGTGACAGTCATGGTTATTATGAACTATCAACTTTAGCTCTGTAGAAGGAAACTTAGTTTGTCAGAAGGAGTTTCCCTAGCAAGGACTAAGCCTTTTTGGGAGCTTGAATGGATCCAGTTCCCGCAGAGAGTTGTGCTTTTGTTTAGCTTAGCAATTGTCATTAGCCTCCTGCTTTGCAATGGTTTGTTAATAAGCCTTCTTAAAAGATTTGGGGAGAGGTAGTGTTGCTTAGCTGGAGTAGAAGGTCAAGATTAAGTCCCACTTCTGACATACTATAATCAAGTGCCCAAGTCACTTTTCTGCTGAGTGTTCTAGGTAATTTTGTAAAATTATATTATAGATAGCGACCCCATCTAAATTGAAGGAGGAAGTTTCACCACTATAAGTTCCCTATACTGATAAAATAAAGGTCTGGACCATGTGGTATGGAGAAAGAGAGGGTTAGTTACAAGGCAGAAAGTCACAAGAATTACCCATTTGTGAATTGGAAACCCAGAAAATCAAGGAGTGGTACCGGGCAGTTTGGTAGTACAGTGGATAGAGATAGAGCTTGTAATCATGAAGACTTGGATTCAAATCCAGCCTTAGAGACTTATTTATGTGTGTGACCCTGGACAAGTCATTTAACTCCAGGTGCCTCAGTTTCCTTCTCTGTAAAATGAACTGGAGAAGGAAGTGGCAAACCACTCCAGTATCTTTTCCAAGAAAATTGCAAATGAGGTCATGGGGAGTCTATCATGACTAAACTAACTCAACAACCCCAGCACCTTAGAGGATTGTTGTAAGAAAAAATGAGTTAACACACGTACAGTACAGTGAAGTTCTATATAAATACTTCTATGAAATCAAGTAAACCACAGTCAGCTCTCTTGGACACTATGTGATGATTCTTCCCATATCTGAGTTGCTCCATGATAATAGCTCACACTGATAAAACACTTTAACATTTGCAAAAGCACTTCTCATTGCTTACCTCCTCAGATTCTTATAACAACCTGGTGTATGCCGTGGGTATCATTATCTTTGTCTCATAGATGAGTAAACTGTGAAAGAGAAAGGTTGGGTGACTTGATACTCAGTTACTGTCAGAGGTGGGAGCTGAGCCTCGATTTTCCTGTTTACTATCTCTCTTTGCTTTGCTCTTCTCAATAGTGAAATCTTTTAGTGAAATGATTTCATTCTTGATCTCCTGGGGGTGTATTTACTTGCTGATATGAGCATTTAGAACATCGATGGGGACCTTGTCACAAACTCATGTAATCTACATGGAGCATCTGTCAGGGAAGAAGACCATATTTCCCACACTCCTCAACATTCCAGCTCGTTTTTGGTATTTTTTGGCTAAATTTCCTCCCACATTTAGTTCATATGGTAGATTTTTCCCCTCATTGAATTACCAATGCAATCTGAACGCACTTCAGGGAGGAGTCGGGTCTTTTTTGATCACTTTTGCTGTAATACGGCAAAAACACAGGGCCTTATTATTATTCTTGCAAACCAGTTGGTATGTTGGGTTTAAAGTCAGATTTGTTTCTGTGTTAATAATAAATTTGTATTACCTTTCCATGCAGTTCCCGGGCTCTATTCCTCCTATCTTTAATATGAGTTTGCACTTGTCAAAATGAATAATATGCCGCATCAATTCAAACTCTACTTTTCCAGTGTGTTTGCCTATAATAGTTTCACTTTAGCTTGATTCTGTTGATTGCTATTAAATTCAGGATTGCTTTAAATTCTGTGAGATGGGCTTGAAAGTATCACTTATAAATTGTGTGCATTTATTAAAATCTTGCTTAAAAAAGAGATCAGTAGAACTACTGGGGAAAAAACTGCCTTCTGTTTCCTGTGCACTGGGCAAGGGAGGTTATGGAAACACATTCTGCTTTCTGAGAAAAATGACTGTTTAAAAAGTAAATATTACAAATGGCTATGAAGAGGTTTTTTGCTTTTATTTTCTTTAATGGAAAAAAGGTCCAATAAATGTTAGTGAAAGCCATGGACAGTAGCCAACATCCACAATAAACTTTACTTTTGGTTCCTCTGTGCTATACTGATGTTAATGGAGTGCTAGTTGGATTTATTACTAGGCAATGGTTTGGGTGTAATGTGTCTGGGCTTCAAACTCTATCTCTCTCCCTCTTTCATTCCTAGGAGGGTCATATTTAAAGATAATATAGGCAAAAAATTGGGATTCAGCACAGTGGTGTTATTATGATCATTTCTAGGGTTCTAAGTTTAAAATTGGAACCCATTCCACTTAAAATATTATCCAAGTGGTAGCCAAGTTAAAAACTGTAAGTAAAAGGGGATAATCATCAGTAAGCATTGGTTAAATACCTACTATATGCGACAGCTTTGCACTAGATTGCAGGGCAAAGGATGGTGGGAGTTCATAAGAAATATTGGGCATGGACTCTCAAAGAGCTTGTGATCTGGTTAGGGAATGAACCATACTCAAATATTTGGATGGATTTAGGGTTCCAAAGATAGGATCTCTCCTTCCAGCAGCGAAGAATATAGTCTCACTGATGTCTGTCTATCATGTGGCACTCTTCCAAGTCTTTCCATAAGTTCACCATTGGGGTCTACCCCACATCCTGGAGGAAATTCCTCGAGTTCTCCTGGAAACAAGAAAATATTTCTGGAGGAGATGGAATGCCCATCTCTAATTCTTGCTAAATGGGCCCTCTATCTACTATTGTGCATTTCTTTATGCCATTCTTTGCGCCATGACTCTTAGAATTTCTTCTTTGTAAACTCTAAGAATTTCCATGAGGCTCTTTAGAGTAATCTGTCCCAAAGTACAAAATGATTTAATGCAAATTGCATCAGAATAATAAGGGAATAGAAAAGAGTAAATGGAGTAGGAGTGTGCCTATTTAAGGATGGTTCCTGAAGGAGGTAAGCCTAAAATCCTGGCCATGAAGGAAGTGATGGGAGTAGATTTATTGGGGGAGGGGGAAGTGAGAGGGTAAGAAGCATGTATAAGTCATGAAATCAGAACACTTGTCCTATACTTTAGATATGCTTTCCTCACCTGCAGGAAATATTCTCTTCTCTCATTCTTCCTGTAAGGGTTTGGGGAAAAGAATCACAGAATTTTATAGTTGAAAGGGATCTCTGTGGCCCTCTAGTTCTACACACACACACACACACACACACACACACACACACACACACACACGAAACCTTACTTTAAGATAGAGGAAAAAATGATTGCAGACCTACAGACCTCTAATAAGGGGAACTCAGTAGTTATTAAGGGAGCTCTTCTTTTGAACAGTTCTAATTGTTGGAATTTTTTTTCCTGATTTCAAATCTAAATTCATATATTTGCATCTCCTGCCCAATTCTCCTGATTCTTCCCTCCAGGACCAATGGAATAATTAAGAAAAAGGAGAGATGATATTGGGGTGGTACACTCTGGAGCTCATTGTTCTAATTGCTGTATACTTTGCCTGCTTCATTATTTGGGGAGGGCCCTATCTCTACTTCACTTTATTCTCTGCTCTACAGCCATCTTCTCATAGACTATCTTGCCAGTGCATATAACTCTTACCCTCTTTTTTCAGTTCTGGAACCATAATCTTATCATATGGAATGAATGTATTATTCTACTCCCCCATAGGTTCACTCATTATTCCTGTAATTTTCCAAAGTATAACATTCCTCCCTTGACACCATATCTCTTTATGTGTTGTCTCCCCTTTTTAGAAACAAAATTCTTAAGGGCAAGAATGTTTGTGTTCCCAATATTTAGCATGATGTTTGACACTTTATAAATGCTTCTCCCCCATTCATTCAGAATAGGGATGATAAGGAAAAAGCATGAAGAAAAAGGCATTTAATAAAGAGAATTATTAGTTGTTTGTGGTTGCTTTATATCTATTCAATGGGTGGGGAGGAGACATCTACTTTATATGTATAGGACATGTCCTGATATGTACATATGTATGCGCCCAGGGAGCACATCTGGCTTTGGCTTCTCTGGGTGGTACTTTGCATTTAAAAAAGGGTGATTTGAATTCATTTGATAGTCTTCACCTAAGTGACTTTTTTGCTTATGTTTAAACATCTTTCCTCGAAAACAGCTGGACTTTGGGGATCCAGCTTGGAGCCAAATGTCCCAAATGCAAACGAAATAACTGGAAGAGTTATTTCTAAAATCTGAGTCATCAGAATGTTTGGTCCATTGCTCTATACAAAGCAGACAAGTTGAACTTTCAGTTGCAGTATTCTAAAGTTCTACACATTTTATTCTGCTAGTGTACTTACATTTCCTAAAAGGCACACATGTAAAGTATATTATTCATTAATGACTGACCTGTAAGTGAAGAGTTCAGATGCGGAATGAACTGATCCAATTTAAAGGATGAGTTATCAGTAGCAACTGTTTTTATTTTAAAAAAATCTCATGAAAAGATCCCATAAATTTCTACTGCCAAATGCCATTTTAAAAATGGAGAATTTCAAACTGTGCATAACCCTTGACTATACTACTACTAGGTCTAGAACCCAAAGAAATTTTTCTAAAAGGGAAAAAGACCTATTTGTGCAAAAATATTTATAGAAGCTCTTTTTGTGATGGCAAAGAATTAGAAATTGAGGAGATGTCCATCAATTGTGGAATGGCTGAATGACTCCTGATTCATAATTATGATGAATTACTGTTGTGATATAAGAAATGATGAGCAGGATGATTTCAGAAAAACCTAGAAAAACTTACATGAACGGAAGCAGATTGAAGTGAACAGAACCAAGAGAACAATGTATACAATAATAACAACGGTGGACAATGATTAAATGTGAATGACTTAGTCTCAGCAATACAATGATCCAAGACAATTCTGAAGTACTTATGATGAAAAATGCCTTCCCTTTTCAGAGAAAGACCTAATGAAATCTGAATGCAATCAAAGCATACTCTTTTTCATTTTCTGGTGGGTTTTTTGTCTGTGTTTTCCTTCACAACATTACTAATATGGAAATATGTTTTGCATGATTACATGAATATAATCTATATAAAATGGCTTACTGTCTTAGAGAAGGGGGATGGGAAAAAGAATGAGAGAGAATTTGGAGCACAAAATTAAAAAAATGAATTAAAATTTTTTTTGTCAGAGCAAAGAATGAAGAAGTTTCTCAGTCAACTTGATGGAATTATTGGGCATTGGATAAAGATAAATGAGAAACACAGGGAATTTTTAGTGACTGGCTGGTTAAATGCTCAGTCAAGTCCATAGTGGCCTCTAAAATCCAACAGTCAATTTTGACAGGAAAAAAGTTGAGAAGTGAGCCAATTATGAAGGAATAATTTAGTTTTTGAAGACTCTCTTGCACCTCTAATCAGAGGAAAATTTCTCTGTCTTCCCCAATCTATCAGCAATGGTATCTTGTGAGAGAACCATGTGAACATTGGTTTCCAACTGTGGAGTCAAGTTGAATTGTTGGTGAAAGGAAAGAACTTGGTACTAGGAACCAGGATGTTGCTGAGCAGGGAATGCCACATGATGCTTTATTAGGGGTCAGTATTAGGGAAGTTCCTGGTGATTCCAGAGTAAGTATTCCATCTCTCTCTGAGAGAAAAGCTAATAAAGCAGGACAATAACCTAGACCAGAATTTCATCATAGCTACAAGATATCTGTATAGTGACAATATTCAAGTACTGAAGCAACATCTAGTGAAGACTATAAAAACAAAGTCATTCAGAACAATGTAACATTAGTAATTCTGCTCACAGATTGCCCTTCTTCCCATATACCTTGGCTATATGGGGTCCCTACATGTGTGCCTTGTTGCTGGTAAATGCCCATTGTTTCTAGTGACACAGTATGTATTTGTAGGAGTGTACCCTAAACTTGATAAGGAGATTTTTTTGTGCCTGTTCTTCCTCTAACATTTCAATAATTTTTTTAAAGCTGATTGTGTTCTCTGGCTGACTAAAACAAGGTAAACACACTCAGAGGGCCTTGTAGGCTATAGTTTTGAAAGTACAACAGATAGAGTTCTTTGAACTCTTCACTGTCAGGCCCCAAATAGTGAGTTGAGTAGGGGATTGGCTCAGGTGGGATACTATGTACATAAAACATTTGTAAGCCCTATAATATTATATAATGTGAGATAAATAATTTTACTAGACCATCAAGCTTCACAAAGTGACTCTTTGATTTAGGGAGGTGGAGAAGTGCAAAGCAACTTCCTCAGAATACCACCATAGTGTATCCTCTGCATCACCTCTCCTATTTCTGCTATAGTGGCAGAACTATGATTGGATTGATTAATATGTGCACTATGCAAAGAAGTATAGTTGAAAGTATTAAAAAATAAAGTAAAAGTAGGAAAGGAATTGGTTTGGGTTTTTTATTTTTAGAACATTCACTCTAGGGCTGTTTTCCCCCTAACAATGCCTTGTTGAATCTATTACTTGTGGAACTACATTTATGCAGATATTACATTGTATTCCCATCCTCTGTAATTTGTTTCCATTTTCTTCTGTAAAATCTTCCACTAAAGATTTATCTAGTGTAATGTCCAGACTAGCTCTCTGGAGTATCTCTGGACAAGCCTTGGTCTTAGGTGGAGGAGTGACAAAGGCAGGAGAGCCACCACGAGAATCTCTTGTTTCTGTCTCCGTCTTCCATGTCTACTCTGTCTCTCAGTCTCTCTTCTCTCTGTATCCAAGTTTGAGATCTCTTCTCCAGTCCTCTCAGCCTCACTATGATGATTATATCATTACATTACACTAAGTATACGTGAACTAGAGAACCATTATCTCATCAATCACACTGAGTGAGTGCTTAACTATAATAGGATAGCTATTTCCAACTACTCAAAGCTCAAGAAGCACAAGTAATTTAGAGCCATTTTTATTTTTGTGCTTCTCCAAAAATAAATCAGCCCAAACTCCTTTTTCACATCTCTCATATCAGTGGTCCTTTTGCCTTCAGTAATTTTTCCCCCTTTGACTTCTTTGAAAGTTCTATATTTTTGCATTTGACATTAAACATGCTTCTTCTCACCTGTGATACATACTCTATTTCCAGTAGGAATTGGGGGATCTGGCAGCATGATGGGTTCATCAGACATCTTGAACTATTTCCTGCTGCTGTGCATTCAGCCAAATACTAAATTACTTTAGCTGAGCATTTTCCCCTTAATTTTTAAATTCTATGTATTTTAGAGGGAAAGATAGTCCACATGTGTCTGATTTCTTACTCTTATATATTCAAAAGGTTACTTTCAGAACTATGTTCTGAGACATAGTTGATGTTCAAGAAGCTTTATGAATTCTTTTTTAATCTGCTATTAACCTGTATTTCTTAGATTTTGGTTGTCATATTTTATTAAAGATCAACAAACGAGCCTAAAATATTTAACTGAAAATACTAACTTATAAGCCACAAGACCTACACTTGTCAAAATATTATAAATAAATGTGTACTTTTTTTCTAATTTAAGCTTTTTGATTTTAATTAATCAACTAATTGACATTAAGTATTTATCATCAGTTCTGTGTCCCGCAATGTTCCTGATACTATGATCATAAAAGTCTTTGCCTTCATATTGGAAAAGCAAGAACAAAAAGATTTGAAAGAAATGGAGAACAATGCAAAATCTTATGTAATTAAGTGATAAATTTCATGTAATTGTCCATGAGGACAATAGACTTAACAGTTGGCAGAGAGGTAGTTTGGCTTGAAACACCATTTCAGATGTGCAATTATTTTATTGTAAGTATTGCTTCCGCTAATACAGATAGCATTTCTCTCCATACCTTAGAAAATGCTCTACAGGAGTGGCCATGTCCCCAAATATTCAGTGCTTCGTTGCCAGCTTTCTGGTGAGGAATTCTTTAAACTTAATGAGGTAGGCATTCAGAAGGCAGATAAATGAGGTTTGTACTTAGAAGTCTTTTTTTAAACTTGGCAGGATCTGCCAGAATTTACGTTCTGCTAATCCAGGGTCACCTCTAAAATATTATGGTCAGTCTTAGTTGCACTTTAGTGTTGGTGTGCTCTTAAGTTCAGTTACTCAATGGAAAACAAAACAAAACTTCATGGAGTAAGTGACATTTGAACTGGACCTTAAATGGATCATAAGATCATAAATTTAGAGCTGGAAGAAATTTAAAGGCCATCTACTCTAACTCTCTCATTTTACAGATGGGGAAACCAAGGCTGAGAGATGCTCATAGGATCATAGTCTTAGGATGAAAGGGACTTCAGAGGTCACCTTGTCCAAATTCTACATTTTATAGGTATGCAAGTTGAGGTATAAGGAGGCTAATATCTTGCCCATGGTCACACAGGGAGAAAGAATTAGAAGCGAAGTTTGAACCCAGTTCCTCTGGCTTCAGAAGTTTAGATAGATTAGGAAGGGCCTTCCAGGGGACAAGAAACAAAGTTAGAGTTGGGACTGAGTATGACATATCAGGAACTTACTACACTAGTCTACCTGAAATCTGTATCATTGTTGTTATTTGTCCTTTGACCTCAAAAGGGACTGTGACATCAGGGAGGTGATGCCAGGACATGCAAGTGAGTTGAATTTAAATGAAGGAGCACTGTGCAAGGTCACCTGCCTCACCTTCTCCTCCAGAATCATTGAGTCTAATGACCAGATATAGATCAGGATGATTGGAGGCCCTGGATACAGTGAAGAACCTTGGCCTTTTTAAGCTAAGGTCATTCTCAGTCTCCATTTTTTGAGGCAATACTCATTCAGTGATTAAGGCTAGATAAGAAAGAAAAGAGACAAAGAATGGCCTTTTTTACCTAGTCAAAAAAAGTGAAAAGATAAGGTTAGATTAGTAGAATGGAGATAAATTATAGAGAACCTGAAAAGTCAGGCTCAGGAGTCTGGACTTGATATGATAGACAGGCAACCCAATAGCTTCTTGAGCAGAGAATGAGCAGAGAACATAATATAATAAACAGTGTTTTAGGCAGGTTAACTTGAAAGATGCGCATGGGTACAAATTTGAGGAGATGGTGAGGGTAATACAAAGAATACCACAAGACTCAGTATCAGAACATCTCAATTTGAATTTTGGGTCTGTCATTTAACAGCTGTATAGCCTTAGCAAGTCACCTTTACTTTCTGGACCTCCATTTTCTCATGTCTAGAATAAAGAGGTTGAACAGGATGGTGTCTAAGGTCTCTTCCAGTGCTGTCGTTTTGGGATTCTGAATGCCTCCAATCACAGAGAACAACTAGAAGTCTATTGTAGTAGCCTGGAAAAGAGGTAATAAGAACCTGACCCTAGGATGGTGGCCATGGGCTATTTCAAGGAAAGGAATGACAGGATTTGGTATTGGATTTGATATAGAGGGTGATGAAAAAGGAAGAGTAGAGGATGCTTTGACAGAGAAGGTGATGGAAGGAAGAGAATTCAAGGTAATGACAGTTATTTTGTTTGAAGAAGTTGAGATGGAGAATTATTTTTTGAGTGTAAGATGCTAAGGTTTCTTATGGACATTCTGAATTTAAGGTTAGGAGATATCCCATAAATAGCTGGGAATGTGGAAGTGGAAATCAGAGGTAGAGATCTGGATTGAAGCGTCCTGTCAGAAAGTTCTTATTAAAGCAGAGAGGTAAAATGAACTTACCAAAGGGAAATTTAGGACAGAGAGAAAAGATCAGAGTCTTTACAAGGACTATACCCTAAAGATCCCTCGTACGAGATCAGTTAAGAGATAGAAGAGAAATTCGCAATGATGGCAGAAAAAGAATAGAGATGGCAATTTATTCACTTATTCTAGGATTTATTTATTTATTCTTTAGGTTATTTTCATACTATGGGATTTCTATTGTATAGGTAGCTTTTCAGACCCTATCCAGATCTTTGCATCAATAAAAGGGAGCATGAGTAGGAAATCTCGTACCATCCTCTTAGAATATTTGGGATTTTTGACCTACACAGTAAAGAAAACCAAATGGGCTGGTTTTCCTTTTATACTAGTGATTACAAAAAGGTTTAGTGATCTCAAGATCATGTGCTCAACCCAAGCCCAAATGCCAGGTATTTGAAATGTAAAGACACTTAACAATGGGGAGGAAAACAACAAAAATCCATCAAGGAAATTTGGACAGCAGAAAGAAAAGGAAATACATTTGAAAGTAGCAGGGTAACAGGGTGGCAGAGGGTTTCTTAATACCTGGAGTTCCCTCCTTCCCAAATTTTATCTCAAGGCTTAGTGTCTCTGAAAGGAATAGTTTATGGGAAAAAACAATGAAATAAATTTAGGCTTATAAGGAATAGTGGCAATTTAGATCCAAGATGTATCTTGCATAAGGTGTTCTGGGTAGCTCAATTAGATATACCAAAACAAGGATGGTTATATTGTCTGGCCAAAAAAATTTACCATGTAAAACCTCAAACAGATGTCTACAGATCACACATTATGTCACCATAGTGAATTTCTACTGTGCATGATTATCTGAAGGTGGGATTTGGCCCATGGATGCAATTAGCAGGGTTAAATGAAGATTTAATGACCCAATATTCATCTGTGCCTTTTCTCAGTATACCTGTATTCTTTCCAACTAAGTGTTCTAATACATCTTTCCCGGAGGGTAGCAGTGCACCTGGGATATGTTGTTGCAAGCAGGATGCAATAGCTTCTGGGCTGGAAATAATACCATTCCCCAGGAAGGGAGTCCAAAGAGCATGAAAATGAAAGTGATGGTCAGGTTATTTCTCTCTCTCTCCTGGCCTCACAACAGTGAGAATGGATAATTTCTGGACTGGTGGTCCCTTGTTGTTTAGTCTAGAGTTATGTGTGACTGAGAAGGAAATGGAGGGGGTGGGGGTGGGAGTTCTGCTTACTCTCTATCTCCTCAAAGTGACCAAATAAGTCAGGGGCAGAGAAGGTTTCAGATATGACAGCCTTCAGAGCTCAGCTTTGTGCTTAGTTTGCGGATCCATGGTCCCTGTTTAGTCACCAGGCTTCAGCCCCCTCTGCCCCTCCCCCAGATGCTCACAGAGGAAGCAGAATGGTCTCTCTCTTCCCTTAACTTTGCCATCCCAGTAGCAGCTGGCATCTTTCTCTAACAGCCTCCCTACAGAGATCCTGCCACTAAGTAGGCAAATGGAATTTTTTTTTTGTCTTCTGAGTTCTAATGTAACAGCATGGCTGTGGTCTACTCGGCTGGAGCTGCAGAACTCTGTGTAATGCTACTTGGGTTATACATATTTTATTTTGTTTGGCTGTTGGTGATATTTAGATAAAAATGATCTCCAAATTATGATAAATACTGCCCTCTGTTCAATGAGTGCAGTTAGATTACTGACCATATTAAAAATCTCCATCCCTTTCAAGGGGCCATGCTACCAAAATAGTTAAAGAAAGGGGGAAAAAATCCCCACAGACCATTATTGGCTTAAAGGAACTGCTGAACCTTGGGAGAAGATTTATGCCACATTTATTATGACACTGTAACATCACCAAGGATATAAACCAGTCACTGGCACTCTCTCAAAGAACACATCATTGGAGCTCGTTATAACAATACTGCTGTGATATGTGCTCATAATATTTATAAAGGCTAAGCTATGAAAACAGTACACGCCAACTGTCAGCAGTGATGTATCCGTTTTAAAGAAGATGATACACATGACATAATGCACAAAGTGAAACCACTAAAAAGATTCAATCAGCTCATTGTCCCTTCAAAAGCACACTGTACTTTCTAGAACTCTGCTTGGCCCCCTTCCCTATCCCAACCATTGTGTACTGGATACTTTTCTCTCAGTACTTGGGACAGTTTCATATGTTCTCATATTGTTATTAAAATCATAGCACCTCAGGGATTTAGAGATCATATAATCCAACCCTTTCATGTTGCTGAAAAGGAAACTGAGGCTCACAGGGGAGAATTCAATTCAATTTAATTCAACTCAATTCAATAAGCATTAATTAAGCACTTGCTCCATATTAGATACTGTATTAGGTGGTCTTTTATATAAAGATAAAAAGCAAATCCTGTCTTCAAGGAGCTTATATTCCTTATCTTCCTCCACTTTTGGTGAAGAAGTGAGGTGGTGGGATTCCACCAATGTACAGATTGTTAAATACAAAGTAACTGGGGGAAGGGAAGGAAGCAAAGGAAACAGTGTTTAAAAGTACCTACTATATGCCAAGCATTGTGCTAACTGCTTTACAAATATTATTTCTTTTGATCCTGGGAGGTGGGTGCTATTATTATTCCCATTTTGCAGGTGAGAAAACGGAGGCAGGTAGAGATTAAATCACTTTGCTCAAGATCATACAGCTAGTAAATGTCTAATGCTGGATTTGGGTGCAAGTCCAGCCATCTAACCATTGTGCTAACTCCTTGCCTCCATGGGATGTCTAAATGTAGTTTTCCAGCTGGCAATCGGGCACAAGATTACTCAGCTAGTAAATGTCAGAGCTAAAATTGAATCTAGGTTGTTTTATTATTATTATTCAAAGTCGGACGCCTTTCCCACTCTATCATGTTAAACCTCTTGCTCCCAACCCAGTTGGATATTTATTCAGCACCGAATAGAGTGGCTATAGTTGGTAATTCAATAAATATTTGTTGATTGATTAGTTCTTCTTCTTATGACTTACATGACCTAGCATAAGTTATTTAATCTCTTTGGACCACAGTTTTGTCACCTCTAAGATGAGAGAACTGGGATAGATGATTTCTTGGTTCCCCTCTAGCTACAACATTTTATGCCTCTCCAATTCTCTGACTAGATGGCAAAATCTAAGATTGCTTTTAGCTCTATCATTCTATGATTGATTATTATATAAATATGTGATCCTTGAGAACCTATTGGAAAAAATAATCTTCAACAAATTTGTCTCATAGAAAATAAGAATGATTTGGGCCTTTGAAAAACTAAGTGATTCTTTTTTCTTCTAATGGTATGAGAAGGCCAAGCAATTCTGCTGTTCAACCTTCCTCTGTCCTTGAGTTCATGCTGTGCAGGTACATGAAATTCATTTGTAAAGCATATGCCTATAATATGCAAACACACATATGGCCCTCTTAGTCACACACCTGTTGCTACCCTCAGGAATATCTTGAATCTTGTAATACTAATTTGCTTTTGTTGAGTAGCTTGATACAGGAGAAAGAATGTTGAATTTGGAGTTCCAGGACCCGAGTTTCAATCCTCCTTAGCCATATGTGAGATCTTGGACAGATCATTTACATTTTCTGGGCTTTGGTTTCCTCATTTTTTAAGATAAGGAGTTGAACTGACGGGCCTGTGAAATCTCCCTCAGAACAAAATCTACATACCCACAAGATCTACACATATTTTATGGTTTACAAAATGCTTTACTAACACATCTTGTTTGATCATTGCTATAGCTTCATGAGATGCTTAGCTTCCTCATATTATGGATGCATGAACTCAGAAAGGTTAAGTTCCTCAAGTCAACCAGTAAGAGCTGATATGGATCTCAAATCTAGGTCCTCAATAATGGTACTCCTTTCACTAAATTATGATGTGTGTTTTAAGACTAAGGATTTTGATAAATAAGAAGTTAGACTTTTTTGATGTTCTGCTGAGCCAGACTTACCCATAAAAAGAGTAGATAAACATTGATCCAAGATGGTACATTTACAGAGAACTATTTTCTCCTCTGACTCTGCTGGGACCTAAATTTACCAAGCTACTCGTTTCTTGGACTAAAGAAATGCCTTGTACCCTCTTGTTAAAATGCAAATGTTATCTGAAAACACATATTCAGAAGATGCAGGTATATTTTCTGTGTGTAGCTTGTCTCCATAATAGTTTTGTCTTCATAGATACATTTGGTTCATAGAATTCCAGAGTTAATCCATTAACATTGCACAATAGCTTATCCTTAATTAATTTATCAGGCTCACTAGCTGGTAAAGTCTTAAGGAAATGGTACATACAGTATTATTATTATTAGTAGTAGTAGTAGTAATATTTGCTGAGGCAATTGGGGTTAAGTGACTTGCCCAGGGTCATGTAGATAGAAAGTGTTAAGTGTTTGAGACCAAATTTGAACTCAGGTCCTCCTGACTTCAGGTCTGGTTGCCTGAAGGCTGCCGCAGGGAAAAATATTTAGAAGGTAGTATAAAGAAGTGGAAAGTATAGAGCATGTAGAGCTGACCTTGAAAGATCAGACTGCATGCTTGGTATTGACAGGGAGGGACATCAGGGGACAGCACCAGACTATTGGACTGCTCATCAAACAAAGTCAAACATTAGGATTAGAGGAAGGAATAAACTATATACCTGTTGAATCTATTGTGTCACAATTAGTTGAGAGTAAATGGAACTTTGTTCTGGGGAATTGACTTAAGTGGGGGGACATGAAAGTCTTCTCTGTGGCAACATCTGCCTTTATGTCTCTTGGCAGAAGGCACAACTACTTTGGGAGTTTCTGGGTTGGTGCCTTCCTCTCCCAATATAATTGCATTCACTTGGGGTTGTCCTCTGAGCTATCATTCTACATTCTACATTCAAAGTCAAACTTTCCTCTGTATTATTCTTCCTTCCTCCCAACTTTCCCCAGGCATACTTTTGGTTACTTATGGTTTTGTTGATTGCCAGTTTATTCAAGACACCTTTTAGATGATTCTCTAGAATCAATATGGGTGTACAACTCTAGTTTCCTCCCTGTCCCTGACCTTGGGGTCAGGGATCCCTGGAAGGACCTGAAGATAGATGACCTTGGACTTCATTTCATCAAAAGTGGCATTTCCTAAAAGTGAATAAACTACCTCCTTTGGGAGCTACATATAGATTGGTTTGCCCTGAGAATGATTACTAACCAGAGTTCAAAGATATTCTGTAGGCCTGCACTCTAAAAACTCAAAATCATGAACCCCCATGGTTGAATAGTTAAATATTAGGTACGATTAGCTCAGAACAAAGGTATATGCTAAAATTATAATGCATGGTAAGTACTAAAATGCCTAGTAAGTACAGTAGCTATCAAACATTCCTCCATAAAGCTAGGACACAGTCTCTCATAAATATAGACAGAGTCCTCAGGCCTAGAAGAGAGGTGATATTTTTCCATTTTTCAGTGGTGTCCTAATGATACTGACCCTTGGATATAGCATCTCCAATGGGCAGCTGATTCAGCTGGACTCCCTGGACTTTCTTCTCTCAGTAGCTCAGCTCCCAAATGATAAAGTGAATTCTTGAATTAAGGTTAGATGCTGCCAGGAGTCACAGGGCCTTGAAGCTGCTTTGTGTCTCAACCAATGTTGCTTTCTCCTGGATGTGTTTCCTCCTATTGGGTAAGGATTTTCCACATCAACAAGCATGAAGGGAAGGGTGAATGTAGAGTGAAGCACTCCCTTCTACCCCCATTCTTTTCTTGTCTTACAGGGGAAAAGATAGCATCATCCTGCATGAAAGTTCTTCTGCTTGGACATTCCCCTGGCCTGGGGGAGTTTAGTTTTTTATTTTTTAAGGCATGGCCAATCTTTAGACCCCAATGACAGGCTACTCTACCTCATCAGGGTATCTTCTTCGCATTTTGTAAAAGAATCATAAGATATAGGTACCCTTATGCACTTTGTCTAATGCATTGGCACCACATCATTCCAGTTATCCGCTTCTTACTTTCTTTAATTATTCAAGTAGAAGGAAGAAAGGGATAGGAAACCAGCTCTTCTTTAGCTCCCTGCCCCCACAGCCCCTCCCCCTTAAAGATTATGTCTGGGAATGCCCAGTGTCCCTCTGGAGCAGGTCTGGGTCTATTTCTCATGAAGCAACCTTTCTGGAAGGCTGAACTGCTTTATCCATGGTCTATCAATCTGTCACCTTTTAGGAGAACTAAATCTATTCCAAATATTTTCATAATGCTATTTGATAGTTTGGAAACAAATCGTATTTTATCCAGCCTATATAGCACTGGTTCCAGCTGAGAGATCTAAAGAACTGACCACAGGAAGCAAAGTTTTGAAAATAATTCTGTAACCTGCATTCCTCATTAATTGCATGTGCACTTTACATTTTATTGTTGTCATATTCTGTATGGAGAAGATGTGTTCATTTACATGAACCAGTCTTTTAAAAAATTTTTTAATAGCTTTTTGTTTACAGGTTATGTGCATGGGTAATTTTACAGCATTGACAATTGCCAAACCTTTTGCTCCAATTTTTCCCCTCCTTTCCCCCACCCCTCCTCTAGATGGCAGGATGACCAATACATGTTAAATATGTTAAAAATATAAATTAAATACAAAATAAGTATACATGTCCAAACCATTATTTTGCTGTACAAAAAGAATCAGACTCTGAAATATTGTACAATTAGCCTGTGAAGGAAATCAAAAATGCAAAAATGCGGGCAAAAATATAGGGATTGGGAATTCTATGTAATGGTTCTTAGTCATCTCCCAGAGTTCTTTCACTGGGTGTAGCTGGTTCAGTCATGAACCAGTCTTAAAAGGATATCTCCCTCTCCAATTCTGTTATAATTTGGTTTTCATGTTGATAACTTTTTTAAAATCATAAAGTATATCTTGAGTTTCTTTATTTCAGTTGCATCCCAGGAAAACAAATAAACAAACAACAGCAGCAGCAGCAAAATCCGTGTAAAGGTGAAATGAAAGCAAAAGATACATTAAAAAATGTGTTGTGGATCAGAGGTATTGAATCCCACAATGCTCCCCAAAGAATTATAATCAAGTGTAATTGATAAATATTTTAAAAATATAAATAAAATACAATAGAATATACATAACATTTATTTGTGGTTTTCTGTGCTAAATGGCAGCAAGAATCCTTAGTTAAGGTTTAATGGCCCCTGTTTCAGCTTGAGACCACTCTGGTAAAGTGTACCAAAAATTTGTGTAAGAATAATATTTGGGAGGATTCAGTAGGGTTCTGGACCAGTGATTTCTTCAGTGTGAGAAATTCCTTTGTGCACAACTCTCTATAGTTTTAAAGTATTGCCTGAAGTCACTGAGAGCTTGCTAACTTAGAAAAATATCACAGAGCCACTAGGTGTTATAGGAATCTGACTCCAAAGGTGACTCTCTAGCTGATTACACCACTCTATTGCTCCATAATAATAATAATAATAATAACTCACATTTGTAGAATTTGACATCTTATTTAACCATTCAGCCATCCCACCTAAACCAACTCACCATCATGGTAACTTTCATAACAGGGTCCTTCTGAGTCTGTGCTCTGATCCTGAGAAGTTAATCTGTTCATCTTTGGAATCCCAGCTCTAGGTACTTTTCTGTTAATTACTGACTGAGTGTGTGCAAACCATCCAACTAAACCTACTACATCTATTGGCTAGTGCTATATATCAAATTATGCTTGAGCATTACATCCTATTCATCGATCCAATCATTCAACCAGGACATCTCACCAGCTGTGTCTCCCACTCTCCCCTTTGCCCCCACCCCAATCCTCTTCCTTCCTTTGTTCCTTCGTTCCTTCGTTCCTTCCTTCCTTCCTCTTCTTCTACTAATTCTTCTATGAGACTAATTCTTCCAGAAGAGAGAAGTCAGAAGAACAGAATAGGCTAAAGAGGGACTCACCAGAGTAACACTGCTGGGGAATAGAAACAAATCATGTAGTACTTTCCTATTTTCACTAGTTCTAGGATAAACTGCCTAAGCTAAAAGAATACAAATAATGCTGGGCATGTAGAGCATGTCTATAATCCTTACTACTGAGGAGGGTGAGGCTAGTAGATCTCTAGAGATTTGCATTCTGAGCTGCATTGGGTTGTTGTTCAGATTGCACTAAATTCAGAATTATTCCAGTGGTGAGCCCCTGGGAGTGAAAAAAGCTCAGGTCAGAAAGAGAGCAGAAACCTGCTCCCTTGCAAGTGGAATCTGGCCTGTGAACAGCCCCTGCTTTTTCAGCCTGGATGAGATAGGGACAGTAAGTCTTTTAAAAAATAACAGTAACAATAATTTTGGCTTCCTGAGGCAAAGCCCCAATTTCCCCACCTTTCTAGCCTCAGCTGTTGAGCTCTGATTATGATCCCCATTTTGTAGATAAGGAAAGAGAAGCTCAGAAGGTTAAATGACTTGTCTAGGGTCACACAGCTAGTAAGTAGCGAAGACTTGACCTTATATTAGTATTCTATATTCTAGAGGAAGGGCCATTTTGTATTACATGCAGGCTCTTGGGGAAAAAATGTGATATTCTCTGCCATAAACCTCTGTTGAGTCCACAAGCTAGAGCAATGATTCTCAAGTATTTGGCAAAATCCTTTAAAAACCGTTTGACAAAATGCTTCACTTAAAACAAATTTTGTTAGGAACTATTGCAATATTGTAATACTAATTGCAATATTGCAATATTGGAATACAATCGGAACTATTGCTGGATAGGAACTATAGCAATATATTGCAATACTCTAACATGTTTTTAAAAATGCCTAGTAATGGAATCAAATAACTTAAGGCTATTTTAAAAAAATACATCTTTAGATAATTTTTGTTCTGAATCTAATGTTTCATCCAGCTTATTAAAACAGATGTAATTATTTTTAATTTACTGGCATTTTATAAAACTGATGAACATTTGCTGTACTATGTTTCACAACATTGTCAATATTCAATCATTTCAAATGATATCTAATAATCAGAAAAACCAGCTCTTTAGTAACCTGATAGACTTCTACCAATCTCTATGGATAAAAAATGTCTATGTTCATTGTACATATGCACATCTGTGTATCATTTAGATACATAGAAAGTGCAGGTGGGGTTTTTGTATGGACACGTTACTCCAGATTTTTCTTCATGGATACCCTTGGTTCGTTGTATTTCAGAGGTCTGAAGAACACAGTTCGAGAACCATTGAAGGACAGGTTCATTGCAATGGTATTTGTTTCTCAACGTGCATTTTAGACTTGGTCCAGTTTCACATTTGTCAGTGACAGAAGTCCTAGTTTTCATTGGCAAAAATGCTGGATTTCAAAACTGAGCTTATGGCAAGCTAGACAAAATGCCAGGCTATTTCTTACTGTCTTTTATTTTTGAGATTCTGTGTATCATGTATTTTGATAACTGCACAAAATATTTGAAAGGCTCATAAAGAAGGTACCATCAGACATACCCATATGTTCTATACAGAACACTGTGATAAACTAAACAATTTATTTTAGAAGTTAAGGGAGCACCCTACCTATCAAAATAAACTTAAGTAAAATGCTAAAATACCTGGTTTGTTTCAGTATTGGTGTGATAGGTGGAATTTGGACCCCAAAGTCAGTGTTTGGAACAAACAGACAGTGCTATCATTCTTCCTTGCCTTCAGGTTAAGGAATGTGCCCATGTGCGGTCCAGCAAAAGTTGTTGATGATCCTCATTCTTTATCTTTCTTTCCTCTCCTTTTTTTTTAATACTACACCAGCAGCCCTAACAAGTCAACACAGTGACCCATATGTGCAGATTGGGCCTTTGGACTTAGAAGAAGATAGCCTTCCTGCTTCAAAGAAAAACAAAAATCACAGAAAAAGCTTGAGGAAGGAAGGAAAGTGAATAAGCATTCTTTAAAAAAATATTTTTTCCAAAATGCATGTAAAAGCACATTTTAATATTCATTTTAAACAACTGAGTTCTAAATTCTCTCCCTCCCTTCTTTTCCACTTCCCTCCCTGAGACAATAAACAACTTTATATAGGTAAAACATGTGAAATCATGCAAAACGTATTTCCATATTAGTCATATTGTAAAAGAAAACACCCATGAGAAAAAATAAAATTAAAAATAGTTATGCTTTGACCTACATTCAGAAGCCACCAGTTCTCTCTCTGGAGGTGGGTAGGATTTTTCTTTTGGAATTGTTTTGGATAATTGTATTGGTGAAGATAGCTGTCATTCACAATCGCTACAACATTGCTGCTACTGTATATAATATTCTCCTGGTTCTGCGCCTTTTAGTTTGTATCAGTTCATGTGAATCTTTCCAGATTTTTCAGATATTATTTTGCTTGTCATTTCTTCTATAGCATAATGGTATTCTATTACAATCACATATTATAACTTGTTCAGCCTTTCTTCAGTTGATGGGTATTTCCTCAATTTCCAATTTTTTGCCATCACAAAAAGAGGTGCTATAGATATTTTTGTACAAATAGGTCTTCCCCTACTCTTTTAAAATCTTTTGGGTATATATATATATAAGTTATATTTCTGGGTCAAGGAATATTGACAGTTTTATAGCCCTTTGGGAAAAGTTCCAAATTGTTTTCCAGAATAAATAGATCAGTTCACAACTCCATCAACACTGCATTAGTGTTTCAATTTTCCCCTATCTCCTCCAACATTTATCATTTTCCTTTTCTATCATATTAACCAATCTGATAGATATGAAGTGGTACCTCAGAGTTGTTTAAATTTGCATTTCTCTGATAGATAGTGGTTTAGAGCATTTTAAAAAATATGGTGATAGATAGCTTTGATTTCCTCATCTGAAAATTCCTTGTTCATATCTTTTGACCATTTATCAATTGGGGAATGATTTGTATTCTTATAAACTTGACTTGCTTCTCTGTATGTTTGAGAAACTAGGCCTTTATCAGAGACACTTGCTGTAAAAAAATTTCCCCAGCTTTCTGCTTTCTATTCAATCTTGGCTGCTTTGGTTTTATTTGCACAAAACTTTTAACATTTAATATAATCAGAATTATCCATTTTGCATCTTGTAATGCTTATATAATAAGTTCTTTCCCCTTATCCATAGATCTGATAGTTAAACCATTCCATGTTCCCCTAATTTGCTTTTGATATCACCCTTTATG
Source organism: Sarcophilus harrisii (assembly GCF_902635505.1). NCBI lineage: Eukaryota > Metazoa > Chordata > Mammalia > Dasyuromorphia > Dasyuridae > Sarcophilus > Sarcophilus harrisii. Next base: position 396,322,857 of record NC_045428.1, on the reverse strand, counting down.
TCTAAATCATGTACCCATTTTAACCATATCTTGTGAAGTGAGATGTTGATCTATAATAGTTTCTGCTAAACTGCTGGGAACACGCATTCATTAAGGGCCTGTCATGTGCTATGCATTGTCCTAAATGCTTTACAAATATTTCTTTTGGAAAGGGGTGTTCTTCACTTCAGGAATGGAATATTGTGATGGGAATTAAAGATGAAATAAAGTAAAAGAAATCTCTTGCAGAAATGTATAAAAATTGATAGAATTTTGTGAATTTAAGGATACCAAGAATATATCAGGGTAAAGAGAAGCAAATGTAGCCTGATGGCACCCTAAAAGAAAAGGTTGAGAAACAAGACACAATTAGACAAAAGATGATGATGGTGTCACTGGGAGTTGGGCCTGAGGCAAAAATCCTAAAGTGATTTTATTTGTAATCCATTAGCTGTTCTTCAAACTTGGAGAAAAAACGTTTGTCAATAGTATAGTATGTTCCCTAGTAGTCTGTTAACATGTTTAACAACCCTCCCTAAACATAAAGTTCAAACAAATCTTTAGACACATAGTCATGGATCTTCCAAAGGGCATATGGGATGTTCAGGGAAGACTAATACCCTTAGTCCTTTTTAGGGCTTTGATGTCCACCTGTCAGCCAACTCTCACTTGTGAGAAGCTGTAACATGTTCAGCAACCACTCTTTGGGTCTGACAGGCCTCAAATCCATCAGTGTATTATTGGGATGTCTACCCCAAGCATATGAGATGGAATAGGCAGTGGAATAGGCGATGAAAACAGCTTGTTCCAATGACTGAAGTAGGTGCTATAGAACATCAGGGCTTGGTCAGATACTGAAGATGCTAAAGTCATCCACTGCATCCTGGGCCATTACCAGTCATCTTGACTTTTGTTTTGCCATAGACTTCAAAGTTTCTGGAAGAGAGAATGAGGTTGATGACTTTGTGCAACTCTGCCTCACTTAAATACAATTCGTCTTCAAGTCCTATTTAAAATGAAAAATGAGCAACAACAACAACAACATATCTTCTAAGGACAAGAGGCAACATGGAAGATAGGAATAAGAACTAGTCTCTGAGTTAGGAAGAGCTGCATTTACATCCTTTCTCTGATATTCAATCTTTGTGATCTTGAAGACTATAGTGCAATGGATGGAAAGGTTGGGGAACTTGATGTCTAAGGTTGCTACATGTATGACTCTAAGACAACCACTTAACTGCCTAGACCTCAGTTTCCTTATCTGTAAAAGAAGAGGAATTAGATCTGTGAGATCCCTTCCAACTCTAAATCTGTATACTGGCACCAAATATGTGCTTAATAAATTCTTGCTGATTTATAAATTTAATTTTGCTCCCAAACTACCCTTTAAGACAATAAATTCTAGAAAAGCTGTTAATTTCTTACCAGTGGGATCACAGGTCTTACTTAAAAAAAATAACCCGTACATGTCACTGAAGAGGGTATTTACAATTTTCCTCCTCCATATCTATTTGCTCTTGTTCTCTCAAATTCCATTTCATATCTCCTTTTGTTCCTCTCTCTGTGCCTCTTTCTATTCCCCTTTTGTTGGGTAGGAAGGGATGGATGCTGGAGAAGCTGGCATGGCCTGGCTACCAAGGGCGGGTGCTTTGTATACATTTATTCAGATGAGCTGAGGCATCCCCAGACAAGATGAATTCCACAAAAAAGATTTATTATAACTCAGATTGCTAAAGATGACTTAGTCATGCTGCAAAGGGCATTGACTTGCCTAGCTTAATAGCTACTTGGTTTCCCTAGCATACCACACCCTAAACAAAGGCCTAGCTGCCTCCAGTTCCTGAAAACACTGAGAGGAAGCATTTTTTCAGCCTTTTCTCCAGCAAAATAATGTTGCTTTACTGACTTGGTGTGCTGCCATCTAGTGGTAGCTTGTCATGAAACAACTAAGCCTTTCTGCCTCTAAGGCAATTGGGATGAATTCATTCACCAAATATTTATTGCCCAATTAAAGTGGCTATTGCAAAGATCCAGTTGGTCTAGTTCTGCTTTTTGCTTCATGATGGGGTACGTTGTTAGTTGTGACATTCTCTCTTCTCCTTCATCATTACGATGCTATTGAAGGACAGTTTGAAAATGTCACTGTAGACCTGAGGCAGCTTTTTCAATACCATAAAATGAGTAATCTTACAAGTCAGCCAAATACAGTGAGACAGGATGTTGGTCTTCACTTCAGAAATGGAAAATTACGATGGGAATTAAAGGAAGAGAAACCAAAAGAAATCTTTTACAGAAATGCTTAATAATCTATAGGATTGTGTGAGTTTAAGGCGACCAAGAGGAATATATCAGCATCTATGGAGTTTGTTGTTATTGTTTATTGTTTTGACTATTAGTCATGTCTGTTTCTTAGAGAAAAGCAAAAATAATCCGTTGGCCCATTAAAAGAACACTGGGAGTTATAGTGAAAGTGATGACGTATTGGGAGAAGTTTCTTTATCAAAGAATTTCCTGTATCAGTGAAATCAGAGGTCCAGATCTTATCCCTGTGATCTTAGTCTCAAAATAGGTCAAGAGCCATTCAAGCCAGACTCAACATCAAATTATTCATCATGATGAAATAAGGCTTATCCAAAGTTTAGAGAGATGTTCTTAATTTAAAAGAATTTAATTAAATGTATTACTGGTGTAAATCCCACCTTATGATGTGTGTGATATTGCTGTGATCTTCATGCTAGTATTTTATTTAAAATTTGTGTACAGTTTTCAAATACTAAAAGAGAAGTTATTCCTATTAAAAATGCCTGCTAGACATTAATCTGTTGACATAGAAAAACTAGCTATTGAAATAAAATATGAACGAGAAATTGGAGAGACAAACATTGTAAAGGAAAAGACCAAAAAAAGAAAAAGACACTGGATTCAAATTCTGAGGACCTAGATCAAACCTTGCCCTGTTAAATTATATCTTATAATTGTAGGCAAATTAGTTAATCTCTCTAGGTCTAGGTTTCCTCATTTGTGATGACATGACTTTTTGGTTCTCTTAAACAGTACTTTATTTTTTCCAATTGCATGTAAAGACAATTTTTAACTTTCTTTTTTCATATAAAATTGTGAGTTCCAATTTTTCTCCCTCCCTCCCTAAGATTGAGCAATTTTGTTTAAGTTATATATGTGCAAAATTATATTTCCATATTTTACTACATGGCTTCTTATATCTTTTCCAATTCTAGGTTTGAAATCCCATAAGATTATAAAAAGGAAGAAAAATAACTCACTGTGGAAACTCTTTTTACCAAGGCAATACTTTATGACTTACTTAAAGCTAAGTTCTGAGACACAGAGAGGTTGACTTAATTAAAGTCTCACAATAAATGTCAAAGGCAGAATTTGAACTAGAGTCTTTTTGTAGTTAAGCCTTGCACTCTTAGACACTTTACCACACAGTTTCCTATAACAGAATGAAAATTACTGGCCTCTTTGCCTTGAAAAATCTGTTATTTGTTGCTTCTTGAGGCCAATGCCAGAGAGTCTGACAGCTAGCAATTCAGTGAGTACCTGTCTGAGTACCTCTGTGTGTGTTTGTGTGGTTGGGGATGGTTCTAGTAGGCATGGGCTATCCTTAAGAATGGAAGGCAGTTAGTCAAATGAGAGCCAGGAGAAAAAAAATCAAACCTGTTATGTAGGAGATTCTGGTTTGTAAAAATGACTCAACTTGTTTGGGGAGTGGACTTTGAAAGTGTGCAGCCCAGATGTAAATTTTAGAGATGCGCTTAGCCTGACACAGCTGTGGTCCCAGAATTGACTTCTAATAGAATGGGGCCACACCCACAGCTGCAGTCAAGCAGTGCTATTTGAAACTCCCCCAGGACTGACTGCTTTGCAAAGAACAGTTTATTACACAGAATAAAACTAATGCTGGCTCATCTCAGAATTTTCATGGTCTGCCCTTGGGGAAAAAAAAAAAAGTGTGTATGGCTGAGTTTTCATCACTTGTGCTCCAAGCTTACAGTCTTGGGGCCCGTTTGGGGAAGATCTGGAAAGTTCTCAGCTCTACTATTGACTCACTGTCTGACAATGGGTATGGCATTTAAACAGGTCCATACCACAGTTTTTCCTTTTGGGAAAGGGGAAAAAGGAAATTTGCCATCTGCCTTCCTTATGGTGTTACTTGAGGGATTTGGGCACTGAGGTTGAGTAAAATGTTAGATGTTACAGTCATTTACTCAGTCCTTTCAGACTGAAATGGCCAAATTGGGTTTAGGCCATCTTGTCTCTTTGGCACAAAACATCAAGGAGTTGTGGTTCTTTTGGCTGCCTCATTGCTCAGGGTAGACTTTGGAAGGACAGTGTGTACCTGAAAGAGATGCAAAATTAAAGCACAGTGATATATTGTTCTAGAGAGGACAGAGAAAGAGTAGTCTTGCTATAGAAAATGCTAGCAGGCTTAGTTTCACTAGGATCCCAGGATCACAGATTGTCATCTAGTCAAATTTTTTTCATTTTACAGATAAGGAAACTGAAGCCCAGAAAGAAGAACTTATTTACCCAAGGAAGCACATGAGCCAGGATTTGTATCCAAGTCACCTGATTCCAAATTCAGAGAGGTTATATCAAAGGCAGCTTTTCCACATTTTTTGGTTTATTTCTTTTTAGCTTATATGTACAATTATGTAAAATGTTTGCATATTAATCATTTCATACAAAAGACTCAAAAGGAAAAAAAACAAAAGACAGAAAGTGAAAAATATCATGCTTCAATTGGTATTCAAAGAATATCAGTTCTTGCTCTGGAGGCAGATAGTATGCTTCATTATGAATCTTTTAGGATTGTCTTGGATCATTGCATTGCTGAGAATAGCTAAGTCATTCACAATTCTTCATTGAACAATATTATTATTACTCTACATTGTTGTACTGTTCTCCTGGTTCTGTTCACTTTATTATGCATCAGTTAATGTAAGTCTTTCCAGGCTTTGCATATTATTTGATTTATAGAGGTCTGTGTTGTTTGTTTAGTATTGGAAGAAACCTCTTCTTCATGTTCTCTTCTGTTTTCCGGTCTTCCAGGATGTTGGGGCTAGCTTAATCCTTAGAAAGACATCCAGTTGCATTCTGGGAAGGGGTATCAAGTTTGTAATCACCTTGTGTTTCCTCCATGCCACATCCCCAAAAGGAAAAAAAAAGAGAACAGCTCAATTGATTGTCTAGCTGTTCTGTCTATGCAACCCCAAATATGCAGATCTTTCTAAGTATCTGTATTATTAGTGATATGTAGACAAAACACCCAGATAATGGACCTTTTAACTTCTCATCCAGATGTTTATGGTGAATAGACACTACTGAAAGATAGTTCCTATAAAAACTAAAGAAAAGAAAATAGAGAAAAGAGCAGGAAAGCAAACAAGAGGAGTGAATAAAGAACAATACAAAGTTGGGCTCAGTAATAAGCTGGAAAATGACATGTGGAAAACAGAAAAACAAAGGAAGATGGTGTCATGAGAAGAGGAAGAAGGATTTTTGCTAGCTCCCAGGCCAATGGTGTTTATCAATAGCACCCCTTTTTCCTCTCGAGTGAATACTTTTCATTGTTTTTAAAGTCTCAAAGTCAGGGGAAACTTCTGTAAATATTCTGCTCATGGATTTATTGCCATCTTCAGACTGTCTGTCACGTTTGTTCTTTACTGCAATTGTAACTCCCCATTTCCCTACTTGATTCCCTTGGTCCCTTCTTCTCCTGCAACACAAATGCCTTTTTTATTTTCTGTAGCTTAATTAGCACGTGCATTCATTTTGATTGATGAATTGATGTGGCTTATTGGCATGAAGATTTTCCTTCCCTCCCAGTACTGTATGTAATACAGATGGGTTGGGTGGAGATGACACCCACTTTGATGCTGCAACCATTGTGTGCAATGCCGAGAAGAGGCCAGTCACTCAGCTGGGATTTTTTAAGATTCTACCCATAAGCCTGGGGAGGGGGGACTTGAAGAAAGACTAGGGGGGAGGAACAACCATGGTGGTGTAAAGAATGATGGTAGAGGGATAACTCAGCCAAAGGCTTAATGTTTATATTTTATTGGACTTACTCTGAAGTAATCCCTGTTCACACCCCAGACTCGGGGAGAAGGAGACCTTGATTCCCTGCCACTGGTGCTAAGGCATTGTGCGTTAGCAGATATCTGGGACTAAAATTCCAGCATCCCTTGCCAGAGGATTAAGCAAAAATTAGCACACAGTTGGTAACAATTTCATTTCTGGTTACACTTTAATCACCAAGGATTAATGGTTAAAATATCTCTTTCCAATCTGGCATCAGCTCAAATAGGGAAGTATGGAGACTTTCTTGAAAAGTGTTACATGAAAGAAACATTTACAAGTACCACATATTATCTTTAAGGAAATCAGAGAGCTGACATTTATAGAATACATTATACTTCGTTACAAAATATTTTATATACACTGTCCCATTTGATCTTTCCAGTAGTCCTACAAAGTCAGCTGCTCAGGTATTATCCACCCCATTTTATAAATGGGAAAAGTTGATCCCAGAGATGGACTTGTTTGAGGTCACACAACCGGTGGCAGAACCATAATTTTGAATGGAGGTTTATTAAATTTCACATTCCCATTTTACTGGGAATACTTGGTGTTATACCAAACACAATACAGAAAGAATAGTCCTGTCAGCTATTATAACACATAGAGTGGATTTTTGCCGTAATCATAGAATTAGAGCTAAAAATAATAATAGCTGACATTTATAGAGCCTCTTAAAGTTTTCAGAGTTTTACATACTTCTTTTCATTTGAGACTTATAATAGCCCTGTGAGGTAGGCACTAGACATGTTTGATGATTCCCATTGTATAGACAAGGAAACTGAGTTCCCAATATCTTGTCTATAGCCAGATAGCTCCTCTATGTCAGAGGCAGGATTTGACTGGCACACACACTATTCCATTTAAAGAAAAGTCCTGAGCTTCATGTTATAAATGAGGTAACTGAGTCCTGGGAGAGTTTAAGTGATTTACCCAAGATCACACAGCTAATAAATGGTCGAGTCAGCACTTAACTCCATGTTGTTTGAGTCCAGTGTTCTTTCCAGTACATTATATTGGTTCTTTTGGAAACAAGCACTTATTAAATGCCTACTATGTGGCAGATACTGTTCTAAATACTTTACAAATATTATTTCATTTGATGCTTACAATAATCCTTCGAGGATACTGCCATTATTACCCTCATTTTATGGTTGAAAAAGCTGAGACAGAAGAGGTTGTCCCTTATCTATGATTACATAACTAACATTACTAAGTATCTGAGGCCAGATTTGAATACCTGACTCCAGATCCAGCTCTCTAATGGGTCACCTAACGACATTTTGAGATCATTACTTACTGGAAAAATTTGCTTGGAAGACCATGTTTGGGATCCAGTTGCTCCAGAATGACAAATTAAATATATAGAGACCCTGGCAAAAATGAATTATGGGACAGCCAAGGAAATAGGATTTAATTTGTGAATGGAGCACTTTATTTTTGCTTCTCTCTGGGCCAGACCCTTCTGCATAATTTGTTAGTCACAAGAAAGAACCTCAAAATGTGAAATAGTTTTAGAAAGAAATTTATTGGGTCCTTTGGTAGAAGAGAATGAATCAAAAGGAATGTATGGTTCTCTCTCATACAGGCTCTGGAGGCCTATATTTAGACAAGGATAAATTTAAAATTTAGACAAGGATACCTCCATGTGAACCATCAGAGAGAGCAACTTGAAAACAAAATAGATTGATATCCATAAATAAAAACATTCAATAAAATTTGGGCAAAGCCAAAACCCAAAGAAATCCAAAACATAAGCTTGAGTGGACCCAAAACAAGATCTGGGTGAGTAGAACCTAAACATAAATGTTTTTAGTGGATATAGGACCTGAAAGAAGCCAAAAATCCTTGTAGTCATCTCCAGCATTCCTGGAGTGTTACTGAGGTCAGAATGATATTAAACAATTTCTAGTCACATAAAGTTAGATTTAAGCAGTATAATAATTTATGTTTTTCAAACAATATAATAAAGTACTTCCCACAGAATCCACCAATTTTTTAAAAATTTTGAATTAGAAACTCATGAAATTTTTCATCTTATGCTGAACCAGATTTGCCTTGCCAGCAAATCTATCTGGATCAGGACAGACCCTGGAAAAAATGATAAAGTAGGCAAAATACATTTCTTGTTCCCAGATTTTACTGGGCGTATTCTGTTACTAGATTCCAGCAGCCTTTCTTTGCTCCTTACTTCTTCAGGAGCCCAATGTTCTTGTGTGGCACAAAACTCCTCACTTGAAAATTTTATCTTAGCTGGCCCTCCCTAATCATCACCCCCTAGTCCAGGCATTTCCCAACTTTCTCCCCATAAAAATGTATTTTATTAGTTTTCATCTGCTTCTCAGCATAGTAGATATAGACCTAGATTCAAGTTGAGAAGAAAGAGGTAGCTTTAACTCTTACCTCTGACCCCTACAGGATATGTTATTTTGGGCAAATAATTTAATCTCTCAATACTCAATACTCTCAATATTCTAGCACCAGTCAGACTTGAGAATACAGGACAACAAGAAACTCAAATACAAAAGGATTCCTGTGACTGCTGATTGACTTGTTGTTCAGCAGTGTCTCACTCTCCTGTGATTCTATTTGGGATTTTCTTGGCAAAGATACTGGAGTCATTTGTCATTTCCTTTTCCAGTATGTCCCCATTTTACAGATGAGGAACTGAAGAGTTTTTTTTGATCATGCAATTAGTAAGAGTGCAAAACCTGATTTGAATTCAGATCTTCTTAACTTCAGGTCATGTGCTTTATCTACTTCACCCCCTACTTGCCACATACTGACTTAAAAAACTGCAAATTATCCTTATCTATATTGGATATATTTTTTTTTTGTTAAACATTTCTCAAATACATTTTAATCTGGTTGAGGCTGCATGGGGATCCACAAGTTTGATAACTCTGCTCTGACAACATTTTATATTTTACAGGATCACATATCTAAAGTTAAGGATTGTTAGAGGTCCATGAGTCCAATCTCATTTTACATCTACGGAATGAAGCTAAGAGGTTAAATGACTTATTTTCCTCAAATCACATGGCTAGTAAGTATTTATGTCAGCATTTGAATTTAGGACTTCCTGATTCTAAGTCAAAAGTTCCATACCATCTAGCTGCTGCATCTTGCAGAGAAGTTGCTAATCTGTATTAATAGAGAAAGTTTCTTCACTTGAAAGTTTTCTATAACAGATGGAGTCACAAGTCCACTCTCTATTTCTATCTTCATCTAGATTTTAAACTCTTTGAGGGCAGGTTAATATATTGTCCACAGAAGTTAGTATGATCCCTTGTTCATTTTGTTGCTATTCAGTCATTGTTCAGTCACATATCTGACTTTTTGTGACCCCATTTGGGATTTTCTTGGCAAAGATATTGAAGTGATTTGCCATTTCATTCTCCAGTTCATTTGACAGTTGAGGAAAATAGGGTTAAGTGACTTGTAGGGTCACATAGCTAGTAGTATCTGAGGTCAGATTTGAATCATGAAAAATAAGTCTTTCTGATTTCAGACCTGGTGCTCTATCCACTATACCCCTAGTTTCCAACTTGATCATGGTAGATAATCAAAGAATACTTGTTGATTGATTTATTTGTCTTCAATTCCATTCAAAAATATTCAGAAGCACCCACCATGTGCAGAGCACTATGGGAGGCCCTTACCTTCTATAATGTAAAATGTGGTTCCTACTCTCAAGGAGCATAGTGTCTAAAAGAAAAAAAAAAAGAGAGCATTAGCTGATATTTCTTCAGGGCTTTACACTTTAGCTCATTTGATTTCCAGTTGAGATTTATCACAACAGGGACATTATTAGTACCCCCCTTTTACAGTTGTAGAAATAGTGTCAGAAAAGTAAAATTATATGCCCAAGATCCTTCATTTTAATAAGTAGCAGAGGTGGGAGTTAAATTCAAGTTCTTCAATTGCAAGATCACGTCTTTTTTCACTTCTCCATACTGCTTCTTGTAAATTCTATTTTGTTAATAATACCAAAGTCTTGTCTGTTGATTGTCAGTCATTTTCCTACTTAATAATGGAAAAATTGGACCACATTGATCACAACTTTCAATAAAATTGGGATTCATGGGATGAGGGTAGGAAATAGAGTTCAAATATGTTGCCCTAAGGTTCATAAACTGTTTCCATGAAGTAGATGAAGGATATTATATAAATAGTCTACTGTGTTCATCACTGGTATCTGGCCTGGTGCTATAATATAGTGGGAGAAAAAAATCATTGCACTTGTATTCATAAGATGTAGGTCCTGGTTCTGTCATTCCTTAACTGTATGACCTTAGACAGGGGACATTATCTTTGTGAGACCCTACCTCATCATCCGTTAAGTGATAGTTGTAGCATGTATATAGTCAGGAAGGCCTTGGGTTCAAGTGCTTCTGATGCATTACTAATTGTGGGGCCCTGGATAAGACATTTACATTTTAGTATCCCAGAAAATTTTCTAAGACTGGAAATTTCAGAATAGGTAGATGATGTTTCCTTTCTGGGAATTTTCTAGACTAAAAATAAAAAAGCAAACCATGATTATTATTCCTAGGCCTTTATAAATTTATTAGTCCCATTTCCTTGTACTCTATCTTTCCTCTTGAACTTGGTCCAAGCAAGCGTGAACTTTTTGTTAAAGGACAAGCTATTGGAATTCAGAATTTGTCATTTAGCTGCCCCTTGTCCTGCTGTTGTTGAAATACTTAATTGCTAAAAATTCTTTATATATAGGCTATTCTTCCTCCAAATATAGACAAAAGTGTCATTTTTTTCAGTGAAAGAACTCTGGCTAGAAGTATGTTGCCCAATAAGAATTAGAAGGCAGTTAGAAAAGGCAATAGGTGTATTATATTACCTTTATGGAGTGGAAGCTCTCTGGGGGCAGGCACTGCATCCTTTAAAACAAAAACATTTTTGGGTCCTTAGCATCTAGGGATACTAGAGTGATATATTGTACATAATAAGTGCTTACTGTTTATTGTATTTGAATTTGTGGCAGACACATTTCTCCTTGTAAAACATGCTCCCCAGAATGTTGCTGTTGATGGATTTTACGAATGTATTGTCACACTCCAAAGTAAACAACACCTTCCTACCTTTATTTTTACACTAATTGTTAGCTACAGCTTTGTGCATAGATTATAAACATAGTAGTACCTTCTTTAATTTAAACATTGCATAGGAAGATTTGTCATGCTAAATCTGTGATTAAGAGAAACTGAGGCATAAAAACCTAAGCATAATCTATTTATTGGTAAGATTGGCAATTACAATAGAGGTCAATGATCAAAGACCCATCCATACAATCAGAATATCCTTTTATACATTTATTTTTACAAGTTTAGTATATAATAGCAACTAGTGCCAACTAACCTTAGTCTATAATTGTTCCATAATTATGCTGACTTACAATAAGGTTCTTCCAGAGTCCCTCATAAAACAGTCATCTTTTTTTTTTTTTTTTTTTTTTTTTTGAGAAACAGATTGATGTAAGTAGAAGAGAACTGAGATAGATTTAGACCACCTGGCTTCAAATTCCCCTCCATCATTTATTACTTGTATGGTTTGGAGCAAGTCATTTAATCCCTCAGTGTCTCAGTTTCCTCATCTGTAAGATGAAGCTGGGTTGATCCCTAAGATCCTTTGCAACTCTATATCTACAAGTGTATGATTCAACAGTCAAGGCTGCATTTGCTATTCATTTAATCTTCTTTCACCTGTTTAAAAATGCTCTCGGTGATAGAGCAGGAGGTGGGCCTTCTAGTGTGAAGGCCCTTGGGGTCCTTTATCCCATTAGGGATGCTTCTGCTTCTTAATAGTGTTGGCTTTCAGAATGTAAAGAAATAAATTAAACTTTTAGTTGAAACTGTTGGTAATGACCAAGTCTAATAAAGCGGTTCTGCAGGCAGATACATTAGAGGAAATGTAAGATAATGGTTACATTTGTATTTTGCCTATCTGTGGTTTCTGCCTGGGTTTATTGTTTTAAGTAGCTGTTTTTAATTAAAAGAAAAAGCAGTAGCTATGGATTTTCACCCCCAAGACAAAGAACCTGAAAGCAGCTTTCATTTCAACAAGAGCCAAATCCCGGTTGGATTTTGACCATGGTCTAGTATCCATTATTTGTTTACCAGACATGTTTTAGCTTAGCTCCAGACGACCCATTTGTAAGTTGCTCATTTTATACATTATGGACTAATGTCTGGCTAAGTATTTCTAAGTTGCCTATTATCGTAAAACTGAGTAACTCCACCAGAAGTAGTTGGAATTAGAATTATACAATATTTATGAGGCAAATTACAGGTAATATCTCGTGATGGACAAATTGCTAGCAAGTCTGCTGCTAGTCAGCCACTGTTAAGTCATTCAGCACTAGAGCCAAATCAGAAGTATTGCCTAATTTGCTACATGCCTCTTTGTGTCCTTGTGCCAAAGGAGAAAAGTCATTTCGACCTATTACTATACATGAGTAGCTGGAGATTTGACCAGGAAAGCAGAGTATCATTATTGCCTAATATCCATGAATTAAGTGAAAATTAATAACAGAGGCTAGATTTTTTTCCCTATTACAATACATCATAGAAATATAAATATCTCAGAGGTAGGGCAAAAGAAATTTAAATGGGAAAAAATCCTGTTAGGTAGGTAAGTGGTATATTATCTCCATTTCACAGTTGAGGAAACTGAAACAAATAAAGGATAAATTACTATATTGCTGATAAGGGACTGAGACCAAATTTGAATTCAGATCTTCCTGCCAGACCCAAAGTTTTTCTGCGCTGCCTCCTACTACCTCTTATGACCATGGGTAATTCTTTCCATCCCATTTACAGATAATGTTAGTCTGAGATTTTTTAATTCAATATGTAGCCTGCAAGGATCTGTTTCTATTGGAGTTTAACACCCCTGGTGTAGAGAATCAAAGTGTGTGGAAAGACTGAAGGGAGTAAGGGGCTTATTGCATATAAAAGCCTAAGTAATGTCTGGAAAGGAACAAATAGATGAGAAAAATGATGATGATAGAGGTGTTGGAACCATTTGCATGTGGGGTGAGTCTAGCAATATGATAAGAAGTATTTAACAACTGCCTTTATGAAAAAAAATACACTTTTGTGTTTAATTTATATTACTAACATTTTCTCCATCACTTTCTTAAATCTAGATAAGCAAACCAAAATGGCAGGTAGTCCAATACATGTTAAATATGTTAAAATATTTGCTCATTTCAACAATAAGGTCATTCAAGACAATTCCAAAAGATTTGTGATGGAAAGAGCACTGACTTGCAGAGAGAAAACTATGGAGACTAAATGTGGATCAAAGCATAGTATTTTCATTTTTTTGGGTTGTTTGCTTGTTTGATTTTTTCTTTCTTGTGTTTTTTATCCTTTTAAAATAAATTTTCTTGCACAGCACGACAAATATGAAAATACATTTAGAAGAACTGCACATGTTTAACTGATAGTGGCTTGTTTGCTGTCTTGAGAATGGGGGAAAGGAGAGAGAGGAAGAAAAATTTGGAACACAAGGTTTTGCAAAAGGTGAATGTTGAAAACTATCTTTGCATATACTTGGAAAAATAAAATACTATTAGAAAAACAAACAAAAAGCCCCGATCCTTGATTTGTAGTGTTTGCTGACTTCAGCTATGTAAATGCTTACCTGGAAAATTGGCCAATCTTTATTATGTTCATCCATGGAGCTGGCATCTATCCCTGGGAGAAGGAGAAAATAGAGACCAAGATGACGCTGATTTTGAGCCTGGATGACAAGAGTGGGGGCATTAATAAACACAGAGTACTCAAGAAAAATGTTTTTTGGGAGAAGTTTGGGGGAAGGAAAGGTGATGAGTTGTTTTGGATGCATTGAGATAGTGGCATGAAATGCCAGGAGGGACTGTTGCTAGAAACGTGGGTTGGGCAGGAAAATTCCATAGGATTATAAGATTAAACATTTAGACCTAGAAGGGACTTTAGAGCCACCAAGTCCAATGCCCATATTGATGAAACTGAGAAGTAAAATGACTTGCCCTAGATCACATAATTAGAAAGCAACAGTCAGGATTTGAACCCAAGTTCTTATTATAAATTATTATAAATTCAGCATGTTCTCATTGTATTTCTCTGGTTATGTTTGAGATTCTTTAGAAGGATGTAAAGCAGTGGTAGTAATACTAATATTTAGCATTTATATAGTATAGCAATTTAGGGTTTACAAAGCACTGTGCATGATCATATATATAAAATGTTGGTATGTGTGTACATGTGTTTATAATGTGTATGTGTATATATGTATGTGTGTGTAATGTGTGCATGTGTATATATAGACACATGTATATATGCATGATTATTTGTCTGTATATACACATACATATATACACATACATGCAAACATACACACATACTTATGAGCTGGACTTGGATTCAGGAAGATCTCAGTTCAAATTCTGCCTCAAATGCTTACTATATCAGCCTGATAACTTCTTTTAGCCTTAGTTTCCTCATTTGTAGAATATCTACCTATTACTCAACCTAGAAGTTTATGTGTAAGAATAAGAAGTGTTTTTTAATTTTTAAAATTTTTGTTTTTTTTTACAGTGCATACTTTTATTTTTTATTAAAGCTTTTTATTTACAAAACATATGCATGGATAATTTTTCAACACTGACTCTTGCAAAACCTTCTGTTCCAAATTTTCCTTCCCCCCTATCCCCTCCCCTAGATGGCAGGTAGTCCAATACATGTTAAATATGTTAAAATATATATTAAATCCAATATATGTATACATATTTATACAGTTATCTTATTGCACAAGAAAAATTGGATCAAGAAATAAAACTGAGAAAGAAAACAAAATGCAAGCAAACAACAACAGAAAGAGCAAAAATGCTATGTTATGCTCCACACTCATTTCCAACAGTCCTCTCTCTGGGTATGGATGTGCTCTCTTCCTCACTGAACAATTGGAACTGGTTTGAATCATCTCATTGTTGAGGAAAGCCACATCCATCAGAATTGATCATTGTATAGTCTTCTTCTTGTTGTGTATGATGATCTCCTGGTTTCACTTAGCATCAGTTCATGTAAGTTTTTCCAGGCCTTTCTGAAATCATCCTGCTGGTCATTTCTTACAGAAGAGTAATATTCCATAATAGAATAAGAAGTGTTAAGAGAAAGTTGAAAAGTTGAGCTGGAGGTAGATGATAGAGACCATTGCACAGCTCAATCTCTATGATTAAAATCAATATAAGGACTTGTGCAGAGTCATTTGCATATAGATAATAAATGAAGTAATGAAGTGGCCAGGGGAGATAGAGAGACATTTATTAAGCTATTATTATGTGCCAGATAATGTGTAAAAAGAAGAGGGAAGGCTCACATTTAAGGGATATAGAAAAAAAGAAAGACAGTGGATGAGAAGGTTTGAGAGAGAATGATTAGGGAGAGTGGCAGTCTGATTTAATGGAATGAATGAATGGATGGATGAAAAATGAAAAAAAAAAGCATTTATTAAGCACTGGTTGAGTGCCAACCTCTGCTGGATCTGAAGTCAGAGGTTTAAATCCAAGTCTTAATACTACCCTGAGTAGGTCACTTAATCTCGTGGACTCATTTTGCATATTGGTAACATGACAGGATTGGACCTGATGACATCTGACATCTCTTCTACCTCTTACCCTTTGATCTTAAGTTAGAAGAAGATGGAGAATTGCAGTGTCAGAGAAGCAAATGATAGAGCACATCAAGATACACTCCAAGACTCCTTGATCTCTATTATCTACCCCAGCATTTCCTTAATCATTGAATATTCTTAGTTCTTTCCAAAGAGAGTCTTGTCCCATTCCAGTTTATAGCTGACCTTCCCTACCCCTGGGCTCTGAAAACATTTCCCCCCCATTTATTGTTGTGGGTATGGTTATTATTAATTTGTAATCAAAAGGGGAAAGATTCTTAATCAGCCAATATCTGAATCTCTCCTCACATTTGCAAATCAAAGCTTTCAAGTCCCAAAACCAGCATGATTGTGGAGCATGTTTTTTAGTTTAGTTCTCACAGCTCATGCAAAAATATTCTCGGAGACCCTCCTTCTAACATTTCTTGAAGATTGAACTTATGCTCGGATAGTTACATCTGGCTCCATGATTAACAAATGGGTCAGAAGGAAAAGGAGGAGGGGAAAAAAGCATACAGTTCTTTTTTTTTTTCTCAGTGTGAAGTCATTTGCTTTTCTTTCGAGCTCATACTAAGTCTTTAGAAGTTGAGCCAGGCAGATGGCGGGGTTAGAGCTTGGGCCGAATGTGTTCTAATGTTATCAGCTTCCAAGGAGTGCACGGAGCATAGTAGAAAGATGGCTTGTGGTATTTTTGTTTATTAAATTTGATGGTCAGATTATGGCATTTATATTTATTAAATGTACAGAATCTCATCCATCACTATGGACAGTTGGGACATGTATTCTGTGGTTGGTTGTGTCTGTCTCTTCCTGCAAAGAGAGCTAACATTCATTTTTATTTGGGAGACTAAGGAAGGAGAAAAAAAATAGAAGATGCACCCTTCAAGGCTACCCCCCCCAAGGGGAATGGAAGTATGAGATAAGCATTATTGTGCTTGATTGCTGTCTTGTCAAGAAATATCTTTATTGGTTAGGTTGGGAGTTGGTTGGATGGGGCCACAGATGGAATATCCAGCAATACAAGGGGAGGTAGTATGGATAAAGGATACTGTTCGTGAAGAATATTTTGAGAAGAAAAGTGTCATCAGTGAAGCAGGATGATATAGAGGATCGATTTGGAAATAGAAGGACCTGCCTTCAGATCCTACTTTTGATATTTTATTATAGCATAATCATAAGCAATCAATTCACATCTCTGATTCACTTTTTTAAAATCTGGACAGTAGGAAGTATCTACCTCAGAGAATTCTGAAGCTCAGAAGAAACAATATATCTAATATGTCAAACTTTAAAGATTCAGCAAACAATAGTTGAAAGAATGTTGACATGTAGGACTCAAAAGAGGGCCCTGGATCTGCTCTAAGCAGCCAGGGTTCTTTGGTTGATTTTCTTTTATTGCCTACAAGATATGAGCCTTTTGGACCAGTATAGTGCTTTCCTTGCCCTACCATTTTCTGCAGGAGTTTATAATTCTCTTAATTAAAAAAAATGACATAAAATTAGCATAATTAAGACATAAGTAATTTGCAAGAGTGGAGATCACCACTTAAGAACATTTCTCCTTCGTGTTCAGTTGCCAAAGATGGCATAATGTTGCTAAGTCATGAAACAAGTGATCTTTGAGGAACTTTTCCAGTGGGTTCTTTGGTCTGAAAAATACATTTTAATTGTAATTGGGGGAATTAACTCAGATACATGGTTTCAGTCTCTCTAGTCACACATGGTTTCATAAAATAGAAAAGATACATTTATTATTTTATTACTCATTACATTTGGAAAACAGAAGTGGTCCAAAAGGTGTCTTGAACAGCACTGGAAACTATCAAATCATAAGAGGTGAAGATATCCCATTTGTTATTCAATCATGTCCTGGCAAAGATACTGGAGTGGTTTGCCATTTTCTTCTCCATTCATTTTATAGGAAACCGAGGCAAACAGGGTTAAGTGATTTGCCCAGAGTCACTTCTCCTCCTCTCTCTTCTCCTTTTTTCCCCCTGAGGCAATTGGGGTTAAGTGACTTGCCCAGGGTCACCCACTTAGGAAATGTTAAGTGTCTGAGGTCGGATTTGAACTCATGTCCTCCTGACTTCAGGACTGGTGCCACCTACCTGCCCCAGATCCTCCTCCTCCTCCACTTCCCCTTCCTTTTCCTCTTCCTCCTCCTCTTCTTCCTCCTTTTTTCCATCCTCCTCTTCTTTTAATGAAAGAGATATTTTAAGTTGTTGGTATTTAGGACTGTACTACTTCTTTCTATTCTATAATTTTCATTAGACTTCAGTGTTTTAAGTTGCCTAGTTCAGGATTTTTCAAACCTTGGGTCTCAGGATCTTTTTATACTCTTTTGTTGTTGTGAGGCAATCAGGGTAAGTGACTTGCCTGGAGTCATACAGCTAATAAGTGTCAGTTTTGAACTCAGGTCCTTTTGATTTCAGGACTGTTTATACTCTTAAAAATTATTGAAGATCCTTCCCCAAGATCTTTTGTTTAGATTGATCATATTTTCCAGTATTTTCATTATTAGAACTTAAAAACATCTCTTTTTTAACCTTACAGAAAAAGGGTTCAGAAATTCCCTTAGGAGTCTCCATACCACACTGATAATCATTGCATAGATGAACCCCCTCCTTTTACATATGATGAAACAAATGATCAAGAGAAGTTAAAAAGTTTCACCCTTTGTCATATAGCTTAATTGGAAAGCCAGATCCAGCACTTAGCTGAAATAGGAGGAGCACACAACTTGGAATCAAAACCAGAGTTAGGTCCCAGTTTGGTCAATAATTAGCCAAATAGTTCATTCATCTAGTGCTTTAAGATTTACAGAGTGCTTTCCTCACAACTTTATGAAGTAGAAATTGTAAGGATAATTATCCCCATTTTACAAATGGGGCAATTGAGGTTCAGTAATCCTTATCTCTATTGGCTGTAGTTTTTCAATGACAATTAGAAAAGGTGACTTTTAAGACCCCTTTCACTTCTGATTAACTATAAATTTGTATAAAATAGGTCCTGATTTCTAGTCCTGGAGGACTGATTGCTTACATTAACCCATGCCATTGTTCTGAAAATCTAATTAGGACCTACAGGTCAGGAGCATTACATAGCCACCCGTTTTGTTCTCAAACAGAAAATATTTTTACATCAAGACTATCATGTCATATATTTAGCAATCCTTTGTGTATGGCACTTTTCTGGGCCTTAGGGGATAATTATATTATTATTTTGGAGATTCTTAAAATACAAACAGGCATCACGAGCCCTTGGGTAGCCTTGAACTGTCGGCTCTGGCCATTAAGTCCTAAAGTAGCTGCCATAGCATTGTAGATTGGCCTGAGCTGATGTCACCATCCTTCTACTCTTGAAAGAGAACTGAAGTTTTATGGCCCCAATTAAATTCTTTATTTGTTTATAAATTCTTCACTTTCTGTTTTATGATGTGGGTTGTGTTGTGTTTAATGGAAGGTGGCAGAGGGAGACCATGGGCATATTAAATAAGTGCTACATTCCCTAGACATATAAATGATTCTGATCCAGAATCTTTTAAATATCCCTTCCAGAAATGTTGGGTTTCTATAAAAGCTCATTGGAAAAAAGGATGAGATTATTTCTGGGGGCATGTCATTGTCTCCTTGTCAAGTAACGTAGATTTTTTTTTTCTTTTAACATCTTTTCCTGTGGGAATTTGCCTGTTTTTTGTTTGTTTGTTTGAATAGACAGAGCAATAGGGATTTAATAAAAATATAAAATCTGGTGCAGCTAGGTTGAGGGCAATAAAATATAAAATTGTAAAATATTAGTAAAATATAAAATCTGGTGCAGTGGATAGAGTACCTACTCTGGAGTCAGGACAGGAGCATCTGCATTTAAGTCTTGCCTTAGATACTTAATAGCTGTGTAACTTTTAACCCTGTTTGCCTAAACCAGGGGTCCTCAAACTACTGCCTGCAGGACAGATGCGGCTTGAGGACGTTTATCCCCCTCACACAGGGTTATGAAGTTTCTTTATTTAAAGGCTCACAAAACAAAGTTTTTGTTTTTACTATAGTCCTGTCCTCCAACAGTCTGAGGGACAGTGAACTGGCCCCCTATTTAAAAAGTTTGAGAACCCCTGGAACTATTCTAGTATATTTGCTCCCCCAAAATCCAAATTCAAATGGAATCACAAAGAGTGGGACATGATTGAAATGACTGAACAACAACAAAAATATAAAATCAGTTAAGTTGTATTAAAAAAAATTAAAGTGGGCTTACGTATATAGTAGGTAGAGAGCTTGAAATCGAGAAGATATGAATTCAAGTTCTGGTTCTGACACATAGTCATTCTGAGACCCTGGATAAATCACGCAACTTTTTAGTGCCTGAGCAATTTTTTTCCCTGAGGCAAATCTGCTGGAGGTTAAATGACTTGCCCAGGGTCACACAGCTAGGAAGTGTTACGTGTCTGAGGTCGAATTTGAACTCAGGTCCTCCTGACATCAGGGCTGGTGCTCTATCTACTGTGCAACTTAGCTGCCCCCTGAGTAATTTTCTAAAACAAAGCAGGACTTAGATGAGACAGAACAGTTGTAGATCTGAATTGCTTGAGAGTCTTTCCACCTAGAATTTTGTACACTAAAGATATTAAGGTTCCAGGTTCTCCTTCCACCTGCCCCAAAATATCTTTTTTTGTTTAATTAATAAGCATTTTCAATTATCCATCATGTACCAGGTTCTGGAGAGATAAAATATATGTGTGTGTGAAAGCATACATACATTTTTTAAAAATTTATTTTTTTAAAATTATAGCTTTTTATTTACAAGATATGCACGTGGGTAATTTTTCAACATTGACAATTGCAAAACCTTTTGTTCCAATTTTTCCCCTCCTTCCCCCTACCCCACCTTCAGATGGCAGGTAAACCAATACATGTTAAATATGTTAAAGTATATGTCAAATACAATATATGTATACATATCCATACAGTTGTTTTGCTGTACAAGAAGAATCGAACTTTGAAATAATATACAATTAACCTATGAAGGAAATCAAAAATGCAGACAGACAAAAACAGAGGGATTGGAAATGCTATGTAATGGTTTACACTCATTTCCCATAGTTCTTTCGCTGGGTGTAGCTGGTTCTATTCATTTTTGAACAAATGGAACTGATTTGGATCCTCTCGTTGTTGAAGAGAACCACTTCCATCAGAATTGATTGTCATATAGTTTTGTTGTTGAAGTATATAATGATCTCCTGGTTCTGCTCATTTCCCTCAGCATCAGTTCATGTAGGTCTCTCCAGGCCTTTCTGAAATCATCCTGAAGGTCAATTCTTACAGAACAATAATATTCCATGACATTCATATACCACAATTTATTCAGCCATTCTCCAATTGATGGGCATCAGTCTTTTTCCAGTGTCTGGCCACTACAAAGAGGGCTGCCACAAACATTCTTGCACATACAGGTCCCTTTCTCTTCTTTAAGATCTCTTTGGGATATAAGCCCAGTAGTAACACTGCTGGATCAAAGGGTATGCACAGTTTGATAACTTTTTGAGCATAGTTCCAAATCACTCTCCAGAATGGTTGGATCCATTCACAATTTTACCAACAATATATCAGTGGCCCAGTTTTCCCATATCCCCTCCAACATTTGTCATTATCTTTTCCTGGCATCCTAGCCAATCTGACAGGTGGGCATACACACATTTTGCTGGATAAAAATTCTTTGCTTGGGTCAAATAAGTTTGAAATGTAGCTTTCCATTGCAATAATGCTTAGCAAATGAGAAAAGCACATTCTAAACTGAACTGTCCCAAACCTTTGTTTGCTAGGTTTCTCTACTTGTGTTATCTCACTGGTATCCTTAATTCATTGTATCCAAAAGTAAACTCATCTTTGTTTCTCCACTCCACTCCCCCCCAGTTAAACTTGCCCATACTTCCAGTTTTACTGTTTCTGTTCATGGTCCCTTCAATCTCATGGTCACATAAACTCAAAATTGAAGAGCCACCTTTGAATTCTCACCTCCTTTTACCCCTTCTTAGGTATTAGTATTGCCATTTTATATCTGAGGAGAAAGAGAGTGACAGAGGTTCAGTGACTTGCACAGCTAGTAAGTGTCTGAGGCTGGATTTCATCTCAGGCCTTCATGACTGCAGGCCCTGTGCTCTACCCACTGAGCCACGTATGTATGTATACAAGGGAAAGTGCATTGTGGAAAAGGAGCAAAGGAGGAGGAGGTGGAGATAATACATAAGAGAGGAATATAAAAAGAAGGAATGAGAAACCAGAATGTGAAGAGGGACCTATGTAAAAAATTGTGAGTTAAGTGAACAATTATTAAAGGAAGGTGAAAGATGAAAGAAGGAAAATGTTTGGCCCATATTTATGTCAAATTGATTTTATATAAGGGGTGGTCCATTTCTAAAGTTAGTTCCTTTTCAAATGTGAGTTAAGGGAAAGGTTGAGGGTTAACTTAAAGACTACTGAACAGAATAGTGTCGCTACAGTGGAGAGAGAATCAGGTCTTTGGAATTCTATCCTTGGTTTTATTATACCTTGATGAATGACTTTGACAAACCACTTGGGAGTTGGATTGAATGGCCTCAAAGGTTAGGATTACAGCACTATGTCTGTGCTCTTCATATATACTTCTAATCTATTTATAGGGTCATAAATGCAGATTTGGAAGGGGCAACACAGATCATCTGAACCAAACTTCTCTGGGTTCTTAGGCCTAGAGTACTTTAAAGATTGTTCAAGATCAGGTAGGCTGTACCATGTCTGAAGGGTGATTTGAACCTGGAGCCTTGCATTTCATATCTGGACAATGCTTTATCCAAACTTCCTCCCAAACTGCCTTCATGTGCAGTAGTATATGCTTTTGCTTGTGTATGTGAAGTAGATCAATGAAGTATGCATAGGGATTGCTCTAACCAGTTACATTCCTTTTTCATAAAAGACAGAGCAAATGCACTAGAATAATAAGTGAGATTTATGCTAGGCCTAAGGATGATTCTCCTATCAGTAAAGGAGGATAAAATAGTAAAGGTTATGGAATCTTCATCATTGAAACATTCAGAAATAAAGGAGACATCCAGTTACCTTGGCTGAATTAGAGAGTAGAGAATCAGATAGTGAGACCTGGAGAATATGAACTCTCAAGAGATCTTTCAGTTCTAAGATTGTGTGATGTTGTATAAAGCCTCTCAAACCTAACACCTCATTAACCTGGAAGAATGAGTAGAGAAGGAGCCTAAAAAGTGAGATAGATATGGGGAAGGAGAGACAAAAAAGGAAAGAGTTTGTGCTGCAGATGATGTTATATGTGGGGTCACTTTTTGCATGTCATAATGTTTAGGTGAATTACCATGTATCCTTCATCTTCTGAACTGGCTGTAGAGTATAGAGAAGTTAAAGAGTTAGCAATTTAAAGAGAGAAAACAAAACCAGGATCACTCTGAAGAAGGTAGAAAAATCCATGACAGGGTTCCGAAACTGATGCTCATTTACCTTTGAATAGTAAAGTGGTGTGTGTGTGTGTGTGTGTGTGTGTGTGTGTGCATTAGAGAGACAGAGAGAGGCAGAGACAGAAACAGAGAGAGAGACAGAGAGGGAGGGAGGGAAAGAGAGACACAGAGACAGAGCCAGAGAGACACATACACAGAGAGAGACACACACACAGAAAGAGAGACAGAGATAGAAAGAGAAACAGAGACAGAGACAGAGAGAAACACACATACACAGAGACAGAGAGACACACAGAAAGAGAAACAGAGAGAGACAGACAGAAATGGAGACAGAGAGACATACAGAAAGAGAGACAGAGACAGAGACAGACAGAGAGAGAGACACACACACACACACACATACACAGACGGAGAGAGACACACACAGAAGGAGAGACAGAGAGAGACAGAGACAGACTCAGAGACACAGAGACACAGAGAGAGACATACAGAGAGACAGAGAGAGAGAGAGAGAGAGAGAGAGAGAGAGAGAATTCCATCCCAGCACTGTTGTAAGACTGGAATAATCGTTATCATTTACTATGCTTAATTCTTTAAACATAGTTCCCCAGTAATAAGCCTTGAAATGTGTCTGTGAGGCTTTATTAGCTCAATAACCGGTCCAGTTTCCCAGTTCTTCAGATATGTGTCTCAGCGTTGCACAGTGCTGGAAATTAGATTAAGGCCCCACTATCCTGACACCTCGTCCCATGCTCCCAGATTATTCCTCCCTAGTGCTTTTCTCATCCAGCAATTCATGGACAGTTTTATGATTTTTTTCTTATTGAAGAAAGATGTGCATGCTACACATAGTTTACATCTCATTAGATTTTTGAGGTCAACCAGCCTCATTTACAAAAAAATTCCATGCCTTCCATGGGGATTTCCCTGTCCTTTAAACAGCTCATTCCTCTAATAACTAAAGCAGCCTACTGTGTCCAGCTTTGAAAGACAACAATGGGGACCTGGCTTCATTGAATTTGTTTTAAATTGAATCTATTTTGAACATCCATTACCATTTTCTTTCTTTCTTTTCTTTTCTTTTTTTTTTTTTTTTTTTGCTGAGGCAATTGGGGTTAAGTGACTTACCCAGGGTCACACAGTTGGGACGTATTAAGTGTCCAAGGTCAGATTTGAACTCAGGTCCTCCTTGTCTTCGGGGCAGGTGCTCTATCCACTGTGCAACCTAGCTGCCCCTCCATTACCATGTTCTACCTATATGTCTGTTCTCCAGGGTTATAACCAGATATTCCTTCATTTGAGGCAAAAATGAATTGAGAGTGGAAGGAGGAGGCAGGGTTGAGGACAGACCAACTAAGGAACAGTGCTGGGGGTTGGGATAGAGAAGGAACCACAGTGTTAGGAACCTTGGGATGGCAGTTGAGGGAATGAGGTCTCAGCATGTGGCCCAAAGAGAGGGGATGCCAGTCTCCAGACTATCTTAAGAAAGTGCCACCCCCAGGTATTAGAACTGTGGGACAATGACTTAGTCACCTTTCCCTAGTTATCATTTTGTAATTCTCCAAGAATCAGACTAGCTGTGCATAGAGCTCAACACAAGGCTGCCCTTTGACATAAGGTAATACATTTTTTAGCCACTATAACTTTAAAGATTGTCTACTGAGTCATAAAGATCCTAGAATTAGTTTCAATTTGTTCTCCAGAATGCCCAGATCAGTTCATAACTCTATGTTCTAGAGAGCAATTTGGAACTATGCCCAAAAGCAGGGGTCCTCAAATTACAGCCACGGGCCAGATGCAGCACCTAAGGACGTTTATCCCCCTCACCCAGGGCTATGAAGTTTCTTTATTTAAAGGCCCACAAAACAAAATTTTTGTTTTTACTATAGTCAGGCCCTCCAACAGTCTGAGGGACAGTGAACTGGCCCCCTATTTAAAAAAGTTTGAGGACCCCTGCCCAAAGGCTATCGAACTCTGCATACACTTTGATCCAGCAGTGCCTCTACTGGGTCTGTATTCCAAAGAGATCATCAAAGAGGGAAAAGGCCCCAGATGTGAAAAATGTTTGTGGAAGCCCTTTTTGAAGTGATAAGGAACCGAAGTGCATATTTATCAGTTGGAGAATGGCTGAATAAGTCATGGCATATGAATATTATTGTTCTATAAGAAAAGATGAACAGGCTGATTTCAGAAAAGCCTGGAAACACTTATATAAACTGATGCTGATTGAAGTGAGCAGAACCAAGAGAACACTGTACACAGTGACAACAGGAGCATGTGATATTGGCTAGGATAGACTTAGTTTTTCTCAGCAATATAGTAAACCAATATAGTATCCAATAGACTTGGGATAGAAAATGCCATCTGCATACAGAGAGAGAACTATGGAGACTGAATGTGGATCGAAGCATACTTTTTCATCTTTGTTGTCGTTTGCTTTTTCTTTCTCATGCATTTCCCCTTTTGTTCGGTTTTTTCTTTTACAACATGATTAATATGGAAATATGTTCAAAATGATTGTACATGTATATCTTATATCATATTTATTGTTATGTTAGGGAGGGGGAAAGCTAAGAGGAGGGAGAAAAAATTTATAACTCAAAATCTTACAAAAATGAATATTGAAAACTATCTTTGCATGTAATTGCAAAAATAAAATACTCTTGAAATAAAAAATGTGGAAAACAGTAAAAAGATCCTTGAATTATAGATTTGGAACTATGGGGTATATGGAGTATTAGTGAGGACTTGCACCTCTAGTGGTAGAGCTGAGAAGCTCTCTTTAGGAATCCTTATCAACATATGATGTCCATCTTTTGCCAAACTCATCTGTGGCTCTGAGAAGCTGTGGCATGCTCAGCAGCTACATCCTGGTAAAACTGTCTCAGCAAATGGACTGAATGCGTTTAAGAGTGACCGATGGTCCTCAAACCCCTCAGTGAGTTAGGAGGATGACTAACCCGATTTGTGAAGACTTCTACCAGTGGAATGGGCAGATGAAAATAATTTGTTCCAGTGACCACAAAGGAGGCTGAAACATGTACTGTGGAATGCTTAGATGAGACATCAAAGATGCCCAGGTCACCCACTGTCTCAGGGATATCTCTAGTCATCTTGACTTTTGTCCTGCAATTGAAATTTGATGACTCTGGAAAAGAGAATAAATCTGAGAATTTTGTGCAACTCACTTGAATCCAGTTGTCTCACAAGTCAGGACATCAACTGTGATGTCATTTGTGCTTTTCAAAAATAAAGGATGACTATCACTAAGTCACAGGGCTATTGTAATCTGTGTCAGTGGGAGCAGGAGGACGCTGACCCAAACCCGAGGAGCAATGACTGGGATGTGAACTCAGGTACTTTAATACTGTACTTTTCCTGCTTCACTATGTAAAAGAACATAACCTGAATGAAATCAAATATGGTTCCATGTCAACAACACATTAAAATGGTTTCTCCAAATCCCCAGAGCCTAGCAAACTACCTTGAAGGGAATATTCACTTACCTAACATTTGTTGAGAGGTGTGGGGGTTGTCACAAGCTGTCACTGTAACATATATGGGACTAGAGCTCTCAATGCATTGGTACAAGGAATTCCTAAGTTAACAGTCTGAGCTTGCAGATCCCTACCTTCTCAGAAACTTAAATAGTCTTAGAGAGTTGATTGTAACAATGAGAGATTAAATGCTTTGCCCAGAGTTACACTGCCTTTATATATCGATAAGAATTTGCTTCTAAGTCTTTCTGACTGAAGCCAGTTCTCTAGAAGCAGCTAAGTGGTGCCATAGTGCACAGAGCACTGGTCTTGGAATTAAAATTTGAAAACAACTTGCGTGTTTCTGGAAAAGTCATTTAATTTCTGTTTTCCAGTTTCCTCAACTGTGAAATGGGGATAATAATAGCACCCAAGTCCTCTGGTTGTTGTGAAGATCAAATGAAAAAGATAATTGTATTATTATTAGTTAGGAGGAAGAAGAAGAGGAGGAAGGCATAGAGGATATATTGGAATGGGAAGAATCTTGAGGGAAGGAGCCAAATTAGGACTATTGAGCTAATCTAGGAGGAAGGTGAGGAGGGCCAATTTGGAAAAAGTGAGAGTGTGTGTGTTTCTTTCAAAGTTCTCTTCATTGACTTTCGTATAGTCAAGCCACACGTAGAGCTGGGTTACCTTAAAGCTTTGCTTTAGAGCTACTTAGCATCTGAGTTTTTTTTAAGTTAATTTTCTTTTAAGTTTATGGAATAAAACAAACCTTTTCATAACAAAATATAATGAAAAAATAATTGTGAACTTGGACAAGGGTTTTGCCAGCTTGGTAACCCTGGGCAAGGGTCTTAGCACCTTCGAACTTTGGAAAAGTTACTTCACCTTATCTGCCTCAATTTCCCCATCTGTAAAATAGGAATAATAATATCCCCTTCTAAGGTGTTTGAGGATCAAATGAGATAATATTTGTACAGTGATTTACAAATCATAAAGGACCATATACATATACATGCTATCCAGAGCAGGTATTCCTAAACTGGTGTGATTTAATATTTTGATAATTGTTTTTCACAATAATTTATTTTCTCCATAATCTTATTTGTTTTATTTTATATATTTAAAAACATTATTCTGAGAAGGGGACCTTTGAAGTCACCAAACTGCCAAAGGGGTCCAGGAAAACTGAAAAGGTTAAAACCCCTGCTTTTGGGGGCTACAGACAGCTCTTCACTCATCAGTATTGACAATTAAGTTTAACTTAGTTAACAGGAATATCAAATAAAAAATTATTAGGAGCCATCTTTCCCCCTCATTTCTATACCCTGGGAAATCTTCCCCCTTCTCCAGCTATGTTCCATGTTTCCTTCTAGTCTTAGAGAATACCTCCCCAGAAGAAATGAAGTTGTTTGTGAGTATATGCTCATTGAAACGGGTAGCTTGTGGTTTCTCTCTGTTTATGAAATCTTGTGTGTCATAATCTCTCACTCAAGACTGCATGTGTCCTTAAAAAGTCAATTTTTGTTGACAAGATCTGTCCCAAGTCCGTCTTTGGGTTCCCAAATTAGTTGCAGCCTTAAGTCACAGTGGGAAATGGAGACCCAAATAGACAGACAAGGCCTTAGTCCTGGTAATTCCTGCACTTCAGATAATGAATAAATACACAAATGAGAGCATTTATTAAGTACCTACTATGTGACAGGCATTGTGCCTGGGAAGTGAGAAAGGCATAAAGGAGGGGGAAGGGTGATAGTGGTGGTACAAACTCAAAAACTAAAAGCCCCTTCCTTGCACAATTCACATTCCACTAGACAGAGATAACACGTAATAAGGAATGGTGTCCAGGAGGGGTCTGTTAGTTAAGAAAGATGAGAAGAGGTCAGAAAGGGATGGTGAGCAGAGCTATAGGAGAAATGACTGATAGTGTCTTTCTAGTAGCAGTGACAGTATTGATTTGGTTTTGATTCTAGACCTGAATAGAATGATGGGTGACAAGAAAGTGGCTAGGATGGAAAGCAAAACACTGCTACAACCAGTTAGATAGAGTTGGCCATTGATGTCACCAATCAAGAAAGGATCAGGCCCCAGTTCCATAGCCAAGGCAGGGGTCCTCAAACTATGGTCACGGGCCAGATGCAGCAGCTGAGGACATTTATTCCTCTCACCGAGGGCTATGAAGTTTCTTTATTTAAAGATCCATAAAACAAAGTTTTTGTTTTTACTATAGTCTGGTCCTCCAACAGTCTGAGGGACAGTGAACTGGCCCCCTATTTTAAAAGTTTGAGGATCCCTGGCCAAGAGAGTTAAATTCCTCAGGTCATGGATTCTAGAGGTCTGGTGATTGGAAAGATAGGGAAGAACAAGCACTTATTAAGTGTGTTCTAGGTGCCAACGACTGTGTTAAGCATTTTATAAATATTATCTGTTGATCTGATATGCAGGATAGTAAACAAGAAGATGACTATGGTGGACAGAGAGCTCTCCCATTCCTAATCCAGCCTCATGACAAGCAAAACATATTTAGGATTGAGTCTGATTTCTAACCTGCTTTTCTTATAAAGATCTGAAAACCTTACTCTGAGCTTGTTACAAAAAGAGGAAAGGTGATACTTTACTTCTAAATTCCAGGTGATTTATGTTTAGTTAGATCTTCAAATATACATACAGGCTGACATGGTCTCCACAGAAATTCATATTGATGATCTAAAGACAATAGACAAAGACCTTTGCTAGAAAAGGTCTTCTTTTACTTGGATTAGCGCTATAGTCCAGTTTTTAGTCAGAGATATCAGTGTAAAGCTGTATGGCCACTTGTTGAGACATTTATAGAGGGGAACTCTTATTTGGGGGTGGTTTAGATGGCAAAAAAATAAATATGTGATTCTGTGATTCAATATTTGATAGAAGAAAATCAAATGAATGGAAGGAAAACTAAAAAGTACTATTCTCCATAGAAGAGAAGCAATTCATCTTTGCTATTTCAAAGCAATTAGTGTTAAGTGACTTGCTTAGGATCACCCATCCTAAGATTGGATTTGAACTCAGGTCCTCCTAACTCCAGAGCCAGTGCTCTATCTACTACCCCACCTCGCTGCTCCCTTATCTTTACTGAGTAAAACACTATAGTTTTGATAAGCTTAAAAATATAATGAGTTCCAAGTTTTTACATGTGGTCATTGACCCATAAAATACTCTGAAAACCCTATGAGCACATGAACTGTCTCTCCCTAACAATCACAGGAAATGGAGTCAGATATTTTTCCTTTAGTGTACATGGACCAGATCTCTCTCTGGGGCATCCTATGTTTCCTTTCTTCTCAGTATTTCATAATCTGTGCAAAGCAGCTTACATTCTGTCAGTGCTGTGAAATCATCCATCCAGAAACGGTTACTGGCTTTCTGGAGCAGGTTAACGAATGCATTGTGCTAGCCCCATTGGCAACTCTTCCCCTCCGTAGGTTTGCTGGTGCTCTCCCAGGGATCATGGTCATCCAAAAGAGAGAAGAAGTTGTTCCACGGAGCCTGTATGGCTGCCTATTTTACTTTCATGACCTATGACGTACATCCCCTTCTCAATGAAAAACTGCCTCTGTGCCTCAGCTCTAACATAATGATTTAGCAGATGTCCATAACAGGAGTGAGTGTTAAAATAACAACTTCTATTTTCCCTTTAAGGGGAATTAATTATTTTAGGGTAATGCATTTATTAACGGTTCTCAGCAGGGCTGCAAACGGCAGAAGATTAGACTCCAGAGCAAATATGATGTGGTGAAATTCACACATTTCTCCCATTGTTCCTTCAGAGCTAGGGCACAAATGTTCTTTTCATATGGACATCACATTTCTTTTTTAGTTCTTTTAAACATTTGATGTATATTAGAATTTTTCCTGCCTTATTGAATGGCAACTTGACAAGTTATGCTTCCTGCTATTCCTCAGAGACCTTAGATAAATTCACATACCTCCAACTTTCGCTTGCAGTTCGGCCTTTCTTTCTTGCAGACATCATCTTCTCACCAAATGTCGCTTCCCCAGCCCCTGTGAATTTAGCAGTGGGAGAACTCATTTTCCTCAACTTTAGGAAACTATTTTAACTTCAAGGTTGGAGGAGTTTAAGATGAATCTTTGGTTTTTGCATCAGTTCACCCATAGCAAAATGCAACCTTCTCTTTTTAAGTGCAGGGGTGGGAGGGGGATGCCCTTAGAAGCTAATTTTAAAAGCTCAAAAGATTTCTTGGACATCAAATGACGTTTTAAAAACAATATTTTGATGGTTTAATTAGAAGTAAATGAGAAACATGCAGATTAAATTGACCTTAAAACACACATGGGCTTAAAAATTAAGGGGAAGGAATGTTTAGCAAAACACATTTTGTTGAATCCAAAACATATGAAATGAAAATAAGACTCGTGGTGAATCCAGATTCTAATACTTGTGACAGCACAGTCAAATTGCTAGATTGCTGGGCAACATGCCAAGAGATTTTGGTTCTGTTGTCTTTTCTGATTCTGCCCTTTTTTTCATTCTATATTTTTCTCATTCCCATTTCTCAAAAAACAAACAAACAAACAAAAAAAGGAACAGAGGCAGAGAGAGATTACATGACTTCTTTAAGCTAACTTTATTAACTTTAAGCTACTTTATTCTTGGGTAAAGATTCAGACCCTGTTTGCCTGTTTTTTTTTTTTTTTTTCTCAACTGGTGGAAAATTGAACCCAGTCCAAAAAAAACTGGGAGACTGTGTGTAGTAATAGAGAGGTGAATTGGGAGTTAGAAAACCTGGGCTTGAATCTGGACTCTGCTGCTCATTATCTACATGTCATAGATTAAGTTAATTACTTTCCTTCTCTGGGACTCAATTTTGCCCATATTTAAAATATGGGCCTTGTCTGGAAATTGCTAAGAATATTTCTTTTTTCTTTCCTTCTTCTCTTTCTTTCATACTCAAGAAATTTGCCATTTCCTTCTCCAAATGAGAAAACAGTGAGGAAACAAATGAAGGAGCACATGGAGTTAGGTGACTTGTCTAGGGTCACACAGTAGGTCTATGAGGTCAGATTTGAATTCGGGAACATGAGCTTTCCTGATTCTAAGTCTAGCACTCTATCCACTGTACCACCTCAATGCTCCATAGAGATTATGTTCCTCACCAAAGAAATCTGATAATTACCATGCTAGATAATTACTTCTTAATCTTGAACCAACTAATAAGTGTCTATTAAGTTTTCTATTTGCTATTTGCAAATCACTTCACTAATTGCAGATACAAAGAAAGGGGAGGAGTCCCCACTCTCAAAGAGCTGATATTTTAGTGAAGGAGACATGTAAATGACTTGACACATACAAGATAGAAATGCAATGGATAGAGTGCCAGGCTTAGAGTCAGAAAGACCCAAGTTCAAATTCATCTTTAGACACCAATTGTGTGACCCCAGGCAAATCATTTAACCTTATTTCCCTTAATTTCCTCATCTATAAAATGAACTGGAGAAAAAAATGGCTAACCACTCCAATATTTTTCCCAAGAAAACCTCAAGTGGGGTCACAAAGAATCAGATAGGATGAAAATAACTGAAAAATAACAAAATTCTCAGAGGAGAAGACATGAAGATGTAGGAGATTAGGACGGGTTTGCTATAGAAGGTGAAATTTGAGCTGTGACTTGGAAGAATGAAAGGAAAATGGGAGGTAGAGATGAGGTGAGAGAACATTTCAGGAATGGGGGCCAGTGGGAGCCAGCCAAAGAGCTGTAAATGGAAGATGGAGTGTTGGGTGGGAGAATCAGCAGGTGAATTAGGGTAGAATGCACAGAGAGGAATAAGGTTTCAGAAGATTGGAAAGGTAGGCATAGAACTTCGAATGCCAACTGAGGGCATTTTACTGAGTCCTGTATGGAAATGGGGAGCCCTGAAGTTCACATTTATATACATGGTTTCATGTGATTTTTACAACAATCCCGGTGAAGGTAATTGTTATGATTATCACCATTTTCCAGGTGGGGAAAGAGAGGGTTAGAAAGATTAATTATATTAATAGTAAATATAATCACAATTATCATTACTGTTATAGATAACATATGTGCACAGCTTACTGTGCACCAGACACTGTGCTAACCACTTTACACAATGTTATCTTATTTGAACCTTAAAACAACCCTCCAGCTAGGCGTTATTATTATCTCCATTTTACAGATGAAGAAACTGAGGCAAACAGAAGTTTAATGCCTTGCTCATAATCATAAAACTACTAAATGTCTGAGATCACATTTGAACTCTGGTCTTTCTAGCTTCAGATCCTGCACTCACTCCAGTGAGTCACCTAAATGACCCAGGTTCACTCAGCTAGTAAGTATCTGAAAAAAGACTCAGACCTATGTTTTCTTAGCTCTAGGTCCAGCCCTCTGTGCTGGCTTATTCCAAAAAACACAAAACCACCTTTTTAAATATAGTGCAAGGATCTGCTTGTTACTTGTAATCTCTTGAGAAACTCCAGAACCTTTCCTTTCCTTTGCTAATAAGAGACAGAATCCAGACAGTTCCAGATATTTGATGTGTCGGTTTAATCATATTGCTGAGGCATAAATGGCTAAGATTTTAAGATTTCTTTCAAAGGCCAATTTCTCCTTCCTTGGTCTCATTTAATAATACACTTTTCAGTTTTTTGCCATTATGTTAAGAATCAAAAAGTCTTCCATCAGACATAAAAATAATAAGCATTGATATAACATGTTATACTTTACAAAGTGCTTTACAAATATCATCTCATTTTTATCCTTATAGCAGCTCTAGGGAAACAGATGTTATAATCCCCATTGTACAGTGGGAAAACTAAAGTTAAGGGACTTACCTAGGGTCACACAGTAAGTGTGCAGGGTTGGATTTGAGGTTAGGTGATTCTAGGCAATGGGATCTATCAATGTGCCACATGTCATGTCAGACTATATATATATATATATATATATATACACACACATATATATATATATGTATATATACACACACATATACATATGTATATACATATATAGTCATAAAATATGATTTAGTTTGATGTATTCCTCAGTGAAATTGCAATACTGTCTATTCTAAAGGCTAGATTTAATTGGATTGTTCTTTAATTTGAGGGAAAAGGTAAATAGATTTTGAACCTGAGTTACATAACATTATTAATTTATACTTGTTTGAAAACTAAACTACATTTTTTTAAAGAAAGGAAAGCAGCTCAAAATAAAGAGCTTCCTCCTTTTGACTGTTGGTGTTGAACTGATATATAATCCTATCCTGAAAAGTAATAATGAAGCTTCCACTTGGAGAAGATTTTATTGTATATTTTCAACTTGATAGCCCTGTGATATAAGTATAAGAATTTTTACTCCACTTTTGACATAAGAAGAAACTGAGGCTCAGAAAGGCTGAATGGCTTCTTGAGGACTGCACAGCTAATAGGAACTACAGAATCAGGATATGAAATCAGTTCTACCTGTTTCATAGAATTATAGGACATGGAATATCAGAATGACAAGAAATCTTAAAGGTGATTTAATTCAAACCATAGCTGGATAGGCTATAGCATTATTATAGCTATTTATATTATATTCTAAAACATTACTGTAGCTATCCAGGAAATATGGCCTTTACTTCCTCTATGACCTAAGAAAGTGGCTCTTTGACTGTGTTTTTTGATTCTGCCTATCTTTCCTTATAAGCACTCACCCTGTCTATTTCTGGTATTATTTCTTTCCTACATGAGCCAGATAAAATCTCCACTCCAAGACAGATGGTCTTTGAATGTTCACTGCTACTTCATATATGCTTCACTCCCTGAGTGGCTTATTTATAACAAGACTGAAATTCTTAATTGAGAGCCTGCTAGGGTTCTTCTTCAGTACCTCCCTACTCCTGGAACACTTTGTAATATTTGTTTTAGTATCGATTCTAGATAGGAGAAAGTGCTGGAGCTGCCCCATGCTGCCACCAAATATACAATAAAAATGGACCAATGCCATTTACTCTGCACAGAGCACTGTGCTTGGTGCTAGAGAAGATGCAAAGATTGATAAAGAAGGCACAATACCTGCCCTCAAGAGATTTATATTCCAATAGGAAAGAATGCGAAACTATATAACAAAGCAGAACATGATAAACACATGGGGAAAAAAATAAACAATCATGTTAAGGATTCCAAAGAGAGGATTATTTCACTAGGGGATCACATGAGTTTAACTTCATAGGAAATAGTATATAAAATCTTGGGAGGCATTCAGAAAATAAACACAAACTGATAGATTAGGATCATGAATCCTCATGGACATGAACTTTGTGAATTAAATTGAATTTGTGAAATATGTCTCAGTGAAAGCAGAGATGTTGCACTTTTGAAAAAAATTACATGTCTGAAGCAAGAGAGAAATAGAAGAATACACCACTGTTTTTCATCAATACTCCCATGCTTGTCCCAGAAACTTCTCTCATACTATATCCTCTGTTTGAAATGCCCTTTCCCTCTCTGTGAGACTACTTCACCTTCTGTCATTCAGAGAAATCTTGAAATCCCATCTCTACAACAAAGGCTTTTCTGGGTAACTCTAAAAGAAATAGTGATTTTCCTTGACCCTGCTATCCCCCTAAGGGTATCTCCTTTCTTTTAACTACTAAATTCTATAAAGAATAGTCTACATTCATAGCTTTCACTTCCTCACCATTCATTCAGTCACTCTTCAATCCCCTGCAACCTAATTTTCATTTCTACTTCTCTACCAAAACTGATCACTTAAAGATTACAGATTTCCTTGTATTTGACAATTCTGCAGGACTTTTCTTAGGCCTTAACCTGTAGTTTTCTATAGCATTTGATGTTAATGTCTGATTTGACTAGGTACCTTTTTGATATCATCCAATATTGTTGTTTCTGTGACAATGAACTCTCTTTGTCTGTCTCTCTTCTTCCTTTCTGTCTCAGTCTCTATATCTCCTCTACTTATTTGTTTTATTTTGTTTCAACTATTAGTGGGTCAGCCAATAAATATTTATTATTTACTATTAACAATACTACACTCAAGATATACAAAGAAAGGCAAAAAGCTTCTTTTTCCATCAAGGACCTCATACTTTTAATGGAAGAGACAATATACAAATAACTATATAAATACAAGATATATGCAGAGTAGATGGGAAGTAAGCAGAGGGAGTGTCTGGTGTCTGGGTAGGAGGTTGGGACAAGAAAGATCTCCAAAAAAGGGAGGCTTTTGGCTGAATCTTGGAAGAAGCTGGGGAAACTAAGAGGTGGTGGTGAAAAGAGAGAGTTCCAATCATGGGGACAATTGGTGAGAGACAAAGAGATACAGCATCATGTATGAGGAACAGCAAATAGACTACTATGAGTCGGGAGGATAAGAAGACTGGAAAAGTAGAGAGAGGCCAGGTAATGAAGAGCTTTAAATACTAAAGAGAGGACTTTATATTTAATTATTGAGGTTGTTCAACCTTTTAAGCTGTGTCTAACTCTTTGTGACCCCATTTGGGGTTTTCTTGGCAAAGATACTGGAGTAGTTTGTCATGTCCTTCTCTAGCTTGTTTTACAGATGAGGAAACTGAGACAAGCAGGTCACACAGAGTGACACAGCTAGTAAATGTCTGAGGCTAGATTTGAACTCAGAAAGATGAGTCTTCCTGACTCTAGGCATGGTGCTCTATCTACTACACTACCTACTTGCCCCAATATGTTTGATACATGAATTAACAGAAAACTGTTAGAGTTTACTAAATAAGCAGTAACAAAAGCTAACATTTTCAAAAATCACCTTAGCTGCTGAATAGATAATGGATTGGAGAGACGATATTCAAAGCAGGATCAATTAAAAAATTATTCTAGTAGTCCATGCAAGATTTGACATGGGTTTGAACTAGGGTGATAACTCTGAGTGGAGAGTTTACAAAAGGTAGAAATAATAAGATATGACAATATATCAGCAAGCTAGGGTGAGTGAGAGTAAAGAATAAAAGCTGACACCAAAATTGAAAACTTATAGGACTGGGAGGATGGTAATGCTCTTGACAATGCCAATATCCAAATAATACTTCTCTCAAAAAGAATTAAGCAAAACTCTTCGTTCGATTTCTTCCTCTCTTCCTTCATCTTTTTTTGCATATCATTTAACCCCTCTGGGTTCTTAGTTTCATCATTTATAAATTGATGAGGTCTCTTTCATCTCTGGAGCTATGATCTGAATGCAGACATTCCCCGAGGGTGTGTCCTTATTTCCTTCCCTCTGTTCCTTTCTTTTCTTTCTCTCCTTTTTTTTTTTTTTTTTTTTTTTTTTTTTCTGTGGAGGAGGTCGAGATAGGGGGTGGAGGGTAGTGCTAACAATTAGGAAATTAAAAGAAGTCTTCTGTGCCAGTGGCTTTTGGGCTGATCCATTAATGGAGTTAGTTATTTCAAGAGGCTGAGTTTCCAGCCTTCTCTCATGATGCATGAATTCTTTGTTCTAGCCACATTGGAACTCATTGCTCCCCATTCTTGTCCTGTCTTGTTCATGCTGTCTCCCATGGCTACATTAAGTACCTGTCCCTCTTTGCTACCTAACAGATTCCTTACCTACTTTTAATAAAAGGCTGAGATTGGGAGCATCTCCTTCCAAAAAAGCTTCCTTGGTTTCTTCAGCAGAAAATTATCTCTTTCTCAACTTTCTTGTAGCATTCATTAAGATAATATAACTTGTATTAGAATTATTTGTATATGTCTCTTCCTCCACCCTCCCCATTAGACTATTTGAGGGCTAGGACTGTGACTGAATTTGTAATCTTGCCGATTTCCACAGTATCAATTTCCAACGTCTATGAGGATGATTCTTGAACACACAAAATTGGCCAATAATATTTGTGTTTCCTTTCTCATGGGATTATGAGAAAAAATACTTTGTATTTGTAAATTCTATATAAACTATAAATGTGTTTAAGGTTTTATTAAGCAAATCTTTGTAAGTCTTAAATGTCATCTGTATGTCAAGCTGTAAGTGATCACTTAAGCTCCAATCCTTCATTCCTAACTGCCTAATGGTCAGCTTCATCCCTCTAATACCTTGGACTCACACTAATTAAAACTGAACCTTTCATATTCTCCCTCAAATTATTCTTCTTTCTAACTTTTGAATTTTTTAAAATTAGGCTTTTTATTTACAAGATATATACATGGGTAATTTTACAGCATTGACAATTGCCAAACTTTTGTTCCAATTTTCCCCCTTCTTCCCCCCATCCCCTTCCCCAGATGGCAGGTTGACCCATACATGTTAAATATGTTAAAGTATAAATTAAATACAAAATAAGTATACATGTCCAAACAGTTATTTTGCTGAACAAAAAGAATCAGACTCTGAAATATTGTACAATTAGCCTGTGAAGGAAATAAAAAATGCAGGCGGGCAAAAATATAGGGATTAGGAATTCAATGTAATGGTTCTTGTCATCTCCCAGAGTTCTTTCACTGGGTGTAGCTGGTTCAATTCATTACTGCTCTATTGGAACTGATTTGGTTCATCTCATTGCTGAGGATGGCCAGGTCCATCAGAATTGATCATCATATAGTATTGTTGTTGAAGTATATAATGATCTCCTGGCCCTGCTCATTTCACTCAGGATCAGTTCATGTATAACTTTTGAATTGTTAATGTCACCATCTTTCCTACCAGTGATCCACAGTTAGACCTTCTGAGGAGAGAAGTTTCATAGTAACAACCATGGACTTGGAGGCAGGAAAACCTGGATTCAGATTCTACCTCTGGTGCTTAACAGCTGTTCTACCATAGGGAAGTCACTTAACCATTCATGCTGTCTTTGTTTTCTTATCTTTAATATGGGAATAATTATACTTGTTATATTTACTTTATGGAACGGTTGTGACGCTCTAATGAAATTATATATATATAGTTTAAGATTGCAAAAAAGACTTTTCAACATCCTGTATAAAGCACTATTTTTGTTGTTTGGTCATTTCAGTCATGTCTGATTTTGTGACCCCATTTGGAGTTTTCTTGGCAGAGATACTGGAGTGGTTTTCCATTTCCTTTCCTAGAGGAGGAAACTAATGTACACATGGTTAAGTGACTTGCTGAGGGTTATTCGGCTAGTAAGTGTATATGGATGGATTTGAATTCAGAAAGACTAATCTTTCTGACTTCAGGTCTGGTGCTCTTTCCACTGTATTACCTACTTGCCCTTATAGAAACATTCTATATAAATACCAATTATTACTGCTGTCTTTTACTCTTTACTTTTCACACATTGAATCAATTGCTAAGTCCTACTAGAAGAGCCTGCTTTTGTGATATCTTTCATATATTCCTACTGTTTCCTTAATACCTCTTCCACCGAAGTCCATCCTAACAAAGTCTCTCCCATGACAAAATTCTTTCTTCTTTGAATTCTCATGACATTATGTCTTTACCTTTTGTGTATATCTCTATTAATTCATAGAGTCATAAATCAAGAGTAAAAAGGAATCTTTGTGGTCATGTAATCCGATCCTCTCATTTTGCAAATGAGGAAATGAAGATAGTAAGAGGCAGTCAAAATTTTCCACTGTATTTTTCAGCCTCAGTGTCTATTTAAAAAAACAAAAACAAAACCAACAAACAATTAGTTAATTGTAAACATGCTTTATCTTCTGTTGTAACATGGTAAATTCCTTAAGAGTATGTTATTTACTTCATATTTTCTTTGACACCTAATAAATGCTTTGCAAATAGTAGGCATTTGATAAGTGCTTAATTATGGAATAGTTTGGACTATTATGGTTTTGGGTATATATAGTTTGGATGCTGGTCTAGAAAAAGATCAACGTGTTGAATAAGAATATTTGAAATGATCTATTATGTGATTTGTGAGCAGAAAGTCTTGAGCATCATTATATATCTCAATATAAAACAGACAGACAGACAGACACACAAACCCCTAAGTTTACAGCAACATTTACTTTGCAGCAAACAGTAAGAATGAATTGATCAATTGTTTTTAATTATATTCGGCTGAATTTTTTATCTTACGTTAAAGCAGGAATAAAAAAAATCAGACCATGTTTGTCTTAAGGCATTGGCAAAGAACCATGTTACAAGGAATTTACTATTTCCTTTTCCTAGACCCTAGACTGCAAATCAGTTGAACTCCTGGGTTGAAAACTCTCATTTGTCGTCACATATTTCAGTAGCTTGCCAAAGTAAACAGAGTTGCTATACTAAACACAAAATCTCCTGGACAACAGGGCCTGACCTAGGAACATAGGCCTAAGGGGGGAAAGCTCTGGAGTGGCCCTTACCTAGGAAAGGGTGGGGTATGCATGCTTGGAGCTTCATGATAATTATGATAAAAGCAATTACTGTTTGGGATTGTTGAAGATAGCTCTGTCAAATGGGATTTTTTTTTTTTTTTTTTGGTATGTATAATACTCCTGAAGGTGCAGCTTCCCAGGGGATTGATGCCATAAATCAGAGTTCAGTAAATTTCAAAAGTGAGGTCAAACTATAGAACCAGACATTGGGTGAACTGATTAAAATGGGAAATAAATGACCTCTGTTGGCTTATAATGATGGATTAGGGACTTTTCTCCCTCACCATCCTATCACATGCCTTTAGTAAATATACAATAAAAAAGAATATTGAAAAAAAGGCT
Organism: Sarcophilus harrisii; assembly: GCF_902635505.1. NCBI lineage: Eukaryota > Metazoa > Chordata > Mammalia > Dasyuromorphia > Dasyuridae > Sarcophilus > Sarcophilus harrisii. The sequence continues at coordinate 396,282,503 of NC_045428.1, read as the reverse complement.
TTGTGGTCCTTATCTTTAACAAAATAAATTGCAATGATCTGGATTATTTTAAATTGTTTGGAGGCACAGGTTCTCTATCACTTAAATTGAACTTTTAATAATAGGTTACACATCCCATATGTATCTAAAATAATCAAAAGGGGCAATCATTGCCTGTTACCCCATGCAAGCAAATTCAGTAGCCTAACTTTTCCATGGGGGAGGGGAGAAAGCAGATTAGTATTTATTACTTGAATAATGGTAACATCTGGACCCTAATTAAAAGACAATTGGAAAGTAGTTCCATGAGTAAGAACTGTTCTTCTCTCACCTGAAAGCATCTGGCTATCTGGAAAGTTTCAATATCAAACCCCTTACTCCAGATGTATTTAGTTGATCAAGTTACTTGCCAGTTCATCTGGGGAACATACCACTTTACTTGTATGATGACTTAGGGTGAAAATCCATGAAGAAGGGGGCAGAGTGGGTGGGTGGAGAATCTCACAGGATAGTCAAGAATAGTTTTTAATTTTTGTGTGCATGGATCATTTCTGTTTATTCCCTTTATGTTATCTCTTACGAAAATGCTTTTCTGAGACTTTTTTCTCCTGTTTTCTTTTCTCTGTGCAGGAAGAACTAGTAGTGTCTCTTAAGAGATCTTTCTGAACCATGAGTAGCAAATTAATTAATTATTAAGCTAGTGAAACAAATTGCTCATCAGTGCATTTAAAAAATAATTATTATCCAATTAGATTTGGTTTACTGAGTTAGGGAGGAGGGGACTGGGATTTTTGGTTGGATTAGAGGAACAGTATGGAGGATCATGTTCTGCCTTAAGAAACATTTTGAACATTCTTAATACAGAAAATCAAGCAGTACACGTATGCTGTGCAGCTGGGAGGTTCAAGAGAAGGGTTATTCCCAGAATCAGATGACATTCTTCTTCGTTGCAAAATTACTCCAACTGTGTCTTGGGAACTCTTTTGGGTAGGATGTAGTTCATGGGACAACTAAAGAATCTTGCCTGGAGGAGATATGTTGAGGAAAGAGGAAGAGAGGATGACATCTACTTGGCAAAAAGAGAATGGTGTAAAGGGGGGTGGTGGTGCTTCAAGTTATCCTTAGGTCCTCAAGATTTTGGAGTTTAGGCATGAGGAAAGGAGAAACATGGGAATAAATCTAGAAACCAGAATTCCTCAAATTGTCCCCCAAATGAGATCTATTAGAATAGTTTAGGACTCACTCAGTTATTCCAACTTTTGAGTTTTTTCCCCCTGAGGCAACTGTGGTTAAATGACTTGCCCAGGGTCACACAGCTAGGATGTGCTAAATGTCTGAGGATAGATCTGAACTCAGGGACTCCTGACTTCAGGGCTGGTGCTCTATCCGCTGCACCACCTAGCTGTCCCCTTGTAATTCTTAAAGCCCTCTACAAGATGTATCTTCACCTACCTTTCTGACTTCTTGTTTCATTAACTTTCTTGCTGGTCTTCCTTGAGACATTAACTCTCTCCCCCATTCCATCTTTCCCTCAGCTATCAAAATGATCTCCCTAAGGCACAGGTCTGATTACTTCTTCAGAATTCATAAGCACTTTTTGTCAGTACTGGTCATTTGGCACTTTGAACCCCGACAATTGGTGGCTGGTACTACTCATGTACTTTTGTTCATTTGTGATAATGATTGTACGTGGCTGATCTCCCCCAATAGATTAAGCTTCTCTTTGGGCAGGGGCCAGGACTCATTTATCAGGGTATCACTTTCAATAACTAATTTAATGCTATCTATATGCCAATGAATATGGAATCTCATCGATATGGATAATGCAGATCATAATCCATCCATTCCTGCTCATTCTAAGGCAGCAAGCATTTATTAAACACTTCCTGTGTGCCAGGTATGGCACTAAGTGCTGAGGATACAAGTACAACTAAAAAGGAAGATAGTTTTTGCCTTCAAAAAGCTTATGTTCTACTGGGAGAAGACAACAGAAAAGGGAGGTGGAAAGTGGGGGCTAGAGAGGAAGAAGAGGAAGATACCTGTATAGGAGCATGCTATTGAAATCTAAAGTCAGAAGCAAAAATTGGGAAGGGACTGAAGTATGATAGAACTGAGCCTCTCCCCAAAATAGAGGTCCCAGGAGGGACTCACTAATGGGAGAAGGAGGCCAGTATGCCAGAGAAATGTTTTGGGGCAAGAAGGCTCTGGGCACTAAGGGAAATTCCAGGGTAAGATGGCAGCAAAGGAACCATCCTTGGTGATGGTTTGATGTGTTCTCATAAGTTCATCACTAGAGATATTTTCTCTTGACCCCATGAAGACACCATTAATAAACATAGGCTTTCCATTGCTTATACCTAGCTTTTATGATGTGACCAGATTCTTTTTCAACTAAACATTTCTTTGATTGTATCTATGTTTTTCTTCTATATCGTGTTTTGACTCTTGTTCATAGATCCATATTTGTTATATATTGATACCAAATCATACTCATCATATGTTTCTGTTTTGTTCCTTGACTGATAGTTATTTTTTAAGGAAAATTTTTATCATACTGCTTTATGACCACTTATTTACAGGGGGCACCCATCCTTCTCTCAGAATATGATATTCATTAAACTCATAGGCTTCCATACACAAATCTATCAGGCCAGGTCTAAGGACTGAAATAATGAATAGATCAGATCTAGCAAAAGTAGGGCGGTAGGGAGACAAAGGGTTGAAGTAAGAAACAATAACACTTGGTTCATTGTATCTGAGGATGTGGAGGATAAGGTTGGAGACTCTAGCAATTTAACTTTTTATCCCCATTATGTTTCCTTGGAACTTGGACTTGATGACTCTAAAATTTTTTAACAATACTAAAAGATGGGATATTCTAAGGGAGTATGGAAAAAGAGAAAAAGGGTTTTCTCCTACAGGCCACACTGAGTTTAGGGAAACTCAGGCTTAAAAAGAAGTGATGGATATAGCAACTTTGTTTGGGGGCAATCTAAGCAATCTAAGACCTGGGAGCACAATCAAACTTGTGAAAGAAAATGGGATGCAATTAAGGGTATTCTATTGAATGTTTAATAACCAGCTCTCTTGGGGGGGGGGATATACATATAACACACTTTTAAGTTTAATCTTGATGCCTAACATTTTCCCTATCATTTAAAAAATCTAGACAATCAACAAAATAATAAATCAAACTCTGATCTGTAGCATTTGTTGATTTCTGTAGTATAAATGCTCACCCTGAAAATTTAATGTTTTGAGCAGATTCCAGGATTCTCCTAGAAACAATAATAGGATAGAAAGTACCACTGAAAAGAAATCATTGACAGAGCTTGAAGGCACTTTATAGGGTATATAGTTAAGCAGTCTTTATAGGAGGGAACTGAGATGAAAAAATATAGAATAATTTGTCCAAGTTCACAGAGGTAGCTTCTGACCACCATTTTTGACCTCATATCCAGCATCTTTCCAATATAGATCAAATGCCTCTCTAGTCCTTTCGTCTTATCTCACTTTTTCAGGTACTTGTGGCTTATTCCCCCAAATTCAATTGTAACCTCTCTGAGGGCATGGATTAAATCTTTTTTTTTAAACCACTTTGCCAGACCATGATTGGGACAACTGCAGCCTAAATGAAGGAGTATTATTTTTAGAAAAAAATTTGAATTAAAAACTTCCTTGTTGTGTCACCTGGCACAAATTAATACCATTCTGGGTCTCAGTTTCCTTATCTATATAATACCTATATAATATATCCTGTAGGGTTGTTATGAAGACCAAATGACATATAGCGTGCAAAATTCTTTGGAAATCAGAAAGGGATGTATAAATATCAGCTGTTTCTTTTTTTTTTGGGGGGGGATTCCTCTCCTCTCCATCTTAACTGATAATTAATAATTGATTGATTTATCCTCTGTTACTGACATTCACTCATTTGCTTTTAAGTTAGTTCTTTCACAGTTCAATGCTAGGTAAGAGCCCACCTTTGCTGTTTCATTACCCAGAGTCCATTTCAGAGCACAGCTTACTGGTTAATTGCAATTCATGAACCCAGCCAAACTAAAAGACAGCCTGCTCACCAAACCACTTCCCCCCTTCTGGATCTCTCCCAGATCTAATTAAAATGTTATATAATCCTTATGTGACTCTGGAAAAGTTTGCTGGATGACCACATAATATAGTGCAGGTTTCCCAGATGTTTGCTGCCTTGGTATTCACGATTACTACATCTACATCCCAAAATTTCTCTTCTATATATTTACCATATGACCTCCCTCCTCTTTCCTCATTCCTTCTGTCCCCAATATATTCTGCCCAACTTCCTGCATCTTATTGTTGTACCATCAGAGCAGAAGAACCATTAAATGATGTGAAATGGGCCAAAAAATGTAATACCAACCTCCCGCTCCTACTCCACAGAGCACTTTAATGCTATTTACAATGGAAAACAACTTTGAACTGCTGCCAAAATAACAAGCCTTCTAATTACTTCTGTTTGCAGTTGAGATGAATTTTTCAGTACTCTCTTCAAAGCTGCTTCCTCTGAATATTTTTCAATTCATGAAGCAACTTTTGTATAATGACAAAAAAATGGAAATGATACCCACTTAAAGCACCCATCCTCTCTCTAAAGATAAGTTTATTTAAAAGAACTAAAAAAGAACCCCACTAAAATTTGCCAGTCAAATACTTCCTGAGGATTTTTGCCATGATGGCAGGAACATAGGGCAAATATTGCCATCTCCTCTCCTCCTTGGGTACTACTAAATGCAAATTTAAGACAAATTTGCAAGATGGGGTACTAGCTAGAAGTATGATGGAAGTAGAAACAACAACTGAAAGGTAGAGCATTTGTTTATCCTCAGCCTCATATATAGTCACCTAGAATTGTAGATCAGGTGGAATGCACTTTACCTGAATTCTGTGCTCAGATTAGGTAAAGGAATTAGCCCTGAACAAACTAGGAGTGAGAACAGGGGAGCTTTTAGTGAGACAGTGGGGGTGGTAAGTAAGTAGAGAAGTTATTGACAGCTGCCTAAGGGGCCCTTTTGTGCATTGGTGGGGTGCAGTTCTGTGCCTGACTTCTAAAAGAGCTGACAGTGTGTTGATTAGCCATTGAGGCATGTTAATTCAGGGCAATGTTATAAAGAAAGATTAACCACCTCCCCCCACCCATCCTCTGAGGAAGAAGGAGCCACAGCAGCAGATGACAGCTCTAGGAGATGGCAGCTGAAGAGGTAGAGTGGAATGACAAGGGGAACTATGGGACCCCACCAAGGGGGCTTCAACAGGCAGAGTGGAAAAGAAATGAAGCACATATTGGTTGCTAAGAGACAGAGCCACTGAGTAGAGCTTCAGCTCCCATGTAATGGTTACCTAGAAGCATACATTTTCTATGGAATATTATTATCTTTCACATCAGTCTGGGGTTTCTATAAGATTGTCCCTTTTTGTGCATGAGGGTAGAGCTTAGAATTTATCTACTACTTGATTTTCCTTTGTTTTTTCCTTTGCTGCATGAGTTGGAGTTTCTGCTTGATCAATTGATAGAGAATTCACTAGAAGAGAATTCAAGTCATATTTGTATAATTTCTCCCAATACCCCCATGTTAAATCTAGAATATCAAAGCGATGCAGAGTCAAATGGGACTTATATGACATAAAATCATGCTCAAAAAAGTCTGGTTTTTTTTTGTTTGTTTGTTTGTTTTGTTTTGGAACTTCCAACATCAGAGTTCCACTGTTAGGCATATAGTCCCAAAAGACTCCATATGCACCAAAATATCCATTTTTGTTTAGTTGTTTTCAACTTTTTGCGGCCCCATTTGGGATTTTTTTTGGCAAAGATGCTGGGAGATGGCTTACCATTTTCTTCTCCAACTCATTTTACAGATGAGGAAACTGAAGCAAACAAGATTAAGTGGCTTGCCCAGGATCACACAAGTATTAAGTGTTTGAGGCCAGATTTGAACTTAGAAAGATGAGTCTTCCTGATTCCAGGTCTGGCACTCTACCAACTGTGCCATTTAGCTGCTTCAAAATATCCATAGCAATCCTTTTTGTAGTACAACAAAGAGTTGTAAATAAAGTAGATGTCCTTCAATTAGAGAATGGCAAAAGTAATCATAGTACACAAATACAACAAATAATCCAGTGCTCTACAATATAGTGAGTATGTGGAATACAGAGGAGCCAGGGACTATTTATACGACGCAAAAGGAAGCAGGAAAAATGAGGAAAAATGTACACAATGACCTAATTATAGACAATGTTAGTGGAAAGAACAAAAACAAATCTGGAACTAAATCCTATGAACACAGAATGACCACAGCTTGACTCCAAAGTTGAGAAATAGAAAGTGAAGAGGAAAACTATGGACCTGCAACTGCATATAATGTCGCATTTGGTTGATATGATGATTACTTTTGCTGAACTGTTTTCATTTTTTTTCTCTCTCTTTTTAAAATTCTTTGTCATTTGGAAGAGAGAAGAGGGAAAGATACCCTCTGGAATGAAAATGATGTAAGAACAAAATATATCAATAAAAATTTAAATTCAGAGCCCACATACAATCATAACTGTGAATACTATTCAATAGCCTCAAAGTTGTAGCATCTTTTATTTTTAATGTTAACTTACTCATATAGAATAAATTCACACTTCTAAATGTCTAAATACTCTTCTCGTGACCCATCACAGTTTTAACTGTATTCAGTAGACATTTTAAAATATTCTTCATGCACTTTTTTAGATGTATTTTTGCCAAGTAATCTGTAAGCTCCATGAGAGTAGTGATCACAATTTTTGTACTTGTAGACTTAGAATTTAGCACAGTGTTGAGCACATAGTATATATTTTTAGCAAATGCTTGTTATTGATATGTGAAAGTGTGATATATATTATATATATATGTATATATATATATATAACATATAATTTCTTTCTCTGTCTCTATCTCTTTGTTCCCCTTTCCAGCAAAAATTGTTGGAATTGAATCAGAGCCTAGAGTTAATTTGCTATAACCACCTCATTTCATGTGTAAAGACATTAGAGCTCAGAGGGATCACATGACTTACCTAAGATCATATAGTGAATTAGTAAATTTGTAGGAAAGTTTAATTCATTTATTCTGTTCTATTTTTCATTTGCTTATGCCCTAGCAACCAAATTCTTCCCTAAATATCCTGATGCCCAAGACTCTTTGGAAGTTTCATGTGTCTTTTAGAGATCCTCAAGGATCCAGGAGAAAATGTATTTGGTGTAAGAGCCTCTTTTTTCAACCCTGGTATTTTCCTGTGCTGTTCTATGACTGCATATCATGAAACTTTTTTTATTATCATCAATTTTATTTTACCCCAATTACATATTAAGACAATTTCTCAACATTTAAAAAATATTGAGTTGCAAATTCTATTTCTCCCCTTTTCCCTTTCTCCCTTCCTTCTCCCTAAGATAGTAAGCAGATATATATTATATATGTGCAATTACATAAAACATTTCCATCTTAATCATTTTGTACAAGAAGACTCAAATAAAAGAAAAATAAAAGAAAGAAAGTGAAAAATAGCATGCTTCAGTTTGTATTCAAACAATATCAGTTTTTTTTTTCTGGCGGCAGATAATGTGCTTCATCATTAGTTCTTTGGGACTGTCTTGGGTCATTGTATTGCTGAGAATAGCAAAGTTACTCACAGTTCTTTATTGATCAGTATTGGTATGACTATGTACAACATTCTCCTGGTTTTGTTCACTTCACTATGCATCTGTTCATGTAAGTCTTTCCAAGTTTTTCTGAGATTATCTTGCTTGTCATTTCTTAAAAAACAATAATATTCCATTATAATCATATACCACAATTTGTTTAGTTATTCCCCAAATGATGGGCATCCCTTCGATGTCTAATTCTTAGTTACTACAAAAAGAGCTGATATAAATAATTTTGTACAAATGGGTTCTTTCCCCCCCTTTTTGGATGTCTTTGGGATACAGACCTAGCAGGATATTTCAGGATCAAAGAGTATCTATGGTTTTATAGTCCTTTGGGCATAGTCAAATTGCTTTCCAGAATGACTGAGTCACTTTACAACTCCATTAACCATGCATTAGTGTTCCAGTTTTCCCACATCCTCTCTAACATTCAGCATTTCATAACACTCTTTGATTATGGGAAAATTTAATGACAAGAAACCTGAAGGACAGTGAAAAAAACAATAAGACTGGAAGTTTAATGAGGCTGCTGCATGTTATCAAAGATAACTTTATGGCAAAATGCAGCAAAAAGGATTTTATTAAGGACATATCAATAGATCAAAGATATCATTTGGTTGGTTTGAGAATGGTGTTTCATGGTTTTAGAGAGTTGCTTGAGACTCAGAGAAATTAAATAGGTTGCACATCAATCAAAAGAAAGATTGGAACCCAAGTCTGAGAGTCTATCCAATAGATGTGATATAATTAGATCTATGTACTAGTGAATTGTATAATAATAGAAGTCTAGTGTACCAGGGATATGGCTGAGGAAGTTTCTACAACTGAAGTATGCTCATCCTTTTTCTCAAAATCTTGTTTCAAAACATACTCCCTTCCAAGAATATCTAGATGGACTTCTGGATCATGTGATTAACAATATAGTGGAGTAGTTATTTTCTTCAAATTTATTTAAATCTCGAATCTTCCCCTGTCTCCCCCAAAAAGGGAATTATGTGCCAGATGTAGAATGATTACAATTGAAAGAATAGGACAAACAAGTACGAAATCCAGAAAGACAAAGTTGTCATGAAAAAATGCCAGAGAATTCTGAAAGCATTTGTTGAATAAATGCTAGTTGACTGACAAAGTGAACCAGTCAGTACTCTTTTCCTAGTAGCCTTTTAGATTCTGGAAGGGACACAAAATGATGGGTAGGCTGGAAACTGGAGACCATTTTGGCATTCCCCATATTGCAGATATTGACACCACATTTCATCTGTTACCTACTTCACTTCCTTAAACAATCAGCAGACACCCACTCTATCCAAATGTGTTAGAAAGAGTGTGTTGGCTTCCTGTTGGGGCCCAGACCCTGGTAAGAGACTCCGAGACTGAAGGAACTTTGCCCCCAACACTCTCCCTGTCCTCTTTCTACAATGAAAAAAAAAGCAGCAGATATATAGAATAGCCTCACAAGAAGGAAAGGAGGAGCACCAAGGGAAGAATTGGAGCAGGAATCCGTTTTGTGGATACAGCAAGCCTGAAGGAGAAGGGAATAAAATCCTTATGGGTCCTATTATGTTTTCTAGAGGGTGCTTATGAAAGAGATCTAATTTGGTAAACTCAACATTTCCAAATTGTGGAGACTGAGGCAAATGGAGAAGTTAAAATGGTGGGAAATTATTTTAAAAAGTTGAGCATCAAAGAACTCATGAAGAAAAATCTTCAGTAAAAGATCAGTCTACAAGTAGATAAATCATAGGGGAGAATCTTAAAATGAGGAAAATTGTGTCAAATCCTCAAAAATAATACAAAACTATTATAAAACAAAAGAAAATAAATTAATGCCTAATGAAATTCAAAATCCTGTGGACTTCCAAGAAAGTATAGACCAACAAGAAGAAATTCCTGAATGTTTCAAATGAGAAATGAAATTCATAAAAGGAGAAATTGGGAATAAATATAGCTTAAATCTTAGAGCTCTCATGTAGAATTTAAAAACTCATTTAGCAGCTTAGAAAAAAATGAATCTATGATGCAAAGGATCTTAAAAGAAGTGAGAGAGTTTAACAGATTTGGAATACAAATTACTGAAGTGCAAGAAAATCTGGCAGAAGACAATCAAAAGGCAACAAATCAAATCTTTGTAAGCCAAAGTGATTGATTTTGAAGTCAAGAGTTTTAGACATAGCTTAAGGATCATAGATCTTCCAGAAAAATGTGATAAATAATTCATAATTCAGGAAACAATTCAAGAAAATTGCCTAGAATTTTTGAATAAAGGAAACAAAGATGAGAGAATCCACATATCAGCTTGAAGGGAAAAAAATAACAAACCATGTGTTTCAAATTACAAAACATATAGTAATTAAATTGAATATTTTCCCTAACAGACGACAAATTATGCAAATGGACAAGAGAAAGACGTTTAGATAGAAAGGACAGGGTTTCAAGTAAGTTCACAGCTATAAGCAATTGCTGGAATGACTGGAGTATTATATTTTGAAAAACAAAAAGTGAAGTTCCAAGTTGCACATTTGAAAAAGAGAAAGAATAGATACAGAATAGAGGTTTTCTCTCCCTTTTAGGTCTTCTTAACTGGTAGCTCACACTGCTCAGTTAGCCATCTTGCCCACAAGTCATGGAAATGGAATGGAGGGAGATAGAACATGGTGACTAAACAGAAGCCTCTGGTTAATCAAGAGAACAAAGCACATGACTTGTTGGAAGTTTTAGGGGTAAAGACTCAGTAATAGCCATATTATAAAGGATGACTTCCTCAAATATGCTTCATAAAATTAACTTCAAGCCACTCCTGAATTCCCTCCTTACATGTGTGCACAGACAGTTGTATATATATGCATACACACATATTACAATTACAATCAATACTTGAAGGAACCTCAGACTAGATCATTGAATTCAGTCCATATTGGGAATTACTTCTACAATGATCTCAATAGGTAGATGGCTCTTTGAATGAAGACTTTTATTGGGGGAGAATCCACTGTCACTTTAATTTAGGATCTCAATACCCTTTACCTAGATTACTTCAGAAACTGCCTAACTGGTGTCCATGTTTCAAGTCTCACACTATGCGATTCCATCAAACTGGCCCCAACCTACTTTTCTAGCCTCATTGGGCATTGCTTCCCCTCCTAAACTCTATGATCTATCTAAAACATCCTTTCTGTTCTTTGCTCAAGATAGGACATCCCTGTTCTTTTGGACTGTGTCTCCTTACCTCTACCTTATAGAATCCCTCTTTTCTTCTAAGATGTAACCCAGGAACCAACCATTATTTTGCATTAAGCCCTTCCAGATCCCCTAATTGCTTAGTGCTCTATTTATCAAAGTATTTTTTACTTAAGTATTGTTTATTTTTTGCATATAATATATAGTAGTACCTCCATACTAATCCTTAATTGATTCCAGAAGGCACTACTAAGGGCAAAAACTATGGGTATCAAATGGATTTTTTCCCATAAGGAATGCATCTCTAGTCTATAGCTTAACCATCACTTCCCACCCAATTCCTCAAAGCACAAGGAGGTGGGTGGGCTTCCAGTTGTGGAGAAACAAGCCAGCCTAACTCAGCTGGCTCTTTCCTTTTGACCCAACTCACTTTCTGAGAGGGACCAAGACCTTTATACTCTCCCTCCTATCCAAGCTGCCCAAACTTCCTTGGTAGGGATGGGGGGAGATGAAGCTTGATTTGAAGAAGGAAGGATCCCTTGCCCTCCACTGATAAGGGCTCTGGCTACTACCTCGGCCTTGGTACTGCCAGGAATCCTGGATCCTTTGTTATATCTTTGGTTGCCTCCATTTGGGCTCCACTGCTCCTGTTGAGTATAGGAGTTACCCCATGCCCCTCTCAGTACCACTGTTTTGGGAGCTGGTGACTATATGCTGCAATCACATTATCCTTTTGGGAAGTGGCGTACCACCTGCCCATGAAAGCACACAACCTCAGAATTCTGGGCTCTAACCTGACAGTTCTGTGCACTCTTGCTTTTGATGATGAGGAGCCTCCCACTATGGAAGTCAGCAGCAGTGGCAGAGCGGGCTAGGCAAACCATCTGGCCAATTTTACATCCCTACTGTTCAACCAGGACAACAATCAAGTGGGATGAATGCTGAATGAGTGTCAAATGTTGAAGCATTTTTTTCCTAGTTGAAATGGGTTGAATACTGAATTCAGTGAGTTTTGAAGCAGGAAGATGAGTGTCAAGGTACCACTGAATATGCATATGTGTGGATGTGGGTGTGCTTGCTGTCTTCCCTATTAGAATGTAACTGTCTTATGAATAAGGATTGTTTCATTCTTGGTACTTATATCTCCAGACCTTAGTACTGTCTGTGACATAGTAGGTACTTGATACATTCTTGTTGGCTGATTGATTGAATCTGCCCCTATGTGATCTGAGGGGGGACAGCTAGATGGCAAATGAATAGAGTTTGTCTCCGTTTCCTCATCTGTAAAAGGAGCTGGTGAAAAAAAATTGCAAACCATTCCTGTATCTTTGCCCAAAAAACTCCAAATGGGGTCATGAAGAGTTGGACATGACTGAAATGACTCAACAACAATAAAATGTCCCTAAGAGTATGTTAGTTTTGTTGCAAGCCATCTTTCACTGTTGACCCACACTGAGCTTGCCATCTGTTAAAAGTCACATTTTTTTTTCATAAACTGATCTTTAGTTATACCTTCCAAATCTTGTAATTGATAAAATATTTCTTTTTTTGATAGAAATATAGGATTTTATACTCATTTCTAGTAAATTTCATCTAATTGAATTGAATGTAACCAAGGCTGTGCACTTTTTTTTTAAATGATAGTTTTTAATTTCAAAACATATGCATAGATAATTTTGAATAGTCACCCTTGCAAAACCTTGTGTTCCAAATTTTTCCCTCCCTCCCTTCCTCCCACCCTCTCCCCATAGACAGCAAGTAATCCAATATATGTTAAGAATGTTCAATTCCTCTGCCCAATTCTTGCTGCACAAGAAAAATCAGATCAAGAAGGGAAAAAATGAAAAAGAAAATAAAATGCAAGCAAACAACAACAAAACGTGAAAATACTATGTTGTGATTCATACTCAGTCCCCACAATCCTTCCTCTGGGTATAGATGGCTCTCTTTATCTCAAGACAATTGAAACTGGCTGAATCATCTTGCTGTTGAAAAGAGCCATGTCCATCAGAATTAATTAGTGTATAATCTTGATATTGCTGTATACAATGTTCTTCTGGTTCTGGCCACTTCACTCAGCATCAGTTCATATAAGTCTCTCCAGGCCTCTCTGAAATCATCCTACTGATCATTTCTTATAGAATAATATTCCATAACATTCATATACCATAACTTATAGAGCCATTCTCCAACTGATGAGCATCCAATCAGTTTTCAGTTTCTTGCCACAACAAAAAGTGCTGCCACAAACATTTTTGCAAATGTGGGTCCTTTTTCCTTTTTTATGATCTTTTGGGATACAGGTTCAGTAGAGACACTGCTGCATCAAAGAATATGTACAGTTTGATAAGGCTGTGTACTTCTATCAGAAGATTCTTAACAAACAAGGTAAATAGTTGCTTTTCTGAGAAAAGTTTTATGTAGTCTTACACAATGATAGGGGAAAGACTTAGGTCCTTTTAGCCAATGATTCTATGCATACTTATTAAAATAATAATAATAATAATAGTTTGTGCTACTATTGTCTGTATTTTACAGTTGAGGAAACTGAGGCAGACAGAGTTAAGTAATTTGATCAAGATCATATTGTCAATAAATGTCCACATTCAAACTCAAGTGTTTCTGACTCTAGGCCCAATGCTTTATCTATGAGCCTTCCCTAACAACAAAGATAACAATAAAAACAATTCTAATGGAGTAACTCTAATACCAACTCCAGAAACACAAAGACTATTAGAAACAAAAATCTCTTAGTCACTCAGAGTAATTTCCCCATTATTTCTCCCATTACTCAGAGTAACCTCCATTTGGGTTTTGTTTTGGGTTCTTTGCAAAATTATTATTTATTATCAGCAAATGTTTGATTTGTACACCTATTTTATAGACATATACCTACAATCACATAAAACAACTTCCTGATCATTTTTACATTTACATGCTACTTTTTAATTTTAGGAACAAAATCAGAAATTAATATGTAGGAAAACTTCAAGCAAGGTTGAAACAGCCTCACCTAAGTCCTACTTCATTAGATTATACCAGTCTTTTTTTAGAACCAAACTGATATTCTGATATTTCCTCCTTTGAAGGGACCAATGAAAATAGTGTGTACTAACCAAATTATCACTTATGGTAAATCAGTAGCTTTAATGGAAATGAGGACCAAACTAACCAAGATGCAATCAGGTACCTTTTGAATTGACTATTCATTATTCACAACTGCTTATGAGATCACAATGAAAAGTCTAATATATCTTGAGCCACAAACCCCCTCCAAACAAGGAACATCCCTAACTGGCAAATGATAATAGGCTGTAGGAATTAGGTCCAGTTCAAAGAATTGCCTCTAGAATTGGTATGACTTTCTCCAGTTGGCAAAGTTGACTGTTGGAAATCTTACAAAAATAGATTAAATTTCTGATCATTCACTACTGCCGAATAGTTCAGAAAGGAAATAATGAGAAATATTGCTTGAGATGGTTCCATGATCCTAGCCCATCAGCCATGATCAGATAGGAGAGAGAATGAATAAAATGTAGAACAATGGAAAGGAAGTAAAAATGAAGGAAGAGAAAAAAACTCTTTTCCCCTTCCTGAACTGGGATACAGGTCCTTTCTTTCTTACTTATGAACTGAATCAATCAACAATCTTTTATAATCAGAAATGTATTGTTTCAAAGGATGATGCCATTTATAGATATGAGGTCCATGATGTATAGTATCTTCTCTCAATAAGATACTATAGAAGAAAGTACATTTTTTTGTTTGGGGGCTAGAAAACCTATCTTTGGGATCTACAGTAACTAACTAGAACTGAAGTTTTTACTTGGCCATCTGAGACTCTCTAAATACACAAAGAATTACAGTGAGTTTCCTATATAATGTCTATAGAATAAATTATGACTAAACTTCCCATTGTAGCTTTTCTGATATATAGTTTCTCCCTTTAGAAGTACTAGTTAAAAGTAGCTAGAAGAAGACAGTCCTTAAAATTAGAAAGACCTAGTTGCATGGTCTTCATCTAACATATATTGGTTCTGTGACCATGGAAACATAGTATATAATCTCTAAGTACTCTAAGTAACTCTCTAAACCTCTAAATTAGAGATTAGTTGTCATTCTGCATGGTAGGAGGAATCTTCACATCATTAGTTCTTCATAACAATGAAGTCATATCCTACCCCCCAATAATTTTTTGGAAGAGTTTGATTTGACCCATGTACATGCAAATCTATCTGTTTAGGCAGTATTGGAACAGAAGGGAAAGGTCTACTATAGCAAAACTTAAACCATGGATTTGCAAAATCATGATTTAGTATCAATAAATGTACACCTATTTTAATAGCATAAAAATTTCTTGGGCAAAAAGGGTTGTGATTGTGAAAAGTTTAAGAAGCTCTGTACTATAGTAGGAATGGGAATAAAAAAGCCTTCATGTCTGATCTATGGTCACCCTTCTCTTCGAAAGTGCACATAAAAACCTATACCCTTCCAGACCAATTTTGCACAGAATACATAAATAGAATCCTTCTCCCTCCCCCCCCTCAAACTACCACCTACTTGCATTATATGCCTTAGTCCCAAGTGAATTGCTAATTATTGATAAGAGAGAGAACTTAGAATTCAAAAATTTTAAAAACAAATGTAAAAAAAAATGTTTTAAGTGTAACTAAAGAAAAAAAATCAAATAAATGAATTGCTGGTTAGGTTTTTCTTTTTGAAGCAATAGCTGTTTACATGGAATAATTATATATTACATAAATGTTATTATGTAACACCATAATATAAATAAATATATAAATGTAGGTTCAGATAAATACAAAAATAAATATATGAATGTTATATAACACAACAATATAAATGTATATGGATGATAAATTCATATGTAAATATACAAATGTTATAATACATACATGGAAATATATGCAGCTACATAGACATACATATACATGTGTACATCTGCTTATCCCTACACATACCCCCATGGAAATATGGTATATATTCCATAGACTTCCTAATCATGGAACCCAGTGGTTAGCAAACTAATTCTCAAGCCAAACCAGCATTTTAGTTTCCAACTTCACATCTATAAATTTAGAAGTCAACACCACATAAAGTACCTCATGCAGAAATGCTTGAACTCTGACTTTCTTTCAGCAGCCTTAATGGTACTGCTTATAATATTTTTAATGTGCTATAATGTTCCAGTGTCATAACTGATATGTTCAACTAGTATTGTAGTCACTGGTCTCAGGTCTTAACCCTCTTGTACCTCTTGGTTAAGTTACAAGCTGTTGCTGCTGATGGGAGGAAAACAGATAAAGGAGACTTTAGCCAAGAAGTCCTTTCTCCTTTGCTTTTAGAATGAGCGGCACCCATGCTTTGCTACTACAAAGTATAAACATGAGGATAATTAACCATCTTTTCTGTTCAGCTATAGCTTGCATTTCTTTAAAGAAGAAAAAAGCAGGGGGAGGGGAGAAAGGATCTATGAACAAAAACAAGGGCTGTTGATGAGCCCAGAGCCCCACATTTCATTTGGAACACTAGGGGTTCTTAGTAAAGATCATTAAAGTACACTTTGAAATATTTTCCTTTTCTCATCAAATCATTGGCTCTGTAATTGATATCATAAAATATATTTGTGTTCCGGTGCTATTTGTTTCTCTGGTCTCTTGCAATTATCAATTATTTACATGCCACCAAAATGAATGGCAGTTGGAAAGCACCAGGCAGTAATGCCTCAGAGGGGGCATAGGGAGGCGCTGTAAATCACAAGTGGGCGATCCTGGCAGTGTCTACTCTGGGCCCCCTAAAATGGTGATAAAACTTCATCTGGGGGAAACATAGTATTCTTCTTTATACATTATCTATTTGCCTTTTAAATTTTTCCTCATGAATATTTTCATTGAGCTTTCCATTTGCCCATATTTTCCACAATTTACAGAATAATAACAACTGTAAAAATAATAGTACCTGGAGATTACCCCATGCCTTTCTTCTCCAGAGCTCCTGGGGCTTCACAGATTACCTCACTTATTCTCACAGCATTTAGAGAGGTAGTCTCACTTACCAAAGCTCGTAGAGCCCATATTTCAGATAAAATTACATCTATGCATGAAATTTTCTCAGATGTAAGTATTATTTTCTTTTTTTTACCCAGTCTTCCTGCCTCAGTCTGTCTGCTTTCCTACCTTTCTTTCTTCTTTCCTTCTCACTTCCCACCTACAGAGAGGAGAAAATTCAGCACAGGCCAGATAAAAATGAGAACAACCAGATGCTATTATTCTTCCTTGGAGAAACTACATAAAACAGTTAGGTCATATGGTTGTAAAAATGTCAAGACCCAAACTTTGCCATCATTTCCTACAATTCCTTTAACCAAAGATACTATAAACTGGGGTTGTCTAACTTACATTCTGAATATATTCTGGTAAAGGACCTTATGGGTATTACTGTTAACAACTGGCACTAGGTCCTGTGCCAAGTCATTAATTTTTTTATTCTTCCTAGGAATTATTCTTTTAAAGTCAGTAATAAGGAACATAACTCGAAAAAATAATTATAGTTTTAAAACTGTTCCCAAGGCTAAACTTCAGATACTGTACAGACACTGTTCTATCATTCAAAATGCAACCATAAACCTTGATTAATTTTCCTCATTCAGTCTAATCTGATCCTAAGAGTAGAGATTAGGTGTTAAAAACTTGGAAATAAGAGAATTTTTTATATACTTTGTGAACCCAGAAGTATTGTTTGTTTTTCTCCCATTTTATGAGTTTAGAGGAGATATATTGTTGTTCTCTATGGAGAAATTCACTGGGTCTAAGGACATAGAAGTATATGTACACAATGTGTCTTTATTTTTATTTGTATAATGCCTTAATCTGTATTTACTCCACGTTCCTTATCAGACTGCACAGAATTTCATTCAAAATAGGGAAAAGAGAGGTATAGAGGGAAATTTTCTTTATTATCTATGTCTATTGGCATCTTTAGCGACCTTGATTAATACTGGAAATTTTCTTCCGTTTAGTGATCTACTCAAATCCGTTTAGTGATCTACTCAAAGTATCACAGCTATTGATGATAATCGAGATCTAACATTTTTCCTTCTTCAGCATTTTAAACAGTTTAAAACAGATTAAAAGTAGCTTTAAATGAGTTTGCATGTTCATTAGGTTTAGAAACAAAGACAAAGAGAAAAATGTTTGCAAGGTGATTCAAACCTAGTGTTAAGATATCCTTTCATTTCACAGTTCAGGATAAGAGCTCGAGTACCTTCTGGAGAAAAGGAAGAAAGACTAGGCAGCTGTTGCTGCTCCAGGTCACTGTTTATATGTCCCTATAGGGTTGGAGATGCATTATGGGGGCTGGTTGCCCTTTACCTCCAGTCGTCCAGAGATAGGAGGGAGACAGAGAAGGGAAATAGCTAAGGGACTTCTTGGTGGGGAAAGAAGAGTAAATAATGACTTGCTGTCCTTCCACCTCAGGCAGTAGCAAATAGTTGGTTCCTTCTTTAATTTATCTTTGTCTGTCTCAGCAAGAACAAAGTACATTCTCCTTAAAGAAGCCTTTGCAGGAAATGGTCATTGCTATTTGAAAGCAGGGGAAAAAAGAAGAAGGAATCTGATTAGATTTTGCAGTCTTAAAAAGAAAGTTCTCTTTAAAAGGTAGGGGGAAAGAATTCAGAAGTAAAAATACATATAACCATTAACTAATTAATTTTTTTCTAATATTGTGTACTATCTATAGAAGCATATTTTTAATTATATCTTTTATGTATATCATGTATATATCACCTATGTCTTCCATGTATATAAATATATATATGTATATAATGTATATATCATCTGTCTTTCATGTATATTTCATTTTATGTTTTTTCAGAGCACTTTCATGAACACTATTTCATTTGATAGTCTACAACAGCATAGGTATTTGTTGTTTAATTTTTTCAGTCATGTCTGACTCTTTGTGATCCCATTTGGGGTTTTCTTGGCAAAGATACTGGAGTGTTTTGCCATTGTCTTTTCCAGCACATTTTACAGATGAAGAAACTGAGGCAGATAGAGGTATCTGCTTCTCCAGGCTCACATAGTAAGTGTCTGAGCTTACTTTGAACTCAGGTCTTCCTTACTCCAGGCTGGGTGTCCTAACCACTGTGCTATTTAGATGCCCAGAGTAGATATTCCCACATTTACAGATATTGAAGCTAAGGTTCAAAGAAGTCATACATATTCATTCTCACTTGACTTATTTACTCTCAATATAACTATGAAATAGAATTTAGTTGAACACCCTTCAATTCCCATCTGAGTTTAGTAGCATTTTTAAAGTAGACTTTTAAGTTCCCTGAAGGCAGAGGCACTGTTTTATTCATATTTTTATCTCTCCAGGTGTTTAGCTCAGTATACTGAATGTAGTAGTGTTTAATGTTTGCTAAATGAATACTTAATTGCTCAATACTATTTAGTTTAGAGTCAGAGTTTCTTGATTTTTTTCTACTGCTCTTGCAACTAAATCTCTTTCCCTTCAAAATCCTTGGGGACTGAAACTCAGTTTTTTCTCTTTGCTAGCACTCCACCATTCAACGGTGCTCTTTGGCAACTTAAGCAGCTCACTCATTTGATTTATTAGATGATGATAGAATTTGAATTGGTGAAAGTTGGTATTATCCTTAGGGACCTACAAAGTACCATATGCATATTGGGTTGGTATTAGGAAAATGAGTAATTTTTTTATAAACTGAAACAGAAAACAAGCTCTGATTTAGTTCTAGATTCCACACTGAGACTCACATAATTGGAAGTTCTTAGTCAACAGTGAGATGATACAGTCCATTAATCTTTCTAACATGTACATGGTGACTTTTGGACCACACTCAGCTTTAATAAAATACAAGCACATTACCCTGGCTGAAGTGGAACCCATGGTAACGTGTGTGAAGACAGTGCAACATTTTACAAGCATATTTGAACAATTTTCTTGGTTTCTTAAATGAAAGATGAATCAGTTGGCCAGGATCTCTCCCTGCTGCCTTGATTACCAGTCCTACTCCCTGTTTACTTGGGCTAAAGAGACATAACATGAAACAAAAGGAACATCTGGTGATTCTTGGACCTTTGTATAATATGGATGAGGATCCTAGATTCACTTTGGAGTTTGACTGATTATAGTTAGGATGTAGTGAAGTTAAATCGAGACCAGTTAGTGTGGCACTTTAAATAATCTGGGGAAAACAAAACGAAACACAACAATTTGGAGCTCTGGATTATATAGTCTGATTTTCTACCGTGACACAACAAGGAATGGGCCAACAAGGACTCAGCCCTTGGAGCACCTGCAAAGGACCCACATGGTTGTTTGATGAGCCTGTTTCTTGAAGTTTATGATAACTTGGAAGAGTGATGCTGGGTCACCATTTCAGTACAGTGCTAGTTTTTGTGGCTACTTTTAAAAAATCTGATTATTGTATGATGAACACATTTTTAAACTGATTGTGGGGCCAGAACAAATAGAAAATGTGAATACAAAAAAGCGTTGATTAACAAAATTGTCTCCCACTCACTCAGGTAATTTGAATGAAAAGAACAAAAGAAAAATTATTATAAGTCTCCAGGTGATAGAGGCTTGTTTTCAGACTTGGTTAAAATTGCTTATGTTGCATCTGTCTCTATTATTCCTAGGTGAAGGAATATTGGGCACATAATGATGTTGTGAGATTCACAAGGCCAGTGAAATAATCTGGCAGTCAAGCAAGATGGGATGAATGCTTTATAGTAACTGTTTTTAAGTCTGAGTACATTCTCCTCAGGTACAGATGGTAAGGGACAGTATACCCCCAGTATAGAGGGACATTTTTGTACTTTGGTTTGTTCTATCTTTTCAGCAAGTATACTTTTATCTAAGTTAATTGTATAAGTTAAGCAGATTATTATAGAAGAGAAAATGATTGATTAAATGGATAGTAAGGTAATCTTTTTATCAATGATATCGAAAAGATATCAACTGTCATTTGATGTTGAGGAATGGAATGTACCAGAATAGGGTTTTGATATTATAGTTTTAGAAAGTCATCACAACCCTTCAGAGGTAACCTTGAGTAGGAGATAGAGTTACTATCTGAGGAAACTACTTGCTAGTATTTTGGGTGGGACTTGGAATAAGGAACTCCCCAAAACCATATAAACAATACATAAAATTGTTAAATCCTCACATACCTGACATTTATATTCTACTTTAAGGGTTGCAAAGGCTTGTGCTTTACTTATGTAAATTCTGTTGACCCTTGCAATAACTTTGAGAAGTAAATACTTCAGAACTCCAGTTCCCTAATACATGTGCGATATTATTTTTGTAGGAACTTCTTACAAATCAACCAACTCTTCTAGCTTATGTGACATTTTTAGTCACAGGAGTCTATTCCACATGCTGGCAACCTTCCTTGCATTCTGTTCACTTCACATGATCACCAATGGAACACATAGTTTGTCCCCGAATTTTCCCTCACTCTTGTTATATGACCAGCCCATTATTTTTTTATATTTACATATTTCTCTGGTGACAACCTTCAACCTATTTCTCCTATGTAATTCCTCAGGAGAGATTTATTCTAGCTTCTCACTCCTGTCATGTGTCTTTTTATTGCTTCTTTGGATGATTCTCATAGAATGATGGGTTTATGGGACCATTGATTTAGATCTAGAAAGGACATTGGAGCTTGTATAATTTTACAGTTTAACAACTGGAAGCCCAGTGAAGTTAAGTGATTGCCTGGGATCAAACAACTAATGAGTATCTGAGGTAAAATTCAAACCCAATTCCTTGATCACACAAATTCCAAATCTAGAATTCCTTCCATTGTGCTCTATTGACTTTTTTTTGTTAAGTTTCAGTCTTAAAAGAATCCTCAGCATTCATCTTCTCCATCCTTTCATACTCTTTCCTCTAAGTTATTTGAGGATTCTTTTGACAAAGCCATTGTCCCATGTATCTTTTGTACAACACAAAGTACCCTCTATCCTTTGAGCTCTTTCTTCAGTGTTTCTGAACAACCTTGTGATTTTTCAATATGTCATGTTCCAAACCATCTCTTATCATCATTATGTCACATTATCATTCAACATCATTATTTAATACCTACTGCATATCTAGTACTATTGGATGCTAGGGATATGAAGGGAAAGGAAAAATTTTACTCGTCCTTAAAGAGCTTCTGCTTTATTAGGGAGAAATAGTAAACAAATGCAAAATATAGACAGAGTAATTTCCAGTTGAGACAGCACTAGTAATGAGATAAAGATAAGCCTTTTGTAGAAGGTAGCACCAGAACTGAGCCTTGAAGGGAGTGAGAGATACCAAAGATTGGGGGCTGAGAGAGAAGAATGCATTGTAGACAATGAAATCAGTCTGTGAAAATGTATGAAGATGTGTAATGGATTGTCTTATATGGGGAACCATATAAAGCCAGGAAGAATGCTAACTGGGTGGAATACAGAATAGGTGAAGGAGAGTAATGTTTAGTAAGTGTGGAAAGGTAAACTTGACATTATATGTAAGGGGGATAAGCATTCCCAATAAAATCAGGGGTGAAACAAGTTTGCCCATTATCATCACTATTACTCAATGTTATACTAAAAATGTTAGCTTAAGCAAAAAAGAAAAGCTTAAGCAAAAAGCTTAGGCAAAAAGGAATGGAAGGAATTAGAGTAGACAATAAGGAAACAAAACTATCATTCTTTTTTTTTTTTTTATAACTTTTTATTGACAGAACCCATGCCAGGGTAGTTTTTTTTTTTTTTTTTACAACATTATCCCTTGCACTCACTTCTGTTCCGATTTTTTCCTCCCATCTTCCACTCCCTCTCCTAGATGGCAAGCAGTCCTATATATGTTGAATATGTTGTAGTATATCCTAGATACAATGTATGTGTGCAGAACCAAACAGTTTTCTTGTTGCACAGGGAGAATTGGATTCAGAAGGTAAAAATAACCCGGGAAGAAAAACAAGAATGCAAACAGTTTACATTAATTTCCCAGTGTTTTTTTCCTTTGGGTGTAGCTGCTTCTGTCCATCATTGATAAATTGAAGCTGAATTAGGTCTCTTTGTCAAAGAAATCCACTTCCATCAGATTGCATCTTCATACAGTATTGTTGTTGACGTATATAATGATCTCCTGGTTCTGCTCATTTCACTTAGCATCAGTTCATGTAAGTCTTCCCAAGCCTCTCTGTATTCATCCTGCTGGTCATTTCTTACAGAACAATAATATTCCATAACATTCATATACTACAATTTACCCAACCATTCTACAATTGATGGGCATCCATTCATTTTCCGGTTTCTAGCCATTACAAACAGGGCTGCCACAAACATTTTGGCACATACAGGTCCCTTTCCCTTCTTTAGTATCTCCTTGGGGTATAAGCCCAGTAGTAGCATTGCTGGGTCAAAGGGTATGCACGGTTTGATAACTTTTTGGGCATAATTCCAGATTGCTCTGCAGAATGGTTGGATTCGTTCACAACTCCACCAACAATGTATCAGTGTTCCAGTTTTCCCACATCCCCTCCAACATTCGTCGTTATTTTTTCCTGTCATCTTAGCCAATCTGACAGGTGTGTAGTGGTATCTCAGAGTTGTCTTAATTTGCATTTCTCTGATTAATAATGATTTGGAAGACTCTTTCATATGAGTGGTAATAGTTTCAATTTCTTCATCTGAAAATTGTCTGTTCATATCCTTTGACCATTTGTCAATTGGAGAATGGCTTGACAAAACTATCATTCTGCAGATGATATGCTGTATCAAGATAATTCTAGAGAATCAGTTTAAAAACTACTAGAAATAATTAACAATTTTAGTAAAGTTGCAGGATATAAAATAAATCCATATGTTACTGGCATTTTTATGTGTCACCAACAAATCTATCAGCATGAGATACAAAGAGAAAATCTCATCTAAGTAATTGTAGACACACCTCTTAGATTGACTAAGATGACAGGAAAAGATAGTGATGAATGTTGGAGGGGATGTGGGGAAACGGATACTGATGTATTGTTGGTGGAGTTGTGAACGGATCTAACCATTCTGGAGAACAATTTGGAACTATGCTCAAAAAGTGCTGTGCATACTCTTTGATCCAGCAGTCTTACTACTGGACTTATATCCCAAAGAAATACTAAAAGAAAGGGAAAGGGACCTGTATGTGCCAAAATGTTTGTGGCAGCCGTTTGTAGTGGCTAGAAACTGGAAAATGAATGGATGCCCATCAATTGGAGAATGGTTGGGTAAATTGTGGTATATGAATGTTATGGAATATTATTGTTCTGTAAGAAATGACCAGCAGGATGAATATAGAGAGACTTAGAGAGACTTACATGACCTGATGCTAAGCAAAATGAGTAGAACCAGGAGATCATTACACACTTCAACAACAACATTGAATGAGGATGTATTCTGATGGACATGGCTCTCTTCAACAATGAGAGGATCCAAATGAATTCCAAATGATCAATAATGAACAGAACCAGCTACACCCAGCGATAGAACACTGGGAAATGAGTATGGACCACATAGCAATTACACTCTTTCTATTATTGTTTGCTTGCATTTTTGTTTTTCTTCCCAGGTTATTTTTACCTTCTTCTAAATCCATTTTTTATGTGTAGCGAGACAATTGTATAAATATGTATACATATATCGTATTTAACAAATACTTTAACATATTTAACATGTATGGGACTACCTGCCCTCTAGGGGAGGAGGGGAGGGGAAAAAGGGGAAAATTTGGAACAGAAGGTTTTGCAAGGGTCAGTGTTGAAAAATTACCTATGCATATGTTTTGTCAATAAAAAGCTATAATAAAAAATAAATAATTATAGACAATATAAACTATTTGAGAGTTTACCTGCCAAAACAAAGTCAGGAACTACATGATAACAATTAAAAACACTTTTTGCACAAATAGAGTTAGATCTAAACAATTGGAAAAATATCAAATGCTCATGGGTAGGCTGAGAAAATATAACAAAAACGGCAATTCTACCTAAATTAATCAAACTGCCAAAAAATTATAGAGCTAGAAAAAATAATAACAAAATTCATCTGGAAGAACAAAAGGTCAAGAATATTAAGGGAATTAATAAAAGATAAATGAGTCAGATTGTAAAGGGTTTTAAATGCCCAAAATAGGGGACTGTATTTCATCCTAGAGGTACTGGGGAACCACTGGGGCTTTTTGAGCAAGGAAGTAGCATGGTTAGGACTGTGTTTTAATTATATCAGTATGGTAATTGCCTTGAGAATGAGTCAAAAAGTAAAAAGACTGAAGACAAGGAGGTCCAACAGGAGCCTTTTGCAATAGTTCATGCTAGAGATAATGAATTTCTGAGCAAGACTGATGGTCATGTGAGTAGAGAAAAGGAAATGAATGGCAGAAAAATTTTATAAGTAGAATTAATAATATTTAGTAGCTGATAGGGCATGAAAGGTAAGGGAGAGGAAAGAATGGAGGATAACTCTAAGTCTGGGAACCTGGGTGGTTGCAAGGGAGTTGGAACAATATATAGAAATAAACAAGTTAAGAAGGGAGGGTTTGGAGAACATGATAAATAGGAGTCAGAATTGTGTAGAGAAAAGAGCGGTAAAGTTAGAGGACCTGGATTCAGTTCTTAGTGTCCTTATTTGTAAAATGAGGGAACGGTATTTTATTGCTGTTCAGTCATTTCAGTCATGTCTGGCTCTTTGTGGCCCCATTTAGAGTTTTCTTGTCAAAGATACTGGCATATTCACCATTTCTTTCTCTAATTCATTTTACAGATGAGGAAATTAAGGAAAATAGGATTGAGTGACTTGCCCAGGGTCACACAGCTAATAAATATCTGAGGCCAGATTTAAACTCATGAAGATGAGTCTTCTAGTTTTCAGGCTTGATAGCTTATTTATTATGATACTGAGCTACCCTACTAAAAGTAGTACTATATGACCTGTAAAGTTCCTCCCAATTCTAAATCTGTTATTCTATGATAATAAGGTCTGTTTTAGATTTAGAACTATAAAACCACAATGTTAGAAATTATATTAAAGGCCATCTAATAAAACTCATATCAGGAATACATCTGCAATAAATGATCTACCAACTAAATAGAACCCAGAGTGTCCTGAAGCAACTCATTTTACTTTGGGGTAACTCTAATTCCTTAGCTCAATTCAATTCAGTTTAACAAATGTATTGAGTGTGAGATGCCTATGGGAAATATAGTTGTGATATATGGTAGATTGTTGGTAATGGGGAACTAGAGTTTGAGCTGAATATATAAATCTGATAATTGACTGCCTAGAGATGATAATTAAACCCCATGGGAGCTAATGAGATCGCCAAGGGGAAATAGGAGGGGGGAGAAGGAATAATCATTAATTAAGCAGGTATAACACCAAGTACTTTACAAATATTATCTCATTTGATCTCATTTAAGGGAGATTGCTTAAAGAGAAAAGAGATGTGGGCCCATGAATGAGCTACAGGGTATAGGGTATAGAGAGCATGGATGATAACCAAGTAAAGAAAATTTGACAGATGGGAGAAGTAGGAAAGAGCATAGTCATAAAAATCCAGGGAAGAAAGAATATCTAAGAACATATGAAAATTTTCATTTTTACCTCCTATTCTATAAACAAACTTCAGATATCTGAAATATGATTTTGGAAGCATTTATGGAAAAGATTAACTGAAAACTGCATAAAACAGTATAGGTAGAGATGGAAGGCCCTGATGCTCCTAAAAATCCTCCCTCATTTCCTGGCTGGTCTGAAATTTCACTATATGGGCTCCTCAAAATCTGATGGCCCCTTACTTTTCTCACTTTATTTTCCATTACTCCCCATCCATGATCCAAGCAAACTAGAAGCTTTTTAGCTCCCACATGCTTTTCCTTTCTGTTCTTTTGCCAAGAATATTCTTATTTCTTTTCTTCATTGGTTGAATTCCTACCACCTCTTAAAGCCCATATCAAATGCTATCTCCTTTAGGAAGATTTTCCTAGACTTTCTTTAAACCTCACATAGTACTTGGTGTCATATCTTTGTGATACATTTATCTATTCTGAGTATTTTTCCCTACTAGACCACAAGCTCTATGAAGGCTCAGTGAAAGTCCTTCAAAGCTAATCCTACAATTTATAAAGAGTAAACACTAATATCTATGGAATTGAATTGGTGAACATAATAGATGAAAAATAGCAACACTGATTTCCAGGGCTGTTTAAACCTGACCAGTTTGGAGAAATCATATCGTCTATAGTTCTGACTGTAAAGATGGTTGAGATTTTAGAGTGTGACTACATAATAAGCCAGAAATATTATTAATCCATATTATATATGACAGGGCGTTTGCCTGTACTAAGTTAGCTATGATAAGCGGGTACATGTGGTTCTCTTCTTTGATAAGGACATTTTTTTCATTATCTTCTGAGCTTTCTAAAAATTATCAATACTGAAATCAGTGCATCCTACAAATAACCATATATGTAGATTATACAGAATAAATGTGTAATTCCAGGCTACTTTTCTCTTGTCATCCTTTCTATTTTTGAACCAATCATCTGTAACTTTTTACAGGGAGACTGAAAATTGATTGTAATACTAACCTGAGCTAAGTATTAAAAGTTGATCCACTGCTAAAATTCTGTTTTTTTATAATGAATTTTTAAAAATTTGAATGTTATTTAATATTATATGCATTATTATATGTTAGTATCTACATATATTTATGCATGTTATATTCATATTCATATCATATGTTTAAGATTATTAGTATTTTTGCTCCCATCTTTTGTGGCTTAATTAGAATGGATAATTGAAAATGAACTGCTCAGGCATAAGTTTTACTCAAACACATTCCTTTTGACATAAACTTTGACAGAGGTTAGTTACCATATGGCATTTTGGGTTTGAGAAGCAAAAGGACAATAATTGAGAAGTGTGGTATGATATAAACAACTCTTTCTGACACTCAAGCTCTTGATGTAAAAAAAATCTTGAGATAGTCATTATTAAAGTCTCTTTTCAGAATTTAAAAATTCAAAGTAAATATACAAAGCACTTCCCACTTTTATTTGGTATTTGTCTCTGCGAGGGTACAGTTCTGTTTCATTAATGTCTGGTAGTTTAAGGGAAAAGACATCAGTCTTGTAGAGCATGAAATGTGAAGTGACCAGAGATTTGCCATCCTGTTTCTGGTTGAGTTTTTACGTGCAATTACCTTAGTTTTTTTATATACATAAGCTTCTTATAGTGCTGCTGCTCCAAATAAGAATTCATGACATTTTTTTCAGTATGTAATCATCTAGCTGTCTTTTTTGATTAGATTATAAACTCCCTGAGGGCAGGGAGTATACATTATTCATCTTGTATCCTCAATACTTAGCATTATGATTTACATCTAGTCACTAGATAAATGATTACTGAATATGAATGAATGAAGTAAAGATTGGGTGCTATGGAGTGCCCATCTGTTGACTATTGTAGAATTGAATTTAACCTGTGCCCAAGTATACGTGGTTTTTTTGGGGGTGGGTGGGAAGGGGTGATGGTTGTGAGGCAATTGGGGTTAAGTGACTTGTTCAGGGTCACATAACTAATAAGTGTCAAGTGTATGAGGCTGGATTTGATCTCAGGTCGTCCTGACTCCAAGACCAAGCTCTATTTGAGCTTTACCTAGTTGTCCCTCCAAATACATTTCTGGGCTCACTCAGGGCAAACTCATTCAGAAACTGTATATGCCATACTATCCTTCACCCATAATTTTTATCAGTGAATAACTATTAATCTTGTCCAAGATTGGACTCAGTTATCAGGTCTAACTCATTACTTATTTAGGGCTTATATATCCTGCTGCAGAACATGGGATCCCATTGCCCTTTTTGGAGATGCTCCAGGTTTTATGATGTTTTTGTTTCTCAACTCTTCATGGACAAAGGATTTTGGGTATTGTAGTTTGGAGAATGTCACAAAGGAAAACACCTCTCCATGTGTCTCTCAAATGACAAGTCTTTGATTTATCTGCAAAGATCTATGTTTTCTGTCTTCCAGGGAGAGCTGCAAATTACTGTTCAGAATATTATTTGTTCAACTTCTGATTGACTCCAGGCTCTTAATTCCCTTGTAAAAGACTTTATATACATATACTCAAGCATGATATACAATTTAGTCTTAGCTATTTCCTTACAGTTTCAAGTTCATGACATCAAAGCCTAAATTAACCAATTTATCTCATTTCTGCCCCTTTCCCTGCCTCCCTTACCTCTCAGAATAGATCTCAAAACCTTCCTCTTTTCTGTCCTTTTATTCTTTGGTCCAGGACTCAGCAGTAGAATTTGGAAATTCTGAATGAATGTTTCATTTCAAATTGCACTAGATGACATAAAAATATTAGAGGTGATGAATTAAACTTGGAGGTCACTAAGAATCTTGATGACTTTGTCTAAAACAGTTAGATTTTTTAAAAAATAGGTTGTTTTAACTAACATCTTATAGTAATGATGGAAATTGGTCAATCTAGTTTTGCCAGATGCTAATGCTCTTAGAATACAGTTTGAACACTAAATATTCTGAAGCGGTATGCTTCATTTTTCTTCATAGTTATCAATTTCTGTAAAAAAAATTAAACAATGCATATTTTTATCTTTCCAGTCTTGGTTTATTATTTATTCTGCATATCTTGTATGAAGCTACTTAAATATATGTTGTCTCCTCCATTAAAATGTAAGCATCTAAAGGGAAAGGCCTGTTTTTATCTTTCTTTACATCCCATCATCTATCACATGCTTAATAAATTGCTTAATGATTGCTTAATTCCTTTATTTGACATTCTCTACTCACTTGATAACTTTAAGCATTTGATCATTAGAAATATTCCTTTCTCCCTTCTGTCTCTGGCTATCCAGGCCTAAATATTTAGGTTTATGGAAAATACTTCTTCTATGGAGCCTTCTCAGCAAATACCCTCCTATAAAATCACAGCATTTATCAGCTTTAATGTTGTTCAGTCATTTATCTGTGTATGTCTCTTTGGGTCTCCATAGACCATAGTATATCAATACAGTCCATGGAGTTTTCTTAGCATTTCCTTTTTTGGTTTATTTTACAGATGAGGCCATTGAGGCACACAGGGTTAGGTGACTTGCTCAAGCTTACACAACTAATGGGTTTCTGATGTTGGATTCTAACTCAGGTCTTCCTGCCTTTAGACCTGACACTCTATCTACTGTGCCATCTAATAGCCCATTTATTGATTTTACCCTTCACTTAAATGTTTACATTGAACAAATATTCCATTGTTCTTTGGTTCCATTATTTTTTTGTTTTCTGTGTCTTCCCTCTCCCATTAGATTAAAAGCAGCTTGAGACAGCGGGTCTTGTATCTTTCATAGTAGCCCACAAATGTATACAGTGTGCATTCAATAAATAATTTTTAATCTATTGATTGCTCATTGTATGATTAAGTTAGTTTAAATGAAGGCAGGTCCTTCCTGTAAATTTATTTATTACTGAATGTAGAACTTTGCCCTCCCTTTAGCTGCCTCAGTACTTAAAATGATGATGATAAGAATGATGATGATGGTGATGATGATGATGACAGATAGTGTGGCAAAAAGTATTAGAATGCGGGTGTTGAAGTCAAGAAGACCTGAATATGTCTCATATCATCTTACATTTACTAACTTAGTAACTAGTTTAGTATCTCTAAGCCTCAGATAGACTGGTCTAAGAGGGATTTCAATATACATTGGTGGAGGGAATTCACACACTGATCTAATCACAGGCTTTTACACATTGATTCAGTCATAATAATAATAACTTACATTTCAATCATACTTCAAGTTCTAAGAATCTTGTTCCTATACGTTTAACATAATTGTATAAGTAGTACTTTTATTGAATTGTTTGCAATTGGGAAGCAAAAGGGAGGAAGAAAAATGTGGAACTCAAAATCTGACAAAAGTGAATGTAATTTTTACATGTGAATGGAAAAAAACACAAAAATAATATATTTTATCTCTTTTTTAAAGATTCTTTTTGATCTCTTCCAAGAGAACCTTTTGAGACTGAGAATAGTTTATATCCCACTTTGAAGGTTTACATGTAGGCATTTTGCTACTATTGCTGTCTTCTTCTGGATTTGTGTTTTGACCTTCCTTGTCACCATAGTAGCTTTCTATGGGTAGGGCTCTTTTTATTTTTTATTTTTTTGCTCATTTTAAAAAGGTGAGTTCTGCTCCTAGGGCACAAAGAAAATTGCCCCAGACTTTTTTTTTTTTGTAAGGGGACAAGGGCTTCTCATTGACTTTCCCCTGTGCTGGGACCAGTTGTACTGCAGGCTCTCTCACTGCTGGGTTGACCTGGCTTAATCACATCTGTTAGGCCAGGATTTGGAGGCTCACCATTTGTCTTCTGTGATTGCCTTGGAAGTCTCACACTTGGCTTGCTGATCCATTGACCCTCTGAACCAGGACAGAGTTGCCAATGCTGCTGCACTTGGACTAAGAGCCTCCCACTAGATTCACCTTCCTTGTACTGTACCTGTGCTGCATTCCCTCCTGCCCAATTCAGATAGTCTTCTCCTGAAATCTTTCCAAGATATCTTAAGTTGGAAAATTATTGAATCTGAATATTTGTGGGTTCTGTCACTCCAAAACCTGTCAAATGCTTGATCTAGCATTGATTCTGAGGGAAGCTGAGGAGAGCTCAGGGAATGTCTTGGCTTCTCTCTATCACCTTGATTCTGTCTCCCAAAATATTATTAAGGTTAAAAAAAGAGTCTTGTTCTTCATAATCCAATGAAGTAGAAAAGTTATGAATTATGATGTCCATTTTACAAATAGGAAAACTGAGAACAAGAGAGATTACATGACCTGACTGGAGGTCACACTGCCAGAGCTGAGATTTAGGGCCAACTTTTGTATATCCATCCTGCCATTACCTATTTTTGTAGGATGCTGGTTTTCCTGATAGTTTGGGGAAAAAAGAAACAAAGAAACAAAACAAAACTTTTTCAGCTTGTAATGAAACCTCTAGAATGTTGGTCTCCAGAAATATCTGGAAAAATAATCTGGGAAACAAAGCATTGGCAATGTCCTGTGCAGATATAATTTTAACAGGCTACAGAATGGTCAAATTTCAAGAGAATACATATTCCTTATAATGATTAGTACATTTGCATTAGCCTTATAATAATTAGTACATTTTTTTTGGGGGGGGGAGTAGGGAAAATGATTATAAATGGTTTACTCAGTGAGCTAAGTGAATCCCTTGATCCCACAGTAGGTTTGTCATGTAGAACTGTTCATTTGTAGGTATTCAAAATTTCCACTGATAGTGTATTCCCTTACCTGCTTTTAAATCAGTAACTGTTTTTGTAATGACTTCATTATTTCTTAATTGTCCTAATTTTCTTTCTTACCTTTTCTTGTTAAAAGCAGATTAAAAAATGAACAGTTTCAGCATCCCAGGCATTTTAGAAGCATTATGAATTTCAGACTCCCACTCATTTGTTAATGAACCTAATTAAACCCACCTGACTGAGATCCAGTGTTTGCTCCCATGTTTCCCAGTACTTAGAACTAAAGAACTTTAAAGCTGAGGGGGTCCTTAGAGCCAATCTAGTCTAAACCTCTTATTTTATAGAGTTAAAAAAAAAACCTAAGGCCTAGAAAAGTAAAACAATTTGTCTAAGACCTAACAGGTAGTCAGTAGAACTTGGAGACGAACCTGGGTTTCCTAACTCATGGCCCTGTGTTCTATGAATCTCTATTGCAGTTTGCATGGGATCTCACGATATTTGCCATATGTTACCATTTAAGCATTCTTAAGTATTTTTCAGGAAGTTCATTTTAAATGCCCTAGTTATATTATAAGGTTCTCATTAATAGAGACTTTTTTCTTCTGTGTCTTTTGTTTTTCCATGGTCTGGCATAGGCCCCTAATATCCTACAGATTGACTGACTGATATAACACAAACTCTTCTTTAGCTCTCCCTACCAATTGGGTTTGGCTAAGTGAAACCCTGGGGATGACACTCTGGGGAAGGATTGTTGAGATGCTTCTTTGTAATCTATTCCCTTTGCAAGTCTCCATATTTCTGCTTGTACTTATTAAGAAGTTCTGGTTAAGTAACATAGGAATGATATTTCTTATTCATTGCATTTTTTCAAAGAGTCTTCTCTTTGAATGACCAATGTATAGGTATGCCACAGCAGCTCAATATATTCTTGGAAGCAAGAGAATATTTCCAACTTCTAATCTCCATGGTAAATCATGCCATTGACATTTTCCACCAATGAAATCCTGGTTATGTCACTTAATCTCACTGGGTCTTAGTTTATTCATCTGTAAATTGAGGGTATTGGATGGACTAAGTGAGCTGTGAGATCTCTTCCTGCTTTACATCTATGATCATATGATCTCAAGTCTTGATTTTACCATTAGCTCATTATGTGACCTTATGTAGATAATTTCATTTCCTTGGTCTTTAGTTTCCTCATTTTTCAAATGACCAGTTTGGACTCTAAAGACCTTTATAATTTTGAAAATCAATGGTTTCCTGAGCCAAAATCATATACAGGACAGGTCAAACCTCTGGGAGTTCTATCAAGAATGAATTAGTAAAATGGCTTTACTCTTAGACAAACTGGATTAGTCTCCCTGGGTTCATTGAGAAACTCCAGAATGTTTGGACATCATGCCATGCTTAATGGTGAGGAAAAGGAAAGGAGAGAGAGAGAGAGAGAGATAAGAAGAAAAAAAAAGAAAGGAGAGAGAAAAAGGAAAGGAGAAAGGAGGAGAAGAAAAGAGAGAGGAAAAGAAAGAAGGAGAGAGATGAAGAGAGAAAACAAAAAAGAAGAGAAAGGGAGAGAGAAAAAAAGAAAAGAGAAAATGAGAAGGAGTGAAAGAAGGAAAAGAAAGAAAAAGGGAGAGAGAAAGAAAGAGGGGAGAAGGAGAGAAAAGTATGGTAGAAGAAGAAAAGGAACCCTGACTTCATTAATCATAGATTTAGTAAAGGAAGGGTCTTTTGAGATTATCTTGATCAGATGTATCATTTTATAGATAGGGAACTGAACTCAGAAAGGCTAAGTACCTGACCTTGGATCATAAAGGAGATCAGAAACAGCAGAGCTATGATCTGAATGTGGGTTGACTCTAAATCCAGCCTACTTCCCCCAATATTCTACTCCGATCTACTACCACATCCTATTGCCTCAGAATTAAGAGATGATTCTGCTGATACCTAGCCATATGATGACATTAGACAAAAATCACTTTTCCTCCCTTAATAGACCATATCTACTAAGTGAGAGACTTGAACTAAATGACTTTCAAGGTCCCTCTGTAATCTCTGAAGCATACTATGATGATATCAACTTTTTTCCTTCATTATTTTGCCTTCATCTCTTCAGAGCTGTCTCTTCTTTCTAGCACTTTGTTTTTCTATGTGGTATCATCTTTCTTTTTTTTTTTTTTTTTTTTTTTTATTTAATAGCCTTTAATTTACAGGATATATACATGGGTAACTTCACAGCACTAACAATTGCCAAACCTCTTGTTCCAATTTTTCACCTCTTACCCCCCCCACCCCCTCCCCTAGATGGCAGGATGACCAGTAGATGTCAAATATATTAAAACATAACTTAGATACACAATAAGTATACATGACCAAAACATTATTTTGCTGTACAAAAAGAATCAGACTCTGAATTATTGTACAATTAGCTTGTGAAGGAAATCAAAGATGCAGGTGTGCATAAATATAGGGACTGGGAATTCAATGTAATGGTTCTTAGTCATCTCCCAGAGTTCTTTTTCTGGGCATAGTTAGTTCAGTTCATTACTGCTCCATCAGAAATGATCTGGTTGATCTCGTTGCTGAGGATGGCCTGATCCATCAGGACTAGTCATCATCCAGTATTGTTGTTGAAGTATACAACGATCTCCTGGTCCTGCTCACCTCACTCAGCATCAGTTCGTGTAAGTCTCTCCAGGCCTTTCTGAAATCATCCTGTTGGTCATTTCTTACAGAACAGTAATATTCCATAATTTTCATATACCACAATTTACTCAGCCATTCTCCAACTGATGGACATCCATTCAGTTTCCAGTTTCTAGCCACTACAAAAAGGGCTGCCACAAACATTCGTGCACATACAGGTCCCCTTCCCTTCTTTATAATCTCCTTGGGATACAATCCCAGTAGCAACACTGCTGGATCAAAGGGTATGCACAGTTTGATAACTTTTTGAGCATAGTTCCAAACTACTCTCCAAAATGGTTGGATTCGTTCACAACTCCACCAGCAATGAATCAATGTCCCAGTTTTCCCACATCCCCTCCAACAATCATCATTATTTTTTCCTGTCATCTTAGCCAATCTGACAGGTGTGTAGTGGTATCTTAGAGTTGTCTTAATTTGCATTTCTCTGATTAATAATGATTTGGAGCATCTTTTCATATGACTAGAAATAGTTTCCATTTCTTCATCTGAGAATTGTCTGTTCATATCCTTTGACCATTTTTCAATTGGAGAATGGCTTGATTTTTTATAAATTAGAGTTAATTCTCTATATATTTTGGAAATGAGGCCTTTATCAGAACCTTTGACTGTAAAAATATTTTCCCAGTTTATTGCTTCCCTTCTAATCTTGTCTGCATTAGTTTTGTTGTGGTATCATCTTTCTACCTCGTTCTTCTTTCCCATCTCAATTTTGTAGGTTGCTTATTGGCATTCCACCTAACAGCATGAGACTTAGGAGACTACACACAGTTCATTCATTGCTTCATTAGTGTGTCTATTTCTGTTTCTTTCATTCAGATATTTTATTTGTTAAATTTAGACATTTTAATTAATTAGCATTCTTTTTACAGTCTATATTATTTCATTATTATGTTTTATATTAATTTATTATTTTATCTTTTTTGTAATGACTTTGCATTGTGTGCCTTATTACACAACTTTGTTTAACATAATTGTTTTTTAAATTAAATTAAATTTCTTACCTTCCCCTTCCCCTCTTTGAGAAAGAAAACAAAAACTATTTTAAACATATATAATTAAATGAATTCCTGCATTGATCATATCCAGAAAAGATATTTCCCAATTTGCATTCTGAGTCCATTACCTTTCTATCTGGAGGTGGACATCATATTTAATTATGAGAAGAACTGAGTTTGGTCACTGTGAGGATCAAAATATCTAATTCTTTCAAAGCTGTGTGTCTTCACAATGTTATTATTATTATTATTTCATAAATTGCTCTCAATTCTACTTACTTCACTATGCATCAGTTCATACAGTTCTTACCAGGCTTCTCTTAAACTTTCTCCTTCATCATTTCTTATAGCAAAATAATGTCTTTTCACATTCATATGCTATAATTTGTTCAGCCATTTCCCAATTGATGAGTATCTCCTCAGTTTCTAGTTCTTTACCACCCTAGAAATAACTGCCATACATGGTTTTTTTGCACATGGATCTTCTTCCTCTCTTTGATTTCTTTGAATATAGACCTGATACTGATATCAGTATCATATTGCTGAATCAAAGGATATATGAACAGTTTAATGTCTTTGAGGACATACTTCTAAATTGCCTTCCAGAATGAGAGATAAATTCACAGTTCCACCAATATTGCATTAATGTATCTATTTTCCCACAGCCCTCCCCAGCTGGGGAGCATCTATTATTTTCCTTTTTTGTCAACTTTTGTCACTGATTACACAACTTAAAAGTTTACTTCCTTCCATCCTTTTTCTGTCCCATTTAATAATGTATATGCTTACAAATAATATTAATTGATTATGTGAAGATGAAGTCTACCTATTGGAAACTTCAGCAAGTCAATACCTTTCTCTTTATGTGGAAACCATCTATAATCCATTCACTTCTCTCATCATTCTCAAATGCCTTCTGATCCTCTGCAAATCCAAAACATGTCCACCAGCTGGTCTCCATTTTTAGTCTTCTCATTTCTTCATTTACAATTGGCACTGGATGAATCAGATATTACCTGTATCCATTCGAACTTCAGTACCTTAATTGTGTCAAATCATCTCAGCCTGGAGTCATTTGTACTAAGTGTGGACCATAATAATTTGTCATGATGTCCTTTTGCATCCACAAGCTCTTCAGGTCATCTGGGCCACAGATGGACTGCTTCTGGTACAGACATCAACCAGGACCATTCATTTCTTCTTTATGTTGTTGTGCCCCAGGTAGTGCTTGCTTATTGTTCAATATTAGGGAGCATATATTGAATGTCTACATGCATAGCCACTTGAATTTCTTCTCAACACATTTACTGATGACAATGGATCCTTAGAGGCTTTTTCTGTTTAGTATTCAAGAACTCTGCTATCATCTCTAGTCTTAACTTGAACAAAGGATGACGCTTCCTTGCAGCTTTGAAGGAATGTGAGACTGACATTTCTCTTTTCTTTTTTTTTTTATTTTTGTATCTCAGAATATAGCTTACAAATTTTAGGAATGGTCTCCATTATTTTCATTCTGTGAATCAATAGGGAAACTTAACCATTTTATGAAGATTGCAATTGTTGCCCAAGTCCCCCATACATATGGTAATGATTACAGGGTGTTTACTAGTCATGAGCACAATATTGCATTACAAAAACATATGATGCAGAGGGTACATATTAAATCTCTGGTTCATAGACTGTTCTCTAATTTATTCATTAAGTTTACTTATATTTACTTTTATTAAAAAGAAGTTTCATATTTAGAATTCTGGAAGGGGCCAACATTCCACACCATAAAATTAGCAAAGTTTGGTAAAAACATGCAAGGGAAAATTTATTCTCACTTGCAGTTGTCTAAATTGTCCACAGATGTGTATAAACTATTGCCAAGTATATTTGTTTATTTACTTGATTTATAAGATGTGTTCAATGCATAAAAACTTCACAGCATACATACAATAAAATATGTTCCTTCTTTAAATAGTTAGCTTGCAGGATCAAGTTTCTTTCTATGTTCCTCATTGCACTTAGCACATTGTTGACACTCAGTGAGTGTTCATTAATAAAACCTTCCGGGTGGCTTTCTATAAATGTTAAACAAAGGGGACTTTATGAGAAAATCCTTTGGGATGGTTGTCTTTTCTTCTCTCTAGCCTTCTCTAGGAAAAAGGAATGCGAATGTAGCCTTATCTCTCTCTCTCTGTCCTATGAGAGAAATGATGTGCTAATATGTTCTTTTATCTGACAGATAAGTCACTAATTGCTATTCATTAATCTGTTACACTGAAAAAGAGATCTGTTACATATCTTTATAATGTATCTCAGAATCCTGTGGTTCTATAATATCAAGTTGATAATATTTGCCTTCTAGGAAAGTTACAACAAGTATCCCGGGATCATAGATTTAGATTTAGAAGGAACTCAAGAGAGCATCTAATTCAGCCTTTTCATTTGCCAGAATTGGGACACAGAGATATTAAGTGCTTTCCAGGTTCCCAACATAGTTGTTGAGAGTTGGACTTGAGTGTTGAGAGGATTTAAATCCAGGTCTTTGTGACTCCAAGTCTAAGACCCTTGTCTACTACATCAACTTGTCTCCTTTGAATTGTACTCTGAACTCTTAGGAGTGATGCTAAATATCAACTCAAATTAAGCAAATGTAAAACAGATATAAATTACCTCACTTTAAATGGAAAAGAATAAAAGGGCTATGGAACATGCAATAATAGCATCTGCTTAATTTTTCAGATGATGTTTGTATGCAAGAAATATCACATTATGTAGATCATGAATTCTTTTAATTTATTGGGTAGAGCCAACATCTCCAATGGTCTCAAAGCATTTTCATAAAGCTTTTACTTTAGTCTTTATATGAAAATAAGAACTGAGTAAAATTTGGATTCAAGGGCACCAGAGATCTAGCTTATCTTCAAAGAAAGGAACCCAAGTATAAATTTCCCTGTATCATCTTCAGAATAAGTTATCAGTTATAGGACAATCAGGCCACAGATTCTGTCTGCTCCCCTTTAGATGTCTTGGGATTTCCTGTTATCCTTTCAACCATATATTGGAATCTCCTTGATATTCTTACAGTTTTTGTTTTCTAAGTTGTTAATATTTTGTGCAGAGTAGCACCATGATGAGAAAACAATTTTATTAGGTAGTTTTTGAAGAAACTCATGTAGTAACTTATCTAACTTCTAAGTCACAAGGTTGGAAATTTGGGAATAATTCAGTTAGGATATGTTGTTGTTTGTCCTTCATTCTCAAAGAGGGCCATAACGTCAGGGAAGTGATGCCATGACATGCAAGTGAATTGGATTTAAGTGAGAGAGAGCTGTGTGAGGTCATCTACTCACTTTGCCCTCCAGAGCCATCTGGATCCAGTGGCCAGATATAGATCAGGATGACTGGAGATGGCCTTGGATGCAATACTTTTGCCTTTTTAAGCTAAAGTGTTCAACAGGTCTCAGTTTGACTGAGGTTGCACCCATTCAGTGATATAGCCCTCTTCTGGCTGACTGAGTAGTTCCATTTTAATTCTTTTGGGGTAAAAAATAAACTTCACATATAGGTCATCAACTAATGAGCGCAATTAACATCAGAAATCCTAATTATTTCATCCTGCCATGCAGTTAATTCAACTAACAATGAGTTTGCTGACCTTGATCTAAAACAAAGGAACATATTTTAATTTTTTTAAATCAGTAAGCATGTATTGTTTTGTTGAGGCAGGGAGGTAGAATGGTTAGAAGGGCTTGAAAACAATTTCTACCTCTGAGAATTTCTAGTCTGTGATCCAAGATAAGTCATTTAATCTCTGTGTGCCTCAAGAAGCCCCCTAGGATACAGGTTCTTAATTTTTTTGTGTGTGAATAACACATTCAGCAATCTGGAGAAGCCCATCTACCCCTTCTCAAAATGTTTTAAAATGCATAAAGTAAATAATAAAATAAAAATACATAAAAGAATATATATTATAAAAGAAATCAATTATATTAAAATCATTATCAAAACATATATATGTATAAACATCTATATAGATGCATATACATCCATATAATATATGCAAGTATAGATACACACTTAGACACACACATATGCACACATATGCCAAGTTCATGGACACCAGGTTAAGAACCCTAGGACTTACTCAGTAAACCAGAAATGGTGTGCAATCTGTTGATGGAGGGAGTTTCCATATGGGGATTTTAACTGCATTTAAGAAATCACAGTTTATATGTTTATTCACATATGAGATCTTTAAATTGTTCTTTAGAAGGCTTTGAAAACAGGATGGATATTGTCTGTGTATGTAGTAGCATAGCAGGAAAAATTTTGGCAGGGGAATGAACTGTTTGGGCTGAAAAATTCTTTCCAACCTG
Source organism: Sarcophilus harrisii (assembly GCF_902635505.1). NCBI lineage: Eukaryota > Metazoa > Chordata > Mammalia > Dasyuromorphia > Dasyuridae > Sarcophilus > Sarcophilus harrisii. The sequence goes on along the minus strand of NC_045428.1, from coordinate 396,242,227 downwards.
TCTTTACACTTAAATATTTCTATGATTTCCATTTTGAAAAGTTTACATATATATGTATGCATGGATGGATACACATATATGTGTGTATAAATGTGTATACCTATGTATATTACTAGATTATATTCTCTCCCCTTCAACACTTTTATATTTCTTATGTCTATTGATTGTGCAGTACTTACATGGGGCTCCTTTGTTCTTTACATCTTTATTGATGCGAGGCAGTGCCAGAAACTACTTTTTAACAGTTATTCAATCCTTGATGCCCTTCATGTATCAGATTTAGGATTTCATTTCTTAGAACTACTGAGCCGGTTATACAATTAATTGCTTCTTATTAATAAACCATTAGATTCACTTGGCCAACCAAGAACAGCTGAAAAAAAGCATGCTTCCTCCTCCTCCCCTCTTATGAAGAACTCTTTTGATGTTCAGGCTGCTCTCCTGTGTAATGGGAGACTTGCTAGAGTGTCTGGAGTGCTCTTGGTTTAAAGTGACAGAAAATGTTATCCCTTGATGATGAACAGGTTTCTATAGTCATTAAATGACTTTCATCCCTTCACTCAGCTCAGGGGTTCCAAGAAGGCCACTACTTTATTCAGGTAATTACATTTTACCAGAAACTTCACTTTGGTGATGGAGCCAGACCATATAAATCTGTAAGAAACAATGGAAAAATTGAAGAAAGAACATTGTAGGGGTGTGAGGGTGTCTGCTTTAATAGAAAGCTAGTGGAACCAAACATTTGACAAAATTCATGATCATAAAAGGCCTCTAGAGTTTGTAAACCTCACCTTTAGCAAATGTGTTTATCACTCTCCTTGGGATCACTCATACTTACTAACCAGATCATTTCTTTCAGTCTTTTCATTCATAAACACTTAGTGATAGTTTAAGTATCCAGATAACATCTACTTACATATATGTTTACACATATACACACAATTAGTTGTGTATCTTGTCTAATTGTTCTAGAAATATAATTCCAAATCTGGACATTGAGGATGTAATAGCACAATCTATTATGTGAGATATATGTGTGTATACACATATATGCACACATATATACATGTATATATTCATGTATGCATATGCATCTATGTGTTTTTGTTTGTGTCTCTTTGTGTGTGTAAGATATATTTATATCTAGAGACAGAGGCAGAGATAGGTATTACCAGGAAAATTTGGGCTTAAGTTCTGTTACATATAGACTGTGATCTTGGATACAAGTCATATAATCTCTAAGAGTTCCTTGTCATGTGCTAAAACTATTAACTGCCTAGCAGCTTCTCAGTCTGCATTAGTAAAAATGGTTCCCTGTACTATGGCAATAACAGGTGCAGCTAGGTAATTCAGTGGATAGAACTCTGGAACTGGAGTCAGGAAGGCTCCTCTTTATGAGTTCAAATCCATTCTCAGACACTTACTAGTTTTGTGACCCAGGACAAGTCACCTAACCCCATTTGCCTCAGTTTCCTCATTTGTAAAATGAATGGAAGCAAGAAATAACAAAATGCTCCAGTATCTTTTTCAAGAAAACCCCAAATGGGGGTCATGAAGAGTCAGACATGGCTGAAAATCAGAACAACATATATATATGTTGTTCAGATTTATATATATGAATATATATATATTTACATTTTTATAATACACACACTCATATATATATATATATACATATATATGTGTCTCTTTCTTAGAAATTTCTGCAACATACATGTGATATATCCAAGGTCACATTATATGTAACATATTAAGTAATTATGAATGACACATTACATACAATGACACACACACATGCATATATATGTAAATTGTAAGATTAAACTGATTCGTGTGGGAATCAAGCTCATGAATTTGGAAAATGTGAGTCTTAAGAAAAAGAATTAAAGAAGAAAGGGACACTATTAGTAAAAATTGGTGGGAAGGTTGACAGCTGAGGTAAGTGACATCTCCAATTTTTTGGATGCAGGAGAGGATGAAGGAAAATGAGAGAAGTCAAATTGAAATCAAAGAAGATATATACACATTTACATATTCTGTAGACATTTAAATATATACACAGACAGAGCTATAGCAGAGGACTAGCCTGTTTGTAGCCTCCATCTGTCCCCCATTAAATTAGATTGCTCATTCCAGGTTATTACCAACACCTCTCCACTGCTTTAACATCCCCATCACTGTCTGCAAAACTCTTTTCTTGATTCCCTCACAATAGAAAATTTGAGTCACATTGACTCCTCTCTCATCCTTCTTCATCCTCTCCTATCCTGAGACAATGTAGATGCCATTTCTCTCCCATCAATAGTCTCCTCAGTGTCTGAATTCTCTCATGAACATTTTTCTTTTCTTCTCAAACCTCACTCATGTCTTCTAGAAGATTTTTCTAATCTCATCTGTTGGAATCATTTTAATCATTCCAATAATTATCTTCATAGTTTGTTCTTCCCACTTCTCCCAAATTTAGACTTTCACTTAGGTATCTTGTTATGCTTTCACAAAAGTTTTATTCCAAAGCCTCATTGGGACAAAAGTGACTGGATCCTTAAAGGCTAAAATAGCAGAATACAGTCTATTAAGTAGAAACAAGTTGGAAATGTTTGGAGCATCCCTTACCAATACTTATTAGCCATGTGATCATGGGAAAGTAATTTAACTCCTCTAAGCTTTTGTTTCTTCTTTTGATACTCAATAGAAATGGCTTTTCAAACTCTCAAATGCTCTAAAATGTCAGTAATTTCTCCTCTTCCTTCTCCTCCTTCTCTTCTTCTTTCTCCTCTTCATCTTCCTTCTCCTCTTCTTTCTCCTCTTTCTCTTCCTACTTTCACTTATCTTAGTACTCTTATTACTACTATTAATAATTTGTGTCCAGTAATATCTCATATGTCCTTGGATCAAAGACCAGACTAGTTCAATTGATAGAGGCTTTTCACCAAAATACTGGCCATCAGGCAATGAACTTTGTTGGCTCTAACATATTGATTAACATATAGCTGTTGATTATCAGTGATTGTATCTAGCTGGAGTGTAGGCTATATGTTAGAGATAATATATTTCAAACAAAGGAGTTTATGCTTTATCCTAGAGGCCAGAAGGAGCTATTAGAACTTAAAATTATTCTGAAATTAATAAACAATAAATGGAATGAGCATTCATATCCACATAGTACCACTGAAAAAAGACTGCACAAGAAACTAAAAGTTCCTATTCTGTACAGCTTGCTTTTCTTTTTAAATATGTGACAAAATCTGATTTTCCCCCTCACATTCTTTTTGTTCTCTTTTTTCCATTAAAAAAAAGCTGCCTTAGGGACTCTTTTTTTATCCTTGATTATTTTTTAGCTATCCTAACCTTAACTTCCCCTGTCTTCCCTTCTCCTCTCACTCTTGAAAAAAAGAAAAGAAAAACAAAGACCTTGTAATAAAGAGACAAAGTCAAGCAAAATAAATCCCACATTCTGATGTTTAAAACTATTGGAATTTCTTGAGTAGGAAAGTGATGTGGTCAGATGTGCATCATTCACGTGATTGGACAGAATAAGGCACTTTCAAATAGGAAAGTCAATAAGTAGCTCATGCAATGTTCTTTTTATTATATTTTATTCATTTTTATTAAAGTTTTTATTTTAAAAATATACATGGATAATTTTCAACATTCATTCTTGCAAAACCTTGCGTTCTAATTTTTCCCTCCCTTCCTCCCACCCCCTAGATGGCAAGTTAATCAATATGTTAAACATGTGCAATTCTTCTATACATATTTCCACAAATATCATACTGTACAAGAAAAATCAGATCAAAAAGGAAAAAATGAGAAAGAAAACACAATTCAAACAAAGAACAACAAAAAGAATGAAAATATTATGTGGAGGTCCATATTCAGTTCCCACTGTCCTTTCTCTGGGTGCAGATGGTTTTCTTCATCACAAGACCATTAGAACTGGCCTGAATCATCTCATTGTTGATGAGAGCCAGGTCCATCAGAATTGATCACAAAATAATCTTGTTGTTGCCATGTACAATGATCTCCTATTCTGCTCATTTCACTTAGCATCAGTTCATCTAAATCTCTTCAGGCCACTCTGAAATAATTTTTCTGATTGTTTCTTAAAGAACAATAATATTCCATAACATTCATATATCATAACTGATATATGATATGCCCAACTGATGGGCATCCACTCAGTTTCCAGTTTCTTTTCACTACAAAAAGGATTGGCACAAACATTTTTGCACATGCGGGTCCCTTTCTCTCCTTATGATCTCTTTAGAATACAAGCCTAGTAGAAACACCTCATGCAGTATTCTTAAACCAAAAGTGCCCCACTGTGTTTATTATAGTTACTGTGAACTCTATGTGAAGGACTGGTAGATGAAGGAATATTTGACTTATACTAATCAATAAAATAGTTGGCAGAAAGGGAAATTTTGGGGGAAGATAGAGGGACAAATGCTTTCTTGATTGAATAGTGGGATAGTCCCTTTTGTGATCAGTTTCAGAAGCACTGCAGGGACCTCCTTTTTTTGTTTAGCATCTCATCTAGGGTTTGTTTGATATCTGGCTACTATGTATAGTTCTTTGATATTGTTTAGACATTTTAAGCATTCCCTTATAGAAAGGATAACATTAACAAGTAATTAGTTTGCAAAAAGTCCAACTACTTGAATCTTGAACAGAAATGTATAATGCACTTTTAAGTCATAACTTATCGGTGTATACATATACTACACCTTGCAAAAAGTTCTTTTGAATTTCAAAAGATTTTTTTTTGCATAATAGACTCATAGATTTAAAAGTGGAAGAGATCTGAAAGGTCATTGAATCCAGCCCTTTCAATTTACAAGTAAGGAAACTGGTCCATAGAGATGAGGTGACTTAATTGCTATTCAGTTACTTCAGTCATATTTCAATCATGTCTGACTCTTCATTACCTTTAGGGTTTTCTTGGCAAAGATACTGAAGTGGTTTGCTATAACTTCTCCAGCTCATTTTACAGATGAGAAAATGAGGCAAATAGGGTTAAGTAACTTGTTTGTTGCCACACAATTTAGTTTCTGAGGCTAGATTTGAACACAGATATTCCTGACTCCAGGCCCAAAGTTCTATTTAGTTAGCCACCTAACTGCACCTTAGGATGACCTTACTAAAGTCAAAAGACATGTTCATGTTTTTTTGAATCCAAATCTTTCTTACTCATTTTATCTCTATAACTACTAAAATATGCTGCATAAAGATTAGGATAGGAAAATAAAATCTTTTATTTTTATTTTTTCCTTATAATAATCCTTTATTTATTGAATGCAGTGATCATATTTCTGTTATATCTTATATCCATGCTAAAATTTCCAGCTCATTCAGCCAATCCTCAGTTCCTTTACTATATTATTTTCCCTACTTTTGACATTCTAGTTTATCAATTTCCTACCTAAAATGTGGTATATAGAATAGAATATAATTTCTAGATGTGGTTTGGCCAGACTAGAATATAGAAGTCCTAAAACCTCCTTATTACTTACTGTCTTTCTTAAGGTAGACTTAGACTACATTACATCTTTCCACTTTCAAATGATTATACTGATTAACCTTGAGTTCACAGTACACTAAAACCCTCAGATCTTTTTTTTTTTTCTTCAGAAAAATTGCTGGGTGTTCATGCTAGGAAATAAAATCTTCCATAGATTACACAAGTATTAATTGTAAAGCAATTTTAATCTATCTCAGGATATCTGAAGCCATCTTAAAGATTTGCCTGCTGATGAATTTGAAACTGAATGCAGTAGAGTCAAATAAAAATAGCTATTTAATACAGGGTTCATGTTGGAATTTCTCTGGTCTGAGGAGCTTTCAAAAGGGGTAAGTTATACTCTTGGACACAACCAGGAAGAACATTTTTATTGGATTTTTTTAAAAAAAAACTTTTCAACTCAGTGATCTATAAGACCACTGAGTTCTTAACCCTAGTGACCTTGAGAAATTGGCTAGGTTTGCTAGGTTTCATGCATTCCTTCCTGTTTTTAATCTAGGGATCCTCAAAACAAGTTTATTGCATGAACTTCAATGCCAAAGATCTGGTTGGAAATTAAATGTTTGGGAAATGTGGTGGCTCCAACAGATGTTTGCCTTACTGTATTTGACTTCTTATAATGCTTCTGGTCTTGTAATAATAACAAACTACATTTCTATGGTGCATTAAGGTTTCCAAAGCATGTTATTCACAAAAAATCATATGAGTTAGGTAATGTGAGAGTGATTTAATTAAATTAATTTCAACAAGCATTTATTGAAGTATTAGTCATTGGAAAGTCAAAGGCAAAAATGAACCAGTTTCCCCTCAAAGAGATTATACTCTACTGGAAAAATGATAACGTCTCTGTTTGACAGTAATAGTAAGAAATATTAATACCTACAGGTTATAGCTAAGGAAACAGAATTTATGGGCAGTTAAGTAACTTGCCTAGAGTCACACAGTTGGTAAGGGTAGAAGCCAGAACCTGAATATCATTCATTCCATATGCTTATATTTCTCACAAAATGCTATGATACTCAGATTAGCCAGAACTTAGAGAACAAAGAGATATAGAATCTCAGAACTACAATTAAAAGGGGGTGACAGTGGTAGAATTCCACAATATCTTAACCTAAAGCAACTAATAAAGATTATTTCAATACTCCAGTTTTTGCCAGATTAGGAGCCAGTTATTATCAACTAGGCTAAAAGGATTAGAAAGGTTTCCTCTGTTGAAGATTTTGGGGAGGGAAGTATCTAGAAAGATAATTCTGATGTCTCTCTCTCTGAAATTCAATATGCTTGACTTAAAATTGTAATTATATATAATTATCTTAATAAAAATTCCTCTACTTTTTATCTTTTCCTTGACTATGATGATAATGGAGGTAGTTACATAGAAGTGGTATCTTGAGCAGTATAATAAAATATGGCACATTTTCCAAAAGCTATTAGAACTGGGAGCATTTTGAGAGCTATGTAGGATACTTGGAGAGACTGTATTGACTTATTATTATAGCAGTAGTGGCAATGGAACAAAGATAACCCTATATGCTTATACATTGTGTCTATTTTAAAAGTAATGAGACCAATCCTACCAAAATTCATTTTGATTTCTCAGCATGATTTCCACTAGATCTATTTTCTAGGGTGTTCTGCTTCCCTTTGCCCATATCTACTAATAAGGCTACATTCCAGCCAGGAGTCTGGCCTCCTTACATCTATTAATGACAAATGGCAACACAAAACTATCCTTTAGAATCTGCATAGTTACCAGGATTATTAGGGAACTAATTTGTTGTTTTGTCACCTCAGTCAGTGGCTAAAATGAAATTTATGTAGCTCCAGGTATTTCAAATACAACCAATAGTAGCTTGAATTTATTTTGGCAAATTTTTAGTGTATATGAGTGCCAAAAAAATAAAAGTCTCTGGAAAAAAGTTTCTTTAAAATGTAACTTTAATTACCAACAGTTTAACTCAAACCACAATATATGGTTATTTCTATGTTACTTTAACTCATACATTTGGATAAATTGCAAAGTCTAAAAAAAAAAAGACATTTGTGTGCCCTGAGCAAGAACAAATAAAAATTGCACCCTTCTAGAGAGGCACAAAATGATGTACAATATAGATTTTGAACCTTTACTATAACACATGTGATGACTAATTACATAATAAATACATATATACCATGGAAAGCAATTATTCTGCATTCAAATATGAAATATAAAAATAATATTTTAAATATGTTTCTCTTGGTTCTTCATGCTACTTGCAAGGGGACTGGCTACCCACCTTATGTAACCCTAGTCCTGGGTTTGTTTGTAATTAGACATGAATTGGTTATCATGAAAATTTTGAAGTCTAGAGAAGGGCCTTTCTCAGCCCCTTTTTCCTGTTCTTCTTCTTTGGAAGCAATCAGAGTTAAGTTACTTGCACCACTAAAAAGTGTCTGAAGCTGAATTTGAACACAGGTCTTCTAACTCCAGGGTTGGTCCTTTATTCACTGTGCCATCTATCTACCTCCTCAGCCCCTTTTTCCTGCATGTTAAAGAAACTGGAGAAATCAGAGACATAATTGATTAACATTCGGCCTTGATCTTGAAATGAAGAGGATAAACAGAACTGGAGAGTTCTCTTTGTTCAAACTAATAATAATAGAACTAGCTGATATTTATAATCACTTCAAAGGTTTTAATATACTCTCTCATGCTCTCACAATCCTGGGTGACAGGTACTATTATTACTCCCATTTCACAGATGGGGAGGCCAAGACTAAGACATGCTAAATTACTTGCCCAGGGTCATAGAGCAAGTGAGTGTTTGTTGCAGAATTTGAATTTAGGTCTTCTTGATTCCAGGTTTAGCACTTAATCTATTATGCCACCTAGCATAGAATGCTGTTCTAGTAAAGGGGGTTTTATAGGTTTTATAGTCAGGGGTCAGATAAAAAGGTTGCCTAAGATTGAATCATTTCTCTTGCCAGTTTCTCTTCTTCTTAATTCCTTTTAAAGACAGATGTTGCCCTGGATTCTGTTTGGAGTTCTCTGGTTTTTCTCGCCTTCCTTTCAGAATCTCACCATTGGACTGAACATTAGAAGTCATTTCATCTGACCTATACTAAACTAGAGGACCCTTGACAATATATTTGAGTGGTCATCCAGACTTTCTCAACCGTTCTTAATTCCAGTGCATCCAGATCAGTAAAGTGTATCAAGATCATGTCACGTGGAATCATTTGAAGAAATCAGAAATCAGATTTTAGATTTAGAAAAGATTTAGGGAGGCTGTGATTTCTGTTTTCCACTATGTTAATGTTTGTCATATAGAAGAAGAATTAGATTTGTTCGCTTGGACACAGAGGACAGAACTAGCAACAATGGGTGCCAAGATATAAAGAGCCAATTTTGGCTAAATGTTATGGAAGGCTGCCTAATAATTAAAGCTTTTCAACAGTGGAACAGGCTGTCTTGGGAGAAAATAGGTTCTCCTTCATTGGAAGTCTTCAATCAATCAACATTTATTAAACACCTACTGTGTACTAAGTATTGTGTTAAGTTCTGGGGATACAGAAAGAGGTAAAAGACAGTCTCTGCCCTCAAAAAACTTCAATTAGATGACAGAGAAATACACGCAGAGAAAGAGAAAGACAGAAAGAGAAATGGAGAGACAGAGACATATATGTACACAAACAGAGAAAGAGACAGGAACAGACAGGATGGGAGGTGAGCGAGATTGACTACAGAAAGGAGGTAATAGGATCTTTGGAAGTGGTGATCAAGGAGCTGATCTAAGGAAGGCTGTGATCACTCAGGATCAAAGGTTAATGGCAAACTAAGAGATATCTTTGTGTAGACAGTTCAGCTCTTCTCAGTACAGAGAAGAGTCCTGGACTCCCTATTCTAGTGTCAGTTCTGCATCCATTCAAAATCTGTGTCATTTTCTAATTTTCCCTAGCCTTAAGACCTTTTCCCACCCCTTTCAATTCAATCACTGGCTGAAACATTCATCTTTCCATCTCTACCATCCTGCTGGAACACTCTCCTTTTGCACCACTACCACAGTCTCCATACTAAGTCAGCCTCTCATCACTTCTTCCCTGAAATATTGCAATAACCTCCTAATTGATTTCCCTGCCTCTACTGTCTCACCTGGCCTCCAACCTGCTGACACATTAATTTTCCTAAATTGCAGCTCTGGTCATGATGATATGGTAGCACAATAAAAAGAATATTGGATTTGAGTTAGAGAATCTGGATTCCAATAAGTTTCCTTTACTTTCTGTCTCTATGAAATTAGACAAGCCACTTTCTAGACTTCAGTTACATGATCTTTAAGAGTTCTACTAGAAGATCTCTAGGGTTGCTCTGAATTGCTTTGAGCAGGTCTGCGTTTTATCTTTCCAATGAAACCCAGACTCCTTAGTTTGGCATTCAAACCCTTCCTACTTTTAAACACCAACTTTTTGAAACTTCTTATCATTGCCTTCATACTCTGTTCCAGCAACATTGCTCTTTTCTGAATGTAGCAGATGTTTGTCTCAGCTTTATGATTTTATTCCTGTTGTTCCCTTCATTTACTATAATATTTCCCTAAAAGTCCCCTCTCTATCTTTTAAGGGTCACTTTAAATGTGATGTCCTTCATGAAAACTTCCTTGTTCTTCATATTTGAGGTATGATATCTCTCTCCTCTGAACTTGGTATTTTGCATCTCTTTCATTACATTTGCCACACATTTTTCTTTCTTTCTTTCTTTTTTGCTGAAGCAATTGGGGTTAAGTAACTTGCCCAGGGGACACACAGCTAAGAAGTGTTAAAGTGTCTGAGACCAGATTTGAACTCAGGTCTTCCTGACTTCAGGGTTGGTGCTCTATCCACCGCGCTGTCTAGCTGCTCCACACAAATTTTTCTTTATCATAGTACTGCAGTTATTCCTTTACACCCTCTCTTCTCTTCTGGACTATAAGGTGCATGAGAATAGAATCCAAATCGCATTCATGTTTTTATTCTTTTCAGCATTTTCCTGCCTTATACATAATACTTTGTTGTTATTAGATCATTTCAATCTCATCTGATTTTGTGATCTCTTTTGAGATTTTCTTGGCAAAGATACTAGAGGCACTTGATATTTCCTTTTCCAGCCTAAGTAACTTGTCTAGGGTCATACATATACACATATAGTTTAAATGTATATGTATGTGTGTGTATATGTATGTATATATGTGTGTGGAGGTAATCACATAATGAAGACACTAAATTTAAGAGAGATCAAGAAAGGATTCTATTATGAGGTGGGATTTACTTCTGTGTTATATGAAAAACTTGATGATCTTAGAAAAACATGAATAGATGTGAATGAAATAATTAAGAGTGAAGTGAGCAGAACTAAAAGAACATTGCGTATAGAAACAGCAATTTTGTTTTAAGAACAACTTTTAGCAAATAGATCATTTTGACTATTATAAATACCCAAATTAATTACAAAGGATATATGAAGGAAGATGCTATCTGTATCCAGAGAAAGAACTGATAAATAGAAATATACAAAAAATAATGTTACATATTTATATATTAGATGCATGTATATATGCATATAGATGTATGTATGTGTATATGTGTGGATATATATATATATCCACACACACACACACACACACATATATATATATATATACCCATATTTGTGCTTAGGGTAGCCATCTCTAGGTTAGGGAGGAGGGAACGGAAGTAAAAATAGAAAAGAACTTTATTATAAATTTATATGATCTGATAGTTATCATATATTTACATGACTATGTAACTTTATTTTATATTTATAAGGAATTGTGAAATTCATTTGCTATTTCATGTACATTCATCTTTTTGAAAGTTCTACTATATTATGAAAATTCCTGTTTTATTTCATAAATTAAAAATAAAATAAATATTTTTTTAAAGTTGGGATTTTAATTGAGAAATCAAGGAAGGAGGCAAGAAGGGAGACAGTTTTAGATGTGGAAGACAGCGAGTGAAAATACAATCAAGAGATGAGGTACTTTAGGCAAGCAACAGCAAGGAGGCTGGCATCTTTGGATCACAGAGTACTTAAATAGGAGAAAGATGAAAGAACTCTGGAAAGGTGGAAAGAGACCATCTTATGAAGGACTTCAAAGAGCCAAACTGAGGATTATATATTTCATCCATGTGGACCCAGTGGGATTTATTGAATAGCAGGGAGACATATTCAAACCTGAACTTGAGCAAGATCACTTTGATAACTGAATGAGGGAAGGATTGTAATAGAGAGAGATTTGATACAAGCCAGAAGATTTTTAAGATGATCCAAATGTGAGGTGATGAGGACCTGACAGCAGTGTCAGAGGAGAGAAGGCACTTAAAAATGGATGTTGTAAAGATTATAATTAACAAGACTTAGCAATAGATTTGATATTGAAGGTATGAAAAAGTCTGGAGATGAGAGTGACATTAACGTTATGAGCCTAGGTAACTGGGAGGAAAAGAGTGCCTTCAACACTATTCTTGAAGTTATTTTGAGGGGAGAAGAGAAAGCTCTTGGTACATGACCTCAATTTTTTTTTCAATGAAATATGAGGTAAGACTCTCCACTGAGAGAGTAGGAGGAGGATGAATCACAAAAGGCTTGAGAAAGGATGAAAAATATTGGAAAAGTTTTTGTAGCAAGTGTAGTGAGTAGGAGGGTGATTCAATGAAGAAGGTATAAAATGATTTTCTTGCCATAGTGAGGACCCAATTGAAATAAGGTAACATACTTTGTAGTACACTTAATCTACACAGTTTCCTAATTTTCCCCAGGAAAGGCATGAGTGAAGGCATAGAATGGTGGGAACAATCCAAGCCTAGGGCTTTCTAGGGCAAGATTATTGATTGGATCAGGCAACAAGCAACTTGAGAGAAAATACTGGTTCAAAGTTGGTTCACAGAGAGGGCAAGGTGAGGAATGGAGGGATATAACCACTGAAGTTTTGAAAACCTGGAAAAGAGCACATGTTACAAGTAACTGTGAGGTATTGCCAAGATGAAGAACTAAATAGAGAATTGTAAGGCAGAAAGGGGGAACAGCAACATATTATGATGAGATAAAGGAATTTCAGAATTTATGATCATGGAAATGGAACTTTTGTGGGTGCTATGGAGGTCAAGGGTATAATTAATCTCTACGTTGCTAAATTGTGCTGGGCTGAGTAGGTCATAGGAAATTGGCAAGTTAAGGTACTAGGAAATAAAGATGTTTGAAAGAGAATTAATATTTATATTTAAGTTTCTTAGAATCAGGGCAGGAGTTAGGTAGAAGAGAAAGACTGAAAGTCAGGCACTGAAATCAGTAAGGAAAAAAGGAGAGTATTCTGGAAGTGGGTAAATAACAGCTATCAGAATCTTAAATGGGTGATAAATATGGAATGAATCTCAAAAAAGAGGTTACTGAGTGATAGTGGTAGAGGGTGGGGAAGTAGCAATGGGGAGAAGAGGCAGAGTTTGAGTGGAAGGATAGCCAATGATGGTAAAGAGCCAAGTCTCAGGGAGTGCAAGAAAATAGTAGGAATAAGAAAGAAAAAGATTTAAGATCAAAGCAAAGTTGTTACCTATGTAATATTTATGTCAGAGAACATAATGAGTAGATTTTAAGTGAGATGTTAGTGGTGATGGGGATGTGATTGAGGGAGATAAGAATTAGGGAGAGGGTGGTTGGGGATCTAAAATTTGCAGTGGGAAGTGGATAGGATTTGAAATCAGAGAAGTGTATTGGAATATGAGCTCCATTACTTATAACTCTAGGCAAATTCATTTTTCTGGGCTTTAATTTTCTTATTTCTAAAATGAGAGGTTTGAGTTTTGATCTCTAAGGTTCCTTCCAAATTAAAATATGATCAATTTTTAATATTGACTTTTTAATGACTTCTTAAATCATGGGCTCCTAGTTTTAAGATTGGAAGGAACTTGCACTGTCATCTAGTTTAACTTTTTAATTTTACATATGGGTAAACAGGTTCAGTGAACTTATTTAAATTGTAGATTTTCTCCAAATCCCAATTCTACACTTATAAAATGATGATCATTTCACTAACCTGCATCTCAGAAATGTTGTAAAGAATAAGTAACCAGTGTTGTATTGAGAAATGTCTAAAACTAAGGAATGACATAATTTCATAAATTTGTCTATAACAAGTGAGTGAGAGAACCTATTTTTCAAACTGCATTTCCTATATTCTTTTGGGCCCTGGGGTTTTGCTACAATTCTTCTTTTTTTCTGTTCTTAGAGACCTCTTTTGAAGATTACTTATTATAAGTCCTGCCTGCTTTTCATTTACAGTGTTGTTTCTCCCCTCAACTCCATTCCTCCTCTCCCCCCCTCCACAATCTCCCCTGTTCCTTTTGGATTTCTATGCCCAGGAAAGTCAAGGAATAACAGCACCAGCTAGAGACGCTTAATGGAAATAACATTAACAGAGCAAATTCCCTTGCAAATCCCTGCCAGGTTCCTGAGTCCTGACCTGTATGACCTGGCTATTCTAATACCAGCTATTCCTGAGCAGAAGCCAACAATTGTGTGGCACGAGCCTAGGCCTCTTGGTTGTTTTGAGAACATGGTCAATCACCCACTAGAGACGGACCGCTACCACCCAGTTTGCAGTCTGCCAGGGGCTGGTACTGATTTCAGGAAATTTCTTTTTTATTGTTTGAATTTTTTCCATAGGCTTTGACAAGCTCTGATTTCTTCTGGCCATACCCAGAGTTCAATTAGTCTTCAGTGACAGTTATTAAAAAAGGAAGAATAAAAAAAGAATCCTTGTTCAGCTGTGATTTCTTTTTTTAAATTTTTTTCAATAATAGCCTTTTGTTTTCAAAATATATGCAGAAATAATTTTCAACATCCATTCTTGCAAAACCTTGTGTTTCAATTTTTTTCTCCCTTCCTTTTCCCAACCCCCTTCTCTAGGTAGAAAATAATCCAATATGTTAAGAATGTATAATTTTTCTATACATCATTTACACATTTATCATGTTACACAAGAAAAATCAGATCAAAAAGGAGGAAAAATGAGAAAGAAAACAAAAAGCAAGCAAATAACCACAAAAAAGGTAAAAATACTATGTTGTGATCCACCTTCAGTCCTCCCCCTCCCTTTTCTGAATGGAGATGGCTCCATCACAATAGTCATCTCATTGTTGAAAAGAGCCACATACATCAGAATTGATCATTGAATAATCTTCTTGTTTTAGCTGTGATTTCTGACTGTATTTCCTAATTGACTTCTCATAATGAAGTCAAATCAACAAGCATTTATTAAGTGATTAATATGTAACAACCAGACATCTTACTAATCACTAGAGATAAAAAGAAAGTCATTAACAAACCTTACCCTCAAGGAGTTAATAGTCTAATCAGAGAGATATAATATGCAAGCAGCCATGTATAAATAAAATATTCTCTATCTCTGCCTCTGTCTCTGTCTTACCATTTCTTTGTCTCTCTGTTTCTCTTTCTCTATCTCTCTTTTCTTCCCTTCCTCCTCCTCTTCTCTCTGCCCTCTTCCCTTCTCCCCCAATCAGTCATTAGGATTAGCTAAGAATTGAGGCAAAGAATGGCCTATTTTACCTAGTCAAAAAAAAAATCAATCTGGGAGGGAAAGACCTTCATATTTTCTGGCTGAAACAGAAACAATTGCTATTTACATTCACTCTGAGCCATCACAGACCAAACAATGACTAAGCCAGGTAAGACCTGTTAAGGACCTTAGCTTAAAAAGGCCCAGATTTCCCATTGCATCTAGGGGCACCTCCAGTCATCCTGGTCTATATCTTGCTTTTAGATGGCTCTGGAGGGAAAGTGAGGCAGGTGATCTTGCACAGCCTCCCTCACTTAAATCCAATTCACTTGTATGTCATGGCATCCCCTCCCTGATGTCAGGGTCCTCTTTGAGAACGAAGGACAGACCACAACTTCTTCCCTGTTCTCTTTCTTTCTGCCCAGTCCCCTCACATTGGAGATTTTTTCTTTAACAGAGAGAAGGAATTAATATCATGGGGGATTAGGAAAGGCTTATTGTAGAAATCTGGGACTTGAGGGAAACCAGGAAAGTCTAGCATAGGATATTAGGGCTGGAAAGAACCTTAACAGTCATCTTGCTTAATTCTCTCATTTTAAAAGAAAGGAAATGGCGACTCAGAGCAGTAAAAAAGAGTCCAAAATCACTCAGCTAGTTACTAGCAGAGCTAGCATTATATCCTGGGTTTCCTGATCCCCGGCAGGGCACATGTCCCACTGTATCATGTTCCTCTCCGGTGATATTTCTGATGTGCTATCTTAGCTTATACAAAGTCTATTCAGTCAGAAATTGGGTTTCATATTGCTTTGTGATCTAAAATATTCCTCTAATTTTCTCAGTCTCAAGTAAATATCAATATTTACCATTTTCTTTTTGGATATGAAGCAACTGACTTTTTATACTTGGCTGTTATGTGTTTAGGGAATGAGTTAGATACTTATTTTCTACAGTATCTGCTTGATACTAGAATGATTTACATTGGGTTTCATGAGGTCATTTAGAAGCATGTGACCCTAGGCTAGCCACTTCACTTCTGAAATTCCTTGTTTGTAAAATGGGAGGATGAGTCCATCTCTCAGGACACTTCCAGATCTAACGGTCTACGATTCCAAGGTCACTCCAATACTCTGTTAGGGACGAAACTCTAAAGATTTAAAATCTTGACATTTCACTCATTTTTTCTGTTATTTTCTTTATTTTCTGGCCAAACTCCAACAATTAGATAAGTATTTTTTTTTTGGCAATAGCTTAAAAAAAACAAACAAACACTGTCTTCATTTCCCCATAGAAAGGTATCCCATAAAGAGACTGTCAATCTCCCCTCCCCCTCCCTGCTGTCCACAGCACCAACAACAGTGACACCCAGTGGTCATTCAACATGCTTACATGCAGACTTTTTAGGGGTTTAGATTCAGTCTTTTCCAAGCTATGCATGTGGTTTGTAGGAGATCCCCTAAGGATTGAGACCTTGGAGCTTCATTTCTAGAGCTTCAGCCAAAGATAGTTTTTTTTCTTTCTTATTGACAATGATTGATTTGTGTTTAATGGAATTGGACCATAGCTTATTTTTAAAAAAATTAAATTAATAAAAAAAAAAAAGAGTTGCTCTGTAACATTTCGGTTTTGAAACTTAGCCTAAGCCAAGCAGCCGATCATATGCTTAAAACAGGCAGTATTTTCAAAACAAAACATTTTGTTTCTTAGCAGCCCCATCATTTATGTCTTGCCTTTGTCTTTCCCTAGAGGGAATGGAGCGTGTGTGGTGTGTGTGTGTGTATGTGTGTGTGTGTTTGTGTGTATGATGTTTTCTACCTAAATATTGGCAACCTCCAAGAGGAGATAAAATTTCCTTTAAGTGTTTTTTCCCCAGCAAGGAGGAAGCACGGCAGGAAATCTGCTGTCCTTTTAAGTGATTCTTTGTTAGAGAACCAGGAAAGATGGGGACTGCCTTGAATTACTAAAAGTTACCATAGCTTCCGACTATAGCGAGTTTCCCCAAACATTGTTAGAATCATGGACATCTGGAAGGAGGTGTGAGTGAGTGAGTGAATGTGTGTGAAACAGCTGGAGGCAAAGCAAGGTTAGACTTTAGCAAAGAAAATAGTGCTGATTGTGTCTGATTGTTTGTGACTCGTTTGGGGCTTTTTGGCAAAGATGTGGGAGCGGTTTGCCATTTCTTTCCCAACTCATTTGATAGATGAGGAAACTGAGGCAGATGGGATGAAGTGACTTGTCCAGGGTCCTACAGCTGGTACGCATCTGAGCCTGGCTTTGAAGTCAGCCACCTTGCTGCTCTAAGCAAGAAGGTATTCGGATCCTAATTTACTCCCTAACTTCCAAAGGTTCACTGATTCTATTTCCATGCCAGCCAATGTGTCTCCTTCCTTCCAAAAGAGACTTTAGAATGAAGTGAATCGGCTTCAGGTTAGTCAATTAAGCAACTAGCATTTATTAAGTAAATGTCTTCTATGTGCTGGGCACTGTGTTAGGCAATGGGGGACAAAAAAGATTTGCCCTTAAGAAGGTCACAAACTAATGGGGGAAACAACACAATAATGTACAAACCAAATATACACAGAATAAACTGGAGATAATCACCAGAGGGAAAGCACAAGCATTCATTGGGATGGAAGGGGAGAGGGTTGGTAATGGCTTCTTATAAAAGGTGGGATTTTAGCTGGGACTTGGAGGAAGCCAGAAGGCAAAAATGAGGAGGGAGAATTTCCTGTCTAGAGAACCGTCCCTCAGTCTGAAGAGAGAGTCTTTTTTGGAGGAACTGCAAGGAGGCCCATGTTACTGGTTCTCAGAGTGCATGAAGAATGAGTAATATGATAAATAGAACACATATACATATAAATGTGTGTGTATCTATTTGGGTCTAAGGGTAACCGTGGTAGGAGGAGAAAAAAAGAAATTTGAATGGCAATTTGTTGTATATTTCAAAGGAATAGCAAGTTGTACATAGAGATTTGCAGTTTCATGTGCAATTATCTTTTTTATTGAACTATGTTATAGAAATTTTTGTTCTCTTCCATAAACTAAAATAAAATTCAAAAAAAAAAAAAAGAATGAGTGAGGTGAAAGAAGATAAGTAAGGCAGGAGGATCGTTCTGAAGGACTATGAATAGAGGATTTTCTATTTGATCCTGTGAATGATAGCCACTGGAGTTTATTGAATAGGGAAGGTAACACTGTCAGACACATACTTAAGGAAGATCACTTTTATAGCTGAATGTAGGATGGATTGCAGTGGGGAGACACTTGAGGCAGCGATAACAACCAAAAGACTATTGTAGTGGCTGGTAGTGGCAATGTCGGAGGAAGGAAGAGAGCATTCATTAGAGATGCTTTGAAGATAAAATCAGCCTCTTTACTGCCCCCGCTCCTAGTTCAGGATCTGTGCTGATCTATTTGGAAAGTCTCTGTTCTCTAAACTCTGTGCCTGAGCTCTCTGGATCACTATTAACCAATGCAGATGTTTCTGGTATATATTACTTCTGCTTCACAATCTTGTGCTTTGATTATTAGGAGACCCACCTTTTCTCCTAATTAGTTTTACTATGCTATATTTTTTTTAATGGTTGACATTCCTGATCATTTGATTTATAGCTTAAAAGTTAAGCCTTAAAAACTGGAACTCATGGTACAAGCTTAAAGGAATCTGAAGTTTTGTTGTTGTTGTTGTTGAATTGTTTAATGGTATCTAACTCTTTATGACCCCATGGACTATAGCACTCTAGGCTTTTCTATTCCCCACTGTCTCTCAAAGTCTGTCTAGGCTCATGTTCATTGTTTTCATGATACCATCTGTCTGTCTTGAACTAAAGCACAATTGCATGGGATCAGAACATTTTAGAGCCTAAAGTGATGTTATATATCACTTAATCTAATCCCCTCATATTTAAAGTTGGAAAAAATGGAGCCTGGAAATGGTAAAGTGGCTTACTTAAAGTGACGCAGGAAATTAAGAGCCAAGATTCAAACCTGGTGTTTTTTCTACTGTAATGTCTCTGTTTTATAAGGCTTTCAGGAGATATTGTGCCAGTAAATGTTTAACAATTGGATATCTCAAAAAAAAGTGCATATGGTTCACTTTTACATATAATCTACATTCAAATTTTCTTCATCACTTTATTAATAAACATTATGTTTATTATTATCAACAATTAAGAAAACAATAAATGCCAATTTGTAACATTCCCATTTTCTAAGATGTAAATGCTCACACCGGATATTTAATAATTGATTATTTAGAACTAGAAAAACTGGCTCCAATACATTCCTGGTTTCAAGTTTCTGAGGGCTATTTTACCGAAGAGACTAACTAGTTTTTTTCTATCTCTCTGAAGAGAATTAAGAAAAAAAAAATTAGCCCCAGATGCAGTATAGATTAGGCTACTTATAAAGATTTTCCCAATACTGAGTACTATATTTTTCCTTTTATATCTCTCAGGGAATTTTGAAAATAAATTTTATGATATTGCTTCTAGTCCATTGTCCCAATGTGGAGAACCTCTTTGCAAAAAGAATCAACCTTCCTTTTCACCACAGGTCTTTCATATTCTGTTGAGCTGGTCCCTCGAGGGAAGGAGAAGAAGAAAGTTGGTGAGAAATGAAACTTCTTTTCCCTGTTGTACAGATTTGAATTCATCTCCTGCTGTGCTCTTTCTTTCCTAATATCTGCTCTTCAGAGAGAAGAAAAGTAATGAAGCCGGCTTTCCATAGGACCATCTAACTTTGTGCCTCTCATTTCATACTTGCCTCCAGTCCAATCTCCAGCACCTCTGGGAAGAAGAATGGTACCTACCACTCAGTGATGAATGTTATTACATCTAGTCATTCCTTTCATATTCCAGGGATTCTAAACCCCTGTGAGTCATCATCCAAAACTCAGTTTCCATCCCTCACCACTATTCCTATTATTGTCAACTTTCTCACCCCAACATTTCCAGGAAACTCCATTATGCAGTATGGAATGCCAGATTCACAGGCAACAAACTTCCTTTCATATTAAATCTTTTCTTCTCCCATTCCTTTTATTTATCAGTTATTATTAAACTTGGCTTCCTGAAGATGACACACCTTCTTTATTTACCCTTCCCAGTACTACTTTCATTCATTCCCCTTGTCTCATTGGTTGAGGCAGGAGAATTGGTATACCTCTTGCTCCTCAGCACAACTTCCAGGTTTTCCCCTACCTCCATCATTTAATAATCTCTCCTCCTTTGAGATTCATGCTATTTATGCCCACCATTTACTGAAATACTGGTAATTATTTTCTATAGACCTATAGAAGGAAGATCACATCTCTTCCTTCCTCAATGAGAAAAGTTTGCAGTTTTTCTCTCTTCAAATGTTGTCCTCATCTTATGGGAGTTCAATATATATATTGACTCTCACTTAATAACTCAGTATTTTAGCCTCCTCACTTGCAATGAATTATTTCAGCCACACACAAAGATGATCATTTATTCAATCTCACCATCACCCACAAATATATCACCTGCAAGTTCAAGAACTTTGAAATCTCTGTATCCAACAATAATCTATTGGCTTTTCACCTTCACTTTATGTTCCCTTACAAAATCCTCTTCTTCACCTATACCATGACCTCCAATCCCTTGACTCTTTAATTTTCCTAGGCCAATTCCTTTGCACTAGCCACTGTTTCCTCTTTCCCCTTTTGATCCTTAGTAAACCAGTCCAACTCTCCTTATTTCTAGTGAGTATACCCTAAGTGATAAGTCTTGGATCACTTCCATCATTAACTGTTTTTGTTCCTACATATGTACTACTAAATACAGATGCAGAAAATCATATGACCATTACCATTCTAACTGGATCTACTAAAATTTATGATATATAACCTGAATTGGATGTTCATTGTTGCAAGCCAATCCATCTATATCTGCATTATCGACTCTTTATCCCACTCTCCACACTGGCTCTTCCAAATCTTTTCATTCCTTTTCAAACATCCAATGGATCCTCTTCCCTCACCCTCTTAACTGAGTACTTTGACTCATATTTTACAGAAAAAAGAAGCCATTCATCATGAGCTTCTTCTTCCCTCTTCCTTATCTCACATCACTCATATTTTTTTCAACTATCTCTTCTTTTATCCTTGTTTCACATGATGAGATGGCCATACTCATTATCAAGTTGATTCCTCTATCAACTTAAGTGCTCCCAATCCATCCCATCTCTTCTAGCAAATGGCCCCCTCTGTTATCCCTACTCTATCACTCAGTTGCAGTGTCTCTCTTTCTGTGGTTTTTCTAACGCTTACGAAGTGTTCATGACTCCCCGATTCCGAAAAAAAAATTCTCACTTGATCTTTCTGTAACTATCATCTGTTATCTCTTGTGTCTTTTGTAGTTAAACTTGAAAAGGTCATCTATAATAAGTTTCTCCCCACTTTCTCTCCTCTCACTTTCTTCTTAATCCTTTACAATCCTGCTTCAAACCTTATCATGTCATAACATCTACTTTCTCCAGATTTACCAGTGATCTCTTTACTGCCAAATCCAATCACCTTTTCTCAATCTAAATTCTCTTCTATCTCTCTGTAGCCTTTAACATTGTTGATAAATCTCTCCCCCAAACTCTCTTCTCTTAGTTTTCACTACACCATTCACTCCCGGTTCTCCTATTTATCTTATTCCTCATTTCTCCTTTGCTAGATCACTCAGCCAGGTCACATCATCTAACAGTAGGCTTCATTTAAGGTTCTTTTCTAGGACATCTTCTCTTCTCCCTCTACACTATTTCATCTGGTGATTTTATCAGCTTCTATAAATTAAATAACCCTCTCTTTGATGATGATTCTCAAATCTACTTATCTTATCTCACCTCTCTGCTAACTTCTAATCTCACATTTCCAAGTGTCTGTAGACATCTGAATGTTTAACAGACATCTTAGATTAAACATGACCAAGATGGAAGTCATTTTCTTTCCCCCAACTTTTCCCTGTTCCTCATCTTCTCTATTCTTATAGAGGACAACAACATTCTCTTAGTTGTTCAAACTTTCAATCTGAGACATCCTATATTTTTTTTACCATCTTTCCCTCTCCTCCCAACCCAATATCCAATTTATCACCAGTGCCAGGCAGTTTCACCTTTCCAAGATCTCTTGACTCCATTCCGCCTAATCTTCTTTGACATTGCTATCACTCTAGGGTAGACCCCCATCACTTTATGCATGTATTATTGCAAAGGTTTACTGTTAAGGCTGCCCATCTCAGGTTTCTTTTTTTCCTTTCTCAATAGTATTTCATTTTTCCAAATACATGTAAAGATATTTTAAACATTAATTTTTGTAAGATTTTGTGTTCCAATTTTTTCCTCCTCTCCCCAAGACGGCAAGCAATCTCATATGAGATTATACATGTACATGAGGTTATACATGTACAGTACTTTTAAATATATTTCCATTTTGTCATGTTGTACAAGAAAAATCACACCTAAATGGAAAAGAATACACTGAATGTGGGAGTTGTGAATTTATGACTTTTTATCAGCACAAGTTTAATTTGTATACCTGTTTTATATATTTATATATTAGAGTCACATAAAAATTTCTTGGGTGAAATGGGGTCATGAGTGAAAAAAGTTCAAGAAGTCTTGTTTCACTGGAAACTTTTTCCTGTCTCCTTTTAATTCCCAAGACTTCCTTTTCTCAATTATTATTTAAATTTATCCCGAATATAGTTTGTTTGCATGGTGTCTCTCTCATTAGATTGTGAGCTCCTTGAAGGCAGGGACTGAATGGCTTTTGCCTCTTTTTGTATTTCCAATGCTTAACAGTGCATGGTACATAGTAGGCACTTAATAAATATTGACTGATTGATGATATGGAAGCTTGTTGAACTTAGGACAAAGTACTTCCATATGGAGTAATTATATATTAGACAACATATTCAGTTATCTGGCTTATTCTTCATGCAAAAATTGATGAGAAAGAAAATATTCAAATCAATTCAACATGCATTTATAAAGTGCTTAATATGTGCCATGTGTGGTGTAAAGCAATGGAGATAAAAGGAGAACAAAATAAAACAAAAACTCCAGGAATAGGCTCTGTTTTCAAGAAGTTTACCTTATACTGGAGGAAAATAGCATGCATACAAATAAGTAGTAGAAAGCAGTATAAGGCAAAAACAGTATTATTTGAAGCCAATTGGTTGGAGGAAGATATAGCAGGGAATCAGTAACAGCTGTGGTGGTCAGGAAGCATCTCATGTAGGAGGTGGTACTAGCTGATCCCTGAATGCAGCTAGGATTTTCTAAATAGAGATGGAACATAGGGTACAAAGGTACAGTATTCATGAAAGGCTTCGAGATTGAAGATGGGTTAAGAAATCTCAAGCAGGGTAAAAGGGGGGAATAATCATACTAAAATAATCAATAGGATTGTTGTGCTGAAAACTCTTTGTAACCTGAAAAGCTCTATAAAAATGTGAGCTACTGGGGCAGCTAAGGTGCATAATGGATAAAGTATCCAGCACTAAAGTCAGGAGGTCCTGAGTTCAAATATTGCCTTGGACACTTATTAGCTGTGTGACCCAAGGCAAGTCATTTAACCCCAATTGCTTCCAAGCCCCTCTCACACAAAGTGAGTTTCTATCATTATCTTTATCATCCTCAGAGAAGCTCAGGGATAACTGGAAGGCTCTTCAGGAACAATCTAGTCCAACCTGCACATAAATCCCCACTATCCCATCCCTGACAAGTGGTCATTCAGCCTTCACTAACTTCTGGGAAGGGGAGCTGGCTACATTTCAAGGCACTCCATTCCACCAGGGAGCATATTTCATTATTAAAAAATTCTTTCTTCCAAGGAGCTAAAATCAGTTTTTCCATAACATCTCTTTCCTGTTCTTAGTTTTTCTGCCCCACATAGGCCCAAGCAGAATGGATCTAATTCTTTTTCCCATAGGATATTGCTTCAAATACACGAAGATGGCTTTAAAATGAAAGGCATTACATCTGCACCTCCGAGAGGACTGTGGGGACTGAATGTGGATCACAATATAGCATTTTCACTTTCTTTGTTGTAGTTTGCTTGCATTTTTTTCTTTTAATTTTTTTTCCTTTTTGACCTGATTTTTATTGTGCAGCATGATAATTGTGGAAATATGTATAGAAGAATTACACATGTTTAATATATATTGGATTACTTGCTATCTAGAAAAGGAAGTGGGGGAGAAGGAAGGAAGAAAAATTTTTGGAATATAAGGTTTTGCAAGGGTGAATATTATGTATATATTTTGAAAAAAAAAAAAAGCTTTAACCAAAAAAAAAACAAAAAAAGTAAAGGGCTTAGACTAGCCAGTGATCTCAAATTTTTGTTCTCAGTATCTTTATAGCATTAAAAATTATTGAGAATTTGTCCAAAGAGTTTTTATGTGCGTTATTTATATAGATACTGACCATATTTGAATTTGCAGACCCTCTGAGAGGGTTTCAGAAACAATTGCCCCCTGCTCAGGATTCTCTGGAGGATCTTTGAGAACCACTGGACTAGATGAAGTCCCTTCAATCTGGATCCCACAAAGTAATAAAGAGTATAGAGCAAACTAGGTTGCTTGGAGATTTTCCCTTACTTTATCTCATATTTTATCAGTACTGAAGGTAAATAATAAACTGGAATTTCAGAAGGTATGAAGACATCTCAACTCCTGCCTGAATGCCAGTGAAATTTTCCTTTCTCCCTCCTTTTTCTCCCCTTTGGCTGGACCCCACCCTCTCTGCATAGGGGTCCAATCTGCTTGCTCCATTCTAATGAGGTTTCATTTTCTTATTCCTGATTATAATAGGTTTTGAACCCTCTATCAGTTCAAACTGATTTAATGAGCGAAGAGTTGCCAATCACAGTTGTTCTGATAAGATCACAGACTATTGGACCTTACCAAATGCCTGGCAGCTATACTTTCAAACTCCCACTCTGCAAGTTCATCATTTCTGCTGCTTAAACTCTCTTTCTATGACTGATCCTTAGAGCTACTTTGCAGCTGTACCAGAAGCATCCTGGATCTTGCCATCTACTTTACTGCTGATTCCCAAGGAACAACACATTCTTCTATTTGTATTCCCTCCTTGCAATTGGAATTCTGATCCTTGAAGATGAGAAACATTTAAATTTTTTGTTTGAGTTTCTAGACCTTAGTCCAGTCTCTAGCACATGATATACCCTTAATAAATGGTTGTTGGTTGATTGATTCACTCATTCTATGATTTCTTTATTTGCCAAAACTCTTCTCTTTTTTAAATAAGAATTCCTAACTCCTTCAGAAAAAAATTCTCATCTAGAGAGATGAAAGGCCCACATTCAGCTGCTCCACATATTCCTTCCTATGACTCATTCTGTCTGGACTATGTCAAATAATCCCCTAGAAATTTTGAGGGAAAGGTAAAAAGGAGGCAGTAACAACTATCACAGGGGGATGGGGTCATATGGACTTGGCTTCTGGTGAATTTGATGACAATCAGTGGCAGGCCTAAGCATTAGCAAAAGAGATAGGCAGGCACTAAGGGATCTCCATCAATGAAGAGGTCCCCATGAGAGGAAAAGTCATTTTATGAGTGGAAAGTAGTAATATTAGGGGGTACTGTGGGGGAGAACAGTGCATGGTAGGGTTTTGGAAAGCCATCATGGGATGGATGGAAAGGGAAACTGAGAGATAGAGGGAGAAGAATAAAAAAGAGAGATGGTAAGACAAATGCTTTTCTCAGCACTGGAGACCTTAGGAATAAGAATCAGAGTATATTGCTCATCAAAATCCCAGCACATAAGCCAAGGTTTACTACATAGCTTTAAAGGTTGTATAAATAAGAAGGGTATCAGTTTATAGTCAGGAACACTTGGGTTCAAGTTCGGCCTTTACTACAAGCTGTATGACCTTGGCCCTTCACTTCCTCTTTCATAAAAAAATGAGGTATATGACATGATCAATCAATCAATCAATAAACATTTATTATGCTCTTCAAGATCCTTTCCAATTCAAAATCCAGTGAATCCTATGACTTCCAGGATGGGTTCCCAGAGTTAAGGATACTCACCCCACTTTCAGGGTTGCTGAATTTCCTAATATAAAGCAAAGTCTACTTCTGATTCTCCTCCACTGCACCATTAAAAATTGGCCCCATTGTCCTTTCATTGAGGTCTGTTTTCCATGTCCTTGTCTCTGCTTTCTTCTCTTTTAAAGGTTATCTGTTCTTACCTTGTTTATAGATAAAGAAATAGAGACTCAGCGAATTAAGGGGACCAAAGGTAATACGTAAGCAAATGATAAAGATGGGATTTGATTCAATATCCTTTCCACTGAACTGTATTGTATCCAGGGCCATCTCTAGTCAATTGACCTGTGTCTTGCTACTGGGTCCAGATGGCTCCAGAGGAGAAAGAGAGACTGGTGACTTTGCATAGCCCTACCTCACTTAATCCATTCACTTGCATGTTATGGTATCACTTTTCTGATGTTATGGTCTTATTCAAGAATGAAGAAGAAATAACAATAATACCAAATAATAATAATTATAGAAAATCTTATCTTGGAAGCTTAGTATTCTAATTAAAATACAATTATCACTTCTACATTGTGGAGTTTAGGGGCATAGTGCTTCTGCAATCTGGGAAATCTACATTAAAATTTTTGGTCCTCCTTTTGCAGTTTAAATGATCCAAAACACACAAGAAACTTGGGATACAAAGATCACTGTGAGATCACTTCAGAATGTCACATGAGGGATTGCTATAAACATGCTTGGCATCCCCAAACCAGCAGGTAGACTGCAATTCATTTGCTACAAATTTAATTTGAAGGAAAAAAAATGTGTAGCTGTTCATATGTTATTAAACAGTTCTACAGGTGATATATATATTATAGTATAGACATTTTGTGCATTTATGAATTACTAAACTTTCAAAGATATCTCTACATTTCTAGCCTTTATATTTTGTCTGCTAGCTTTCATGTTCTTTTCACAAACTTTAACTTTTTACTTATTTTAACTTTAAAAAGGAAGTTATATTTATTTGTAGTATTAAACAAGTAAATATGTTGATAGTATACAATACCGTACATATATTTTATGCATTTCTGAGTTTCTAAACTTTTTCTGTGTCATTTGCTAGCCTTTACATGCTGGCTTCCACAAAATTTTCAAAAAATTTACATTTAATTTCTTATGCCAACCCAGGATATGTGAAAACTCTGATAGGGAAAATCATGATGTGGAAAGGAAAACTGCATTTCTGGTAACAAACTATTACCTTAATATGTACAACTCTTTTCATGTTTCATACTCAGAAGTTTCCACTACTGTGCTCAGAGAGGAGGATTCATTTAATATGAGTGACCTTATTCAGGTAATGTGGAATCTGTCTGGTATGCTCAGTCAGTATTAAAATAAAGCCTTATGCCATTAAAATGGAGCCATGAAGAAAGGAAATCAAGCTGTAGCATTGACAAATATTTGCAGTAGCCCCCTAGGAATCTTACAAAAAAATTTTTAGAAGGAATATAATAAAACAAGAAATCGCCATTTCCCAATTTCTGAGGAATTAATTCTAAGTGAAGCTTTAAATAAACTTTGGTGGATTTTCTTTGGGGGAGGGAGGTCATTTGTTGTGATTTCCTACCTGAGATATACTTATTCAATTATTTCTTAGTTTGTTTTAAAGTCAGTTATGGCTTTAATTACTGCCACTGGATACTTTCGCTCCACTCCAACTTGGGTGTTATTATATTACAGGAGGAAAAGTTTTGGGTCCAGGTCCAGCCCCAGGAACTGAGTTCAAATTTTGATTCTTCCACATACTGCCTTTGTGAACTTAGGAAGGGTACTTAATGGTCTTGGACTTGATTTTTCTCTTCTGTAAAATGATTGAATTATATGAATTCTAAAGTCTCTTCCTGTTCTAAGCTTATGAATGAAATTTTATGAATGAAAAATTATTTGAGAAGCATTTACTATGTGTCAAACACTGTGCTAAGCACTGGGAATATTAAAAACAGTAACAACAATACAGAAATCCTGTCTCCCCTCCATAAGTTTTTGTTCTAATTGAGGAAGACAAGATATATAACAGAGTATTGTACTGGGAAATGTTTTGGTTTGGAAAGTTACCAGGTTGGGAGATAGAGAGCGGAGCAGTCTAACACACCCTTTCTAAGAGTATTGGTGTATTGATTTGTTTATGATCCCAGAATCAGAAATGGTTGGAATAGTATATGCTCACAATAGTAAGGCAGTAGCCAAGAAGTTGACCATTGAATAAAGGGTAGCATATCTGGGGACCTGTTTGAAACAGTGGGTTCTGGGAAGTTTTCCACAATTAGACCAGCAGGACTTCATTATTAAAGTTCTGGGGAGGAAAAGAGCTAAGATCAGAAATTTAAAACCATAAAGAATCTGAAAGGCTATTGAATACAATCCTCTTATTTTCTAGATGAGAAAACTAAGTCTGAGAGAACCTAAGTTAAGAAGTTAAGCCTAAGGTCACACTAGTATCTGAAGCAACATTTGAATTCAGATCTTGACTTCAAGGCCAGTTCTCTATTCACATTCTTAAGGCAAAACTAAATGATGAGACTACTGAAAACAATTATTATCCCCCTAATTAATAGCCTTTTATTTTTTTCCAGTTATATGTAAAGATAGTTTCCAAGATTTTGAGTTACAAATTTTTCTGCATCTCTCCCTTCCCTCCTCCCTCCCCAAGACAGCAAGCAATCTGATATAGGTAATACAGGTATAGTCATTTAAATATATTTCCATATTGGTCATATTGTGAGAGAAGAATCAGAAGAAAAGGGAAAAACCATGAAAAAGAAAATAACAAAAAATAGTTTTTAAAAAAGTGAAATGATATGCTTTGATCTACATTCAGACTCCATAGTTCTTTTTCTCTGGATGTAGATGACATTTTCCATCCCAAGCCTATTGGAGTTGTCTTGGATCACTGTATTGCTGAGAAGAGCTAAGTTTATTATAGATGATCATCACATAATGTTGCTGTATATGTATGTAGATGTAACATACATATATGCTATATATGTAATGTATATAATGTTCTCCTGTTTCTGCTTACTTCACTCATCATCAGTACTCACCCAGAAAATAGTGACTTTCTTCAACTTTCATATAATGTTTTCTCCCCATTCCATAGAGCCAGGGACTGAGACTGTGATTTTACTGAAAAAGAAAAAGAACTCCCAGATAAAAAAACTCTATCAATGCACATCTGCACCTTCTCTGCAAGAAGAGAGATCCCTGGAACACCAAAAAAGGATAAATGACTTGACCAGGGTCACACTGGCAATATGTGTCAGGACTTGAATTCAGGTTTTCCTGACTCCAAGGCTAGCTCTCTAGCCATTATTTTATAGATAATCTTTTTTAAAGAAAGAAAATAAAATGGGGAAATCAGCTATGAAACTCAAAGAAGGAATTCTAGGTGTCAATTTGGAAGTGGCAACTGAGTTCACTTAATCAGAATTATAGGGGGAATTGTTGCTCCTAAGGGAGAATTCTTACCCAACTAATAGTAATACTGCTATCCTTTTGGTATTGTGAAAAAGGGCTGGATGTGGAGTCTCTACCTGTTGCAGTTTCCTCTTTTATAATATTAAGGATTTAGAAGTCTCTACTAGATCTTGATCTATGATCCTATTATAGCAGTGGCTTATACATTCAAAGTTATATTAAATACTTTCTGTGTACAGGGCACTGTGCTGGGCATTAAGGTAAATATAAAAATACGTCACCACCATGTTAATTAATCTTCCAAGATCTTAGAAAGAGAAAATTGTTGTGAAGAATTTAAGAAGGACCACAGTAGATCAGTGGGACCTGTGTGACATTGGACAAATCATTTAACTTGCTGGGCCTATATCAGGGCCACTCATAGCTCACTGTGTGATTCTAGACATTTTAAATTGAGAAGTGCTGTTCAGTTTCCCCTACCCATCCCAGCCTCTATCTACATAGAGCAAAGGATGCTCCAAACGAGTGATCATATGTTAAGGAGAAAACCTGTGTACATACTTGTGAGACCCCAGGAAGTATTTGAAAAACTATTCTGTATAGTAAATTGAGGCCTCAGGAAGACTAGCAATGGGAGGGAGGTTCTGTGGTCCTTCAATTCTGCATCTAGATTGAGGTGTCACTGTGGAAGTTCCAAAGATACAGATTTTCAGCTTTCCTTTTCTGGGCACACTGTAGTTAAAGCAACATCTTGGCTACTTTGCCTAAAATCAGCTCTGTTTGATTCTTGAAAACTCGGTGGAGTGGGGATGGGAGGAGAAAATGCTGGGAAAGGGCCCAAGGGCTGAAGGAGACTCTTCCAACAGCTGTTTAGAGTCTTGCAATTCTATACTCTGATAGAACCCTTCAATAACCCATTTAAAATTTCCCACAAACCCCCTGAGGGAGTCCACCCCTTTCCTCTTCCCCCCCAACAAAGTGTGAGAATACTGCCTTGTACTTCGTATCTAGTATGTATAGCTAGGCCATATAATTGGCTGTTCCTGAGAAGGCTTATTTTGGTGGCTAGCCAAAGGGCTCCAAAGTGTGGGTGGGGGTGGAGGAAGAAGGTGGGGAGGACATTTCAGCCCTGCCTCCTTCTCCTAGTGTCCCTCAAAAGTCTTTGTGCTATGTCCAGTACCATGCTGGAATCTTTCTGCCCAGGGGCAAGAATTCTAACTGCCACCCTAGGCTCATTGCACATTATGTACTCTGTGATCCAGTCAAACCGGCCTCCTCATAAATGACTCTTCATCTACGTTTCCATCCTTTTGTGTTGTCTGTCCACCATGCTTGGAAATGTACTTCTTCCTTACCAATGCCTTATAGAATCCCCACTTTGAGACAGACTGAGGTCTGCTTAAGAACAGTACTTACCGAGGCTTTCTTAATCCTCCCAAGTGCAAATGCCCTTCAACTCCAACCATTTCATATTTAACTGTTTTGTATTTATTCTGTACATATTTTTATAGGCAAATAGATAGATTTATTCATCTATGTATCCAATCTATCTACCTTTATAGTTATAATTTATCTAACTATATGTCTACACATATACATGGGTGTGTATACACACATACTTACTTTTGTGGGGCTAGGCGACAAAGTAGGTAGGGCATTGAATCTGGCACCAGAAAGACTAGAATTCAAATCTGGCGTCAGACCCTCACTAACTTTGATACTCTTGATAAGTCATTTAACCCATCTGCCTCAGGGAGACAGTAAAAATCACAGGATAGAATGAGATGATTTTTGTAAGGTATTTAATATAGTATCTGACACATAAAGGGGTTTGGTAAACGTTTATTTCTTCCCTTCTCTTCCCTTCCCTGTTAGAATGTAAACTCCTTGAGAGTAGGGATTTAATTCTCTGTATTTATATTTCAGTGCACTTAGTAGGCTCTTAATAAATGCCTATTGATTGACTAATTGATCAATACCTTTCCAGAAAGTCTGGCAATAGCTTTTTAGCTTCAGAATCAAATAATGCTCACCAGTTGTGCCATTGGAGATGAAAAGGAGGAACCCAAAGTGTCCCAGTTGAATTGGGGGCTCTCTAAACACGTTGAAGTATACATAGAGAGTAAATAATTCTCTTTCTCTTGTCAGCATTCAAGGATCATCCCTTGGAGTGTCTGTGGCTATTATAGTAACTCCTGGTGGATAATCTTTGCATTTGTATAGTATAACACTTTACGGTTTCATAAAATGCTTTCGTGTTTGATGTCTCATATACTTCTCACAATAAACTCATAGGATGGGTAAGGCAGGCAATATCACTCCTGAAGAAGGTAAGGTTCAAAAAAATCACAGTAATAATAAAAATAGGGAAGGCAAAAAATTACATTTATAAAGCACTTTTAGATTTGGAAGACTATATTGATTTTCTCATAGAAAATAAGCAACCTTCCCTTGGTCATTTCCAAATCATAACATGATTTGGAAGTAAAAGATTTGAGATCAGACTCAAACCTCTGACACAAGTTTAGAACAGTGCTTTTTTTTGCACTTCTCCAGGCTGTATCCTAAGTTGACATAGATCTCCTTGTGTTATCTGTTCCAGTGATATGTACCAGCAGCACACCTGCTCTTGCCCCGCTACAGCACTGGCCACACCTTCTATACAATCTCCTTCCCTTCACCCAAATGCTTTCTCTCTGTGCAGAAAGGACAACTTGTGTTCACATTTTCCCAATCTATTCTCATTCCTTTTTAAGGGAGTGGTTTGAAATATGGCCCAGAAAACACCATTGAGTTGCTGTATTAGTCAGGAAAATATGAGTACTGTGGTTATAAACATACCTTCCATCACCTGGAAATGGGAATATTTTCCCCTAACACAGGAAGGAAATATGTTTCCTTCCTGGCCCCCACCATCACTTCCTTATGAATCTGGGGCATTCACTTATTGTTAAAATGCCTCCACATAGCAGCTGCCAGTTAACTGTGCTTTATTAGAAGTCTATGTTGACTATCACACCATGAGGCTTGGAAAACGAATACCCTTACTTACATTTCAGCCCTACTGAATTGAAAGAACAGACTTCTAAATTTGTTTTTCCAGGGGACATTGATTAAAAGAGTCCCCAAAGCTGCTTGAATGCAAAATTTCCAACTGTCTAAAATGAAAAGCTTTCCCAATCTCCATGCATTAGGCTGGGGAGAAGGTTTATTTTCCTACTGTGTGTAAATAATGGATTTTGCCTTTTATAGGAATCCATCATCAGAGACTATGCTGAACACTCAAACAACGACAGTCTAAATTGTCCTGCAGTGACGCTAACTAGCTGGAACTAATTCAGAAATGTGTGTGGAGCATGATTAGGGTAACTTAGTGTGTGTGGGAGAGCATCTCACCTGACTCCATCATCTCTCAAACCACAACAAATGCTGTTTGGCCCCAAATGACATAGAAAATATAGTAACTATATTATAAATTACACCTAGCGTTGTTTTGTGAAATTTTTTTAAAGTCTCTTTCTTTGTCAGATACCAACTGTAAAAGCCAAAAATATTTTACCCTCATTTCATTGCTGAAAGCTTCAGGCATAACCAGCAGCAACGGCAAGTAATTAATCTTCCCTCCAGAGATGGGAGCACATGTTCAAAGAGATTTTCAACCCACTCAAACAAACGTCATGGATTTAAAATTTAACCAAAGAACTGAATCACTGGATATGATTCTTTGCATTTTCTATGACTTTGAGATGTTGACGGTGTGTGGTCAAAGACAAGTTTCTGATAAGTCATCAGGACAAGGTAAATAGGAAATCTAGTTCCAGTAAGTAACCTTGTTTAAACACAGTACAAGAGGGAAGAAAGCAGGAATAAAGGCATTTATACAGGGCACAGGGACTAATGGTATTTTTGTTCTGCCATTAATTAGATTCTTCAGTGTGATAGACACATATCACATACCAGATCTCCAAGAAGACATTTTTCTTTTCTTTTTAAATTAAGACCTTTTGGTTCAATTTTCCTTAAGTGTTTACTTGGACATGGAAATTGACACTGAATTATCATAGACTATGACAGCATAGCATACTCTATCAGGATGGACCACGCTAACCTGGGTCCAGGTATAAGCTCAGTAACAAACTGTGTATCTGTCATTCAAGGAGTAACAGTGCTATCCCAGAGTCCCATGACCAAAATCATGTCTACATGCATTTATTAAGTATTTACTGTGGACAAGTACTATGCTAAACACTGGGCACACACAAAAAAGGCAAAAACAATCCCTGCTTTCAAGGAGCTCACATTTTAATGGAGGATATAAAATAAAACCTTGTATAAGCAAAGATAGATATAAATAGATTAGAGCAAGTCTCAGAGGGATATCGCTAACATTAAGAGACACATGGAAAGACTTATAAAAAATAGGATTTTAGCTGAGCTTCAAAGGAATATAGAAAAGCCAGGAGGTAGAGATGAGGAGGGAGAGAATTCCAGGAAAGAGGGATGGTCAGTAAAAATGAGAGATGGAACATGTAGTTCAAGGAATCTGCAAGAAGCACTGGATTACAGATTACACAGAGATAAGATATCAATTTATCTTTTTAGCCAAATCACAAGATGATCTAATGCTAAGTACTTGTCATCTGCTTTGCTTAGAGAAATCTCCAGACTAGTAAAATCATAAATCTTTTGAAGTAGTAAAATTAAGTGAGTCAATAGGAGCCCAAGGAAAAAGCAGAGAAAAACTTGGGGAGCAAATGAACAGAACAGTCCATAATGAAGAGGAAAGGGAAAAGCAAAATGTGTTTTGGAAAATATTTGGAACTGAAAAGGAACCCCAGAAGAAAGGGAAAAGTTTTATGAATTTTAGCTGTTGAGAGAAAGATGAGAGAATTCGTCAAAGAATTCAGTGTTGGACTACCCAGCCATTAAGAAATAGTTGGAGTTTTAGGTTTTGTAATTAATCTTTACAGCATAGAGAAATCAGATTTATTTGTAAGCATCTGGAATTGCTGTTTTATGTGCTCTAAAACAGACACGAGTTTCTTAGGACTTTCTGGGTCATCATCTAATCAATATTCCACAAGATGTGGCCCTAAAATTTCCAGTTTGTTTCAAATGTCAACAGCCTCCTGAAGGGAAAAGGAGAATGAAAGAATATAACAGAACTGGCTTATTTTATAATTTTATATTTTTATGCATTTTAAAAATTATTGCTCTGACTTCCTTTCTTTTCTTCCATTCATCCTGACATTGTATACAAAAAACAAACTGACTTTTCTGAAGTTACACTTCGAGGTAATGGTAAAGTTGAAACTAAAACTTGGAGCTCCTTTTTCAAGCTCTTTAACTAACTGTGTGACTTAGAGCAAATCAGTTCTGTTCTCAATGTCTTCAATTGCAAAAAAATGAGGTTGTTCTTTTTTGAGAAGGGCTAGGTGGCGTCATAGTGCACAGAGTGCCAGGTTGGACATCAGAAGACTCATCTGAGTTCAAATGTGACCTCAGATACTTGCTAGTTGTGTGACGCTAGCCAAGTCACATAAATCTTGTTTACCTCAGTTTCCTCATTTGCAAAGTGAGAAGTAAATTAGCAAACCACTCCAGTATCTTTGCCAAAAAACAAACAAAAACAAACAAACAAACAAACAAAAAAAACTCCAACTCAGTCATAAAGCGTAGGAAACAACTGAACAATAATGGATTTTTACTCTTTTTCTGTTTCCAGCTTGAGAATTTCTTGATACTCTGTTTCAGAAATGGTCAACTACCACAGGAAACTTCTCAAAATTTTCCCTAATGGGCCATCAAACAACAGGATTATACGGTTATGTAGCTCAACCCTTTACTCCCCACATCTTTCTTATAGATTCACATGCTTTAATTAGATTGTAAACTTCTCAAGGAGGAAGACTTCTATTTCTTTAGTATCCCTCCACAGTGCTTTGGTGATATTGTAGAAGGTTAAGTATACTCAATGAGCTTTAAAACAGTTGTTGACTTATTAATGGCTGATTTCTGCACTCTCCCCACCTCACCTTGCTCACACCTCACTTCAGGATGAACCTTAGATATGAGATAGGTCCAAGAATGGCATTCCCACAGAGATTTTCCTTCTTTCTCCCTCTCTTTTAACAACCAATTAGGATGAAGGGACAATAGCAGGCTTATGAACAGTGAGCACCCTGTGTATTTATGAAAACTTCTAGTCTTGGGCAGCATGCCTTCCTGCCTAACAGACCTCAGGACACTGATTTTTGTTCTTCTGCCTATTATTTTTCATCACCACCCCATTTCCCCCCAAATTTCATTTTTTTTCCCTAGGAGGTGACACACTTATTTCACTCTGAGCGCTTGGTTGTGCTCTTGTGTGCTTCATTCTGTAACCCATGGCAACAAGAGAAGCAGGTGATCACATTAACTCTTTCTGCCGCTGGGCTCAGGGCAGAGCTGCTGAGCTGAGGCTCACAAAAGGGAGGAGCCTCTGCTGACTGCAGTGCCAATAACAGACTGAGCCTTGTGACTGGCTCTGGGGGCTCAGGGCTTCTGGGTCACAGGATGCGGCTCCTGTTCTAGGAGGGGTGCCAGAGCATCCCTCTCCCTAGTGCTTCTCATTAAAGCAAGTATTCTTAACCTTTTTGGGGTCAGAACCCCTTTGGCAGTTGGCTAAGAGGATGAACCGCTACTCAGAGCAATGTTTTTATATGCATAAAAATAGGATTATAAAATAAACCAACTATATTAAAATACAGTAATCAAATTTTTTTTTTACAATTCATAATCATAGGTTGAGAGCCCTTGCACTAAAGTTAAATGTGATCTTGCCCAGATTGGTAAAAACATTCCTTTCAAGGTTATCCCAAAGGAATGTTCCATAAATTGTTGGACATGGTCACTATTTCTGCTGTCTTTGCTTGTCTATTTATCTTTTTCTATTTATTCTATGTAGCAAGGTATAAATATTGACTTATTGGGTTAGAAAGAAGAGCATTTTTAGAAATGCTTATAATACAGTGACAAAATATCATTCATGCTTACACAAATACATATATGTGGTTGTGTGTGTGTGTATAGTTTTTACCTCAGTAGCTCAGGATCCCTATTTTATGTTCTTAGCATTATATTCAGGGGCAATATGCCAGAGAATAAAAAAAAGCTTGTTTATTTTTTATTAGTGGGACTTGGAATTTCATTAAGGATGTGTTTTTTTTAAAGGGGAGGTATTTCAAAAAGATGGTTATAATAACTAAATAATTTACTTGCAGTTCAAAACCTTTCTTACTTGGGAGATCCAGAAAGAAAGTTCAACTCGGTTCAGCTTTTAGCAAGATCTTGCTTTTTGCCTAATTTTCCAGCTGGGTTGACAGATAGAACAAAGAGGTCACCAATGTGCCCAAGGACAGGCAGTGAGCTTAGTTTGCCAAAGAACATTCTGGCTTTAAGGATCTAATTAAATTTCACTCTAGGATTGTCCTTTTCTTTTCTTGTTTAAAAACACACTTTCAGCCTATCAGTGACAACCAGAGACATCCCAAGATGGCTGCTTATCAGGGAAAGGGGCAAGACACTAGCTGAACCATGTAAAGCTCAGGTGTTTTGATTATAATATGACCATGTCAGTTATGCTATCCTTAATGCACTTTTGCTGGAGGAGAAATCATAGTGTTGTGGCATAGAAAGGAGAAATTCTGTTCTGAATAATATTTTGTCCCACTGAATTCTGGAATCTTTGCTCTGGTTTGGGTGCCTATGGAATATTATATTGAGAAATGCACAGCAATTCCTGAAAATATTTAGTTACCTTTTTCTCCTTGGACAGATAATACTTTTATTATAAAAGGGAAATCTCTCATTCAGATCATCTTGGCTTGCTTCAGAGACACACTGAATCTGTCACTGCAAAATAATGGGAATTTATTCAACAAACATTAATTGCCTATTATATGCAAGACACTATATGATGGGGAAGAAGAGAGCAAACATTTATTAAATATCTACTATTTGCCAGGCATATAGTTAAGCACTTTACAAATATTATGGGGCATACAAAGACAAATATGAGTGAATAAATTAAACAGATGGATCAAGTGCTTTCTATGTTCCAGACATTGTGCTTAAGAATGAGAATAAAAATAAAAAAATCCTTAAAGTGCTTGTATTCCATTGAGGAAGACAACCAGGGTATGCAAGTAAATGTTTAACAGCTGATTCTAAGGGGCAAAAATACATACAAGGCACACTTTTTTGTGTGTTTGCCAATTTCTGAGATATAAATGCTCACCCTAAAAATTTAACAATTGTCTCTCACAAATTGGCTCCAGAACACCCCTGAAAAAACACTGAGAGTAGTACCAGTCAAGTAAAGGACTTGAGATGCAATGTAAGTATACTAGCTTTTTAAAGGGTTTACAATTCAATAAATTATTTGTCTTAAAGGAGTATGTAAAGGAGATAAATACAAAGGAAATGTCCAGTTAAAGTTCTTGAAGAAATGTAAGGGGAAAGAGATCATTTTAAGCTGGGGAAGGCAGGCAGGGAAGGCTTCATGAGGTATTGGTCATCTGAATTGGATTTTGCAGCAGTGGAGGCACTTCAATGGAGGAAGGTGGAGGGATTCCCATTCTAGGTATATAGGTAACGAGAAAAAGCACAGAGACTAAGGCATTTCAATTTAATTGAAATGCAGATTACACAAAGGGGAGCAATATTGAATAATATACAAGAAAAAATAAGTTACTACTAAATTGTAAATGCCAAGATCAAGGTGATAGTTTTAGTTGTTGTTGTCCTTCGTTCTCAGAGAGGATCAAAGTGACTTCATTGTGTTAGAATCGAGTCTGTCCCACTATGGCTGATCAGACCAATCCAAGCTCAGAATGTTATACCACAGGTAGAGCACAAATAGTCCAAGTGAATATTTGGGGTGGACTCTAACTTTGAACCTCTCACATTTCTTTTGAGCTACTGAAATTTTGCTTTGCTCATAGAGCACAGCACCATCTCTGATAAGGGCATGCAATGCTGGGCAATCCTGTGCCACTGTCTCTCATGTCATGCAACTGATTTCAAAGTTCTTAAAGAGAGACCTTGAGAGTATTCTTGGATCACTTTTTCTAACCACCTTATGAGCGCTTGCCCTTTGTGAGTTCTCTGTAAAATCATCTGTTAGGTAACTGTATGTTTGGCATTCAAACAACGTGGCCAGCCCAACAGAGTTGTGCTCTCTGCAGTAGAGTTAGAGTGCTTCATGGTTTAGTTTGAAAGAGGATCTCCGTGTCTTGTGATTCTGCCAGGTGATCTTCAAATCTTTCTAAGATTATTTAAATGGAAGCAATTTAGTTTCCTGGCACAGTACTGGTACATTGTCCAGTTTTCACAGGCATAAAACAATGAAGTCAGAACAACAGCTCTGTAGATCTTCAGTTTGGTATTCAGTCTAATACCTCTTCTCTCCCACACTTTCTTTTGGAATCTCCCAAAAACTAAGCTAGCTCTGGCAATGGGTATATTAGCTTCATCAACATGTACCTCTCTGGAAAATATACTGCCAAGGTAAATAAACTTACACCCAGTATTAAAAACTCCATTTGCTATAAATGAAGGTTCCATATATGCATGGTGTGATCCTAGCTGGTACAACATTTGTGTTTTCTTGGTCTTATTTGTTCACCAAAATTGGCACAAACAGCAGAAAATTGATCTCTACTTTCTTGTAACTCAGCCTCAGAGGCTGCACTGAGTGTACAATCATCTGCAAACTAAAGGTCATACACTAACACTTCCCCTACTTTATTCTTGACTTGTAGCTTTTTGAAGTTGAAGAATTCACTCTCAGTGCAGTAGCTGACTTTGGTGTCACATTTGAGCACACTGAAGGCATTTGACAGCAAGACTGAAAAAATCAAGCTAAAAAGCATGGGAGCAAGCACACCACCTTGTTTCACTCCATTGGTGATTGGGAAAGCACGAGAGGATTGTGCTTTGTTCAGAACTCGAGTAAGCATGACATCATGAAATTAATACTTAATGTTGATGAACTTCTCTGGGCAGCCAAAGTTTCATATAATTTCCCCTAAGCCCTCACAACTGATGGTATCAAAGACTTTGGTCAGATCTACAAATGTGCAGACTTTCCATTTGATCTTGGTATTTCTCCTGGAGTTGGTAGGAAGAAAATACCATATTAACTGTTCCTTACCTCTAGCTGAAGCCACAGGAAATCTTAGGTAGATGGTCATCTTCCAGGTGAAGGATCAGTCTATTGAGGACTGTGGCAAGAATTTTGCTAGCAATGACTAAAGGAGAGACATTCCACCTGTGATTGTCACAGAGCAATTGATTTCCTTTATCTTTATAGAGATGGGCATTAGAGGCATCCTTGAATTCCTCAGAGATAACCTCCGCTTGCCATACAACTTGGAAATATTCAGTCAGCTTTTGTATGACCAATGGAATTCCCAGCCTCCACCTTGTAAATCTCAGTTGGATTAAAATCAGCACAAGGTACTTTGTTACCAAAAAGGAGCTTAATAGCATTCAAAAGCCCTTCTTCAATTGGAAATTTGTTTAAAGAGGAATTGACTTCAACCTGAGATAAATGGCCAATAGTTTCAGCATTGATTGATGATGGTTTGTTGAGAACACTATGGAAGTGTCCAGTCATCTCTCCAAGATCAAGTTCTTATCACTAAATAATGTGACTCCATTGGCACTAAATAGTGAGATGTACCACAGGTTTTGACCTATAAATAGCCTTCAGTGCATCATAAAAGCACTTTGAATTATTATTAGCAGCATAAAATTGAATTTCATCTGCTTTCTTACTGACCCAAGAATATTCCATCTTTTTAAGCTTCACATGTAAATACATTTTTGAAGGACCTAAATTCTGCCTTCTTAGAGATGGATGGACTATCTGCTGGTAAACCCTGTGGAATTCTCATTTTCCATTTAGCAGCTTCTGAGTTTCATTATCATTTTCATCAAATCAGTCTTTTGTCAAACTATCTTTGTGAGTGTTCCAACCCAGAAAACAAATTCAGTGCTGTACACCAAATTTCTGATAGTTGCCTACTCCTTTTCTATCTCATTATTGCCAACCATGTGTCGATTCAACTTTCCCTCCAAGACTGTTATTGCTCATATATTGCTATAATCTGTTGACTTTAAATTTTCTGATAGCCATTTCCATTTACCTAATTGCAATAAAATTTCAGGATACACCCTCACAACAAACTTTGCCATTTAATAGAAGATATGATTGTTTAAGGCAAAGAAACAGAAAGGATGTGAGAATGATGAAGGCAGTAGGTGGCACAGAGTGCTGGACTGATCATAGACTTATCCTCTCCAAGATAAATATTCACATTCAATAAAAGTGGTGTTCCCAAGGCTTTATTTAGTAGGCCAGAGGGAAACACTGAACTTCCGAATAGACAAGTGACTGGATCAGAACATTACATTTACTATCGGGAAGAATAGATAGCTATGAGGCAGGGAAATAAGTTAGGAGTTAATTTCAATAATTTGGGCTAGAAGAAATGAGAGTCATAACCAAGGCTTTAACAATGAGAGCAAAGTAAAGGAGAGATACAAAAGATGTTTTCAAGATACATTGGATAGAAGTTGAAAACTAATTAGATATGAGAGCTTATAAAAAACATTAAGAAGTTAAAAAAAAGACTCCAATATATAAATAAACTTTGATAATTGTAATGCTATCATTAGAAATAGAAATATTAAAGAGAAGAGTAGATTGAGGTTTGGTGGGGAGGAGATAATGGAAACTCCCATCTCCTCAATACCTCCTGCTTACTTGGGTTCCTTCTTTCCTCTGTTTTGAGAGGGTGGAGGGTGGACATCAGATAGCTCTTCTTGGATTCTCTATTTATGCAAGGGCTAGAGACCAACACCTCCTCACTTTCCACCTGGCTGCTCACCTGGACTTAATATTGTCTTCAGAAACTCATCTTCTGGCAAGATCAAATCAATACTAAAATTCACACTTCTCAACTTCTTACCCTTCGGATCACTCTTTCCCACTGACTGAAAAAGGTGAAGGATAGATGCCAAAGAGCTCCTCCCAGATCCTCTATTTAAAGAGGGAGTCCAGGCAGACATATTTCCCATCTGCCTGCAGGATTTCATCATAACCATTTGCCAAGTGTGAGCTCCTTATAGGCAGAAATTGTCATTTGCCTTGCTGTGTATTCTCAATGTCTAGGGATATAAAACACAATAACACAATGCTTGGCATATAGTAGGCAATTAATAAATGTTTATTAACTACCAATTGACTAGATACTAAAATTAATCAGCTTGAGTAGGATTATAGAAGTTCTAATGTTAAGCACAACATTATGACAGTTCTGTGATGTTTTGGAAAAGTAATTTCTCATCAGTTAAGAGGCACAGTGGACAGAGTGCAAGGCCCAGAATCAGGAAGTTTCATCTTTTAGAGTTCAAATCTGACCTCAGACTTACTGCTTTTATTTAACTTACTATTTATTACTTACTACTATTACTTAACCTTGTTTGCCTCAATTTCCTCATCTATAAAATGAACTGAAAGAAGGAAATGGAAAAACAGTATCTCTGCCAGGAACACCTCAAATGGGTTAATAAAGAGTTGGGCACAACTGAAATGACTGAACAACAACTTTATTTCTTCATAATAAAGTTGTCAAGAAAGACTAGAAAATAATTGGTTTTATAAGTAAGGCAAAATAATGTAGAAAAGCTTGATTTCTGCTCTGTGCAAGAATTCCTTTTGTCTCTTCCAGTGTTTTTTTTTTTTAATTTTTCTTTCTTTTTTTTTGCAGTAGTGAAGAAGTAGTGAATGACAACCAGCCATATTATCATTGTTTTTCCTAATTATTACTATAAGAAATAGTTTACAATCAAATACAATTTTTAGAGTATCATGAGCATTCATCTACATTATTTTAATTAAGAACCTAGACATTAGAAATGACTACTTGTAATAATAATCAGTCCTTTTTCCTCTTACTTTGTCTGTAAAAGTAAGGGATTGAATGAGATCATCTCTAAAGTCCTTTTAATCTCTTAATACTGTAATCCTATATACCTACCACTGTATTATGTATACAAGAAGAAACTGGTGTACCCACTTGTTGAATGATTCTTAATGATAGTATATCTGTCTAAAGGGAATTATGATACAAGATGTCTTTGTAGGAGGACACAAAATTAAGTGCCTTCTCTGTGTTCTGGGAAGGAGACACTATAAGTTATCCTTTCCACATAGCTGGGGTTAGTGGTGCTGCATTCCCATAATCTGGAAAATCTGTGTAAAATTTTTTGGCCTTCTTTTTGTACCAGAGAAGGAGTCTGAATTA
The DNA here is from genome assembly GCF_902635505.1 of Sarcophilus harrisii. Classification (NCBI taxonomy): domain Eukaryota; kingdom Metazoa; phylum Chordata; class Mammalia; order Dasyuromorphia; family Dasyuridae; genus Sarcophilus; species Sarcophilus harrisii. The sequence goes on along the minus strand of NC_045428.1, from coordinate 396,199,307 downwards.
TTATGGTATTAAAAGATTAAATATGTTGCTATTATACAATCATATACATATATTTTATGCATTTCTGAGTTTCTACACTTTTTCTGTGTCATCTGCTGGCCTTCATATGTCATCTGTGGCTTCTACAAAAATCCCTCCAGATTTCCATTTAATTTCTTATGCCAACCGTGATGTGTTGAAACCATAATGGGGAAAGTCACAATGTATAGGGAATAACTCTATTGCTCAGAGTCCTACACGTCTCTCACAGAGAACTATACATCTGTAAGAACAGACATTGACCCAAATGAAGCATTATTTTTGCAGCTTCTGTGGTCTGGTGTTTAAATTCTGAACATAGTTTTAGAGAATGTTTTTCAGCAAGAGTTGTTAACTATGATGATAACATAAATTCCCACCTGTCCATTGAATGCCTTTGCCTGCCATTTCATTCTATCACTCCCATGGAGCTCCCAGTAAGATGAAGTGATCCCTATTGCCAGGAAAGGAACCCTAAAACAGTTCATTAAATTGGGAAACATTAGGTTTTTAGATCTAGACTAGGTGCTTTCCTTATGAACCAAAACAGCTGTAACAAGGTCTCATTGGCTATAATTTTCTGAATCCCTTGTTTATAACAAATGATCAAGTTAATAAAGGTTTATGACTTGGCTACATCAGAAGTCTTTCTCCTTTCCAGAACAAATTCAAAAATGTACCCAGACCCACGTCCTTAACATTAAAAATACTGGTAATTTCAGAGAACAATAGAAGGGGAACTAAATCTGCAAAACTGAGGAAATCAAAAATTCCCTTGTCATTTTTTTTCTGTAGCCCTGGACTTTGGAAGTGCTAGTTAAAGCTTTTTGGCCTTGCTTTGGGAAGCCACCATTAGCAAAGAAACATCTGCCATGTTCCCTCTGTGATCATTGCCAGAGGAAGCTTCAGTAAAATCAATTACTTTACATTTTCTTGGCTATTCCTTTATTTCTTTGGTCCCTTTCCTATCTTATATCAATAGTAATCACTTCATCTTACCCTGTATTGCTTTGGTGTTTGTTTGGAACCTCAAGGGACAATTATGCTAAATCCGGTATTTATAAGTAGATAGTTGTTTCTCAGAAGAAAATGAATAAAGAAAGTTAAGGCTAGTTTGAAAGATGCCAAATGTGAGCTTACTGTTATAGGTATTAATGGTAGTGAGGAAGACAAAGTGAAATTCATTCAACAATTCCTCTCTTGTCTGAGAGGAATGGGGGCATTTGAACTCTGGGAGGGGGGTTTAGATATAGCATAGAGATTATCTAGTAAAGAGTTTTATAGGCTTAAGGGAGTATCTTATCTTTGCTCTATCAATAACCTGGGATGTATAAAGTCCCAGAAATAGGAATCTGACCATAAGCCCATGCTTTTGGATTTCCTTAGAATATCATTTGTAAATGAATAAAATGAAATGCATAGGATTACAAAGGAAACCAAAAGTATAATAACAATAACAATAACTATGCCTACAGCTACTGATGCTTATAGATTTTAGGATTTGACCTTGTGATAGTTTCACACCTAATTTACAGATGAGGAAACTTATGCAGAGGGAAGTGGAATATGATTCCTAATTCAGCACTTTACCCACCATTCCATGATCACCAACTCTTTGATTGTAGACATGTCACATAACCTCTCAAATAAAACAATGAAGGACTTATACTAGTTGTTCTCCCTAGGCTAGTTCTAAGTCCTATAATCTTAAAACTTCCAAGAAAATGTGTCCCTTGGTGATAGGGATTGTTGGACATTTTTTGTCTTGGTGTTCCCAGCTTTGATCACAATAAGTACTGAATAAATGTTAGAGCCATTAATTGAATCTCAACACCTTTATCTTACAATTGAAGTCCCTTTCCTCTTTACCTCATCAAGCCTGAGCTCCCTTTGAGATAGAACTCAAAATTTCTCTTATATTGCCATCTCCAATCTTCATCTTTTTGACCCAGTTTCTGACAAATAGTCCCCCTTCTCTTTATCAAGGCCATATCTGACATGTGCTTGTGACGTTCATCGCCCTTGGCTGGTCTCTTCATTCTATCTTATTATTGGCATATATATTTGCCGTACTTTTTATCATAAGAAGAAGGAGGGAGTATATTGTCAAAGTCTTACTTACTGGAGCAAAAGAGATGATAGTCTGTGAGAAGGTCTGCCTCATGGATTGTAGTCTAAGAGAAAAATTAAGACCCATCTTTACCTGGCAGTACTAGACTATAGAGACCAACTCCTCCTGAAGAGAACTGGTTCATTTTCTTGAGAAATTAGTTTCCTTATTAATTTAAATGACTCATTATTTGGATATAGTAGGAAGGCAGTTGTACTAAATTTATCTGGTGTCTAATGGGGTTGAAAGAATGGTACAAAATAAGTTGAACAAACATCCAAGATTAATAGGCATTGATGTAGTAGGACCACTGAAACTTCTTCCTTTGAATAAAAGTAAAAGTTCAGGTGATCTAGTAGGCCACAGGAAATGACCCATTGGCCTCTGGGAATCACCATGGATCCATCAATCTTCCTCCATGGTGATCTTTAAATATACTAGAAAATATTTTCACTTAAGCTAGAAGATCTACTTCCTTAGATAGAAGGCCCAATAGAACCCATGAATAAAGAATTGGCTTTCTGTCTTCTTTGCTTATAAGGTTTCCATGTTGGATATCATTATCCATCTTTTTTTCTCTATTATTCTTCAATCCAAACTCGGTTAAAATGTAGACACTAGGAGGTTTAATAAATTAAATCTTCTGTCCAGGTGTATCAGATAGTAGATGAGAGGCCATGTTATGGATTGACATGCAGGTAGTCTGCCATTTGTCAAGAATCCATATAGTACATTCAAATTTCTGTCCTTTCTTGGCTCTCTAGAGTATCCCTTAGCTTGTTATATGCCAGAGCCATCACTAGTGCTGACATGAAAATAGACAACTTTGTGAGGTTGATAATATAAATTTTATTACTCAATTTTCAAAAGCAGAAATGAAGGATGTGGGAGGTTAAGAGACTTGCCTAAATATATATACTATATATAAATACTTGTACAAATACCATATTTCATAAAAGGGATTTGGGTTTAGGTCTTCTAATGCCTGGAATAGTTCTCTTTCTACTATATTATTACTTTCACAAGATGAGTCTGTGGAAAGTAGAACAGCTTAGAGAAGGAACTGACCTTAGGGATAAATTCCCAGAAAGGCCTAGTCTACCTATGGAATGGTCTGTTGTCCATAAATAACTTATCTTCCACTGCCTGAATGTGTTTATAGTTATGGTTTCTACATCCCAACTTTCCCCATCACAGTTTCAATATAACATAGATTGGCATGAGAAAATAAATAGGAATTTTGGGGGAGTTTTGCAGAAGCCATAGACAATATATAAAGGCTAGCAGAGGACACAGAAAAAAGTTCATGAAATATATACATAATGTTGTATAATATCAATCTAAATTTTATACTAAAATACTGTAATGTCCCACAAAATAAAAAGAAAAATACAAACTTCTTCTCTAGTATGAAGCAAATGCCAAAAAAAATTTTATGTGGATTTTCTTGATCTCAGAGGCATCGAGCCCTTAATCCCTGTGATATGGAAGAGATAAATGTACTTTGGTTTGTTTTATTGCCTGAAATTTTATGAATTAGAGATTTATATAGGTTAACAAACACTTGCATCTAAAATGGCAAATATACCTAGAAAGGTATAAACTATTTAGTCATTCACATATTACCAAAATTTGCTCAATCACATATTGACTCCCTCCACACATTTAGTTTGATATTCTAAAATGAAGCCTTATGTTACCCCTGGAAGCATATAGGAAATTCAAATAACCAACAACAATAAAAAGTTACAAGATTATAGAAGTCTTAACACTTTACCCTATCAAAATTGGGGAGAGGCAAAGGTAATTTTCGAATATAGGATCTTGTGTGGGGGACAGTAGGAGACTGGGTATTACAGTAGGGGATTAGGGGAATATGGCCACTTGGGCAAATAAGTATTGGGAAGAATACTAATGTCGTTATGGTTTGGACAATAGGGCCTTGTTTCATGTAGAAACAAAAGAGGACATAGATGCTATTTTTCATAGTGCATGGGAGATATATATCTAAGATATTCCAGTAGTACTAAGATTACAGAGAACAGACATAACAAATGGAATCTGATGACTCCATAGGGGAGTCATCAATTAGTCTATCCAATGGCTTAAAAGAGAGTAGTTTCATTGTGGCAAGCGGAGATAGTCACAGTTATATAATGGTCTGAATTTGTGTCTTAAGATACCCCAAAGAAATATGATACCATATTTCAGGTCCAGCTTATAAATGCCTGTCCAAACTGTACTGGTTACAGTTAGTCATGATTGTCTATCATTTGAGAGAGCTTGCACATGCCTGGTGACCAACACTGGGCATATGACCACTAAAGTAAGAAAGAATTACAGAAAGAGAGGAAGATGCTGAAGACAAATTTTACTTTTATAAAATCTTGATCAGAGGTAATCTTGTACTTAGGAAAGGGGAAGGAATTTTTAATGCCTCTTTCTTTTCTTTTCTTCCATGGGTGACCCCTGTTTCCAGTGCCCAAATCATTGACATGATTCAGCTATATTATTGGTTTAAATAGACCTTGTGTGCTGATCTGAGAACCCAAATCCTGCATCTAATAGTGTTACTGCTGATCTCCATTGGCAGAAGTTGATAATTTATCAGATTATCTCCTACACCAGTGAAATCACAGGTCCAAATTGTTGTTCTTCCTTCCTTCTCAAAGAGGAACAATCATATCAGGAGTGTGATTTCTTGACTTGCAAGTAAATTGAATTTAAGTGAGGCAAAACTGTGCAAAGTCATGAGCTCCACAGTCTCCTCTATTCATCAGAGTCCAGTGACCAAGTTATAAGTCTTGGCCAACAATTGGTAATAGCCCAGGTTCAGTGGGAGACCTTGGTCTTTAAGGCTTTCCCAGATACCAGTTTATCTGAGGCTAATTGTTTAAAAACTAAAGGGTAGGAAAGAATTGAAGCAAAAGATGATTTAGTTTGTCTTCACAAAAGAATCAGTCTGAGTGGGAAAGATCCTCAGAGTTTCTAGCCAGAACAGAACAAGTGCTATTTATACTGTGGTTATATAAATTTTATGTATAAATATATATTATAAATATTTACATTTACACATATATGTACACACACACACACATACAGTCATACATACACACACTTATGTGCGTGTTGTTTCTATGGGAAAATCCATTTTGAGCTCTGAGAAGTTGAGGTATGAACAAATTTTTGGCTTTCAGCCTGTTCACAACTTGAGAACTGCTTTTATGATGAGATAATCCTAAATATATTAGTCTGATCTTACTCTACCAAGTATCAATGAAAATAAATCCATATATTGTCATTAAAATCAGAAATGTGAGATCCTACAAACTCTAAATTTTTTTCAAAGAAGCACAAAAAGTATGAGTCAAAACTACATTGTTAAGTAGTTATCAACTTACGGTATCAAAAACCTTTTGCTAACATTAGGCTCACATTTATTTAGAGAAATGTTCACTTACATCAGCAAAGATACTTTTAAAAGAGGGATATTTTCTCTTCATTGATATCTAGATAATTTTTTAGTAATGGCAGAATTTCATATAGGTATTTATTATAATAATCAATGCATTTACCTATCAGAGTGACTACAGTTTTTGTAGTAGTATCCTTTCCCACCATTCGTTTCTACTCTTTTCTTCCCAAGGAGTTTTTTTGATGACAGACGATGGTCCTATTTTCCAGATGAAAAGAGAAACAATTGGTACTGTGAAGAGTCAGACATGACTGAAATGACTTGCCAATATCAAATCCGTCTGTTCTAGAAGGATTAGTCTGCATAGACCTAACAGTAATTGACCTTACATTTGTTTACTGCCTTAAACTTTTACCATGTTCTGACATTTACCACTCCCCCTTATTATTTCAACGTATTGGATGTTCATTCAACTTTGAAAATGGCTTGAGCAACCACCGGGTCTCCATGATAAACCATCCTGTTCTTATGGGATCAACTTTTTTTTTTTTTTTTTTTTTTTTTTTTTTAGTATCTTTCTTGGTTTTTCAATTTGTCTACACAGATTTTTTTCTTTTATATTCCACATCCTGTATTCAACATTTTACACTTTAATAGCAACTAAATGAGATTTGACACATTCTCAGAAGTTACCTTCTGATATTCTGACTTGAACTTGCTATGGCAAATGCAAAGACTTTCTTATCCTGACAAAGGCATGGGAATATAATAGCCACATCAACAGAAGCGCTTACATTAGAAGCTGTAAATTTCCCAAAGATCTTGACAAATTTTTTTCATTCTCACATCTGTCATCTTTTCAGGTGATTTTCCCCAAGGTCTTTTAGATCTCAGTTGTTGAACAGGAACCTCTTGGAGGCAACTTGCTTAACTCCCTCCCTCTAGACTTTAAAAAATGGAGAAAAGCATCAAAGTTACTGTTGGTATAGGAATAATTCCACATCCTGTTTTTGTCTTTCTCTTTTGTCACTTACCTCAGTAGTTCCATAGTTGCACTTACAGGATACAATGGCCATTTCCTTATTTTGTACAGCTATTTTTATTAGGTGGCAGATGCTGGACATGCTGGTTCAGCAAGGGTTAAAACTCAGCTGTTGAGTTGATGTGCAGATAGCCAAAATATGATGCCTTTGAAGTGTGACTGCAGTCTTTTGAAAGACAATCTCTTTAATTCTCTACAGATTCTTGCTGATTAACAGCATAGAAGTATTCTATTGATTCTATACATGAGTTGTACTGATGTCAGAAGTGGAGCTAATCCTTTAAAAATGTTTATATATATTTTTATTAAAAGGCGATTCAAATTTGAAAGCCCATCCAAGACACTGTATGCATACCTGATTTACTGCCATATGCTATTCTTGAGCCATAAAGCTGCTGTAAAAATCATTTAATGCTAGCAAGAATATCCTTCATTTCTTTGTGAAGCTAAATGAAATCAAATATAAAGTTTGTGATACATTAAATCACAAACATAAATATGTGCTTTACAGCCAGCTGTTACATCTGAGTGTGCACATTTTAAAATAGAAACATTTACCCAACATGCTGATTAGCAATTTCAGTTCTGAAAAGCCTGGTTACATTTAAGATGCAAAAGATTAAAACGACCAAACAGATAAAGTTAATAGTTCATCTTCCTAAATGCTTTTCTATGCTTTAAGTCTTAAAGTTCACTGGAACTCTGCAGACTGGTGATGCTTTGATGTGGGGTTCATGTTTAACTCATATGATCTTGCGGGAACAGAATCCAATGGCATTGTCGACATTTAAAAGAATGTTCTGCATGTGTGGATGCAGTGTGTGAATGGATGATATTTGCAGCAATGTGCACACAGACACATGGAACAAAAGGTTTCCCAGGCATGCATAGCTTCACAATCACAGAGGCTACAATTGCATAACCTTCATTGGGAGGGAGGATCATCTCTATTGAAACCGTTTCTTTTCTCTCAGATTTTTTAAACCTGAATTCTGTGCAAAACACCATGCCAAGGAGCAAACCCAGGATCATCTGGAATCTGAAATGAAGTTCTCTGCATAGCCCTTATTTGCCCACGCCAATGATGTTTTCCTATCAGTATGTGCTGCAGAATATTAAAATGTCTCTAAATCCTTCAGTATGTGTTTGCTATAAGCAGTTCAAAAGTGCACACAATGCTGTATGTCCTAATAATATTTATCTACATCTCAAACAGTATAGGACTGTCAAAGAAAATCCTGCATGCAAACAAATGATCAAATGCAGAGGAACTCTTTACTTTAGTCTTTTCTCTTTTGTCCGACAAGCTAATGCAATAAGGCTGATAATAAAAGGTTGTGGACTAGGCCTAAAGCCTATGACAGATAAAAAAGAAATGTTGGAAACCAATGAAGCTTTTGCACAATTAGATTTTTTTTGAGGCTGTGCTGTTAGGTTTGTCCAGAGCCTATTCATTTCTGATTGATGGTAAAATCATAACTACATCATATTAGCTGTAGAGTTCACTGACAGGTTACTGCAGATTAATATTGCTACTGCTGTTCACTTACTTACCATCAAAGCCACAGAAATATGAATTGAGCTTTCCCTCTAACAAACCCCGCATATTAAAAGGTAAGGTGTTTTACTGAACAATTTCCATCCTGTCACAGGGGAAAGATGCAAACAATGTCTATTTGAGAGATGTATGTAGATACATCCCAGCATACTAATTAGTTCTGGAGGGAGGAGATGCTGATCATCTGGCTCCCTCACAATTCTTTCCTCACCTTCTGGGGGCCTTCCAAGCTCTTGGCTACGTGACTCCTCAAAACGGCACGATGTGCAGGGCAGCAAACCTCTATGATTTAAATGCGAGCTGCCAGGCAAATTGCAGGGACATAAATTTGTTCGGTGTGCTGTGCAGCCCGTGCATATGAAACACAAGGAAGAAATGAATCCGATGTCTTGTTTCGAATGAATACTGGAGGTAAAATGCATTGAGATTTGCCATGGTATTTCATGGGGTATTGCCCAGAACAAAGAGAACTTGGAGACTTTATGCTATCTTTAAATACATTAGTAAATGTTGCCCTCCAATATTTTAAATGCTTGGCAAGAGAACATAGAAAATTAAAACTGGTAGGTTTTTTTTAATTAAAAATTATCCCCCCCCTTTTCTTTTCTTTTTTTTTTCTTTCTTTTTTTTTTTTTTTTTTTTTACCAGTTTTTACTTTTGTTGTTGTTCAGTCATTTCAGTCACATCCAAATCTTCACGATTCCATTTAGGTTTTTCTTGGCAATGACACTGAAGTATTTTTTTTTTGCCATTTCCTTCTCCAGATCATTTTATAGATTCAAAAACTGAGGCACAGAGTTCAATAACTTCCTCAGGATTACACTGCTAATAAGTGTCTTCATGAGGAAGAATCTTCCTGATTCCAAGTCCAGTGCTCAGAATCCACTGTGCCATAGCTACTCCAGTTTTTGCTTTAGAGATATAATTACAGAGAACAGAAGGAAGCAAACATTTATTAAAAACTTACTAAATGCCAGGCGCTGTGCTAATATGCCTTTATACATATTATCTGATTTGAGTTTCATAATTGAGAAGTAGGTGCTATTATCTTTCCCATTTTACAGTTGAAAAAACTGAGGCAGTTAAATAACATGCTCAGAGTTATACAGTCATTATGTATCTGAGGCCAGTTTTGAGTACAGGACTTCCTAACTCTATCCACTGCACAACTCAAGTGACCTGGACCCAGGGGATCTGAATTCAAATCCTGTTTCTGTTAATTTACTAGCTGTTTGAACTTGTAAGAAAGCAATAATAGTAATAATACTTTTTAAAAGTGAAAAATTCAGTGGAAACCATACTCAATTAAATAGCACATGTTCATATGCTATATGAGGCTAGCAGTGGTATGGCTGTCAGGTAACAACTCATGGAAACACAATCCCTTGAAAAGACAGAACTTTTCACTTTCAGCATGGTGAAGGAGAAATGGCATTGGTCTTGAAAATGAGGAAGCCTGGTGGTTTCTAATCTTGGCTGTGTTACCTATAAAATGGGGATAATCATACTTGCACTCCCAACCTCGCAGAGCTATTAAGAAGACATCATAATAAATGATATTTGCATGGTGCTATTAAAGCAGAGTGCTTTGTATAGCCCTCACAGGGATGCGAGAAAACTAGGAGTGGCCAACAATTGATCCAGTACTTGATGATCTAGAAATTGCTTTATATAGATATGTCCTTTCCAATCCTGTTTTCCTTTCCTACTTTATATATATTGTCCTATTTGTTGCAACAACCCAAAGAGGTAGTGGTCATTATTATACCTTTTTACAGATGAAAAAACTGAGGCTCAGTGAGGTTAAATGATTTGCCCATGATCATACAGATCATAAGTATTGCTTGGTATTCGAAGTCCTTTATAACTCTCCCCACTCCTACCTTTCCAGTTTCTTACACTTCACATCCTCTCTTCTCCTCATGTACTCTGTGATTCAGTAATGCTGGCCTCCCAACTCTGAGCATTTTCTCTGGCTATTTTTCATGCCTGGAACCCTTTCCTTCCTCATCTCTACCTCCCAGCTTACCTTTAAGTCCAGCTAAAAAATCTCACTTTCTATAGGAAGCCTTTCCAGCTCCTTTTTAATTCTAGTGCCTTACTTCTGAGAATTATTTCCAATTAATACTGAAAATAGTTTGTTTTTACATATTTGTTTGCATGTTGTCTTCTCCATTAGAGTGTGAGCTTTTTGAGGATAGGAGAAGTCTTTTAACTTTCTTTGTATTTCCAATACTTAGCACTGAGCCTGCTATATAGTAGATGCTTAATAAATGCTTATTCCCTAATTGGTTCTGTGTGTAAGGCACTTTACTAATTTTAACATGCTATATAAATATTTGTTTTATCTGTATGGACATGTGGATATATATATATATATATATATATATATATATATATATCGTATTTAACTTATGTTTTTAACATGCTTAGCATGTATTGGTCAGCCTGCCATCTAGGGGAGGGGATGGGGGAAGGAGGGGAAAGGTTGGAATGGGGAGAGGGGGGGTTTGTGGTTGTCAATGCTGGAGGATTGTTCATAGCTTGTAAATAAAAAGCTATAATTAAAAATATATATATATATATTTTAACTTTGTAAAAATAAATATTTGTTTTATTTTTCATCAAACATAAAACGTTATATCCATATGTTATAATTTTCAAAGTAAAGCGAGTAGTGAAAATCAAATTAATTAATATATTTAGTAATTAGGTGAAAAATGAAGCTAGGAGAAGGGAATTCATTTGGGTGAATTAGATTCTTCTAGGCAAGACTCAATTTTCTAGCCTTGGTTCTGACACTAATTAACTATATAATGATGAGCAAGGCCCTTTACATCACTGAAATAAGCCTTTGGTAAAATAAGATCAATGGACAACACTGCTTTTATTTTACCAAAGTCTTAACTTCAATGATACTCTTGGAGGCCTCTGCTAGCCTCTGCTAGCCACTGCTAGCCTCATATAGCATATGAACATGTGCTATTTAATTGAGTATGGTTTCCACTGAATTTTTCACTTTTAAAAAGTATTATTACTTTTCTTCACCCATTGAACCCCACCCTAATTTCTTCAACATGTTTCTCCCATCAGGTTTTTAATTTTTTTCCCCTAAGTCTGTTTTTTTCTACCTACTATCCTTTATTTTATTACTTTTTACAAAATAAACTGGAGTGGCATCCAAAGGTAGAAAAAGATAATGGAAGCATCTGTATTTAAAAAAGAGGAAAAAGTTGATTTTGCCCATTAACTTAACTCTGATGTCTCAAAAGATAATGAAAAATTTTACCTTGAAATCAATTTTCCTACAATATCTTAACAAGCCAGCATGATTTTGTGAAGAAAAAATTGTCTCAAGCCTGACTGACCTAGAGAATTGATAGATGAGAGACAGGAGAGCTTTTGAGTCTGTCCTGAATGACATATTCACCAATAAGGCAAAAATTGCTGTCTTGATCACTCTACTATTAGGTGGGGGCACAATTGGAATTAAGGTCACCAAGGTGTTGTCATTAGTGTCCATGGAAGGAAATATGACAAATGGTGGATGCAAGAAATGGAAAGGAATGGGAAAATAACCTTCTGTGGTATCTGAATAGTTGCAAAATGAAATTCAACCTCCTGAGCCTGGAATTCAATATCCTCCATAAGATGTCCCTACTTACCTTTGCACAATTCTCTTTCACTATTCTCTTGTGCAAGTAAAATTTTTGGGCATAAATAAAATCCTTCATAACATTAATAGCTCACATGTATGTTTAAAGTTCATAAAGCACATTACATATATTATCTTATACTATCTCCATTTACAGATGAAAATACTCAGCCTGAGAAGAGATTAAGTGACTTGCCCAGGGTCACACAGTTACTTAAATTCTGAGGCCAAATTTAAGCATTAGTCATTCTGATACCAGCTCAATCATGTTATATACCAAATGACAGTGCTACATTCTGAAACTTCTGATGTTGTCCAATTTGTCTACTCATTTGTTCCTAATAGTATGCATAATAATTTCTTACCTCTATTAACACAGTCCTCCCTGTCTTGAATGCCAATCAAACTTTTCTACCTTTGAAATCCTCCTTTATTCAAATTCCTTTTAAAGTATTGCCTTCTGATTCAGGCCAATTCTAACAGACTTGTGTTGGAGAGAACCATCTGTATCCAGTAAGAGGAGTTATGAGGACTGAATGTGGATCACAACATAGTATTTTCATCTTTTTTATTGTTGTTTGCTTGCTTGTTTTTTTTCTTCCTCATTGTTTTCCTTTTTGATCTGATTGTTCTTGTGCAGCATAAGTGTGGAAATATGTTTAGAAGAATTGCACCTGTTTAATCTATATTGGATTACTTGCTGTCTAGGGGAAAGGGATACGAGAAAGGCAGGGAGAAAAATTTGGAACACAAGGTTTTGCAAGGGTGAATGTTGAAAACTGTATTTGCATGTATTTTGAAAATAAAAAAAACTATTATTAAAAAGTATCAGCTCCTTTATAAAGCCTTTTTCCTACTACTTTAGCCCATGATGATTTCTCTCTCCTTTAAACTATGTCATTTCAAGATAGTATGAAGAAAATAGATATGTATAGCCTAGAGAAGAAAAAATATTAGGGAGTATTTTATAGCTATATTCCAGAATGTGCTGGGCCAGAATCACAAAATTACCAAATCTACTAGCTAGAAGGAATTTTGGAAACATCTGGTACACTTTCTACCTGATCTACAATCCTTCTTCCTACCATATTCCTAACAAATGATCATTCAATCACTTCTTAAGGCCCTCTAGTTAGAGGGGTAACTCCCTAACTCACAAGGCAGCTCATTTCACTTTTGGATTGCTCTGTTAAGGAGGTTTTCCTTATGTTGTACTCATGTGCACTTTTTTTTTTTTGGCTTTGTTTACTCTGTATCAGTTCATATAATCTTTATATCCTTCTCTGTATTCATAGTAACATTCTATTATGTTCATGTATCATAATTTGTTTAACCATTATGCTCCTGAGATTTTCCAATTTTTCACTAATATTAAAAAATATTACTATAAATATTTTCATGTATATGAGGCTTTTTTTTAAACCAGTTGACTTCTTTGGAGTATATGCCTGGCTGTATAATCTCTGTGTCAAAGAATACAACATGTTAGTCATTTTATTTTCATAATTCCAAATTGGTTTCTAGATTGGTCATAGCGATTAACAGACCTACCAACAATGCATTAGTGTGACTGTTTTCTCACAGCCCCTTCTACATTGAGTATTCTTGTCTTTTCCTTTTTTTGTCAGTTCTCTGGATGTAAAGTGAAACTGTAGGGCTTGTTTTGATTTGCCTTTTTCTTATTATTAGTGATTTGCAACATTCTTTCATATAGTTGTTAATAGGTTTCAATTCTTAAGGTAACTATTGACATCTTTTGACTATTACAGAATGGCTTTGGAGATTACATCTGTTTGTCAGTTGCCTATACATTTTGGATATCAGGCTCTGGTTTGAAAAAAAATGATATAAAGATTTTTTTCCTGAATGCTGTTTCCATTCTATTTCTAGATTCATTTTTTTAAACAGAAGACTCAATTTCTTTCCATCTAAATTATCTTTTTTTTTTTAATACTGTTGCCTCTTTCCCTTGTTTGTTTGAGACATCATCTCCTTCCCATAGCTCTGAAGGTATTTGATCTTCTCTTGTAATTTTTCATTGATACAGTTGTGAATTTTTCAATCTGTATGTCCATTTTGAATGTATTACAAAATATGTATTTTGTATTTTATGTATTGGTTGAAACAATTTCTGCCAGAGTGCTTTCTGGCTTTCCCCAGTACTTAAAAAATCAGTAGTTCTGTTTTAAATAATTGGAATTTATTGGTAATTTACAATTTATTAATCTATTTTCTCTTTCTGACAACAATATTGCTTTTATTTCTTCACCCATTGAACCCCACCCTAATGTTCTTCAACATGTTTCTCCCATCAGGTTTTTAATTTTTTTCCCCTAAGTCTGTTTTTTTCTACCTACTATCCTTTATTTTATTACTTTTTACAAAATAAAATACAACATTACACAGCTATTTTCCTGTTGTGAGTCTTAACTAACTAAGCCTCAGGAATAACTGTGAAGTCAAATGTGTTTCCTTGCATTATGACATAAAGATCTTGCATCTAGAAACTTTATTTGCTATCCATATAGGGCATTGTATTTGTGTAAGTACACCTGAGATCAGATGTATAGATTTACTTCTGTCTCTGAATTACTTCTGGCCATCTTTTCTAGCATTCTTCTTGCCATGTTGTAATTGTTCCCTGTGGTACCAGGATTTTCAAATCTATGGAATGTTCTATCTCTTACCAAAAGTCCCAATTTGCTATATATTAATTTGTATATCAGAAACACAAATATTTTAACATTCCGTATTTCTAGGATGTTGTTCACTTCTTAAATTTATCTTTATCTTTCTAAATCCCTTACCTTCAATTAAGAATAGAAATCTTATCTGTATCTAATATCTTCATTTTCTCCATGCAGGATGTTATGATACTCATCCATACTTTCTGTTACATACAATCTGTTAGTGGACATCAAGTTGACAGTTCTGGTAAAGCTTTCTACATAAAATTTGTATGCATACTAAATATATGCATACAAACTAATAAACTCTCCATTGTTAGAAAACAGGTAAGACTTATTCTATTTGGTCCCAGAAAGCACAGCTGTGACCAACAAGCAGGAGTCCCATCTATGATTCTATAGAGGATTCAGAGCTTTGGGCACAATATAAAGTAATATTCTTAAACATTAGAGTTGTTCAAAAAATAAAACAGACTTGCCCTTATAGGTAATGTGGTACTTGGTCCTAGAGATTTTCATAAGGAGGTTGATCTATCAACCACTGTTGAGAAAATTTAGACCTCCGAGTTTATATTGGTCTGATCAGCCACCGATGGATACACCATATCTTGGTTCCAACATAGTGATGCCCTTTTGGTCTTCTTCATGCATGAAGGACAACAACCAATCTGAATATAAAGATTCCTGCAGATCACATATTTACTTAGTTTTAAAATAAGATATCTATATTTTGATATATTTTCATCTTGTTAAATATTTCCCAATTACTTTTTAATCTGATCTGGACAGCACTCCAAAGTATTGTAAGCCACATGCAGGCCATATGTTTGACACCTCTTTTGTAGCCTGAGGGCATTTCTGCGTTAGGTAGAGAAAGATTAAGCTAAATGACCTTTGAGGTCTCTTGCTACTCTCAGATACTTTTATTTCTATGAATTCCTTGATCACACTCCATCTAACATACATTTCACATGCTACCTTATATTGTTAATTATCATTTTATGTGTAATTTGATCCTGTGTTTGCAGCTAAAGAATGAGCTCCTTGAGAATTCCTTTTAAAAAAGAGAATTCCTTTTATCTTCTATCACAGTACTGTGCCTACAATTAGTATTCAATAAAAATCGGTTGATGATTTTGTGATGAAGATGATATGATGCAGTTATCATTAAACTCTCAATTATCTGAGTTAATATGGATAGAATCTTTAACAAGCATAACTGGAAGCCGAATTTAAGTTATTTCACTATTTCAGGGTCAAGTGCCTGATTCTAATGACAAGGAAACTAACTTTTAGAGGTTGGAATTAGATAATATTAAATTCACTTAATGTCCTTGTTCCTCGTGATAGATGCCTGTTCCTGTCATATTTTTTCCCTCATTTTTAGGGTATAAGCATATCTCACCTAATGTTCTAATTGGTTCTATGAAAACCCAACCTTATAGGGAGAAGCTATTTTCACTTGCAAAGTGCAAGAAAAGGTCATAAATGGACAATTCATAAAACAGTGTTACAGAGTTTTGTGATGTGATTGTCATATATTAATGGTATTGGTTAGGACAAATTATTCAGGGCATGCTTAAACATTTTTATGAAGAACTTATATTCCCTTCTTTATGAGAGCATCTGGGAAATGTACTCTATATAGATAAAATGTGGAACCAAATGTTCTATATAGAATAAATATGCAAAGTAATAACCGAGTTACATAAGATATTAAAAATGTAAACATGTGGTTATATGATGGTTGGTGAAAAATCAGTGTTCCACTTGGGTAGCCCCTTCTACATGCCTCTTTCCCATTCTTCCAGGTCAAAATTTTCATTCTTCTCTCTCTTCCCCAGGTAGAGTAGACTAAGTCTTGATTCTTACCTACAGGGTGCTAGGTATAAAGGTAATAATGGCACCAGTGTCAATGTAATATTTTTAAAGCATCACTTTGTGTTAGGTACTATCCTAAGTGCTTTATAAATATTATCTCATTTGATCCTTATACCATCCCTATGATAGTCATTTTATAGCTGAGAAGCTGAAGCAGACAGAGGTTAAGTTGCCCGAGGTCACACAACTAGCTACTATGTGAAGCTGAATCGGAACTCAGATTTTCCTGATTCATAAGCACAGTGCTCTAGCTATTGCACCATTTAGGAGCTCCCAAAGACCCAAAATCTCAGTCCACTGATTTATCAGCTGTCCCTTCAGCCTAATTCTGCACCACGGCATTGGCTAAAATGACATGTAACTATAAGAAAGATTCATGCTATGTTTTAGATTTAAAAGTTTTTTTTGTTTGTTTGTTTGTTCTTGTTTCACCAACCATCACCAGTTGATAAAACTTACTTTAACAGATTCTGCCTGGCTTGAATGGTGACACTTGGAGATCTCTGGAAATCCTGCTTTTTGTAGCTTTGTGACTTTCTTTGATCTGTAGAATCATTATGTGACATCAACCAGTTCTCTCTGTCTTTTCTTTCATTTGTGAAATGTGACATAATGATGCTGGTAATCCATCTGACAGACATATGAAGAGGAACCAAGGTTCCAAAGTGGCTTGTCAATGTAAGGAATTATTTGAATAGAAAAGGATAATAATCCATTGGCGTTTTTCTTTGATGATACAGTAGATAGTCTTAGTGACATAATTTATAAGCCTCTATCTCTTTCTTACAATAGAACTATTAGGCAGAGGGTTTTTTCCTATTACAGGTACAGATATTTAACATGTGTTAGGCACTGACCATGACCTAGATATTGAACAAAGAAGACAGAATTTGTCAGAATAAGAACACAGAAGGCAGGACATAGAAGCAGTTTTTCCCAGTAGCCTTTCCTAGAAGAGAGTTTTCATTCAATTTGGAGGGGGATTCTTGACAGACTTAGAATACACTCTAAGCATAAGTTCTTAACCTTGAATCTGTGAATATTTTATTACTATATTTTATTATAACTAGTTTCCTTTAAAATCCTATATATTTAGTTATATCCACTTAAAAAGCATTTATGCAAAGTAATCAGTAATATTCAACAGATTGCTAAAAGGGTCCATGATACAAAATAGTTAAGATTCTTTCTCCTTTAGAAAAGATTTGCTTTCCTTTTAATTCTAGCAAGACTCTAGTTCTTCCTTCCTAATTCTCAAGGTTACGCATGATCATGCATGAATGTATCATGAATAAACATTGACACGTATTTATTTCATTGAATTTTGCATCTGTGATTGTCAATGGTACTATGCATCAGATAGTGGTTTAGATATGTCTAATATATGTCTAAAGATGAATTAGAAAGGAAAAAAATCCTGAAATGTCCTTAAATTGAAATGCAAAGTGTTCAAAAACTTTCTATAAAACTATCTTTCTCTTTACTACTATTTCTTTTTCTCCTGATAAATGTCCCCATGGAGATATTATATTAGTATAATTAATTAATTATATTAATTTAAATAAATATAAATATAAAATAATTAATTAATAATTAATATAATATTACAATAAGATTCCATAAAGAATCTGTTGAGGGAGATAGCCTGCTGAAAGTTTTGTTCATGGAGTTTGGAAATGTGAATTTAGTCTATGTTGAGTCACTTGCTCAGTGGAAGAACAGCATTCTTAAATTCTTAAGTTCACTGAGAAAATGCATTACGGTGTTTACACAGAAAGGGGGCTTATAGAATAAGGATTGCCCACAAATATTTGTTGCCAAAGGAAAAAAAGGTCATGGTGTAAAACAGTGCCTAGAATTCTAAGTTTCTAATTAGGTTTTTTTTTGTTTTTTGTTTTTTTTTACTGTGGAATTTGCCTTTACTTAGAGCCAAGAAGCCCAGCTGTTTTACAATAGGGTCTCTTGCCTCCTGGCAACTGCTACAGATAATGTGTGGATTAAACAGCAAGTGTGTTTGTTAGAGAATATGTTCTCTTGGTCTTCTAGAAAGAATCCAGTGTTATTAAGGCAGGCTGCCCACCTGGTATTCCTTTTATTTGTTTTTTGCAATTTTGATTTATACTTTGGATGAAACAGACAGAGACAGAGAGATGGAGAGATGGAGAGAGAGATAGAGACACACAGAGAAAGAAACGGAGACAAAGACACAGAGACAGAAACCCAGAGACAGTGACACACATATACACAAGTTCAGACAGAGGCAGACAGAGACAAAAGAGAGAAACAGAGACAGAGTCAGAGAAACTGGAGAGAGTGATGGAGAAGGACAGACAGAGAGGCAGAAACAGAAACGAATGGAATCAAGGACGGAAATAGAGATAAAGACAGAGAGATAGAAACAAAGATACAAATTGAGAGTAGCAGTGACAGAGAGACAACGAGATAGATATAGAGATATATAGCTACAGAGGAAAAATGAGAGGGAAAGAAAGGAGAGAAGGGGAGAGACAGAAAGAATGAAACTATCATAAAGACTTAAAGCACTTCTATTTGCTATTCTGATATTAAAAATCACTCGAATTCAAACTGAAAGGTTTGATGCAGTATTAAAATTTGATGAATCACAGCAAGAGTGTTAGCTTTTAGATATTACATTAAAGCATTCATTAATAAAGCGTCACACAACATTTCTTTGAATGGGTCCTAAAAGGTTAATGACTTAATACAGGTTGGTTGGTGTTCTTAAGCATTAGTGTCTGAGGGTGGTTTGTGATGAATTTAGCTTACTTTGAAATTGGAATACAAAAGAATGACTCTTTCTCTCGGCAATTCAGGAATGTCTTGGCTCTCCATTCTTATTTTCTCCCTCCCTCCCTCCCCTTCTCCTTCCTCCCTCTCCCCTCTTCTCCTTCCTTCCCCCTTTCCCTTCCTCTCTCCCCTCTCCATTTTCTCTCTTCCTTCCTCCTCTCTCTCCCTCCCTTCCTCCATTCTTCCCCTCTCCTCCTCCTGATCCTCCTCTCTTCCTAATTTATTCCCCACCTTCTTGCCTATCACCTTTTAAGTGGTTTTGAATAGATAACTAATTGCTGGATAACCTCAGAAAAGCAACTATGTTTCAGAGCTACAAGTCTTCTTTCTTAGTCTTATAGTAACTTTATTGCATAATAAGAAAATTACTTAATTATAAAACCACCCATTTTGGAATAAAGCTTCAGCATCCATTTGAAAGCTATTCAGAGTGTCCCAAAAGTCTTAGTGTGGTTTTAATCCATTAAAATTTAATAGCAATATTAATATCCACAGAACCTATTTAAGCTATTAGAGCTTAAAACTGCACTTTTGGGACATTGCACTCAGACTTTTGGGACACCCCGAATTGGATGATAAGGTTCTCTTCTCCCACCCCCAAAAATCTGACTCAGCAGCTGCTGATTATATTTAACAACAACAACAAAATCTGTACGATAATATACTAATATCACATATCTGGTGGGATAATCAATATGAATATCTGTGACTGATCCAATATTTATTTCATTGCTGATGTAAACATATTGTGGTTCTTCATTGCTCTCTGCTTCTGTGACAGAAAAGACTGGAATAATTTTACCTTTGGATTATTAAGACTGAATTTTTAATGTCAATTTAGTGTTTACAAAGTACTTCACATTTTTTGAGCCTCACAGCAATCCTGTGAGATACCTTCTATGAACATTATCATCCCTATTATACAGATGAAGAAACTAAGGTTCAGTGATAATAAATAACTTGCCCAAGGGGTGTGTGTGTGTGTGTGTGTGTGTGTGTATGTGTGTAGGCAGGAGGGGGTAATGGTCTATGTGACAAAAATACTCCATCCTGGTGCCATACAAAGCTGCCGCTATTATATTTTCCCTCCAATCCTACACAGAATTGAGTTTATGTTTTATATGCTCCCCTCCACACACCCCACACCTCCAACTAAAAACAAAAAGCCAACCAAGTTGGAGTTTTGTGGTTACTTAAATAAAAGTTAAATTTGTCTTTTTCATTAATGTCAGATTGAGACTCTATAGACAAGTTTCGTGAAATCTAAATCCCTTTTCAAGAATAGATGACAAAATCATATGTGAAAGTAATTTTTGGAGAAAAAAGGTATTTGTCTTGAGCCTTGGTTCTGGTTGGAGTTGTTAGTAAAACAAATGGCTCAAATTGGTTTTATGTGGGAAACAAATCCAAGCATTTCCACGAAGTTGCTGGCTAACCTACAGTAACTTAACCATTTCCTGCATAACTGGAAACTGTTCTATTAGACTGTGATGATTCCTGCTTTAACCATTGTGGAAAGAAAAATGAAAGTATCTATAAAAGAGGGCACCAAAAGTTATATTAGCTGCATTTACTTCTAACATAGAAAACTTTGTATCTGTTTACTATCCCTAATAGATCCTTTTCTTGTTCTTTCTGAATCCATAAAAGCTAAATTCTTTGAGCAGCTTTATACCATTAGAGCCTTCTGGTGGGTAGCTGAGACAAAGGAGTCAAAAATGCTAGAAGGAGAATGGGATAAATTTCAGAACAGATAAAAACTTAATTTATTTCAATAACTTTATAATATATTTATTATAACACCTTTGTCTGGGAAGAAGTTATTTTACCACTGGAAAAAAAAATCAATTAAAGTTGGAGGAAGGAGAATTTGAGGGGATTATTGTATTTCTATCCGAAAAAAAAAACATAATCATAACACTTTTTTTTGGTTAAATATAATTTTGGAGATGACCAACTCTAACTTCTCCATCCTTTAAAAACATTCTAGATACTCATGTCTTGATAGATATATCATTGTCATTATGTTTTTCAGTTCATCAAGAGAGTTAGGACATCCTTCCCAATTTCCAAAGCAGAATTTAACTATAGGCTGTTTTAAAAATCAAAGCTTAAAGCATTTCTTTTTTTATGTTCTCTTTTCCATCTGTCATATCATTGATAAACATTTTCTAGAAGTCCATTGTACATTTGTTCAGGATAATGAAGCATTCAAAACAGTCAAAATCTTTCCTTTAGGAACTTTCAAAAGAAAGACATTTCCTTATTTGAAAGCAGGATGTTAGACCAGATTTTCTCTCAAAGACTTTTAGTTCATTTATCCTACAGTGGTCTAGTACTGATGGAATAAGGAAAGTATGCTGTTTTAGGAATTCTTTTCCTCTCCCTATCCCAGACTGGATGGAAGCCAATCAATCAATCAGCAAATATTTTTTCATTGCCAACTGTATGTATGTGTGTGTGTGTGTGTGTGTGTGTGTGTATCCCTAACAACTAGCACAGTGCCATATGTGTGTCTATTTAGAACTTTTTAAACTTTTTCCACTTGTGACCTCTCTTTATCCAAGAAATGTTTACACTACTCCTGAGTATATAGGTATATAAAATAGGAATACAAATCAAACATTTACTGATAATTAATCATAATTTTGCAACCCCCAATTCAATTCCAAGATCCCATATGGGATCACAACCATAGTTTAAGAATATATGTATATAGCTATAGCTATAGATAGATAGGTGGCATCTATCTATCTATAGATATAACAATAAAGATAGATAGGTGATACATAGATAGATAGATAGATAGATTCTAGGGATATATAAGTAGAAAGAATGAAATGATTTCTGTTTACAATGAGCTTATACTCTAATAGAGACAACAAGAACATATAAAAATATAAGCAGCACAAATATAAAGGTACAATCATATGCAAAGTAGGCAACTATAAGACAGTCTTGAGTCCAGGAAGGAGAATAGCAATTGGGGTGGGTTAGGGGTGTAAATCTTCGGGCAATAAGAAGATGGTGCCTCAGTTCCATCATGCAAGGACTCCATGAGGCTGAGGTAGGAAGGGAGTATGTTCTAGGTACCAGTGATGTAAAAGTCTAGAAAAGGAGATGGATTGTTGTGAGTGATGAGACAGAATACCAGTATGGTTGCATGATAGAGTGACTGAAAGACAGCAATGTTCAGGGAGGCTGTAAGGTTAGTTAGGGTTTTAAAAGTTATATAGAGGAGTTGATATTTTATCCTAGAGGAAATAGAAAGCCATATAGGAAAGGCACACTAGCAACCTAGTTGATCAAAGGATGGAGTTGTATCCTTCCCCACCCTTTCCACCCTCCAGTAGTAATATGTGCTGTCCTCCTTTACTGCTCCTAACACTGCAGGAAACCTAATTCTGGCTCATAAAACTATTTCAAAAGAATTTAGTTTAAAACCATTGACAAGGGTGGCCATGAAGAAGAAAGATTTCTCTAAAAAAAAGGGAAACAACTGGGTGATTGATATAGGGGTGTTATGTAATGACCCTAGTAGCTTTCATACCCTGATAAAACGGAGGAGCCACAGGGAAGTTGAATCACCCTGTCAGAATAAGACCACCATTAAGGTGTTTTCCATGAGTGGGGAGTTTGGATATTGACTAGCAACTAATTCCTCACAAGTTTCCTCCACTACCATGAATCAAAACCAGACTTCAGCCACAAGGTCCTTATTCCCTTCCACCAATGCCTTATTCTGCTAGACTCAGACAAAAACCCTATTAAAAAACAAACAAAAACCACCAGATAGACTTGTTGGGAGAGGGTACTCTGCTTCCTCTAGGTCCTCTGCTGGATTCCTAATTCCATTCAGGACTCCTAGTAGATTGAGCTATGTCCAATTTCTCTGGCTACTCCTTCATTATATGAGTGTCTCTTTTTAATATTAATTTTTTGGAAGCATTTAGTATTAAGGAATTTGCCCAATGTCACAAAGTTAAGTGTCTGAGGCTGGATTTGAATTAGCATTCTCCTGATTCCACATTTCTTCACATTAAAGCTGGCTTACTTGATGGTTTTTTGTGGGCTTCATGTTTTCTTATAGTGGGCTTTTGGTATTTGAAACCTCCATAATCCTGTATTAAGACCTGCTATTACTGGATTTACAGGCTAGTACCATGCTTCAAACCTAAATCATTCTGGCTCTCATTGATTGACCTAGAATAGGTTCCAGGCCAAACCCAACTTGGTTACTGATTGGCTCAAGTGAATATAAATAGCAATTGTTTCTGCTTGTACCAGAAACCCTGAGGGTCTTCCCTTCCCAGACATATATGTCCATATACTGTGTGCACATGCACAGTGCATGCATGTATATATACAAATATACATATATGTATATACACATACATATCTGTATGCATATTTTTTGGTCCAGGTAAAAAAGGTCTTTCTCTGCCTCATTTCATTGCTTTAGTAAACTGAGACCTGTTAAAGATCTTAGCTTAAGAAAACCAAGGTTGCCCACTGCATCCAGGGCCATCTCCAGTTGTCCTGATCTATATCATGCCATTGGACCTACTTGGTTCTGAAGGGGAAAATGAAGCAGATGATTTTTGTATAGCACTCCCTTACTTAAATCCAATTCACTTGCATGTCATAGCATTACCTCCCTGATGTCATGGTCTTTTTCAAGAATGAAGGACAAACTATCAAAAATGTTTGGACTATTTTTTAAAAGGAGAGTCATTATTTGGGATTGTAAATGAAAATATAGTTTAATATTTTTGAAGGATTCAGATCAATAATAAATATTCAGCAACTGAAATCCACAGACCATTCATGGAAAAAAGACAATAGAGCCTATCATCTGCTTAATCATATCTCTAAGGTACTTCAAAGTAAATTATGTAGAGTGGGGATTATCATCTGCAGCTGCTTAGTAAGAATGCATGTAACTTGAGCAACCCAGTTTTGAAGATAATGGATTTATGCCTTGCAGGAAGCCAAATGTGTGATAAGTTGGACCAGAATCTGTTCAGTATCATATTGCTATTTCCCTTCCCCCTACATTTCAGGCCCTATCCTAAGGAGGAATATTACCCAGTTGTAGAGTTGACATCAGGTTGTATGGGGTATGCAGCTGGGTCAGAGCTTGACCTTGAAGGAGAAACTGCATCTTGAGATATTCCTTTTATACTTTATGCTGGACTGTGTTTAGCTTTTGATTTTTCTGGTGCCAGCAAACAAAATGCTTTCAATGTGAGCTGCTTTCTTATGTGTGCTTACATCTGAGCTAGATTGGTCAGGAATGAGTGTGGCTTCCTTTACTCCAAAGGCTCTTAATCATTTTTGTGTCATGAATCCCTTTGGCAACCTGGTGAAGATGACTGACCCCTTCTCAGATGACTGTTTTTTAAATCCATAAGATAAAATCCATTGAATTACAAAGAAAATCAATCACATTGAAATACATTTAACAAAATATTTAAAAAACAAATTCATAGACCCAAGTTAAGAATCTTCTCCTTCCCATCTCCACTCTGTGATTGAAGAATCAAAGAAATATGCTGACAAAGGGGATTGATATATAACTAAATCTTTATGCCTAACTTTTTAAAATAATTTTTAAAAAAAATTTATGTTTTGTTATAATCTTTGTATTTATATCTATACCTATAGCTATAGCTAGCTATTAATAATTTGTAGTTTTTCCCACTTTGGAAAACTTGAGAGGTCAGTTTTCAGATAGGAGAGTAGAATTTTTCAAGTTTAGGGACTCGTAACAAGAAAACTGTCAACTGGGTGGTAGAGAATAGAATGCTAGGACTAGACTCAGGAAGACTCATCTTCCTAAATTCAAATCCCAACCTCAGACATTTACTAGCTGTGTGATCCTGGAGAAGTCACTTAACTCTGTCTCAATTTCCTCATCTGTAAAATAAGTTGGAGCAGGAAATGGCAAACTCCTCTAGTGTCTTTGCCAAAAAACAACAACAACAACAACAACAACAAATCCAAAACCCAAAACAAAACTCAGATGGGTTCACAAAGATTTGGAAATGACTGAAAACAACAACAAAAAACAGAAGTCAGAGAGAAGAGGGGCAACCTTAACCATAGCAGCAGCAAGTGTGTAACACATATGAAGTTCCTCTTTCTTAAGATCATGAGAGATGGTCTTAATTGAGAACCTCTATTTAAATGGACAAACTGGGAGGGGTGTAACTGTGTGGTTTTATTGTGGGTGTCTGTTTTAGTAGCAGAAGCATAAGGAGGAAAAAATCAATTAGGAGAAATATGTGAGGCTTTCCTTGTCTTATTTCTGCTTAGTTATACTTTTTAAAAATTATATTAAAAATACATTTGCTGGATTTAATATTGTTTCACATACACAACTATGGTTGATCTGTCCTTGTGTTGCCTGAAATCCATTTGTTTGTGGAACGAGGATGCAATGGGAGCAGTCCAGGACAGAGGGACCTTTCTTAAAGCAAACTTGGAAGTTCTAATCTCAGTCCATTATTGCTTTCTGACTGGGGATCAGCTTTTTTGAGGAATATTTCCAAGTTTAACTAAAAGGCAAAATGGCTAATGAGTTGGAGTCTAGAAGACCTGAGTTCAAATCTAATCATATATAAGAGTTATATGACCCTTGCAAGTGATGAACTCTACCTTAGTTTTCTTCTCTTGTAAAACAGGGATGATGATAATAGCACCTATCTCCCATGGTTATGATGAGGATAAAATGAAATAATATTTATAAAGTATTTTATAAACCTTAAATTACTATATAAATGTTATTATGAATTGCAAAAAGTACAGAAATATTATAATGTATACAGATTTATAAATGTCTTATAGACATGAGCTGATGTTATACTAGTCATTTCCTCTTAACCTCCTATCAGCTGAATGAACCTTTCTTTTCTTGTAACAATGAAAAATATTTAAGCAGAGCTGACATAGTAACCACATTTGTCATATGTCATATTCAACACCCACAGTGCCCATTGCCCCATAGCCTCTCTACTAAGAGGAGAAAGGTGTATTGTTTCTTTATCAGTTCTCCAAGATTAAGGTTGTTCATTACAATTCACTAGCCGTTCAACTAATTTTTAGTCTTGTTTTTATTTACATTATTATGTATATTGTTTTCTTGGTTCATTTTATATCACTTTTAAGGAAAAATCTTTCCATGTTCCCAAGGAAAAATTAATCATTTCTTATGGTATAACAAGATTCCTTTACATCCATATGTCATAATTTATTTGGACATCCCCCAATGGATGGACACTCATTTTTTTTTTTTTGCCATCACAGAATGTTGCTATTCATCTTTTGTTATATATGTTTCTTTTTGTCATTGATCTCTTTTTTGGGGGGGAATTACTTAAAAATCATTTTAACTACTGGTCTTGTAAGATTAAAATTAAAAATTAATTTTTTAAAACAGCTACACTGAGTTGAAATTCACTTTATTATTTTCCTTCAAGAATTAAGTTCCACCATGATTTCAGAAAGGCCTGGAGAGACTTACACGAACTGATGCTGAGTGAAATGAGCAGGACCAGGAGATCATTATATACTTCAACAACAATACTAGATGATGACCAGTTCTGATGGATCAGGCCATCCTCAGCAACGAGATCAACCAAATCATTTCTAATGGAGCAGTAATGAACTGAACTAGCTATGCCCAGAAATATAACTCTGGGAGATGACTAAAAACCATTACATTAAATTCCCAATCCCTATATTTATGCACACATGCATTTTTGATTTCCTTCACAAGCTAATTGTACAATAATTCAGAGTCTGATTCTTTTTGTACAGCAAAATAATGTTTTGGTCATGTATACTTATTGTGTATCTAAGTTATATTTTAATATATTTAACATCTACTGGTCATCCTGCCATCTAGGGGAAGGGGTGGGGGGGGTAAGAGGTGAAAAATTGGAACAAGAGGTTTGGCAATTGTTAATGCTGTAAAGTTACCCACGTATATATCCTGTAAATAAAGGCTATTAAATAAAAAAAATAAAAAAATAAAAAAAAAGAATTAAGTTCCACCATCATTCTTCCTCAACTTCAGTCCTTCCTTAGTGAAACTTAAAGTTAAAAAAAGCTGCCATTTTTGGATAGTATGTTGTTATTGTTGACTTTTTCCCTTAAGTTTTATATTCATACTAGCTCAGTCCCTCTTCTCTCAATATTCACCCAAAGGAGATGTGCAATATATAATCACACAATATTCTATCTTAGTGAAATGCTGAGGCTTGGCATGAGTTCCTATGATGAAAAATTTTCATTTGCTCTTTTTTATTTCAGATTTAATAATTTCTTTTTGTCCCTTTCTCTATATTCTCTTTGTATCTCAAGCTTAAAAGAATAGTAAAGCAAAACTGCAATGAAATTCTGATAATTTATCTATGGCTATTAATTTACCCAGGAAATATGTAAACTTCAGATATTTGCTTTCATTTTAGTGAGAATATATTGTTTTTTGGCATATCCTTAGTAGGTAAATATTATTTGCCTAAACTCTCTTTACTCCTTGCTATCTTATGACCATTGCCTCAGGAGACAGGGACATTTGTTGATGTTAATGACCATAAGAACACCTGAAGAATCTGTGGGAGAATTCCGAATGCAAAAGTTCTTTTTTATTAAAGCAGATCATGACCCATCTTAGTAAATAAGGTCTATGTCTGAAGCATGGATGTTGGGTAATTTGCAAGGATCAAACAGCAAGCAACTACAAGAAGTGAGATTTGAACGCAGGTGCAGGCAAGCACTTTATCCACTATACATGCCATCTAGCTATTCACATCAGTGATTTTAAAAAAAGAAAGGATCATGGAAGACTAGAATAGAAAGGAACATTAATGCTTTTGAAGCCCACCTCCCTCACTTTGCAGAGAAGAAACTGAGTCAAGTAAAAATGAAATGAGTAATTCATGATTCCATGGCTATTTAGTGCCAAAGCCAGAATTTATTTTCCAGGTTCAGATTCACTGTTTTCTCCATTACATCAAAATGCCTCCCCTAATAATGTGCAGAGAAAACTGGTAGATAGAAAAAAGTTTTGACTTTCTGGTTAAAAGTTTTATTTAAGAAAATCTGCAAGGTAGAAATGATATGCAGGTGGACCACACCCTACCTGATTCATTAAAAAATTCCAAAAATAGCTGCCATTTATATAACATTTCAAACATTGCAAAATGTTTTATATGTAATATCTTATTTGGTCCTTCCAATAAGCTTTAGAGATAGGTGCTATTGTCATTACCCATTACCATTTTACAACTGAGAAAACTGAGGTTTGGAGCAATTAAGAAAGGTTATATTACTCTGGCTCACATACCTAGAGAGTCTAAGGCAGGTTTCTACTTAGATTTTTCCTGACTCCAAATCCATCACTCCATCCACCATCCTAACCTCTAGGAGATTAGTGGAAATAACATTTTGGCAAACAGTTACTTCCCTAAGAACAATGTTATAAACGAGATCACAAGGAGACTGATCTTCAAGACAGTTAATAATATGGGGCTCATGCATTCCCTAACATTGTCACTGATTATCTGATTTGTACCTTGGATGATTTGCTGAGTAATATTCAGAGATTTAGAGTGAGCAGGAACCTTGGAGATCAATTATTCCAACTAATTCATTTTACAGCCAGGAAATAGAGATTAAGTGACTGGCCAAATTCACATAGTGAGTAACAGAGCTGAGATTCAAACCTCAGTCCTCTTACAAGAAAGTCATCACTCTTCTTCATCACTCTCATAATGACATTTGACATAAAGGTTGGGATCATTCCTGAACACATATCTTACCATATGTTTGAGATGTGCAATCACTATTAATATTTATTAGAGGTTTGGTATAATGGCCATAATGGCATAATGGAGCACCATATTTGGAGTCACAACATTTGGCCTTGAACCTCAGATCTACTCCTTATACAGAATGCTTTTCTAAGTCTCAGTTTCCTCAACTGTAAAATTAGCTAATGATCCTGTGATCTCAGAACCTTTCTTTAATGATTGCTCCTCCTTTTCCTTTAGTCATTGGAAATAGCCCTTACTCATTAAATAGGTTTAAATGTATTTCACTTGTTACTCATTAAGTAGCTTTAAATGTATTTCACTTGTTACTCATTAAATAGGTTTAAATGTATTTCACTTGTAAGAGTGTAATGATTTAATATTTATTGGTATTTGCCTAATGTCCTAATGATACAAAAGAATTAATCCTGCTGATCAGACCATGAAAACCTTTCCTTTATCTAAAAACAGCAGCAATGAATTAATTTCCCATTTTTGGAGGGGGACCTTATTTTCTCTCCAAATATCTTCGGCTTTGAGATTTTTTAAAGGCAGAACTCAGAGTCCCATCAGTTCTCCAGATGCCATTTTCCACCTAGTTTTAAACGTCATTGCTCCTCCAAATCTTTACTCTTTCTCTAGAGAAGACCAATGGCCACCTCATTTGTTTGTGAGGTAGGCCCATGCCCAGAAAGGAGTGACACATGGCTTTTGTTCCTCTCTTCTTCGATCTTTTAATTTATTTATAGCCGAAGCTTTACCTTAACTTGCTATTATCTCGTCCTTCAGGCAGCGGGTTCTTGGGTGTTGTGACTGAAGATCAGAAGCTGATAACCATCCCTGGCAGCAAGTAGCAGGTTAGACGCTTAGTAACTTCCATCTTAATGGAGTATTCCTGTCATTTTTATTACATTTGTAGTCTTGTTATGCTTGATTAAGTTAGTATACCCCAAACCGGTAAATACATGTAAACAACAGATGCTGTCAACGCAAAAAGCACTTTCTTCTTCCGTTACTGTTAGAAAACGTACAATCAACAGTATTTTGTGCGCATAAGCAGAGAGGGAGGAGTGCCTCCGATCTTTCACTACGTTGCTAAATCTGATTTTTGTTTGTGACCAGCAGGAACACTGACCTTTGCCCCTTTGAATGATCTGCCATCTCCTAGAAAGTTCATGAAAAGGTCACCAAGCCTGGCTGATTTCCTCTGTGTGTGTGCATAAACGTGGCTTTGCTATTGATCCGGTAAAAGCCCTTGCCTTGTCCATTCAGAGTTCTCTTTATTTCTTAATGGAAACCTGGACAGCGGCGAAGTCTGCGGCTTCTGACTGAATTCACACCTGGGTTAACCTGGCCGCTTCTGGGTGGGCCAGTCTTTGTTTACCTTGGGTTCTTAACAAAGCAGAAATCGTACCCACACCCGCTAGGCACAAGTTCAAGAAGGAAAGGGATACAAAGGCATAAAAACACCCGTGCGTTGTCCCTGGGAGCTCCTTTATGTCAGATTCCTTTGGGAGAGAGGTTTGAGTTTTCCCTTTAGATCATCTTGGCGTGATGTAGGAACCAGAATAAAAATGATTTCGAGTACATTCTGGAGGTGATTCCTTCCTTTGATGCTGCCCATCACCATAAAAGAGGGTTGTGAATCTCCCGGAGTCCGCTCCGCGGACGCCCGAAGCAGTGCAGCCCCTGGTTTTCCAATCAGGCGGCAGCAACTGGTGCAGTGGAAGGTTTTAAATCTCTACTTCGAAACTGGCTATTTACAAACAACGAGGAGAGTTCTGAAACGGTGAAAAATGCACTGGAGTCATATTGAGAATGATTGTATGTGGGGTATATAACAATACTTTTCCAGACGGTAAGCTCTACGTATATTCCTATCTTGTGCTATTCATCTTGCAGATATACAGCCCTGGAAGTTCTCTGCTGTAAGGCTTGTAGCACTGAAAAGGAAAGATCTCGAGGTTTGTCACTGCCCGTATATCAAGGCAGCTGTGCCCTTTGATTACACTGGGGCTCCACCAGTCATTAATAACAAGAGGTGCTTTTTGTCTGGCGGATGAATCTCCGTACAATCCTCGCCTAATACCCAGGCTTTGGTGCGCTAGGAAAGGTAATTTAAAGGTGGAGTTTGTTTATTCTATAGTTACACACATTATCTGTGGCGTATGTATCTTGGTACAATTCTCGCCTAATATCTAGGCTTTGGTGCACTAGGAAAGGTAAATTAAAGATGGAGTCTGTATATTTTGTATTTAGCTTCCTGTGTGACTAGAGATAACCTTTTCTCAGAGAGCTAAGAACATACTAAGCTTCTTTTCCCCCCTTCTCAGCTCGACCATTTTCATATTCTGCATTAGCATCAGGGAACAATAATAATTAAATCCTCATTGGATAAATGATATAAATATAAGTATAAATGTAGTTAGATATTTAATTTCATCATTATTATAATCATTTGGTTATCAATGGGTTGACAATCAAAAGAATTCAAGTGAAGGGTTTAGTTGTGCAAACTTAGGTGTATCTTTAGGATCCTAGGCTTTAGAGGTGGAAAGATCACTGGGGGTCTTCTAGTCCACCTGCCCCTTGTTTTATTATTTTTAAAAAATAGCTGTTATTTAAACAGTGCATTTGTTATTTCATTTGATCCCCAAACAACAACCTTGTATGGTAGGTACTATTATTATACTCATTTTATAGATAAATAAACTGAAGTTGAGACAGCTAGCAAGTTTCTGGAGTGGAATTTGAACTCGGGTCTTCCTGTTACCACCTATGTCACCCAGCTGTATTATAGATGAGGAAACTGGATTAAAAAAGGGGAAATGACTTATATCACACTTGTGGCTGTTCAGTCACATTGGACTTTTCATATTCCATTTGGGGTTATTTTGGCAAAGAAATAAGTAACAAAAGTGGCATTTTAACTC
Source organism: Sarcophilus harrisii (assembly GCF_902635505.1). Classification (NCBI taxonomy): domain Eukaryota; kingdom Metazoa; phylum Chordata; class Mammalia; order Dasyuromorphia; family Dasyuridae; genus Sarcophilus; species Sarcophilus harrisii. Next base: position 396,167,382 of record NC_045428.1, on the reverse strand, counting down.
AAGCTTTCTGACTCCAAATCTACTGCATTTTCCACTTACTATTTCACCTCTAAATAAAGGAAGAACACTTTTGTAGGGTACATGTAAATTACAGCTGCTATTATTTTTAAAGTCCTACAGTGATGCCTCTTTGTGGGATAGAGATAAATTTGGCCGCTTGGAGACTATACCAACAAAATATAAAATCTGGCAAATCCTATCATGCTAAAAAATTTATAATTATAGCACAGCCCTTGAATGGTTCACCACCATCAAAGGGGTCCTTAACCTTGTAGGTTCAGAAATTAAATTTCATCAGTTTACCTGATCAAAGATTAGGGTTGATTCAAGCTTGCCAAATTCATAAGAGGCTGATTAATAAACCAGAAATCCAAATTTAAAATCAGTACTAGAAACTCTCTCTGTTACCTAAACCAGATGATCATTCAACTAGTCCATTGCATTCTTGGTGATCTAATTCATTATGGATACCATATTAAAAATGTGGAGTTGCTTGGCACAGAGATTTTTTTTTTCCAGTGAGCTTCTGCTCTACAGTCAACACATTCACTTTTGTTTTAGATCTCTCCCTCTTATGTTTCATCCATCTTTTGGCTCTGAGACATGGTTCCCTCCTGATGATACTATATCCCTGGCCACTCTTTGCAGTTCTGGCTTCAACTTCTCTCATTTGTGGCATTCATTGGTCCCAGGAGTAGGGTTAGAATACTTGCTTCCTATGAATAGTAGTTAATAACTTCTTCCTTTACCACCATCATTCAACTATGACTCATTCTCTGAGGTTCAATCTATGCAAATTTATCACCCAAGTCAAATAGAAGATATGTGTGTATGCATGTTCTGCATGTTCCGTGTATATACACATGCATGTATATACACAGAGGTAGACATGTGCATATGTATTTATACATGTGTGTTTTGTATGTACACAAATGTATATGTGTATAAGTACATCCACTAAGATAATGTGATCTCTCTAGGATGCTTCCAGTTCCTTGGTATATTCAACTCCATGACTGTATCTCATATACACAAAAAGACTACCATAATTTCATTTTGCCATCTCTCACATGTATTCTTTCTTCTTCTATAATCAAAGACTCAAAAATTCCTTTATGTTATCACAATCTTTTATCATTCAGTCTTTATGCTTTACTTCTCTTGAACCTATCCTTTGCCTTTAATGACCTCTAATTCTTACATACTCATTTTGCCAAGCCTTTACTCCTGAATTGGCTACAATCTCCCTTCCTTCTGATCTTGATCCCTTATTCAGGGGTCCTTAAACTTTTAAAATAGGGGGCCAGTTCACTGTTCCTCAGACTGTTGGAGGGCCGGACTATAGTAAAAACAAAAACTTTGTTTTGTGGGCCTTTAAATAAAGAAACTTCATAGCCCTGGATGAGGGGGATAAGCATCCTCAGCTGCTGCATCTGGCCCACGGGCCGTAGTTTGAGGACCCCTGCGTGAGTTAGTTCCACCTTACACTATCTTCTGTTCTCAAATCTCTTACTGTCTTGAACTATTGCTAAGACCAGACCAAAATCAATCCTAAGTTCTATTTCCTCTGCTCTTATTCATGTTGATGAATGAAACTGAATAAAAGCATGTAAACATGCTGACTGTTTGCTGTATGCAAACATACACTACAAATGTATGCTTTCCAAAATCAGTTAGACCCTAATTGCAGCAGGACAATTCTTTTACTTGATAAATCATTCACTATTATCTCACACTCCACAGGCACTATCCCAAAACTTCTCTTTTCTTCTCAAGACTCTCAGAACATTTTAATCCTTTTAAATGAGGCTCTTGACTCTTACTTTTAAAAAAGAAAATAAAGGCAGTCTTTCTTATAAGTCTCATGAACCATCTTCCAACTCCTTGACATTTTTTCCTACTACAGCCCTATTTATTCCAGTCTCTGATCTGATGAAGATGTAGCTCTTCTCACTAAGGCCCTTGCCAAATGTACTCTTGATTCCATTCCCTTCAGTATTTGCCAGCAGATTTTCCCACCACCCTTATCACATTCCCCTCTAATCATCATTTTTTTTGTCTTTAATCTCTCCCTATATATTGGTTCCTGCCCTATCTACAAACACATCCATACTTCTCCCGTCCTTAAAAAACTAAAAAACAAACAAAAAAAAACTTTTAGATCCCATCATTTCTACGATTATCTTAATTCTTTTCTTTGTCTCTCAGCCAAACTCCTTGCAAAAAGTCATCTACACTTAGTTCCTTTGCTTCCAATCTTATGTTCTTCTAAACTCACTCCAAAATGTCTTCAGATCTCATCACTCAAATCAAACTACTTTTTCTAAAGTTATTGATGATCTCTTTTTTTAAAAAGTGTTAATATCTTTTTGTTTTTATATTACCATAATTTCCCCTTCCAGAGAGCCATCCCTATATAGCAAATGTTTTTTTAAATGAGAAGTATTAAAAAAAATTAAGAAAATGAGCAATACATTTTTAAAAGTCTGAAAATATATGTAAAGAGAGACATGAGTCTCCCACCTTTTTTGGTTATTTTTGGTGGCTGATTGTTTTATAGTTCTTTCCATTTGCGTTGTTGTAGTCATTGGGCATATTGTTTTATTGGTTCTGCTTTCTTCATTCTGCACTAGATCATGTAAATATTATTTCATTAAATTCGTGTACTCCAATTTGTTTAGCAAGTCCATAACCAATGGGTATCTACTGTGCTTCCAATTCTTTATTATCAGAAAAAAGTGGTGAAATATTTTAATGTAAATAGAAATTTTCCTTTTATCATTAACTTTTTTAGGGTATAAGCCTAGTATTACAATGGTAAGAAGGGGAAAGTCATCCAAGAGTATAGATATTTTAGCCACTTTATTTGCATAATTCCAAATTACTTTCTGAAGTAATTATATAATTCACAACTCTACCAACAAAGTACCACTGGGCCTGTTCTCTCATAACTGTTTTCATCTTTTGTCATCTTTGCCAATTTGAGGGTATAAGATGTTTTGATGTGAATTTGTTTTGATATGAATTATTTGTGATTCAGAGCATTTTTTCATATGGTTGTTAATAGTTTGTAATTCTTTAGCAGATTGATTCTTCATAACTTTTGCCTAAATATCTAGAGAGGAATTACTTTTTTCATGGTTATATAGATAAATTGTCCATATCTGTTGACTACCAAGCCTTTATCTAAGAAATCTGACACAAAGACTTTTACTCCCACTTTACCATTTCCCTTCTTAATCAAGATAAATTGATTTTGACTGTGTATAAGATTTTCAGTCTCATGTAATCAAAGTTATTTATTTTATCTTTTCAAATTGACCTTTATCTTTTATTTATAATACATCTTTAACCTATACCTGTGAAAGAGCTGATCCTCTTCTAATTTTGTTATTCTGGGATTTTTAATAATAAGATCAGAAATCACCTTCTCCAATTATTATCATTCTTGAGTTGTTGTAGCATTTGATATTGCTGACCCCTCTCTTTCCTCCCCTCTCCTGTACTTTTTTTTTTAAATAACACTCACTTCTGTTCCTCCTCCTACCTATTTGATTGTTCCTTCTAAGTCTCTTTCCCTAATTCATCACCTATGCCACAAGACTCTCCTGTTCCCTCTTCTTTTTTACTTGGTACTCTCTAAGTTGGTGATCTCTTCAGCTACCATGGGTTCAGTTATTATTTCTACATAGATTCTTCCCACATATATATATCCAGCACTTATCTCTCTCCTGACCTGCAGTCCTGCAACATGAACTCATTAAGCTTTTCCTGATCCATCAATTTGTCACTTTAAACTGCTCCATCTCTAAAATTTTTCATCTTTAAAATTTTCCTGCCTACTTGAAAATTCTAGCCATCTATCCATTTTACTTCCTCAGTCCTGCTGAACCTACTTTTCCTCTTAAATGAGCTAACCATTCAGTTTCTTTACTTTTTAATTCTCCTTGTCCATTTACCTGTTTCTAGATTTGCTGACCTATAATAACCTTTATCTGATAGTTACTGATTTTGCTGATGCCCAGTTAACACTTTATTCTTCTCTATCTCTACTGTTATTTTAGTTCAGGTCCTAATTACCTCCTATCTAGATAAAGGTTTTTATCTTTATAATTGATAACATAGTAATAGAGAATACAGAACTAGTTTTAGAGTTAAGATCAGCTAGAATCAGGTTCTGCTTCTGATATGTGCTGTTTCTATCACTCTGAGTAAGTCATTCAATCTTTTATTGCTCCTGGCAGTGATTTAAGACCATAAGTAGTAGAGAGAAGTTGTTGATCTGCATTGGAAGAATGGGTTTTCTCACTTAGAAGTTCTCTGAATAAAGTCATAGCTTTAGTCCTAGATGGTTCCTATCTGTCCTTTATCAACATCATCATCATCATCATCTTTAAGCATGTTAAGGTTTACAAAATACTTTACATTAAATCCTCTCAACAGCCCTGAGAAGTAGGTGCTATTATTATCATTACTAATTTACAGTTGAGGAAACCAATGCAGACATAGGTCAAATGATTTGCCTGGAGTCACATAGTGAGTGCCTGAGGCAAGATTTGAACTCATAGGTCTTCCTGACTATTAAGTTCAGTGCTCTATCTATTGTTTCATCTAAGTGCCCCATCCCATTCTTCACATAGCTGCTAAATCTTTCTAATGCTCAATTCTCACCTGATTGCTTCCCTTTCCAAAAATCTTTAGTGGCTCCCTATTGCATTTAGAATAAAATACAGCTTACATAGCCCTGTACTTAAGACTCTTCATGATATAGCTCCCATTTACCTTTGTAATCTTATATCACATGACTTCACTCTCTTTACATTCCAACCAAACTGGATGACTGACTTTTCCTCAGTCAGGCCCTGCTCTCTTCTTTTCTTCATTTTCATATCTATGCTTGTCTTGTATTTTGTCCACATCTCTGCCTATTGATCTTTTCCTTCAAAGTCCAGCCAAATGAAACCTTCCCTCATTCTGCTAAACGAATGAAATATACATCTCTTTTTCATTCTTTTTCAGTATTTTACCAAATATAATATTTTACTATATTGACATTTTCCTTTGAACTATACCTTAACAATTAATTTTTTTCAGTTAAAAATCCAGTTTCTCTTTGTGATACCTCTCTTTTCTCATCAAAAACAAACAAATCTCTTATAAGAAATATGAATAGTCAAAACAAATTCCTATATTGACAATATACAAATATACACACACATACATATAGATATCCATATATCCATATGCATATGTGTGTGTGTGTGTGTATATACACACATAGTTGTATGTGTTTGAGATACTTCTCTGGAGGAAGTAAATAGCATGCTTCATCACTAATCTGTTAGAATTTTTCTTGGTCATTATATTGATCGGAGTTCTTAACTCTTTTAAAATTCTTGGTCTTTACAATATTATTGTTATTGTTCTTAATTCCTTTCCATTTCATATAAGTCTTCCTAGGTTTCTCTGAAACTGATCACTATTCTTATGCCACAACTTGTTAACTATCTCCCAATGTATAAGCATTCCTTAAGTCTCCATTTCTTTGCAAAATCTAAGAGTTGTGTGATCTGCATGTTTTGTTGCCATAATCCTATCACCAATGGACTTATGCTGTTCTTTCCTAAAACTTAAGGTTTATATATTTTTGGATATGGTACTTGATCTTCATTTTCTTGGAAATGAGTATTTCCAACTTAAAAGTCTGACTTTCATTCCCACCATGTTATGGAAAGTGTTCTTTTCAAAGTTACCAATGACCTATTAATCAATAAATTTAATAACCCTTTCACTATCTTCATCTTTCTTTAACTGTCTGCTGCATTTGATTCTGTTTTACCAGGATTGCCTCCTTTTCCCTTGACTTTTATGACAATGAATTCTTCTTGATCTTATCCTACATCTCTGATTACTCCTCTCAGACTTCTTTTCTGGTTCCTCTTCACCTCCCTCCAAATATCAACATTACTCAGGATTTTGTTTTTGTTTCTATTGTCTCCTCTCAGTTGATCTCATTTACTCACTATTTCAAGTGTTCAGATGATTACTGAAACAATTTCCTTAAACCCTGACATTTCTAGCAAGTACCATATGTACATTTATAACTTTCTATTTAGCCACTTCATCTGATTGCTCTCTGGTATCTTAAACTTAGTATATCCAACACCAAGATTATCATCTTCCCCCTAAAATCTGCTCCTCCTTTTTCTCTTGATTTCCCTATTTCTCTGAGTGTTCTTTCTGTCTTCTCTACCATCTAAATCCTGATTCATAATATTGTTTTTGACTTTTCCCTATCCTCACTTTTAGTTAGCTACTATCATCCTTTTGATTCTGTCTAAAATCTTACTTATCCAGTCATATTGCCATTAGTTTAGAAACTTACTATTTTTTTCTTGGATTATTGTAATAGTATTTCACTGATCTGCCTCTATGCCCTCTCTCTTCTAATCCATTCTTTAAAATTTATTAAATTTGAGTACAAATTTAAATTATTTTTGGTGAGACAGTTGAGGTTAAGTGACTTGCCCAAGCTACCCAGGTAGTAAATGTTAAATCTCTCAGGCCACATTTGAACTTAGTTCCTTCTTCAGAAAATGATAATAAGTTGCTTACTAGATAATGTCTAAATTCCATATCCTGATATTCAAGACATTCTGTGACTTGGATCTAACTTTTGAGGGGGAGAATCCTTTAATGGAAATTATTCTGACCAATGTGTACAGTTTTTTTTTCTTTAGGGAGAATGAGAAAATGATATTTTGATTATAAAGAATAAAGTTAATGTCATGGTAGAGCCTAATTACTGTCACAGTTTCCAAAGAACAAAATGGAAGTATCTTTTATGATATATCCAGCTTTGAGGAGCCTCTAAGAGACTTGATGTTAATGTGTGTTTCTTTAAAATTTGGAATTGTTCATTCTAAAGGTCAAGAACAAGTCTAGATTTGGTTTCATAGAAATTATATGAGTATATGAAGTGCTCTTTTGTATGAAGCAAAACCCAGAGCCTGTCATTTGATTGTTGGAAGCTGGAAAAATGGGATGTCTCCTAGGTATTCTCAGATATACTGAATTCACCAAAGGCCCTTAGTGAATAAAGTGCTTGGATTGTAGAGAAGTTTTAAATCTGTCAAGCAAAATGCAATTTTGTCATGAGCACTATGTGCATAACAAAACAAAATATTAGGAATTAAGAGTCAAGACTGCTTGGAAGCATTTCAGTATGTGTTATTTTCTAAAAAAAAAAAAAAAAAAAGTGGTATTCTGAGGGAAAAAATTAAACTGGATTAATTCTAAACAGTTTCTACCTCTATTTAGGATATGATGTATGCTAGAGTGCTGAATTGAATTGAAAGTCTGGAGGGCTTGGGTTCAAAACTCAGCTCTACTATTGGGCAATTAGGATATATACCTCAGTTTCCCTATCTGTAAAATGAAGGGGATTGGATTTGGTGATAGCTGTGGTCCTTTGTAGTTCTATTTCCTCTGATTTAAATTTTGTAGAAAGCAGGGTTTACTTAAATCTTTTGCAATATTTGAGAAAGTACAAATGCCTCCTTCTCTCTCACCTGTCACTCACTCCCATCCTAGGCTGCTCTAGGTTTCTAGGGCTCAAATTATTTCCCACCTAACTACAATATCCTGAGATATTCTAAGGAGATTTTGAGATTCCAAGGCAATATTTGGTTGAGGAGTAAGGTAAGAGTCAGATGAACAAATGAACACAAGTGGACAAAGGTATTTCCTACTGTGGCTTTTGGTAATTTCTCCTTGCAGCTTCTTCAGGTCTGGATGTCTCCATTCAAATCTAGTGATAATTTAATCAGAAGCATTATGTGAACCATGGACTTAAAGGTATCTTCACTTCCCCCTAATTGCCATGTTTTCTATATATGCCCAAGTCTCTCCCTTTTTGTGTGTCTGTGTATTTGTCTATCTGTTTGGCTTAACTTTTCTCCTTCCCCCCCCCCTTTTATATACATTTGAATCACAAAATGTTGGGAGTATTTATAATATATATTATGTTACCCCAAGTACCCAGCTTTGTGTCAACTACCTTGTTTTGCTCAGTAAAACTTTATAACTGATGGGTGAGATGACCCCAAGGTTAGATTTGTCCCAACAAAGTATGTTGGGCAAATTCTTGTGCTTCCAGGTTTCCCCAAGCAGGGTTTCTTGGAGCATCTTTGAAAGTGTTCAAAATACAAAGTCATCAACAAATGCCCAAGTACTTTCCGAGGATCATCTTATCATGGACCATAGTCTAGGGATCATGTCTGGGACAATGTCTGGGGATAACATTAATCAGTCAATAAACTTTTATTAAGTGCCTACTATGCACCAGGCACTGTGCTAACCATTGGAGTTTTTTAAAAAAAAAAAGAAGCAAAAGGCAGTCCTTGCTCTCAAGAAGCTTATAATGTAAAGGGGAAGACAAAATGAAAACAATTATGTAAAAATAAGCTGTATATAGAATAAATAGGAAGTAATTAAGACAAGGAAAGACTAAAAAGTGGAGGGGTGGGGGAAGACTTCTTATAGAAGACACAATGATTAATTAATTAAGAATTTATTGTCACAATAAAAACTGTACTTTACATTTGTGCAAAACTTTTACCATTCTCTGACTAAACCTGGATTATAATGTCAGTGATTCTTGAAGCCCATTCCAGACTCTGCTGGGCTCTGCCATTCTAATTGGCTAGTCATGGGACTGACTTAATGACTTTTCAAAGGATTGTAGGCTAGTCTATGTATGTGTGATAATATCTTTTGGCAATTATGAGATCCTCTCTCATTTAAGCCTGGGGAAGCTCTTTGGTAAAGTGAAGTCTGATTTTAAGATTGACTTAATTTGTTTTTATTTATATTATTTATTATAGTAGCACATAGGTGGCATAGTGAATAAATTGTTAAATTTGGAATCAAGGACTCAGTCTAAATCTTGCCTATGTCATTTACTAACTGTGTGACCCTAAGCAAGTTATTTATCTTCTGTCACTGTTTCCTCATTTATACAATGAGGATAATAATAGCAGCTATATCCTAAGTTTGTCAGAATGATCAAATGAGATAATATTTATATAGTGCTTTATATATACCTTAAAGGGTTTCATAAATGTTGACTATTATTATTTTTATTTTTTAAAGAAGACCTTTACAAATTCCATGAAATTCACATCTTGCTAACCTTCTAAGCTAAATGCTATTCCATAAATAGATATTTTGTTCAGTGCTTGTTGTGAAATTGTGATTTTCTGTGCCTTTGAAGCTGTATGGGGAAAAAAATAGGAGATTGCTAAATTTGTTATCAGGCAGCAGTGATATACTTTTCAGAAATGCCCAGCATCTTGAAAGTTTGGTTTCATATCACCATTTATATTCCTGAGGAATAGACATGTCTCTTTCTCTGTAGCAGCATTTTGTGACATTTGGATTTACAATGTTCAAGTTTAAGTCTCTAGCCCCTTGCAGTCTGTCAAAAATGGCTTCTCTGTCCATTTATTTTTGTCTCCCACACCCAGTCTGAATATCTTTTGTAAATTTATACTTGACAACCCTCGTATTTCAGTAGCTGGCTTTGGTTTCATAATCTACCTTGCTTGCTCTGTTACATTAGCTGAAACAACAAATTTAATCCATGATGTCAATAGTAAATTATAGCAGCCAAGTAATATATATATCTGACATCTTCAGGGTCAAGGCCATGGTGCAAATATTACAAATTCTGGAGCTATAGAATTTTATTATGGGATGGACTTTTGCTATATGAGAAACAGATTAGCACTAAAAGCTGCTGGCTAACCTTATTTTTAAAAATAATTCTCATTCTCTCTCTCTCTCTCTCTCTCTCTCTCTCTCTCTCTCTCTCTCTCTCTCTCTCTCTCTCTCTTTCTCTTCCTGCCTCCCCAAGGGAAATTCCTAAAAGAAGAAAGTTTTTATAATGAAAACTGTGTTGTATGTCTTTTTTCCCCATGAACATTCACTGTGTAATTATATTTTATATTTGAGAGTGGATAAATAATTAAAACAAGAATTACTTTCCTGAAAAGATTCATTTAGAAGCCACATTTTCTATTACCATAGCTGTTGGCCGGTTGGGGGGAGGAGGAATAGCTGCATACCTACCTAAACTACCTTGCCATTAAAGTATCTAAATTACCTCGGTGAATTCTGAGCACAGAAGTGGTTGATGAATTGCTTTTGCATAAATTCACTTTCCCTTTGCTAGAATCTAATTTTATGAAACACACACACACTCACACTCACTGAAAGACACATAGACCAAGGCAACCAGTGAACTCTCTCAAGAAGAAAAATGGAAGGCAGGAATTTGCTCTTTATAATGAAGTTTTTCTAAATGTTGCCTGTATTATAAGCATCTTTCGACTCTCTGAGGAAGAGCTCCAAATGGCTTCTTTTCTGGTAGGGGCCAGAGCAGTTCATGAATCATTGTTTCCATGCAAAAATGTTTCATTGCCTTAACTGCTACTGTCATCTTTATAGCCTGATGTCTTTTCCTTTTCTTTTCTTTTTGGATTAAAATATGATTCTGGCTTAAAATTAATTTGTTACAAATAGGAGGGAAAAATTCTCACAGCAAAGCCAACCAGGAAATCATTCAGGGCATGAAAGAATTAGAGATTTCCATCCCTTTTGTCTCCATAATTTGGCTAATTGGTTTGATCTGCCATCAGCAGCATCAGCAGCCAAAGGCTCTCATTGAGCAGCTTGCCTCTCTAACTTGGCTCAGATGGATTTTCATTTGTTAATTAGAAACACAGATTTGAGTTTCCATGTGTTGCTGTAGCCGCATGTGTTCGATGGAAGGAATGAGTGCCATGGATCTCATCTCCCAAGATACAACATGGAATAATTTAATGTTGTGTATTATTTCACAGCATGATTTAGTGCCATTTGTATTAGTCACGAGTGTAGTGCATGTGTGTCTTTGTGTGTTTGCCTGTGTGTGTTTGTGTGTGGGAGACTTCACAATGCACTCATCCTCTCAAAGAGAAGGACCGCTATGTTATGGGTACACTTGAGTGGTTGCCCTAGTGACTGCTAAAAGCATATGGGGGTGGATAGGCAGAAATATAAGAATCCTTTACATATTTGTTCAATGCTTATAGCTTCCAAACAGTCTGCATACATTACATCCTTTGACCTTCACAACAACCCTGTAAAGGAACGATATGAAGAAAGGGAGGGAGAAGGGAAAAGATAAAAGAAAGAAAGGAGGGAGGAAAGAAGGAAAGGAAAAGAAAGGGAAAAGAAGGGAGAAAGGAAAAAGAAAAGGAGAAAGGGGGAAAAAGGAAGGAATAAGGAAGGAAGGAAAGGAGGGAGGGGAAAAGGGAGAAAAGAAGGGAGGAAGAAAGAAAGAAAGAAGCATTTATTAAGTGCCTCTATATTCAACCATTGTTTCAGTCCTTTATAAATATTATCTCATGCTCTTCACAACATCCTGGGGGGTGGTAGGTATTATTACTACCCCACATTTTAAAGCTGAGAAAATGAGGCAGAGAGACGTTAAATGCCCATCTAGTAAGGTCACTCAGGTAATCTGTGTTTGAGTCCACATTTGAGTGCTAGTCTTCCTGACTCCAGGCCCAGTGCTCCATCCCTTGGGCCACATGGCTCCCTGGGTATATGTATTATAATTTATATTTTACAAATGAGGCTACTGACCAGTATACAACTGGTATGTAGCAGAGTCAAGATTTGAACCTTTATCATCTGGTTCACAGGACAGTGCTTTCCTTATATCAGCTCACCCAAAATTAACTCATAGAATCCCTGCCGTCTACTCAGAAATAGGCATCTTCCCACTCATCCAACCTCCCTTCCTCTTGTATTGCCAGTTGCCCAGAAAATTACATAGCTAGGGCCAAACAGAAGTAGATGTCAAAGTGGAGTGCGCCATTTTTCAATGGGAATTTCTTTTTTTTTCTCCTTCTGCATTCACATGCTGCTAGCAACCTAAATCATCTATAGCACAGGGCAGGGGAATTCTGCCCCATCTTTGCCTTTGGCCTCTGTGCATGTTCAGCCCTCATAAAGGGCTATGTAAGTTAATGGGTTAATATCTGTAAAATGCTATGCAGAGAGGGAATGCCTTATGAATACTAAGTATTTGGTTATTATAATTAGCAATTAATGAATTGTTAACATTCTGAATATGTGCAGCCTGCTTGTTCCAGGTAATGTCAGGGATCCTCTATAGGGAACCATTATGGAGAAATAGAAAGAGTCCTGGTGTTTGCATTTGGTAAATCTGGCTCTCCCACACGTCTAGGAGTCCCTAATTCCAATCCTAAATTCATGCTAGTCCTCAGTTTTCTTACTATAAAATGAGGAGATTGGACATGTAATCTCAATCCTCCCTTCCAAATCTAACGCCTATAATTCAAAACAGGAATTTAATTATTACAAGAATTTTTTAAAAAAAGCATTATGATATTTTGACTTCTACATTCCAATTTTTCAACTTAATAATTAATGGCCATAATATATCTTAAAGAATTTACCAGAAACCCTTTTTATCTTCAGGGAATAAAATGAGGTATATATGATTAAACTCCTTTTTAGTTGTTTATATTTCGCCCACTAGAGGCAGTCATGGGGAAAAGCAGGGATTTCTGGGGTCAAGACCCCTAGTTCACATATGGGTTTTGTTGCTCCCTAGCTAAGTGACCCTGGACAAGAAACTTCATCTTGCTGAACTTCATTTTCCTCCTCTGTGAAAGGAAGTTAATAAAGCCTATGTAAACTACTTTTTAAGTTTGCTGTAAATGTCGAATGGGATTATATATGGCAAGTACTTGGAAAGCTGTATATAAACCTAGGATTACTATTCCTGGTTTTCATTTCAAGCTTTTTTTTTCATTTCTACAGGTATAATTCAATGCAATAGCTAAATGGCTAACATAATCTAAGGAAATTGATGATAAAAAGAAAAATCCCAAGTAAACAGAATATTTAAGCAGTTTCTTTTTTGGTAGTATCAAAGAACCAGAAGCAAAATTGATGTCTGGAGCCTGGGGAATGGCTAAACAAACTGTGATTCATGAATGCCATTGACTCTTAGAGTGATATAAGAAATCTATAGTCATTATCTTTATCATGAGTATAGAAAAGCATGAAAAATTTACATGAACTGATGCAAAGTGAAGTATATAGAACCAGGACAACAATAAATACAATGATTATAACAGTGTAATTGGAGAGGTTAATAACAACAAAAGAATTGAAACTCAATGCTATAAAGTAGAGAAATGAGGAGGTACTTTCTCTTGCTTTGAAAATGTAGAGGATTGTGGCTGTGAAACATTATGTATGAGGTCCTTCTTTTTTCAAGACATTGATTAACATTACTGAAATTTTTTTTCTTCCTCTTTTTTATAATTCATTATAAGAGATCTCTCCGGGAGAGATAGAAAGGATACTTTGGAAAAATGTAAGTGATGTAAAAATATCATATAAAATTACATAATTTTAGTAAGTGAACCATTGTGCCAAGTTCTCTATTTTTGTATAGTAGAGCTAATGAATGATTTTGGTAATAACCAGTACAACATAGATATTTTCTTCTAGTCCCCATAACCAAGAAGGCAGAGGCACCTTCTGGTGGTAGTGAGAATGAATGAACTTTTCTCCTGAAAGGAACTAGAGGGCTTGATTAGGCATAGGCAAGATGTGCCAACCATAATTGAATTGGCTAGCTTTGCTTTTTTGTTGAAGGAACTATGGTCTGCTGTATTAGAAAGAACTTTAAGTTGGAAGATGAAGGACCTGAATCCCAGCTCTGGTATATGTCACTTTTTTTTTTTTTTTTGCCAGAAACAAATCATTTCAACTCTTGTTTCCTCACTCTAAAATTATGAGATTGGAATAGATAATCTTGAAAACATCCAGGTAGTACAGTGAATAGGGTTGCTTTTCCTGTATTCAGGAAGGTTCATCCTCATAAATTCAAATCTGGCTCCAGACACTTACTAGTTATGTGACCCTGGGCAATCACTTAACCCTGTTTGCCTCAGTTTCCTCATCTGAATGAAGCTGAAGAAGGAAACAGCAAGCCACTCCAATATCTTTGCCAAGAAAAACCCAGGTGGAACCATGAAGATTTGGACACAATTGAAAAACAACTCAACAATGAGGAGATCTAAGAGGAAGGAGTGTCTTCCAGAAATGGGGACAATCAATACAAAAGCACTGAGGTGGGAGATGTAATGTGTACACATGATTTGGCAGGTAAGTAGAGCATGTAGAGGGGATATAATGTGTAACAAACCTAGAAATGAGGTTTCCTCATCTGGAAAATGAGAGGAGTTGAACCATGTGACTATCCAGTTCTAAATATATAATCTTTTCCATTTTTAAACCCTGTAAACTTTTGTACCTATTCAAAAGCATTTAATAAAATGTTTGAGTAAAGGTCTATTTTATGGAAATTTAAAAGAGTTTGGAGGAATCTCTAATATTAAAAACAAAGTATTGATTTATACCTATATTGATATATTCAAATTCAATCCATTGGCAGATGAAACATTTCAAATAAGAAATTCTGGATTTGACTTCAATTTCTTAATTGATTAATTGATTGTGTGACCTTGAGATATTCAGTTTCTCTGGTTTGTCATTTTCTCCAAAAGATTTGTATAATAATATGTCTATTACTGGGCACCTAGGAGGTACAGTGGATGGAGCATTGGACTTGGAATCAGGAAGATATATACATGAGTTCAAATTTGGCCTCAGACATTTATTAGCTGTGTGACCCTAGGCAAGTCACTTAACTTTGTTTGTCTCAGTTTCTTATTTGTAAAATGAGCTGGAGAAGGAAATGGCAAACCACTCCATTATCTTTGTCAAGAAAATCCCAAAATGGGGACACAAAGATTTGGATGTGACAGAAACAACAGAACAACTGTCTATTCCCCGAGTACCATTTTTCTTTGAATTAGTGATGAACATCTTTTTAATTAGAAGTACAATCAATATAATGACAGTTTGGGGAAAGAGTAAAAGACTTCCTGAGCTTTCTTAGATATATTAGATAGCACCTATGAAGAAACTCTACAGCCAGACACTCTAGGTATGTACCAAATCACCATCTGGATCGATCTATCTATCTATCTATAATGGTAAAATAACTGCTTATCATGGTTACACATAAAAATAGTAATCATTTTTAGTGTTAACATCTTAGGATAAGAAAATACTAGAACTGCAGGACAGACAAAGAGACAGAGGCACACACACACAGACAGAAAAGCAGAGACAGAAAAGACAGAAAAAGAGATAGAGAGAGAGACAGAGAAACCTTTCTAGTGGCAAAAGCAGTTGGAGAGTACTTTGTATGCAGGAATCGGAGAATATTATGCAACTAGACATCCACCATATATATGGGACTGAATAATTGATGAGATCTGAAATCTATTACCAAATTTCAGATTTAGATTCACTTCTTCCGCTTTCATCCGAGTCAATTGAGATTACTCTAGTTGTAAGCTATCTGTTTAGAGCACTAATTTGAATCTTTGGGTCTTTGAGGCTTCTCCATCCTCTCTGACAAGGTCACATGCTAAACAAACTAGAGCAGTTCTAGGGGATTGGTCTACAATAAATGACAGGATACTATCTATAACTCTAGCTTCTCTATTGTGGTACAAGAAAAAGGAAAGAACACCCAGATTTTCATAATTGGATAGCCTTTTTCTGTTCAAGATGAATTTGAGATTCTTTTGCATTCCATTTTCATTCAAACTTTCATTTAACAAGTCATTTCTGTTTGGTATATTTATGGCAGCTAGGTGGCATACTGCCTGAAGTCAGGAAGACTCATCTTTCTTAGTTCAAATCTGACCTCAAACACTAGCTGTTTGCCTCAGTTTCCTCATCTGTAAAATGAACTAGAAAAGGAAATGGCAAACAATCCAGTATCTGTGCCAAGAAAACCTCAAATGGTATCAGAAGAATTGAGCATAACTGAACAACAATCAGTGATTTCCCTGCCTTCTAAAGACAGTTAAGTGACCTATCTTAATTCACACAGTTAATAATGTCTCAGGGTGGAATTTGAATCTAGGTTGTAGATTCAGCCTAGTCCGTGTTCTTTCCATTATACCCTACTGCAGACATCGTGTTCTTCCTATATGTTCATCTTTATAGTCATTCCCCTTTCCCTGAACTTTGAAAAGTGCTTTTTATATAAAAGGATTTCAGTAAATGTTTAAATAAATGGATGATAAGCATAATGAATGCACCATGCCTGGTACGTAGTAGGTACTTAATAAATATTTATTGATTGATCACATTTATGAGATTTAATGCATGATACATTAGACTTGGCAATCAATAAGATTCACCTAGGGAGTTAAAAGAGAAGGTACTGGTAGAATATAAGCTTTTCTTCTAATATGTAAGTGATCTGAGGTTAGAAAGTGTTATTGTCTTTTTTATTTGTACTCCCAGCATCTAGCACAGTGCTTAGAATATAGTAAATGATTAATAAATGCTTGTTGATGATTTGGTAGAATGAATATAGACATGTTGCTGTGAGAAGGGCTAGAAATGTTTTTATTAATCACTGACATTTATTGTACTAGGGATATACAGTCTTGGCTATCAGGGCTGTCCAATTGCCCTCTCCCGCTTTTACAAGTGCTAAATTCAGCTCCCATTACAACATCCTCTTGAAATGGAGCCCTGACACTGCTTCTCTCAGATGCAAAGGGACAACTGGAAGTCCTTAAAGATGCAAAAAGCAACAGCCAAGTAATAGCTCAGTTGGGACAGCTGGAATGATCAGTTCATCCCATCACTGAGAGGGAGCTTAAACGACCTTCTTGTTAGCTACTGCTCTTAGTGGGGGTGTCTGGGAATATGATGTATGATGGCTGATGGTTCCAAGAATAAACAAACTAGCCATTATTCCATTAGTACTTCCATTTTCTGCTAAGCTTTGCAATTTATTAGTGCTATTTAGGTTAATGTACTGCTGTATAATTTTACATATTTACAATATAATCTTTGAGTGATGTAATGTTTAAGTGTTAGAGAACTTCTGTGTAGTTGTTTGGAAAAGTGGTGGATGGCTTAGAAGGCAACATGATTGTGAGTCATGAGATCACTACTAATTTGTATTTATGTAACATCTTTTGTCTGAGAAGTGGGAAACACATTATCTCATTAATTCTCCCAGCATCCCTGTGAATTAGACAGGTATAAATTCCAATACAGCATTAGTAGGAAGCTATTAACTTTGGTTCTCACTCACTAAGCTCTAAGGGTATAGAACTTATATATTGGTCACAAGCTAAGACCATTAGGGCCCTCTGGCTCTTCTAACACACCAAAGCAAATCTTCCTTTGAACGGACTATTTATTGTACAACATGGTTGTTGTTTTTTTTTTTAAGTTCTTAGCCAATAAACACAGTGGTTGAGTTATGGAAACAGTTTTATAGCAGTACAGACAATAGCCAGGGCCTTTCCCTAGATTCTAATGTAGAATAATTCATGTCAAAAATGAATAGTATGGAATGGGAGGAAGCCCTGAGATCCTATTATATAAATGTTTTGGGTGAGAAGTGAGCAAAAACAGGCATCTTTGGAGGGGTCAAAGGGTTCAGTAACTCTAAGCCATTGAGAATCACTTCAAAAATATTTACAAATTAATATGGAAATAGGTTTAAAATGATTGTACATGTATAACCTATATCAGATTGCTTGCTATCTTAGGGAGGGGGAAGTTAGAGAAGGAAAAAGAAGATTTTGAGCTCCAAATTTTTTTATCAAAATAAATGTTGAAAACTATCTTTACTTGTAATTGTAAAAGCAAAATATTGTTATGCAGAGGACTGAAGATATTGGGAAACTGAAAAAAATATACAAGCAAAGAAACAGCAGAGTGCTAAATCAGTGTGGTTAATGAGATGATGGTTCTCTAGTTCACATATACTTAGTGTGCTGTAATGATGTAATCAAACGGAGGCATTTAAGGGCTAAGAGGACTGGAAATAGAGACATTTCATCTCTGACCTCTCTCTCCTCTTCCCTCTTGCCTCCAATTTATTTCATTCCCAGTCCACAAGCATCACCTGTGTCAGTAAAGGCTGCTTTGCAACTTCTTCAGATGTTATGATCCACAGCTGTGGGGCCTCTCGGAGAATTGACCTCACTCAGGCATGGTCCTTAACACTGTTAAATTAAAAAAATATCTAAAATGATTTTAGATTGATGAACTTCAAGGCCTGATACATTGATACTTTGATCTATGACACCACTTAAGTACTTTCTCCATGGTTACAGGTTTCAATGACTCCACATTTCATGAGTTGCTATGGCTTAAAAAAATGATCCTCTAATGGTCAGTCTTTGTTTTTAATTCTTTTTCACACTTAGCTGGGTTGTCCTGCAGTTTCTTGCCAATCTCCTATTTGGAAGACTTTGGGACTTCATTTTGTCAGTCAATGAACAAGCATTTTCTAGTTTATTATGTACTGACTATGGCAGATATAATGTTCAATCCTGGGGATAAAAAAGAAAGAAAGAAAGAAAAAGAAAAAACACAAGTACAGTTCCTGCCCTCAAGTTGCTTACATTCTGATGCAACTGACAACATGTAACTAATTAGATACATGTGAGATTTAAGTAGAGGAGTAGGTAACTTTAGGAGGGAAGGCTCAGAACATAATATAACCTTCCAGCCAAGATAAAGCATTACAGCGGGATGTTAGTGGAAGAATAATTCTATTAGTCCTGGAAAATTCACATTAGTTCCACTTGTGCTTACCAGATCTAGTTTTTCCCCTTCACCTCTTCAGCCTTCTACTTTTCCCTGTACCATTAGGCATGCCTGTAGGGCCATGAACAGAGTATAATATAGGAAAGTATGCAAAATTTAGAAGTAGAAATCACAATTAGTTTTTAAAAAGCAAAGTAAAAGTAGATATAGAAAGGGAGAGAGAGAGGAGAAAATACTGTTTATGGCTTCAAATATATTCTATATGTCCCTACTAATATAGATTTCCATAAGAAAGAAACAGAGGGAAGAGAAATATGAGGCTTAGCATCTAATCAATCACCTTTAGGCTCTAATTCTGTTTGCCAGGATGCCGTTTCTTGTTATTCAGGATGGTTAAAGGATCTTACAGGTAGTCCTAAATAGGACCTAAGTGACTCAAAAAAACAAAGTATCACTTGAAATGCCATCCTTCCATTCGGAGGAGATTCAAGATAAAGCCCATTGCTCTTGGATATGTTTCTTTGCCTCTGTGACTCATCTTCTCCTCTATGCAGTAGGAGGGAAAGATGATAAAAATGATCCGTGGTTGGTAAAGCAGAGCTATTAGATTTAAGGACCTCACAAAAATAAAAGTCCTAACAAACAAACTGACAGGTGATTACAGGGAATCTAGACTCTGAGATCACATAACTGGAACTAATTAAAGACTGTAATGCACTTTGGAAAAAACCCAAAAGGAGAAAAAATAATTAGGCAAACGATTGTTTGAGTCAGAGGATGTGAATGCTGGAAAATGCCTGGAACTCAGACGGATGTCTCCTAAAATCTCCATTAGAAACATTATGGACCTGATGGGATAGATTGTCACCAATGTGCTGTCTGCCCTGACCCACTTCACGGGATGTTGAGAAGATGAATGAGATAATAGACGTGAAAGCACTTTGAGCCTTTAGGAGGAAGGTGCTTTATGAACCCAAGACATTCTCCTTATTATCGTGATTATTATTACTCTTATCTGTTCTGGCAGACAATTTTCTGGAAGGATGCTGGAATGCAGTATAAATTATAAAAATACTAAGCAGTAAAGATCTCCTGGTACCAAGTTTGCAATCAAGGGGACAGTATACTTTGATGTCTTTGGGAACTTACTTTCTCTTAAAGACTGAAAAGTTCACTTATGTGAGGCATAATTCTTTTAATAGAACCAAATTGTTGGATTTACCCTTATATTTCTTAACTAGAGTGTATGGGATGTTCAGGGAGGACTAGCACCCAGTATGAGGGCTCCATGAGTCCTTTTCAGGGTTGCCTATATAGTTGTGCTGTCCACCTTTACCCAACTCTCACCTGTAGATTCTGGAAGTTCTACAATGTACAGTGACCACACGTAGTGAAACCATTTTGACAGATGGGGTAAAACATGTTGAGGGTAAACAAAAAAGCTTCAAACCTGGTGAATTAAATTTGATTTGTCTACCCGAAATGTGTGAAGACTTATCCCCTGATAGAATGGGCAGATGAGAACAATTTGTTCCAGTGATCATGAAGGCAACTGAAGTAGGCACTATGGAATGCTAAGAGCTTGGTCAGACAGGGAAGGTGCCAAGGTAACCTGTTATTTTCTTTTAGCTAGTCATACTTTTTTGACTTATCACTGAACTCTGACGACTCAAGAAGAAAGAGTGAGGCTGATGACTGAGCAAATTTGCTTCACTCAAACCCAATTTACACGAGAGTTAAGACATCACAGAGTGTTGTCATTGGTTCTTTTCAAAACGAAGGACAAACAGCATAATTCTTGACAAAATGTCTTTGTCACCCATAAAAAGAGCACAAGCTATGGCTTCTGTTCTCATTCATCCTTCCATGAAGTCTTTCTGAAGGTACCAACAATGGTGCTGGGCTTACCACTTGTCATTTGATACTACTCACTAATATCTGCACTTACTTCTCTTAGGTTTCCTTAAAATTATGCAACTGTCATAAATTTAAATCTATGTGAAAATGGCAGGAATAGGAAGAGGCAAATATTGAAAGATGTATTTGTTATCAACACTATTTTCTATTTCCTAGACTAGCTATATAACCTGGACATTCCATATAGACCTAGAATTTAGACAGGGAAAGATGCAGTTCTGATCATTTAGAAGTTCATTCTAAGTAAAGGAGATGGAAAAATACAGTCTTCTTTTTATGGTAGATTTTAAAAAGTGTGTGTGTGTGTGTGTGTGTGTGTGGCTGTGGAGTTCTAAGGGCTTTAGATAGATGGATGATCGATAATCACATAGATGATGGGTAGATAGACATGTAGATAGATAGATAACTTAGTGAGCATTTACTATATCCCAGACACTCTGCTAAGCACCAGATACAAATACAAGTAAACAAGCTGGTCTCCAATCTCAAATAGCTTACATTCTGGTAGGGGAAGATAACCTAAAAAGCAACTAAAAAGGGAGGTAGGTCATGGGAGCATGGTCTATAAATGATGGCTGAGTCTATAAGTAATGGGTGATGTGGAGGTCTGGTTTTGGGCAAGAACTAAGATAAAGCTCACCTATGCCAAAAAGCAGAAGCAGAATTTAAAGTTCTGGCAGTGAGGAGATACAAATGATGGCCCAAGGCTGCAAATTTTGAAAATAGTGGTTGAGACAAGGACAATAGTTTTATTTTTGGCTTTTTGGGTACCTCTTTTTTTATTCAAGCCAAGTCAAGGCAATACAGGACCCTGTAGACAGCAAGTGCTATATCAAAATTTTCATAGTATATCATAAGCTCCTTAAAAGCAGACATGGATTTTACTTTTGTCTTTGTATCCCCCAGAATCTTCTTTTATATATAATAACTTAATGATAGTTTATAAAACAATTTTTTTGAGGTTTTTCAAGATCAGACTAAAACCAACAAGTAAATTGATTTAATTTGAAGTAAAAATTTCCTGAATCAAAGTGAACTGCTAAGGTTTATTGTTCTGAATGAAGTATTCTATACCTGATAAGACTTTAAATTTATTTTTTTAAAGACTCAATTTTCCTCTCATCCCAGCTGAAAATATAGAGATTATACTTAGTCCTGATCCTAAAAATATGGTAACCTGCTCCATTTCTGGTCTAAGCTGGTTTATCCTGGCTTAGGCAGACTGGCTTCTCTCCCTACCTCATCTTCTATCTTGCCTTACCCCACAGGCCTCACCATATTGATGTTAACTTAGTATAAATAGACAATTGGTTTAGCCCATTGCAGTTTAGAATTTCCAAGCTCAAGAGTTCCACTAGTCTCAAACTCTCTGATAGCTGAGATAACAGATATGTGCTACCATGCCTAGCAAGAACCCTAGTTTTAAGAGTGGTTTCATTCTCCCTTATAATCCATCTTTTTTCATTATATCAGGGTGTTTTTTTTGGGGGGGGGAGGAAATTGGGGTTAAATGACTTGCCCAAGGTCACACAGCTAGGAAGTGTTAAAGCGTCTGAGACCAGATTTGAACTCAGGTCCACCTGACTTCAGGGCTAGTGCTCTATGCACCATTATATCAGGTTTCAATTGGTTCTGTTACTTTTTAAACAGTAGGGGAAAAAAAGACATTCCAGGATGTTGATAGCATCTTGGCTAAAAGAAAATGAGATAAAAATTTGATAGAAATATTTTGTAGTGAAACTCTGTGAAATTCAAAAGTTCCTCATAAACTTTGTTTTATAAAAATTTTTTGAGGAATAATAAAATCTTGAAGTTGTGTGGGACTTCAGAGGTCATCATATTTTCTTTGCCACCGAAAGCAATGCAGGGATTTCTTCTATAACATTTCTGGCAAGTAGTCTTCTAAACTTTGACTTATATAGCTAGATGACACAATAGATAGAGCACAAGTCCTCAAGTCAGGAAGATATGAGTTCAAATCTGACTTCACATATTTGATACTTACTAGCTATGTGCCCTGGGTAAGTCACTTAATTCTGATTAGCTCCCTACCCACTCCCCAAAGAAGAAAAATTTTTTGACATGTCCAGGGATAGGAAGCTCACAAAATTTTATAGAATTAGATATTAGAAGAGATAGCAACAGCAATCTGACCCAATCATGCTAGAAAGAATCTACTCTATACTATACCCAACAGTCCAACCTCTTAAAATAATCCATTCTACTTGAAAGAGTTTCTTCCTTGATATCAAACTTAAATTTTCTTTTCTTTTCCTTCCTTCCTCCTTTCCTCCTTCCTTCCTTCCCTCCTTCCTTCCTCCTTTCCTCCTTCCTTCCTTCCTTCCTTCCCTCCTTCCCTCCTTCCTCCTTCCCTCCCTCTTAAAATAATCCATTCTACTTGAAAGGGTTTCTTCCTTGATATCAAACTTAAATTTTCTTTTCTTTTCCTTCCTTCTTTCCTTCCTTCCTTCTTTCCTTCCTTCCTTCCTTCCTTCCCTCCTTCCCTCTTTCCCTCCCTCCCCTCTCCTTCCTTCCCTCCTTCCCTCCCTTCTTCCCTCCCCCTCCCTCCTTCCTTTCCTCCTTCCTTTTCTCCTTCCTTCCCTTCTTCCCTCCTTCCCTCTTTCCCCTCCTTCCTTCCTTCCTTCCCTCCTTCCCTCCTCCCTCCTTTCCTCCTTCCTTCCTTCCTCCCTCCTTCTCTCCTTCCCTCCCTCCCTCCCTCCCTCCTTCCCTTCTTCCCTCCTCCTCCTCCCTCCTTCCCTCTTTCCTTCCCTCCTTCCTTTCCTCCTTCCCTCCCTCCTTCCTCCTTCCCTCCCTCTTAAAATAATCCATTCTACTTGAAAGGGTTTCTTCCTTGATATCAAACTTAAATTTTCTTTTCTTTTCCTTCCTTCCTTCCTTCCCTCCCCTCCTCCCTCTTTCCCTCCTTCCTCCCTCCTTCCCTCTTTCCCTCCCTCCCTCTCTCCTTCCTTCCCTCCTTCCCTCCCTTCTTCCCTCCCTCCCTCCTTCCTTTCCTCCTTCCTTTTCTCCTTCCTTTTCTCCTTCCTTTTCTCCTTCCTTTTCTCCTTCCTTTTCTCCTTCCTTTTCTCCTTCCTTCCCTCCTTCCTTCCCTCCTTCCTTCCTTCCTTCCTTCCTTCCTTCCTTCCTTCCTTCCTTCCTTCCTTCCTTCCTTCCTTCCTTCCTTCCTTCCTTCCTGTCAAACTTATTTCATTTCTTCTGATTCTACTTTCTAGTACTAAACAGAACAAATTTAGCTCTCCTTATGATAGAGCATTATGTAGTTGAGGACAACTATCATGATCCTCCTGAGTCTTTTCATCTCAAGGATTCCCTTCTTCAAACTCCTCCTGTTCCTTCAGTGGATCATTATATGACATGGATTCAAAGCCTTTCACCATCCTCTGGACATTTCCCAGCTTATTAATGTTTTCCTTAAGCTGTGTTGCTCAGAACTGAACCCAATACTCCAGATGAAGTCTTATCAGATCAGAATACAGTGCCATTATCACTTCTTTATTCCTGGAAGCCAAACCCTTCTAAATAGAGCCCAAGAGCACAGTATCTGTTTTGGCTACTGCATCACACTGATGACTCATTTTAGACTTACGGTCACTAAACCCACTAGATCTTGTCCAGAAAACCTGTTGTGTGTCTCATCATGCCCTTCTCCCATCTTATACTTGGGAAGTTTTTGTACCCAAGGGCAAGACTCTTACATTTATTGCTATTGATTATATCTTAGAGCTCAAGTGTATTTAGGTCCTTTTGGATCCTGAATCTGTTGTTCAGTATGTTAGCTATCCCTTCCAGCTTTGCAATGTCTGTCAACATGCTGAGTATCCCATATAATGCTTTTATTTGTCATTTGTTAAAATATAAAATGACAAAGGGCCTAACATAGATCCTTGCAATATTCCACTGGACACTTGAGACATTAACATTGGATTATGCATATCATATGGTTCATGCAACAGCTTTTTCATACAGCTCATTATAATCCTGCTCAGCTTTAACTGTTAAAAACATTCTTTGTATTAAGGAGAATTTTTTTCCCCAGTAACATACCATACCCAGCAGTCCAACCTCTTAAGGTAATTCATTTTATTTGATAGGATTTTCTTCCTGATATCAAACTTAAATTTTCTTTTCTTGATTTTATGCTCTGGAACTACATAGAATACGAAGGAAGGAAAAAAAAAGAAAAGAAAAAGGGAAGGAAGGAAGGAAGAAAGGAAGAAGGAAAAGAAAGAAGGGAGGATTTCAAGACAATTTTCCTTAATAATTTCTTATAATAATATAATAAATTTTTATCATAAATTTCAAGTAGCCCAACAATTCTTATGTTCTCTCTCCTTGAACCATTTTTCTCTCTTTGTGAGCCAGAGCTGGAAATTGCAGGGATCCCTATCAACTGGGGAAAGACTAAACAAATTGTGGCATATGGTTGTGATGGAATACTACTGTGCTATAAGAAATGATAAGCTCAATGATCTTAGAAAACTATGAAAAGACTTAGAAAAAATGATGAAGATCAAAATGAAAGGAAACAAAGAGAACAATGTATATAGTAACAGCAATCTTGCTTTAAAATTAACTGAGTAACTAAATCATTTTGACTATTACAAAACCACAAATTTTTAATAAAGGACATGAAGAAAAAAGAAAGAAGGAGGGAAAGAAGAGAAAGGAAGGGAAGGGGAGAAAGGAAAAGGGAAGGAATGAAGAGAAGGAAAGAGGGAAGAAAAGAATAAAGGATCAGAAGGAAAGAGGAAGGGAAGATTGTTGCTGCTGTTGCTGTTGTTTGTCCTTCATTTTCAAAGAGGACCCTGACATTAGGGAAGTAATGCCATGACATGCAAGTAAATAGGATTTAAGTGAGGGAGGGTTGTGAAAAGTCATCAACTTCACTTTCTCCTCTGGAACCATTTGGGTCCAGTGGCAAGGTATAGATCAGGATGACTAGAGATAGTCCTCGTTTTGGTGAAATACCTTGACATTTTTAAACTGAGCTTTTTAACAAGTCTTAATTTGATCGATCAATGTCTAATCAATGATTTAGGTTAGGTAAAACATGAGCAGAAAATAGCTTCTTTTACCTAGTCAAAAAAAAAATTCAATCTGGGAGGGGCAGACCCTTGGGATTTCTGATCAAAACTAAACAATTGCTGTTGATATTCACTCTGAGCCAATCAGGATCCACACCATGACCAAGTAGGGCTTGACCTGGTGGTTAATCAATGAGAGCTAGATTGATTTGGGTTTAATGCCTGGTCCTAGCCTATAAACCTCAAGATATCTTGCATGGTTTTAGCGGTCAAAATTTACATTTCTTTGGGCAAAGCAGGTAAGGGTATGGTGCCCAATGTGTACAGAGGGAAGGGAAAGGAAAGGAGGGGAAAAAGGAAATAAAAGAAAAGATCTATGTTGCCCAATTGGGAGGGAAGGAGGGAAGGAAGGAAGGAAGGAAGGAAGGAAGGAAGAAGGGAAGGAAGGAGAAAAAGAGGGAGAGAGGGAGGGAGGGGAGGAAGGAAAGAAGAAAGGAAAAAAGGGAAGGAAAAGAGGGAAAGAAGAGAAAAAAGGAAGAAGAGGAAGGAAGGAAAGAGGGTAGAAAGAGAGATTAAATTTGTTTTGTTTGGCCCCAGAGGACACAATGAAAATCAATACATATAAGTCGCAAATATGCTCACTGAAATTTAATATCAGTTCAAAACTGCTAATGATTAGAGCTTTCCCAAAGTGGAATGAACTGCCTTGGGAAGTGATCTTCAGAGCTCTTTAAGCAAAGACTGGATGGCCATTTGTACAGGGTATTGTATTGTGATAGGGATGCTCTTTTGATTATGAATGAGTCGCAATGGCTACTGAAATCCCATCCATCTCTGAAGTTCTATGATTTTTTGTGCATAGTCTGACCAGCCAGGATTAGATTGGGATTATTATTTCCCATGAATGGGCAACTATGGGGATACAAATGATAAGACATTAAACCTGAAATTAAATCCAGCCTCAGACACTAACTATATTTTTTGAGCAAGTCATTTAGCCTCTACCTGTTTCTTCAAGGTAAAATAAGTTGGCCAAATACCTACTGATGAGGTTGAAGTAGGAATACCTCGTTTGGAATAACTGTGACAATTTTACAATGACCATTCTCTTTGCCAAAAGAAAGAAGAGTTTTTTTTTTTCTTTAGGAGAAGAGTTTACAGACAAAATAAGAGATAAAATAGGCAACAGGAGCAGCAAGCATAAAATAAAGTTGGGAGAGCAGGTAGTTAGCAAGGAAAAAGACAAGTTCCCCAGAGGAACTCACAATTAACAAGGAGAAAGGAAATACTCCATGACATGGGAGTAAACCACTGACTGGCAGATTAGAGTGACCAGAGTTAGCTAGAGTAAGGAGAGGTGCCATTAGAGGGAAGGCACTATGAAGGAGAAGAAGAGAGTACCTCATAGCCAGCTTAGTTCTGAAAAGGACTTAGCAAAGATCTTTATCATAAGCAGATCTTTTAGAGGGGAAATATAACCTTGGGGGTTTGTCAGGGAGATCAGAGATGTAAAGCCACAAAATCAAGAGGGAGGAGTCAGGAACCAGATGGCAAGCACCTGGCAGAAAAGGATCCCAGACCTATCTAAAGATATGCTAATCAATATCTCAAAAGTTGTTTAAAGATACCCATAGGTTTGGGATGGACATAGTCTTAGAATTATCTGGTAATATCTTCTGAGGTAATGTTTGTGAAGCTCTCTGCCAACCTGAAGAGCTATATAAATGCTATATATATAATTACACTGAAGTCTTGCTCTAGTATGTCATTGTGGCATAAAGTGATTCTTCTTTAACTCTATGTCAACAGAGCATAAACTCTGGCAATTTTTACCACATTGAAAAAAAATTCAAATATGGGCTGGGTAAAGAACTTTATTAAGTCTATCATTCCCAAAAAAGTTAGGAAGGGGCTTTAGTCATTGGAGTATAGATACATGGATAGATAGATATATAGATAGATAGATAAACATCTATTTTTTTCCCTTATAGCCCCAGGATTTCTCATGAATAGTCTGCTAAAGAGAGTACTATCTCTGTTAGTAGATGAATCTAGATGGATAAAATCATGGATATTTGAAGAAATATTTTGATTTGGGGGGTCATTTAAAACATCTGAACTGCTTTTTCAGTTGAACCTGAACTATGTTGGTTCATGTGAAAAAATCTAAATTCAGGGCATTTAACTCTGTTAAATTTCATCTTTTGGGCTTCAGCCCAGCATTATAGCCTGGAAAAAATTATTTTGAATCTTGAATTTGTCAACTATCATCTAGATATTATTCCTATCTATCATTTGATCATCTTCAGATTTTGATAAGCATATATTCTATTTATTTATTTATATCACAAAGAAATGCTTGACAGGATGGGGTCAATAATAGAGCCCTTTGACAAAGCCACTAATACTCCTTTTTAGGAGTCCCATTCATTATCTACACTCTGGTTCAACCAATTGCAAATTGTCCAGCTGTATTATTGTCCAGTGTGAAGATTATCATTTTGTCCACAAGAAAATCATGAAGCATTTTGCCAAAAGCTTTGGTATAATCAAGATACAGTATACCTATTGTTGTTATTCCATCATGTCTGATCTTCATGTCCCCGTGTAGAGTTTGTTTGTTGTTTTGGCAAAGATACTGAAATGGTTTGCCATTTCTTTCTCCAGCTTATTTGACAGATGAGAAAACTGAGGCAAAAGCAGGGTTAAGTGGCTTGCTCAGGGTCACAAAACTAGCTTTTCTGAAGCTGAATTTGAAGTTAAGTCTTCCTAATTCTGGGCCCAGTGCTCTATCCATTGCTTCACCTAGCAGTCCTTGGTATACATAACATTTCACTTATCTATGACTCCAATACTTGTAATAGCAATAGCTAACAATGTGCATTTTACAGCTTTTTTAGATTTGCAAAATACTTTGAAAATATTTTCTCATTTGATCTTCACAACAACTCTAGGATGCAGGTGCTATTCTCATCTCCACTTTAAAAGATGAGGAAACTGAGGCAGATAGAGATTAAATGACTTGCCCAGATTCCAAACAGTAAATGCCTGACCTTGGAATTGAAATCAGGTCTCCCCAGCACTCTATCTGCTTTCAAAGTTTTCTTCATCTCATACACACTTTTGATACAACACATGCAATTTCACCATAATGCATGTGGCAGGATATAATTATTGCCCATAAACTATCCTTAAATATAGAGTTAGTTTTATATTTTAAAGTTACCATCCTGGTTTCAAAATGGCCATCAATCTAACATAAAATTTAGCACTCAACAGTCTACTCTCTGCTTGAGACTTCTAAAGGGGAACAGAAACAAAATAGGTACCATGAAAATGTTCTCTGTGAACATCAATTATTCTACAAAGAAACTCTCTCTGTATGTCTTTTTGTCTCTGTCTCTCTGTGTCTCTGTCTCTTGCCACAGGACTTGAAGCAATCTGTTCTGGTTGGTTTTCTGGAGATCTTATGGACCAGCCTTCATTTCAGCAGAGTAATCACCCAGAGGATAGCCAGAGATAAAGTCCAAATTCTTTATTGTCTCCTTCACAGTCTTGTCTTCTTGCCTGAGGTCTAGGCTAGTTTTCTGGAGATCTTCCAGAATGTGTCTTGATTTCTATGGGAGAGGCAGGAGGAACACCAAGATGGTCTCTGTCTTGAAATCCCCCTGAGTCCAGAAGCTTATGTTCTAGCTTCCAATCCTCTGACTTCCCTGAGTTTATTCCAGTCCCTCACTGTGGTGGAAGATGGAATGAATGTCTGAGTCTGAGGGTTTGTGCTTCAGCCTCCAGCCACCACAAAGATGGGAGATGGAATGAATGTCTCTGGCTGAATTTGTCCCAGCTTATATACTCTATTATAATTACATCATCGTAGGTGTCAATCTTATAGAACTATATTAAGTACTAAGTACATGTATTGAACTAAAGAACTATTAATCATCATGCTAAACTAGATAACCATTGTCTTATCAATTCCACTGAGTTAATATCTTGTTATAAGAATTTCTTCAGAATTCTGGCCCAATATAAACCTGAATATTGAAAAGTGTAATGGAAGGGCATTTGGCAGCTTTGAGTTCCAGCCCTTGACATGAAATTAATTTGCTATATGTTCTTGAATAGCTCTATTATTCTCTCTGTGGACCAATTTCATTTTTTTTAAAGCTATGGGAGGTAGACCAGGTGGTCTTTTGTGTTTTCTTATTGCTGAAGATCTATGAACCCTTGGTCTCTAAGGTTCTTTCCAGATCTCAAATTTTACAGAATTGGAAGGGAGCTGAGAATCTATGAATCCTCATTGGATAGATAAAGAACATGAGACCTAGAACAGTTAGTTAATGAATTGCCCAAAGTCACACAGCTGATAAAAGGATAGAACAAGGATGTGAACTTGGGTTTTGATAGATGGGGCAGTGGATACGATGCTGGGCCTGGAGTCAGAAAGATTCATCTTCCTGAGTTCAAATCTAGCCTCAGGTATTTACTAGCTATGTGAGTTAGGAAAATCACTTAATTTCTTTCTCATCTGTAAAATAATTTGGAACAGGAAATAGCAAACTACTCCAGTATCACTGCCAAGAAAACCCCAAATTAGAGTCACTGGGGCACTGGGAGGGAATACAACTGAAAGTAATGGGGATAATGAATAAGACCCTCCCAACAGAAAGATTCTAGGTCTTTTAGGTCATAGGGAGGAGCAGTTGTCAGAAGAAGCCTGCCTTATAGCTTCTTTCCCCTTGTTATGGCATCTTTCCCCTTATTGATTGCCTTTCCCCATGTTAATGGCTAAAATTCCCTTTTAGAAATTGCCCTGCAGTAAAATAAAATCTTTACCTCTTGATTTGGAGACGGTCTAAGCCTACAAATTCTTTTGAGATACCTCATGACACCAGCCTGAAACCCC
This sequence comes from Sarcophilus harrisii, assembly GCF_902635505.1. Classification (NCBI taxonomy): domain Eukaryota; kingdom Metazoa; phylum Chordata; class Mammalia; order Dasyuromorphia; family Dasyuridae; genus Sarcophilus; species Sarcophilus harrisii. The sequence goes on along the minus strand of NC_045428.1, from coordinate 396,136,764 downwards.
AATATATTTTGAGGGTTTAAACCCCTGATCCCCAACATTTGATGGACCATATGAGAAGAGTCTTGGAACACTAATATATTTTTGGGTTCAGTGCTTCTGCATCCCTGTGATGAGGGCCTGGGTTCCTAGCTGAACTTGGCAGAAAGAGCCTGAAATACTGATAAATTTACTCCCTCAGGCAAGCAGGAAAGGGCACTGATAGGGATCAGTTCAACCTTATAGCCCTTTCCTCTGTGGAGGTCATGGGTAGCTGTGTTCAGTCAGAAATCCAAGTTATGTCAACCCCCCTGATGTTAAACTTCCCCTGTAAATCTGTCCATGGCCCACACCATCTCTGCTGTACTCCTTTTGGGTAAATCCTGCCACAGGTTGTCTCATGATGTCTTTCACTTCTGCCTTTTCGTGCCATGTTTTATCTTTTCTCTCATTCCCCCACTATACTTCACAGTGTCTTTCTCCTTAAAGCTAACTAACTCTTTTAGGGTGCTAAATTCCTCTATGGATTTAATTTAGCCTACCAGTTAAGAGCATATAACCACCTCATGGAATATTTCTCCTGGTTAATTTTGAGTTCCCCTGGAGAACTTGTCCTTTCTATTGTTAATTTTAAAATCCCTTTCCTTGCTAACTTTAGTGCTCTCTGAACTTTATTTTACATTTACCATTCCTGATGTCTATTGTATCTCTTCATTTTTTTGTAACCTTCCTTCACAAATAAACCTACCTTTTGCCAAAGAGAATGGTCATTGTAACCAAACCCTAACATTTGATGCTTACATCAATCTTATCATTTGGTGATAAACCTCAGACACATCACCTGTACCCATCAAAACAACTAAACAACAATTGTTGTATTTAAATCCAATGTGCCACAGTGATTCCCTATGATCATAAGATCAGAAAAATATTCTCTTGGGACAACTCTCAATTTTCATTGAATTTCTTACAGGAGCTCAAATAAATTTCATTCAGGCTCTAGCTAATCTTGTCTGACTGCAATTAGACCAAAAAAGGACTGTCTAGTAAAAAGAAATCTGTCTTAGACTGTATTGCGGCCCTACTAAGAAGCATTAAGTTCAAAGGCAAGCATAATAAATGAAGGAAGTCAACAAAATTTTAATTTTATTTGTTTCTTTTGGGGGAAAAGCTTCCTCTAACTTCCTATTGAACATATAATGTTTACACAAGATGGTTAGTAGCAAGCTGGCTAACTAAGGTCAACAGACCCCATTTCAAGTTTCAGCTCTTTTTGACCCTCTGAGCCAAAAGTCCTAACTTCACTCAATTTCTTTGAACTTTAATTCTCTTGCCTATGAAATGCATATAATATTTGTATATCTTACTTTATGTCCTAAGGCTTTCAGTTAATTGCTTTGAGCCTGGGTTCCCTCAGTATCCCCAAAGGGGGATAATAACACTTATACCCCTTATTTCACAGTGTAGTTGGGAGGATCAAATAAGAAAAGTATGTAAACACACTTTGAAACTATAAAGCGCCATATATATCCACATGTAAGTGTATAACATATAAATGGAAGTATATATACAATTTCTCCCAAGTAATTATTGGAGAAAAAAGTCTGCAGGCTTATATTAAAAGAAATTAAGAGTGCCTAACCAAAGTATTTTTTGCCTCTTACAACTTCTATTATTATTTCTCCAGCAAAGTGCTGAATTAACAGCCTTGGGATTTACAAGAACTGGGTGACTAACAGCAGGGAGTTGCTCTCAGTCTCTTTTTTTCTTCCTGCTCTGGACCTGAAAGGGTTGACTTTTAAGTGTGAGAGGGCAGTTCAGTTTCTGTTCCCATACAGATTTTGGTGTGCTGTCTCAGAGGACCAGTTAAGACCAGTTGCTGGCTGTTTTGCAATGTTGACTCTCATCTGGTAGGAACTGGTCTGAAATCACCAAGGCATTTTGAGGAGCCACAGAACATCAGATAATGATTTTATTTCCTCCTACCCTGGATTCAGTTCAAACTGGAAGTCTACAGATGAGAAATTCCATGTTCTACCCTATTTTCTGTTTCTAATCTCAGATTTCGTGGGATTCCCCCTTCTCATCAGACACTCCTCCCTTCCAATTCCATTCTGATTTCCTGCTAAGGAACTCTGAACTTCTTAGGAAATTAGTGACTAAACTCTTATTTAAAGGAGACAAGAGAGAGTTTTTTTCTAATTGATATGATGCTAGAGATTCAAAATTCAACTAACCTTATTTTCTAAAATTTAGGCAACATTTTGATATTATTGTCTTTGTAGCACTGGAAATACAAATAGCAAAAATGCAAGTATACCTACTTGGCATGTATTCCCACATACTCACCATGTGGATTCGTGGATTAAAGCAATAAATATGAAGGGAGAAAAAAATGATAATATTAGTTTATGTAGAACAGCCAAATGATTAAAAAAAGAAATATGGCGAAAAACATAACTCCTTAATATAAACTTTACTGCTTTTTCACTGATGAAAGACAATTGGTATAAAAATTTGATGCTTGTCTCTCTAAAGGTTTAGACAGCTCTAATTAGAAAGTTCTGTAACTGAGGCATAAAATGTGTTTTGGATAATGAGTAAGAAACATGCCCTCAAACAACCTGGGATTCAGGAGAGACCCAAGGACATCTTGAGGCTTCCACTGCAGAGGCAGCAGCCATCAGGTAGGAGGGAAGATATAATTTGGGAAGGGCTAGGGAGGAAGACACCAGGAGTGCAGTAACTAGGAATAGAAGAGACTAGAAAGCTTCCATTGGCCTGCTTATAGCAGGCAAAAGTTTCCACATGTAATCAATTATCTCTAAGTTTCAGCATTCTCTTCCAAGGCCCCAGATACCTCATCCAAATTATTTCTGGACTCAGGGAATTAGTTGGAGTTTTGTCATAGATAAGGGATGTGAATATCTCTATCTATTCCTTTCTCCTTATAGTTGTTTTCCACCTTAAAGGAGAAAACACATTTTTCCTTTGTTTGAGTGCCTCTTTGGGAACTGGCAACATATCAGCCCTTAACAGAATTTCATGGATAGTAAAGCTGGATGACTCTGACTACAGTTTTGATAAATAGTAAAACCTCATTAATTTAGACACCACTTATTCGGAATTTGTGATAATTTGGACAGAAATTAGTCTGGTTTACCTTTGCACTGTCTATAAAGAAAGGATTTGCTAAATAAATTGATAATGAAAACAAAATTGCCCGAGAAGTATTTAAATTACTTAGAAGAACAAGCTGTTTCAGGTACCCTCAAGCACTTTGAAAGCATCATTTAGAATTGATATGCTAATTGAAAATCATTCTCACCTATTCATTAAAGTAAGTCCTCTTTGTTAGTTAATTCTAGGACCTACCTGTACTTGAGAGCAAAATAACTTTTATTTTTTAAAAAGTCAACAATTCATATTTTTCAATATTTTAATATGGTTGTCTTTTCTTTTCATTCTGACTAGCTGTTTGCAGGACTTTAAGATGTGCCCCATATCAATTATCAATAACTGAACAGAATATGAACTGTTCAGATAGGTAGTATGGTAGATAAAATGCTAGACCTAAAGTCTGGAAGGCTTATTTTCATGAGTTCAGCTCAGACTCTGGGGAAATCACTCAATTCTGTTTGTCTCAGTTTCCTCATCTGTAAAATGAGGTGCAGAAGAATATAATAGCTTTACCAAGAAAACTCCACAAGGAGTCTGAACAATTGGACCTGACTAAAACAACTCAGTAACAAATTATAGATGCTTAGCCTCAACAAGTTCATGGTGTTTTTTTAGTTCTTTATAATCAAACACAATTTGGAAGTGGAAATGGAAATGAAAATCATAAATTCTAGAAATGCCATTGTTAAAGGTCTGAGGCTGGATTTGAACCTGAGCTTTCTATCCCCTGTACCACTTTATCCAGCTGTTGTATATCTACCTATCCACCTACCTGTTCTTACTAAAATAACCTTAGAAAATATCTTTACTGAGAGCTCATTGACTGAAAATCAATGTGAAGCACACTGGGGCTCGATTAACAACAGGAGAAACTTGGCCCTTTTGATTAATTCTAGAGCTCTAAAGAAATTGGACCCTCTGGAGACCACATCTACCAAAAGGAGTTGGCACTGGGAAAGTAGTCCTGGAAGGGCTAGTGAACTGGCATAAAATAAAAAAAAATTTTAATAAGTACAAAATTTTCTAGTTTTCAAAATGACTTTAACATTGGCTCTATTTGTTTATCATTCTTGTTGATTCTACATTTAACCTTCTTTCCTTTTTTACTAAAATCTAAGAAGGAATAATTATTAACATAATCTCAAGACTTTATAGTGGAACTGTTTTGGAATTGCTAAATAATTAGGTTAAGAAAAATTTCCTTAATGATTTTAACAGTATGAAAGCAACCCACAGATTTATTTTAATGCCAACATATAAACAACATTATTTCAAGAAATATAAACATTTTATAAATTTTTGTTCTGATTCAAATGCTACATTCTATGACAAACATAAGTTACTTATTTCATAGAAAGTGGAAAAAAGGGTTTTATTGGCTCCAAGTTTTTGGCTTTTCTGGAACTGGGTCAGACCAAATATAGGCTGACCCAAATATAGGCTACAGGACCACACTTCTGTTCTATTCCCAGACTGAGATGCAACTTTTCATGTTCAGCTGCTGCCAAAATGGCAGTGAGTTTGTTTTTGTGCCTTTGTTAGGAGTTTTCCAAGAAGGGAGTGTGTCAACAGGAAACTTTCAAAATAACATAAGATAACATAGCAAGCTTTTCTTTTTGAAATTCTGGCAATCATTTCAGTGATTATGGTTTTCATCATAAGCACAACATATACTATTGATTAATAGATATGATCTCTTCTGAGTGATAAAAAAATCAAATAAAGTATCTCTAACTGTGACATTGACTTCACAATGGATCATAAATCCTACAACCTAGAAGTTATATGAACTTTACTTTGTGTAATCTAGCAGACCAAGGATTTGGATTGTTATGTGTGATATTTTGTTGAGTTGTAAGAGGACAGGCATCTCTCAAGTTAATGTTGGAAATGTTGGCAAAGGTGAGGGAGAGGAGATGCTTGGACTACCTTCTTTTTTTTTTTTTAATTAAAGCTTTTTCTTTTCTTTGTTTTTTACTTTTTTTAATTAAAGCTTTTTATTTTCAGAACATATACATGGATAATTTTTCAATATTGATCTTTGCAAAACCTTATGTTCCAATTTTCCCCCATCTCCACTCCTAGATGGCAGGTAGTCCAATATATGGTAAATATATACAGTTCTTCTTTTCATATTCTACAACTATCATGCTACACAAGAAAAATCAGATCAAAAAGGAAAAAAATGAGAAAACAAAATGGAAGCAAACAACAAAAAAAAAGAATGAAAATACTATGTTGTGATCCACATTCAGTTCCCACAGTCTGAGTGTAGATAGCTCTCTTCATCACAAGATCATTGAAATTGGCCTGAATCATCTCATTGTTGAAAAGAGCCATGACCATCAGAATTGATCATCATATAATCTTATTGTTGCTTTGTACAGTGATCTCCTGGTTCTGCTCATTTCACTTAGCATCAGTTCATTTAGTCTCTCCAAATCTCTCTGAAATCATCCTGCTGATTGTTTCTTATAGAACATAATTTATTCAGCCATTCTCTAACTAATGGGGATCCACTCAGTTTCCAGTTTCCTGCTACTACAAAAAGGGCTGCCACAAACATTTCTGCACCCATAGGTCCCTTTCCCTCTTTTAAGATCTCTTTGGGATACAAGCCCAGTAGAAACACTGCTGGGTCAAAGGGCATGCACAATTTGATAGCCTTTTGAGCATAGTTCCAAATTGTTCTTCAGAATGGTTGAATCAGTTCTCAACTCCACTAACAATGTATTAGTGTCCCATTTTACCCATATCCCTTCCAATATTTGTTATCATCTTTTCCTGTCATCTTAGCCAATCTGAGAAGTATATAATGGTATCTCAGAATTATCTTAATTTGCATTTCTCTAATCAATAGTGCTTTGGAGGATCTTTTCATATAATTAGAAATGGCTTCAGTTTCTTCATCTGAAAATTATCTGTTCATATCCTTTGACCATTTATCAATTGGAGAATGGTTTGAATTCTTATAAATCTGGGTCAATTCTATATATACATATACTTTAGAAATGAGGCCTTTATCAGAACACTTGAATGTAAAAAAAAATTTCCCTAATTTATTGTTTCCCTTTTAATCTTGTCTACATTGGTTTTGCTTGTACAAAAACTTTAAAACTTAATATAATCAAAAGTATCTATTTTGTATTCAATAATGTACTCTACTTCTTTGGCCACAAGTTCTTTCCTTCTCCACAGATCTGAAAGGTAAACTATCTTTTGTTCTTCTAATTTGCTTATAATATCACACTTCATGTATAAATTATGAACTCATTTTAACCTTATCTTGGTATAAGGTAATAGGTATAAGTCAATGCTTAGTTTCTGCCACACAAATTTCCACATTTTTCAGCAGTTGTCAAATAGTGAGTTCTTGTCCCAAGGGCTGGGTTCTTTAGGTTTGTCAAACACTAGATTACTATTGCCATTGACTATTTTGTTGGACTACTTTCTATGAAGAGTTTTTCTTTCTACTCTACTTGTTCTTTCTCCTGATGGAGAATGTTACAAATAAAAATGTAGAAATGCCTTTCTGGAAAAATAAATACTAAAGTAAGCTCAAGGAGTTTACATCCTCATAGGATGAGACTGCTTATACTGGGGAATGGTCACCAGGGAAGAGTTTTTTAATTTTAGAAGTCACTGGACTGCTGTATCAACTGCTTACAATCATTCATTTATAAATTCATTCAAAGAAACATTTATTGAATGCATTCTATAAAACAATTCAAGTCCAATTCACCATGCCCCTATTGAAGTACTATGTTAGTGATGGAAATACAAAGATAAAAATGAAACATCTGTTATCTTCAAGGTCACATTCTATTGACTACAAACATCATATATACATATAATTAAGTGAAAAAATAAATGCAATGCAATTTGTGTATTAGTAGGAAATTAAGAACATGAAGAATTATGAAAAGTCTCTAACAGGAAATAAGACTTGGAGGGAGCTAAGGATTGGAAGTGAGAAGAAGAAACATTGCAGTATGATATTCTAGGGCAAGACCCTAGGTACTGGAAGGGACTCAAAGGTGAATAAGACATGGTCCTGCCCTCAGAAAATAATATATAACTTTAATAGAAAATGAAACAACAACAACAAAATTATTATTATGAAAGTTCAGAGGAAGAAAAGGAAGCTATCGAGATAGAGATTCTAGTTGAAGTTTTAAGGAAGAATATCAGGATAGAGAATGAAGTTTTTAAAAAGCACTTATCAATTACATTTTATATTTCATTAATTTTGCTTTAAGAAGAAGGAATAGGGAAGTCTGTTTTGGGGAAAGTTTCTTGGAGCAGGTAATATTTGACTTGAGTCTTGAAGAATAGACAAGATTTTGATAGGTTGGAATGAAGAAATGTTTTAGAAAGAGGAACAGTATGAACAAAGGTGAAAAAGCCCAGGTTTCGATTTGACAGTAGCCTCTGACATATAAAGAGGGTTAGTATAAGATAAGATGGGAATCTGATTGTGGTGAGATTTGGAAACTAATAATGGAGTCTGGTCCATATTCAATACAACTGATGACAGTTGTATTGTTCTTCAGATCCCAGGTCCAATGCTCTTCCCATTAAACCATTCTTCCAAACCTGGTTGGATGTGAGGGAAGGAGAATGGTGATACCATTAACAGAAATATAGAAATCAGGGAGACAGACATGTTTAGCATGAATGGGATAAAGAGGGAGATGAATTAATTCAAGTTTGAACTTTTAGTTTTTGAGGTGCTGGAATTGTCACTTGTAAAACCCTCCTAGATAGAGGGCTAGATAATGGCACAGTGGATAGAGTGTGGGGTCTGAAATCAGAAAGACTGATCTTCCTGAATTCAAATGTAGCCTCAGACACTTACTGTGTGACCCTGAACAAGTCATTTGACCCTATTTGCTTCAATTTCCTTATCTGTAAAATGAACTAGAGAAGGAAATGGCAAAACAATGCATTTTCTTGAGCCCAGAAAACCCTAAAAAATGTCACAAAAACTCAAGCATGACTGAACAGCAATCACAAAGAGATACTAGTTGCAATTATGGGTGTGTGTGTTAAAAAACCTCCAAACTCCATCAAGGCAGAGAATATAGAAATAAATAAATTTTTGAATGTATTAATTACATGTTATATGCTACATGTTTTGTTAAGCATTGGGTATACAAATGGAAAAGTCCATGTAAGAGGGTCCACCTACAAAGTATTTGGAGGAATCCACCACTGCCTAGTGGACTGAGGGGTATAATGGCAGGTCAGATGGTAAAATCCCATTGTCTTCCATCTTACAAGATTATAGATGGCAATTCTCTATTCCTTCAAATGGCCAAGTCCTTCTAGCAAGTAGGGTAGGGCTAAAGGAGGTTGGTTTATCACCGTCAACTAGGTGAAAGAAAGCCTGAGAGTTAAAATAGTGCCAGGACTCTAAGTTCCCTCCTACTGGGATAAAGATGTGAGGTCAGAGGCCACTAGAAGAGGGGAGGGAGATTTTACAGGAAAAGTGAAACTTCCTGCAGTGCTTCTTCCTGCTGGGTTACCAGATGGAATCTTAACAGAGTAGGTCATTAGGCTGCCATTGGGTAGGGGGAAGATACCCTGTGTACTTCCTGCTGGGTCTGAGAGATGGGATCTGGGGCAGGAGAACAGACAGAATTTTGAAGAATGTCTACATTAGGGAGTGAAAGAAGGAAAGGAATCCAAGGAAAGAAAAAAAGAAATGGGTAGAGAGGTAGGAAGTAATCTGGAGAAAGATAGTGAAGTCTGCTGTTGGAATAGTAGTTCCAGCTTGCTGGATAGACTCATGGAGGAGTAAGAAGAATAAGATTTAGAGATGGAGGTCTTGGGTTTTAAATCTAGCTCTATAGCTTGGATACTTATGTGGCTTGTGACATTTCTCATTGGGTTTTAGCTTCCCTAGTCTGGGAAAGGAGGGGTTGGATTAAATGATCTCTTCCAGACCTAAATCCTGAGATCCTATAAATAAGAAAGTATTAAAGGAAGTCTGAGTCACTTTGAGATTATAATCATTTATTCTTTTGGGATTGATTGAATACTTTCTGCATGCCTAGCAATATATTGGGTATTATGAGAGACAAATTCTTTTATTTGTTTCAGAAGGTTTTTATAATCCAGTTAGGGAAGAAAGGAAGTTGAGAAGTGGTTCCAATTTGAAAGGAATGGTGAAAAATTCAATTTCACAAACTTCACGTGACAATGAAACATTTAAATAAAAAAGCCTTAGAGACAGATGGAGTCATGTGACTAAGAAAAAAGATAAGAAGGACAGATAGAGAAGGATGGATTTTATTAGTAGAGTCAGATGTTGATGGAAATTCTGGTTTCTCAGGTAAGGCAGGCTGCACTCCACTCACTCTTCCCTAACTGAGAGAAGCTTTACCAATTCTCTTTCAAATCTCTTGTCACAGTATGATTTGACTCATTTTCTTCTTTCCTTTGTTGAAGGGACCATAAAAGCAATGCCTGAAACAAATGTAATTCTTCAGACAGCAGGTTTGGTTGCCCTTTTAAAATACTTAATTTACCAAACTGCTCCCCTTTATGGGGGCCATCTTCTAATCAAGGAAATGAGCCACTTCGATTTATGAAAGCAGGTTGGGGCTTTTGTTTTGTTTTGTTTTAGGGAAATTTTCTACTTGAATCCTCTCCATTTTTTCATCTAGGTCCAATGAACACAGTTTCATTTCATCCCAATATGATGGTAGCTAGAATGAAAGAGAATTTCCTTTAATTCAATAGTGAAACTTTCCAGTTTGAAGTGCTTCAAAACAGGAGCTAATTAATAAATACAATTCTGTTACAAAGGCAGTAAGCATTGCCATCCTCATTTTTTACAGTTGAGGAGGCTGCAATTAAAATGGTTTGCCCTAGGCTGCACACCTAGTCTGTGGTAGAATGGAGATTGTAACTCAGAAGCACTAACCCTATTGATATCAGGAGGCCATGTTCCCTCTCCAGGGAACAATCTGCTTTTATAAGGTTTTGTAAACTAACAATGACTTTCTACAATGACTGAAAAGAGCACTTGGCACTGGCTGTGCAATTAGCAATGTTCTTGTCACTAACTGTGATTGACCTGCTGGAGAGTTTTACAGGAACAGGGACTCACTGTAGGACCACCAACCCATTACCATTACTCAAGACTATTCACCAGTGGCAAAGAGTCGATGAGTTGATGATTCCTACAACTTTGAGGACTGTGTTTCAGGAAGTTTTCTGGTCTGTTGTATATACTGAAGAACTAGGATTCAGATAAATGATCCTCACAGTCTCCAGAGCTGGGCTTCAAGTATGAATATTCTCACTTCACAGATACTAAAGATGAGATGCAGAGGAAAAAAAATGTTTGATTTTTCAGAGGTCACGTTGTTTTTATGAAATTATCCTCAACTATTTCTTCTCTACATATCAGTTGCCTAGTAGAGCGAGAACTAGTCTTGTAGTCAGAAAAACCTTTGTACAAATCTTCTACTAAAAAGCTACATGACTTGGGCAAGATACTTAATGAGTTCCTTCAAACTACTCTCTTTGTTATATAAGTATTTTGAATCTATAACCATGGAAAGAGTTTCCATAACCTGAAGCTTCCCAAGCTGAAAATAATTACAGGTCTAGCTCTATAAAAAATAAATAATTTTAACCTTTTGCTAATTGTTCTTCCTTTCTATGAATATTTGCCTGATGGAACTTTCTAAACACTGGACCCAAAAAATATCAGAAAAGAATAAAAAACCTTAAATTGAAAATTAATTTGATAACAACATTGATATAGCAATTTTAACAGCTAAAATAATGGTTACAGGTCTCTTTAAGTTTAAGTGTTATGACTTAACCACATAAACTAATTTTTGGTTTTATTTTGGGGTTTAACAGTGGACATTTATAACTACTAATGTGTATAATAAGACAATGGTTATAGCCTAATTACTAGTTTCAAACACAAAGCTTAATCTAAGTGAAAGTGTAAATCTTGAAAACATATATATATAAATACATATGTATATATATGAAAATGGTATTGAAACTAAATTGTAACAGTTTAAAAAATAAATCCTCCATTTTACTTCCTCTATTTACTCATATTTACTTCGTCTAGCTAACATTTTTATATGAAAGATAGCTATCTATCTATAATGACTATTTTCTGACTAGGAAGTGATATGAAAGAAAAAAGAAATGTTATATAGTAGTAGTACTTCATTAAAAAGTATAGGGAAAATTTAATCAACCAGGATAATACCAACACTGGAACAAACTTTATGAACACTTTATGGACACAGCCAAGTTTGTATTGAGAAAGCTGTAATTCTAGATTGGTATTTTAATTTATAATATCCTATTTAAATATATGTTGTCTGCAACTCAACAAGAAATAAGAATTTCTTTATGTTTAAAGACATAAACTGCTTTTGAATTGACATGACAAGAAATGCCCCACTCCCAAACTGACTCCATCATTAAAAATATCTTTCCAACTTGACATAACCCAAATGCCTTGGCTGCCTCATGTAGGTAAAACATTTCTATTGTTATGCCACAGTTCTCTTTTAATGTCCTGTCTCAGATTCCCTAATTATCCTAACTCAGTCCTGCCTCAGTTTCCCTAATTGTTTTGCCTCAGTTTATAATTGTTTTGCTCAATCCTGCAAAACTACCCCTCCCTCTTAATCAGAATATTTGATAAGGATAAAAGATCTTATATTTTAGAATATCAGATACCATCTTATCAAGATGCCTCTCCCCATCTCCAGGGTTCCTCCCCCCATTATATCATCCCATCTCCAGTGGCTTGCATTAGCCTGTCAGAATCCCATTCCCACTCTCAGCACCCTGGCTCTGCCCCTACCTCAGTCCCTCAGTCTACCGTGTGTGTGTGTGTGTGTGTGTGTGTGTGTGTGTGTGTGTGATTGAGAACTCACATTGTTTGCTGGATTCTTGGAGATGATAGTCTCATTCAGCCCTGGGAACAAACCATGGATCCATTTGGTCCCAGTAAATCTCTCTCTTTTAAATAAATTATTAAATAAATTAAATCTCTAATCTCTATCTTGCCTAAGTTTCACCAGCATTACACTATCTCTGTGACTGCCATAGGTCAGCAAGATGGTTAAAAAAAAGCAGCTTAATATGAACACTGCTGAGGCTCATATGTAACAGAAAAACCAAGAACAGGGCAGAGGTCTTTTCAGAATTTTTAGTATCGTCATTCTCTATCCTAACATATAGTGCTATTCATGAAATGAGGTAATTCATAGCAGTGACTAGGCATAGTAATCATACATATTGAAGACCTTTTGGCAAGCTATCCTATAAAGCACAGTTAAGTATATCTATTCAGACTTTCTAAGTATGTATTTTTTTTCTCCTATTTTCCAAGGACTGGGCCCTTCTAAAGAATGATCTATATCTTAGTCTTGTATAGCAACTTTTGATATTTTGGGAGAATTCCTCCCAATAAATATATTTTTTTCAGTAAGCTCATTATTTTCAGTTACTGCAGCTGGATTTGAACCCATCCCAAGTCTTCCCATCTGTGAGAATATTCATCCATTAGGTTCTACTTATTAAAGGTCTCAGACAATGAACTTACTTAACAAAAAAGGCTGCTAGAAACAGCTTTCAGTCTTGGCTGTTTAAGTAAATACAGAAAATGATGTCAAGACAAAACCTTACACAGATGCTGGAATCAAAACATTTTTCATCCTTCTCCCAGTGTTGAACTGATTTGTATTCTTGAAGTTTTTGACATGATCAAAGGTATTCATGAGAATGTTTCACCTCTGATTTTTTTAGTTTTCATGATAATTTCAGATGAAAAAACATATAACTAATAAATGAAGAAACGTAACAGCCTGGTTATTTGACATTGCTTCTTGAGGGATGATGGAGCCATAACACCTGAAGGCTCCTGGGTTCTGTGAAATATCCCCAAAGTCAGTTTACAACATGTACCTAAAACCTTCCCAAAGAAATGAAATCTCCCATTCATTCTTTCTTGAGCATAGATGGGATGGATTGAAATAATCCATTAGGTCTATTTCTCTGCAGTAGGTAAGATTTTGCTGCATATGCATGTCATGGTAAACATGAAGAATTCTTGACCTTGAGACCATGAAGAAAGCCAACCAATGAGAAGTCAGCATGACATAATGGGATGAGACTGGGAGTTAGAGTTCTTAAGTTCCTGGCCTGCCTGCTGTCTGTGACTTTCTATTAGTCCCTTCATAGGAGCACAGACTCTTACAGGTTGAAGAGACCTTCTAATCCAATCACCCTTATTTTCTAGGTGAGGGAACTGAAGTTCTGATAGCTGAAGCTGTTCAAACTCACATAGACATAGTACCTTAAGGTTTTAGAGGTAGCAAACAAATGGAAAAGCTGGCATTTAAACTCTAGTTTTCTGATTTTAGCAAACCCAAATCTAAAATCAGAAGAGTCAGACATGACTGAAAAGACATGAACAAAAACAAATTTCTGATGCCAAATACAGTGTTCATCCAGCCTCCTCTATTGCTCTTGGTGGAATGCAATTGTCTTAATTGGAAAATGGGAAGGGTTGGAGCAGAAGCCAAAATAATTCATAAAGTATTTGTTATGAGTATGTCAGGTGATGGGGATCATTGGCCAAAGCTGAAGGAGTTTACATTCCCTCAAGGATCTTACATTCTAATGAGGGAGACAATATGCCAACAACTACATACAAACAAACCATTTACAAGACAAATTGAAAATAATAAACAGAGGGAAGATACTAACATTAAGGGGACCAGCAAACACATCTTGCAGAAAAATAAAATTTTTAGTTGAGACTTGAAGGAAGCCAGTAGGTGGAGAAGAAGAGAGAGAATTTCAGGCTTTAGAGAAAGTAGTGAAAATCAATGGAATGGGGGAAGATGGAGCATCTTGTGGGAGAGACAGTGAGGAGGCTGTGTCACTGGATCATGGTGTATATAGTGAGGTATATTCCAAGGTGTAAGAATACTGGAAAGGACTTCTTTGTGGGCAGAGCTGGTAGCTTAGGTTCCATTCAATTCCATAAATATTTATGAAGTACTTCCTGTGTATGGGCACCATTCTAGGTGCTGGGAAGACAAAGACAAAAGTAGGAAAAAAAAATTCACAAGCAGGGAGCAGCTAGTTCCAGTGCATTAAAGGGACATGGCTATTCCAAGTGGATTGGTTGGGTCAGTGGGGGGGGGGGAGGTCTTGGGCAAGTGGAGAGGGGAGTGGGAGTCATGTTAGAGCCACTATTTTGACCTGCTGGATGCTTGTTACTTCTTAATTCCCCCACTCCCTTCTTCTCATCCTGATCCTCAAGGGTCTTACATTCCACTGAACATTGAATTGTTGGGATTCTATTTTTTATCCACACAACAAAGGAAGGCAGAACAATGGACTGGGAGCTCAAGCATCTGAATCTGTACCTAGCTTCTACAGTCTGCTACCTGTGTGACTTTGGACAAGTCATTGCATTTCCCTTTCTGGACATCTCAATTTCTTCATCTTAAAAATGAAGGTTATTGGACTAGATGGTCAACAAAAACTGTTCTCACTCAGATTCTGTGATTTAAGAGATGGTTTGATAGCTCCTTTGGGGTGTCTACGGTGCACTTGAAGTGTCTGTTTAGAGGATCAGTGAATGGCTGAAAATCTATTCTCAGCCAGGGGAAAGACTTATTACCTCCCCATCCATCTACTGAACACAGAGCTGAAATCCCAAGCTGCATTAGGGAAGCACAGTGCCAAACACTCCATCATTCTCAGCTATACTAGGATAAAGGTTCCACAGGGCTCAGATCAGACAGGTCCCCACAGAACTGGGGATCAGGTACCTTTCTCCCTCTATCTTCTTTTCTTTTGAAAGCCTAAATGGCAACAACTTTCTCTTTGTCTTACTTCCCTCCTTTTTAAATAGCTGCAACTAGTAATAACTAGTCCTCCTTGATTAATGAAGGAGCAAATGAAAAAGCATTTAGTTAGTATGTGCTATGTTATGTACCAAGCACTGTGTATAGAGGGCGATAAAAAGGTGAGATAGCTCCTAGCTTACATTCTAAGAAGAGGTGACAATGCAGACAGAAGAGTTCAGCTGCGGGGCATAGGGAAAGGTCCATTGGTCCTTAGGGTACAATGACAAGACAGATAGTAATGCATCATTTTTAGTGTCGTTTCTCTTGATAAAGTCATATCTGTTTCTCACTTTGAATCATCTGACAGTAGCAAGGACTTTGATTTGATAGTAAAGACTTTATTTTTCTGGGCCTTTAGTAGCAGAAGCTGCTGAGGTGGGATCTGTAACACCTATAGTGGCAGTTATTGAAACAAGTCTGTACAGGGATTTTTCTTTAGGATGATAGAGGCAGGAGACAGGGTGGAAATAGAATTGGTAACTGGGGTCAGCAGTGTGCTAGTAAATAATTAATACCTGGTTCTCAAAAAAGTACCACAACATACTTAATTTTTATCTTTATTATTAAATTTTTTTTCCATTCCTTTTGTAAGTCTAGTCAATTAACAAACTAATAAACCAAGATTTTGATTAACCAATTTCTGAGGTGTGAATACTCAGAGTCAGCTCACAAGCAGGTGGGAGCTGGCTCTAGCTTACAGCTTTCTAGGGGCTATAGCTATTCTCAGTGCTCTTGGATATGGGGTCTTGGGCTATCTAGCACTAAGGATGAAAGGAGGTGGAAGTCATGTTAGAGGCCTTAGTTTGACCTATTTATTGGATGCCTGCCACCTGATTTTCGCCATGGGCTTTCTCCCTATCCTGAGGAACACTTGCTCACCCATACTGCCCTTCCTGCACTTTGGTTTCTTTTCAGGATCTCTCTTGGCACAGTACCATCAATTAAGCCGGTGACCAAAGGCTGTGAAAGAAGGTGGCTGACCAATCATATGAGTGAGTCTAGACGTAGGACTTTAATCATTGAACAAATGAACCTTTAATAGCAGTTGCACCATTTGGATGTCCTGATCCAACATCAAGGTCATAAACCCTAATTTTCGATATGGGCTCTCAAATAGGGATTGTGCTGTTATCCCTGGGGGTAACTTGTTCCGTTGATCAAGAGATGGATCAATTACTGGTATTATTACACCGGGCCAGCAAATAACTAAACACTAGGAACTCAGTGGCTTAAGTGGTTTCCCTATCCTATCCCAGGCATAACTGCCCAGAAATAATACAGTCAGCTTGACCCTGTCTGGCAGCAGTTGCCCCATGTTTGAACAACTTACCTAGTCAAGCCCAGTGGCATAGATCAATCCATTCTGAGGAGATCTTCTAATAACAGCTGCTTCCATAGTACAGGACTAGGAATCAGCCCGGCTGAGAAGCTGAGGGTCTCATCCATCAATGATACCAAACCCTACAGCAAATTTAAGAATTATCTGAAGAAAGAAACACAAGGTTATAGTTCCAGAGTTGTGAGTTGCTATGGTTATGTATGTTTCATACAAGTGTCTCATTCCTGTTGTATTTTTAATTCTTTCCCCCTCTTCTTCCTGCAGGCTCTTTAGGTATTTGTGAGGGAATGTGCTCCTGAATTTTGGAGGTAGAATGCTTTCTAACTCCTGTTCTTGTCTTTTGAGTAAATGCTTTGACTAAAAGATAGATTCCTTGTTGATAGTCAAAGTGAAGTAGTTTAGGGATTTCCTTCCTCCCTCCTTCAGTCCTTCCCTCCTTCTTTCCTTCCTTCCCTCCCTCTTTCCTTCCTTCCCTCCCTCTCTCTTCCCTCTTCCCTCCCTCTCTCTTCCCTCTTCCCTCCTTCTCTTTTTCCTCCCTCCCTCTCCTCTTCTTTCTTCCCTCTCCTCTTTTTTCCTTCCTTCCTTCCTTCCTTCCTTCCTTCCTTCCTTCCTTCCTTCCTTCCTTCCTTCCTTCCTTCCTTCCTTCCTTTCTTCCTTCCTTCCTTCCTTCCTTCCTTCCTTCCTTCCTCCCTTCCTCCTTTCCTTCCTCCCTTCCTTTCTTCCTCTCTTCCTTGCTTTTGAAATTTTCTTTAATGTCTGGATTGAGAAAAGACATCTGGATTTTCATATCTGCTTCTATATTTAATCTATTTCAATATGTTGTTTTGAATTAAGTGTATAAAGAAACCCTGGTTTCACAGACATATGTACTTGAAAAAGGAAGGAGTATTTTAATAGACAAATATTGTCTTTTATTTTAAAATACAACTTTCTAAAACATCCTGGAAATCCCTAGGTGTCTGTAGATTATACTTTTGAGATCCTCTACTTTAGGAAGTAGTGAGTTCCTTGTCACTGTGGAATTTGAGCAATGGTTAGATGACCACTTTTGTGGAATATTGTGGACAGGATTTTTGTTCAGATTCAGAATGGAGTAGGTAATCTCCAGAGTTCCATTCAATTTTGAAATTCTATGATTCTATATAAGAATTTGAGGATATTTTCATAGTGTTGCTCTTCTTAATTTCAAGTGTAACCTTGGCTCACACTTAAAATTTAAATTTAGCAATAAGATCCTGATTTATAGCAATTCTGTGATCATAAAATGGTTCATGTTTGTTATGGCTCATTAGAGATCAGAACTCTTCAACAATAGGCTGGGTATTAGCTTTTAGCCCTGTTCTTAGAAAGCCTTCTTTCTTTGAGTCCTCCATGCTCAGCCCATGGACTGTTATAAACCTTTCAAAACTCCACTCTCACTTGTTAGTTTCTGAAGATTGCAAATCCTGGAGGACTTTGTGACCAATCCACTCTTTGCCCTTTTAGTTACATAGACTTTGAAGTAGCTACAACTAAGTAGGACCTCTGGTTTTGGAGACTATTTATTGAGGGTTATTACACTCAGGGATGCTTGTTTCCATTTCTTATGTGGTGCTAGGACTTCTGCTCTTCTTAGTGTGGGTTTGGGATCTCAGCAGAAATAATGATGATGTCAGAAACTGGTGATGATTAATGAAACTATAGACTATTATGCAAAGGATTCTGACTTTGGATTTAGGAGATCTGTGCCACTTACTAATTGTGTGGCTGTAGACATAGTTTGAGATCACTAAGTGGTTCCCAGTGGATAGAGTGCAAGACCTGGAGTCAGAAAGATTTGAATTCAAATCTAGCTGCAGACATAGTAGGATCTTAATATATTTTTGTACTCTTGGAAAAAATCACTTAAACTCTATGAATTTTAATTTCCTTCTCTGTATAATTGGAATCTCATCTATTCTATTTCACAACATTGTCATGAGAACTGACATAATTTATGTAAAGTGTTTTGTAACTATAATGCAGTATATAAATGTGAGTCATTATTATAATAGAAGAAGCTAAGCTTGGGAGCTGGAAGGTAGGAGGAGATAGGTCACTAACTAATAACAACAGGTGAGACAAAGTGCAGAACTGTCTTTGCTCAGGATCACAATGGCAAATGACAATTACAAATAATCATCTTATCCCCAGTATTTATGACTTAACTATAACTACTTTTTCAAAGATTATCAGTGTTTATTTAAATGCTAAACCTATTGAACTTTTCTCAGTTCTCATCTTCTTTGACCCTCCTGCAGCTTTTGATGATCCCTTCCTCCTGGATATTCTCTCCCTTAGCTTCCATGACACTACTCTGTCTTGATTCTCATCCTATGTGTCTGACAATTTCTTTCTAGGATTATTATCCATCTCCTGACTTATAAGTTCCTAAATTGTGTTCTCCAAAGCTCTGTTTTGGGTATTCCTCTTTACATACATAACTCTCATTTGGTGATTCCATTTGTTTCCAAGGATTCACTAGTCATCTTTATATATGGACGACTCAAAAATCTTTATATCTAGACTTAATTTTTCGTGGTACTCCCTGTTGGACAATTCTACCAAGATGTCTCATGAGAAATTTAAACTCAATATGTCCAAAAGATCACTCATCATCTTCCTCCCAATATATGTTCTTCTTCCAAATTTCCTCTATTTCTCTATCATTTGATCGATTGATTTATCTGTAACCTTAGAGTCAACCTTTACTTTTTTCTATGCTTTCATTTCCCCAGGTACAATCAGTTGCAAAGACCTGTTGATTTGTAACACTCTCATGCTTGTACCTTTGTAATTACATATACATACATCATCTTTCAAAGGATCCTGGGATCCATTCTCTGGATTGGTGAGTTCTGGCCAGAAAGAAATCAACATTTCATGAAATATCCCAGCGATACTTCATCGAGCAATATTGTCTTGTTTTATAGCTTTTATATGCTCAGTACTATCTATCTATCTATCATCTATGTGTTAATGTATATATTTCTCATCTATATATGTATATATGTATATATCTCTCATCTATGTGTCTAGCTATCATCTATATAAGTATGCATGTTTCTCTCGCCTGTGTGTATGTATATATATATAATATATATATATATACGTGTGTGTGTATCATCTATAAATGTATATATCTAGCATCTATATATGTATGTATCTCTCATCTATGTATGTATCTGTCTATCCTTCTGTCATCTATGTATGTACCTATCATATATACGTATATATCTATTATCTATATCTATCTATCTATCTATGCATGTATCTATCTGTCTATCTCTGTGATCAGGCTCATAACACCTTTTACCTAGGCTATTGTAAAAACTTCCTAATTGCTCTTCCTACTTCTCCTATCTAATTCATCTCCCATACAACTGCCAGAATAAGTTTCTTTAGATACAGGTCTGATCCCAATACTGTCCTTATTGGAAATCTCCAATGTGTCCTTCGTATTTCAGGGGGAAATACAAACTCCACACAAGATTCTCCATATTCTGTCTCAAACCTGCTTTTCCATCCTTATTTTACTCTCTCTGTTCCAACCAGACTGACATTCTAGCTGATCCCTGAATTTAATATCCCGTCACTTATCTCTCTTCCTTTTCACAGGCTGCCTCCTCATATGTCACTTCCTTCTCACCCCTACCTCTTGGCTTCCTGATCTGTTAAGAGTATTCTGTTATAATTGGTGTTCTCTCTTCCCTAACATGATCTTGTATTTTTCTATCTGTGTATATGTTATGTCATCTAACGGACTATAAGCACCTTGAGATTAGGAACTGTTTTGATTTTGTCTTTGTTTTCCTAGTAAGTAACACAGTATCTTGCTAGAGTTAGAGTTCACAATGTTGGTTGAATTTCATTGTATCAAGCATATACTTCCCCTCCTTTTAAGGTGTTCTGGCTCTTTCATGACCCCTGCTCATAAAGCTCACTTTGCCAGCACAGTAACATTTGTGTGAAGTCTATCACCACATTAAATTAAAATGCATGGTTTTATTCCCTAGGTCTGTTTGATTATAGGAATGAATGGTGAAATTTTATGGAACAATTTTTTTTACAGACTTGTAAATGGATATTTAAGTGGACACTATGCAAGATAAATTTATCAACTTGCTTAAAGTACTTCAGAATTTCACAGCCACAGAAGACAGGCAGAATTGTGGCCAGTCTTTTCATTGAAATAATAAAAATAGTAATAGCTAAAGTTTACATAGTGCTTTAAGGTTGAAAAGCCTTTCACATATGGTATCTTATTTTGATACTTAGTGTTTACAATATCATAGTTGCTGCTAAGAATATAGCATTAGATAATTCCAGAAAAATGGGATTTCTGAAAATGATTCCTGTACTAAACAAAGACACCAGGGGAACAGAAAGCCAATAAAAATGCCATTGCTGCCACTGGAGAAATTCGGATTGAGATAGCAATTGGTTATCAGCCAAAATGTTTTACAGCAAATGTGACTCGGGTAATGGGTACTGGAAATTACCTTCTCAGAGAAAAAGTACAGCAATTGGTCACCAATCTCATACTTTTGTCTGCATATTCTTCTGCAAGCAGGAAAACTTTGAGTGGAGAGAGTTCCCATTCTAATGAAATAATAGACCCATCAAAAATCAAAGGCAGTCGAAAGTCAGCACCTTAGTTATAAGCTCTAGCAGGGACAGGAGCACATCTTATGTACTTTTGAATACAGCAAAACAACTAGAATAGTGCCCTCCACATAACATTCTTTCTTCAACAGCAATGTAATGGAAAAACAAAATTGTCAAGTTTTGTGTCAAGTATGAAAATGTTTGGGTTTAAGTTCTGTCTATGCCACTTAGTCATTATGTGGACTTGGGCAAAAATGTCTCTCTGGACCTCAGTTTCTTCAGCTGTAAATTGAGGGGTTATATGGGATTATTCCAAGATTTCAGCCATGGCAGTCTGTTAGTCTCTTCTTTTTGAAAGGACCCTTTGCAATCAGGAGACAGGAATGTGAATGAGCCTCAGTTTCCCATCTGCGAACAGAGATTATCCTACTATCTATATCGTTGTATTGCTTACAGATAATACTTATTTGGATCTATAATTTCACTGGTGTTGAGGAACTCCCAGTATGGAAATTCTTTCATTTATGCAGGTCTATCAACTTTCTGTGATTCGTAGTGCGAGTTCCCTGTGATAGTCGTTTATGTCTACATAACAAGTATGGATTGGAGTTGTTACTTGAATTACATTTCTTCCTTAATCCAAAGTTGTTAGATAAAAAAATGAAATGCTAGTTTGCATTAAGAATGTCCCATTCCACAGCATCATGGAATATCAGATTTGGAAAGGAGTACAGAGGTCATCTAGTTCAAACTTTTAACATGTTTAAGCCACATTTAGAGAATTAAAGCACACTATAAAGTCACACTGCTGCCCTTATTGACTTCTCAACAGAATATTTTTGTCAATTTGGGGGGTCAGATTTAGCCTAGTAAGTCCATTTTGGGGAGAACAGTGTCAATTGTGGAGTTTTTAGCAGCTTTTAAGGGCATGATGGATGCTCAGGGAGGATTGTGTGATTTTAAAAAATGGCTGGGAATAAATACTTTTCTTTTGAGGAGTGGTGAAACTTGGAAGGACTACAGCTGTCAAATCAGACAAACTTCACCTGTATAATTTTAGATTCATCACGCCTATGACATGGAAAGATTAGGTTACTCTTTGTGAGGTACTGAGACATGGAAAATTGAACTGACCCCAAAGTTGTGTTAATTAAAGTACGGGCTTTTTGAGCAGAGTTTATCAACAGAAAGGAATCAAGACCCCTCAAGTATGTTTGGTACAAGATCAAACTCAGTGAGCATTTATTTCCTACATGGTTAAAAAGCACTTCAAGGACCCATTGGAAGTACCACCTGAACTTGCATGGCACAGACCCAAATCTATGTAAGGCATGAACTTTGATCAAGGCAGCTGTAAGTGCTTCAGGATTTCAGACAATCTGAATCCCAGAGCCATTATTAACCATGGCAAAAATGAAAAGTGGAATTAGAGGGGCTTGAGAGAATGGGAAATTAATTGCAGGATCATGTCTTACATGAGAGCAATAACTTGAGAAGCAGTTGGTGTCTGCAATCAGTATTTTCCTAGAACCAGGACTATATAATCATTAGATTCCAAATCTCCAAACTAGCATTTTTTCTTTGAGAGAAAAAACAAAGTACTTTAATATAGATAGCCATTCCTGGGCAAGAAGACCTGATTTTACATTCCTTTTCTAACAAATACTGGTTATGTCATTATGGACAAGTCACTTTTCTTTTCAGAACTTTTTAGGCAGCTCTCTGACTCCACATTGCAGAACAACTGATCTATATTGCTACAGGGAATTTTCTGACCCAGAGTTCCCTATATAAACAACAAGCAAGGCCCAGACAAAAAACAACAGCAATAAAATGTATGGCATTGTATGTAAACATCCTGTACCCATGGCATATAATGTGTTCCAAGTGTCATAGAATTTTGATTAATAAATATGAGACTGCAAGTTACATAGAATTTTTTTTGTCTTCATGTAATTCACGTTAAGCCTCAGGCTAGAATTTTTTTTCCCTCTGTGGTGCTAAGAAACAGGCAAGGAAAATTGTGACATTTTCAAGAAAGGCACGTTGTATGTTTCGCCTTTATTTCTTATGCCCAGTTTCCTTTGGATCTTGTGAATGGCTGAAATGCAGAGTGTTGAGAGAAGGAAAGTTGTTGTGGGGTATGTTGACGGAATGTGGGCAGCACAGTTAGTATGCTGGCTGGTGATGAGTGACATTCTGCACGGGAATCCTGTGCCAGATGTGTTTGCACTGAGGGTATGTGTGTATCCCAAATGAATTATGCATTCTGAAGTCTCCAGGAGAGGAGAGAGATATACTGAGTAAGGAACTCTTTCTCCCTGCATGGGCCCTTTTCCCAAATTGGTTTTTAAAGAGGTGTTTGTACCAATTATGTATTTCATTAGATGAGGTGCTAAGTACAGTAAGTGTGTGGCATCTGATGGAGGGACTGTTATTGTAATTGTTCCCATTTAATAGAAGAGCTAATTATACCCCTAGTAGCCAAGAAAAGAGGTCCCCAAATAATTGGCTTTAAAAACACACATACAAAATGGTTTTCTATGTTGGTGCTTTTATTAGGTGCTTAGTCACTTCACAGTTGTAGTCCATGGAGAAATATTCTTCCTATGCTTTCAAATAACCAATCTTCAAATAATTGAATTTCTTTTCTTCCACATGATTCATAAATCATAACATCCTAGAGTTTGAAAACTTTGGATATAATTTGTCCTCTAAGCTTTTTTTAACTCTAAAATTTTGTGATTCTGGAACTTTTGAGGGTACTTATGCCAATCTCAATCTTTAGCATGGATCTCTTTTCAACATCCTACATTATTATTCAGCCTCTACTTAAATATCTCCAGTGATGAGATGCTCACTACCCTCATGAGACAACCTATTCCATTTTTTAACAGTTCAGTTTTAGAAAGTTCTTAGATTGAACTGAAATAAATTTTTCTTTAACTTCTATTATTTTCTAATTACCCTTTTACACGAGAACCCTACAAATAAAGACAATGATCCAGTTCCCTCTTCTCTAACTTTTTTCTCCTCCAATTTAAAGATTCCCACTTCCCTCAACTATTCCTCACATGATTCCTTGCAAGTTTCTTTACCAATCTACTAATCCTATGAATAAACTCTAACTTGTCACTTTATTTCTTAAAATGTGACATCTAGAATGGAACAGAGAACTTTAGATATGGTTTGTTCAGAACAGAATGCAGTGCAACTTTCACTTCCATGGACTGGATCTTATATACTACTAACCTAGGCAGTACTTGGCTACAAACACAGCCCAAGACAATATTTATATTTGTATTTTATTTTATTTTTTGCTTATCATATATTCTAGATTCAGTTAACTTGCATCCCACTAAAATTCCCTAATCTTTTACACAAGAATACTCATCTAGCTCCACATTACCTTTCTTATAGTTCTTGAAATTTGTTTTTTGAACCTAAATTCAGGCCTTTATATTTATTACAGGCTATAAGATTCAGCTTAACATTTCAGCTTGTCAAAATCTTTTTAGATGCTGATCTTGTCAGTTAGCTGTCCTTTTCAGTATTATATGATACATACATTTATAAAACATACCATTTATTCTTTCATTCCTGTGATTTGTAACTATTGAGTAGAATAAGACTGAAGAAAAAGTCCTATGGCACTCGCTCCTAGTGAAACTTTTCTATCCTCTCTGAGATATATTTATGTGGTAAATTTGCTTGTAATGCTATTAATGCCACATCTACTACTTTTATAGAATACCCTGGATAGTATTTTGACTTTGTATTCATATATACTAGGATTATTAATGTCTATCATGAGTCATATGATCACAGATTTAGAGGTAGATAAGACCTTTGAATCCAAACCTCTCATTTTATTGATAAGAAAATTGAAGCTTGTATTATAGAAATAAGAGATTAAGTGATGTGTACAAAGTCATAGATTAAAAGTAGCTGAGCTAGGATTTGAAATTAGGGCCTTCAACATCCTCCTTCCCCCACTCAATGCTCTTTTCACAGTCTCCAATTTCTATTTATCCAGTAGGTTTATAACTATGCCTGGTTTTATTAGTCTCCAAGACACATTCACCAATCTTTAAAATAAACTAGTATGTTTAGTTAGTATGTTTGGTTATTTTGGAAATGAAATTAGTAAAAACATTTTTGAAAACTGAAAATTATGTGGCACAGTGGTATACTTAGGTAGACTAATCTAAAGTGCTACATATTAGTAACGAGTCTTGAAACAAAAGAGTAGGTAAAGAATACTCTGAAATCTATGATCTCTTCACATTTCATAACTGGAACAAATTATCAGATAAAAAGAGGATAGAAACGTTAGGGGGTTTTGAGTTCCTCACTGCTTCTTGAGCATATCATGCAAATTTTAGCTTTCCTATATTCATTGTAATAACAATAATGGCATTTTATATAGTGCTTTAGAGTTGACATAATGCATTATCTTATTTGAGCCTCAAAAAAACCTTGTGATACAGGTACTACAAATAATATCATTATTTTATAGATCTGTGAGGCTCAGAGAGGGTTAGTAGTTTGCCCACTGATCACACAAGTAGTAAATGGCAAGATGAGATTTAAATCTAGGTTTTCTTAACTGAAAATCCAACACTTGATCCATGTTACAATACCACTTATGCAGTGATTATTATGTGTCAGAAGTTACAAAATGCAGGAGGAAGAGAGGAAAAAAGGCAGAAATAATCCCTGCTCTCAAGGAATTCACTAGTCAAATCGTCAGGTTCTTAAAGACCTAGGTCAAGTATTATCTTCTTGTCTTCTCTTACAATGCCTTTTCTCAATAGTCTTCTCTTTCTTTAAATTCAATAGTCCTCCCAGTCTAGTTACTTTAAGGTATGCTTTCTCAGACTATTGGTCATTCTCTCTGTATTAATCTCATCTTCCTTACTTGATTGTAATCCCCTTCCTGGCAGGGGTTGTCTTATATTTATTCTATGCCCCTCAGTACTCACTATAATATAGAGTGCAAGGGCAGACTTTTCATAAATGTTATTTTATTTATTGCTTGAGGTTCAACATTCATGAAAGTCATTTTTTTCCTGAAAATAATTTTTAAACAAATCTGTTATTAGTAGTAATCTTTATTTGAGTTATGGAGGAAGCCTACATCCAGGAAATTCCAATTCTTTGTATGTGGCCACAATCAATTCAATGAGGAATCCAGGGGAAAGAACTAAGCCTTAGAGTTGTTAATCTGCTGTGTGGTTATATTGCTGCTCACATAGACAATGTGTGACAATGTGTGACAAGGCTCCGGGGTAGATTTTCATGTTGAGGGAAATCATGTAGGGAGGATTCCTGCAGTGTGGTATAGTGGAATTTGGATCAGAAGACAGAAGAACTCAGTCTGAATCTTGAGTGTCATTCACTGCCTATGTGATTTTAGTCGGATCATTTAATTTACGTTTTGGGGTCTCACTCTCTTCATCTATAAAATGGGGGGGGTCTCTTCCAAATATAATTCCATGATCCATGTTCATGTGTCTGATGGAGAGGGGGTAAGAATTGAGAAAAAACACAATATGAAAACAAAATAATAACTTGTAATAAATATAAATACCTGAATTTAGGTTCAAAAAACAAACTTCATCTATTGCTTGATACAAACCTAAAGACTGCTATTATTTGTCTTGCCTAGAATATAGGTGGATAAAAAAAAAGAGAGAGAAGCATATGCAAGTCTGCTTCCACAGCAGAATGTATCCCAGATGTGTCTGGAAAATTCTTTCCCTCTTCCCCCCAAATGTAGAATGTTGCAGGTAGGTTCATTAACAATTAAGTCAACTAAAATCATCTTTATGTGACTTCTCCTTGCTTGTCAGGGTTCATTAAATCAATAATAATAAGGCAGTTCACTGCTCATTGTAATCTACTTTTATCTCTGTGTCTTAGACATGAGGAATGATATTTTTCAGAGGTCTTCTTAAGAATTACAAAAATGAATTAGTCCCACACTGCCAAACTACATCAAGCAATTTATCTAGATGGTGTAATGTAGTCATACATAAAAGTTATAGCATTTCCTCTGCTACTATAACTATGTAGCAATTACCTTACGTTTATTTTGTCTATCAGTTACAGCATGGTAGGGATGCCAATCACATGGCCATAGTTAAAGGTGTGTCAGCACTTCTGTTGCAAGCCTTGATTTTCAAGAGTTTATAACTTGGTCATAAAAACTAATCACAGGATGAATCTTGCCATAAAAAGTCAAGTCACAGAAGACATTAAAAATGAAAAAAAAAAAAAACAACCTGACAAATGTTTGACCATTTTAGTTACCCACAGGCAGCGAAATAAAGAAGCAGATCCTTGAAATTTCCCCCTCTTCCTCCAAGTACATTACATTCTTTTCTGGCTGTGGGTCAGTTTTCACCTTGACTTTCATGGAAAAGGTTACTACCAGCTGTAAGAAGAATTTAGTCCTTTCTATGCTAGATAAAAATCCTAGCCCCCGGTGGTAGTGAAAGGTACTCTGTGTAAGGGAGGTTTATTGTAACTAAGCCTCATGTTTTTATACCTGGGCTGCCTGTGAGTGTGTGTGTGTGTGTGTGTGTGTGTGTGTAACACCATTATTCTGCTTACAAATTTTCATTTTTCCAGAATTGGAAAGCTAGAAATAATTAAATATTTAGATTTTGTATTTGAACATGCATTTATTATACATTTAGATTGATATGTGACCTCTAGATATTTTGTTATTAAATAATGGAGTAAAAGTTAGTTGTGTTAGATGTCCTGTATAGTAGTGGCTAAAATATAAATATTATTGATTTAATGATGACTTCAAGAAAAAAAAGTCTTATGCCTAGAAAATCCTAGTGTTTACATGAAAAAAAAAATCTACTACAAAGTGAAATGATGAAACTATAGATCTGAACTGGAAGGGACCTTAATGACTATTAAGTCCGATCCCTGTATTTTCCAAATAAGGAAACTGAGGCCCAAAGAGCTTAATCAGTTTGCACAGTAGGTAAAGTTTAGAATTTAGAAATCAGGAAGATCTGATTTTGAAACTTGTGTCAGACACTTATTATCTTTGTGCCCCTGGCAAAATCATTTAACATCTCTCCATCTCAGTTTTCTCTCCTGTAAAATAGGGATAACAATGACAGTTACAAAGCTCTAAGGATCAAACAACATTATAAAATATATAAAACACTATATTAAATGTTAGTTTTTATTACCCAAGGTCACATAGTTACTAAATATCTGAAATGCAAATTCAAGTCTCCTAAAGCCAATTCTGATATATTAGTCATATAGTTGGAGAAAATAGTGTTTCTGTTATCATTAAATTGCCTGAAAATTGCTGAACATATTAGAAGCATCTTTGGAATATTGTCTGTTTATTCAAAGAGAGGTGGTCTTCTGCACTGAAATCTCTGATCCTTAAGGTTTTGAAATAAGTTACTTTTCAGTTGATTTTCTTTGTTAGGTCACCCCTCATCCTTGAGCTTGACAGCTCCTTCTCTTCCCAAACTCCCTTTGCTACTTACCTCAGCCCCTTCAAAAGACTTAACATATGCAGGTAGGTAAGGGATTATTGCAGAGAACAAACAAGAAGTTCTCTTCTTCCAAAACAAAAAGCCAAAACAATTCCATTTTTTTGCACCTTTAAAATTGATACTTTTTGTTTTCATATCACTTTTACAAAGTCTCCAAATACATTCTCCTAGCAAATCATTCTTTGTAACAAAGAATAAAATCAGAAAACAAGGCAGCTCAGCAAAACCAATCAATGTATTAACTGAGTGTGACAGTATCTACAAAGTCTCCATATTTGCAAGAAATGAAGGGAGATATTTCCATTTTAAAATTTATTTTCTGGGGCCATATTTGATCATTCCATTTATCAGGGCATTTCATTTTAGGTTTTGTGATTGTTGTTGCTTTTGTTCTTTTTTTTTTACATGATCACAAATAATGTGTGTTTTTCTCTCAGGCTCTGCTTATTACATTCTGCCTCAGTTTATATTTCTCTAAATTCCTATTATACATCATTTCTTAAAGGGCAGTAATATTCCATTAGATGCAGGCAATACAATTTGTTTTGGTTATTTCTTAATGAATGGCCATCTGCTTTGATTCTAGTAATACACACACACACACACACACACACACACACACACACACAGAGAGACAATGATTCTATGAAAATTTTGACATCTTGTTTCCCCTAGGTAGGGATGGCTATATAGCTTCACACTTAAGTTTTCAAAGAATCTAATAATAATAATTCATATTTGTGTGAATTAGACTTGTTCAAATTATCTGTTAATTATTAAAATTTAGATCTGACCAATGTCAAGGAGGACTGTACAATGGCAAAAGCATAGATTTACTATGTATGAGTATTCATAGTCTTTAAAAAATGATTTGTTTTCCCCAGTCGTATTTTGGTATTTTAGTTATTGAAAAAAAAAAAAACAAGAAAAAAAAAGGAAGAATTATGTGTATTTTAATGTAGGGAACTTTGACTAACAAGGGCCCCAGAAATAAGCTCTCTCTCATTTTCTTCTTTTTTATCTTCTTTTATTTTTATTATGAGCCCAAGAGGCAAATGTCATGTTAGTTGCTGTATTTGAAGAAGAAGCAACTATAGTACATTTAAAATAAATTAACCATGATTATGAGTTATTATATGATTTGTTTTATAAAATAAACACGGAACATAAGCATTTTAACTGAACAGTTTGGGTCTAATTTCATATTCAATTAGTGCTAAATAAACAGAACATTTTTCATCATTGTTCTGGTCTCTTGGGTCCAGGATGTAGTTTATAATCATAAAATTCAGTTCTTATTTCCTTTTAATTTATAAGAAAAAATATGATTATTACCAAGTTAAAACACACTCTTGGTACTCTTGTTAGACTACTTTTGTGGGGCCAGGGTGGGTTCTTGGAGTTGCATTGAGGACAGTTAAAAATAGGGGGGGGACAGCTGCATGACTTCAGTGTTAAGTACTAGATATTCAGCTGTTCAGTATCTCATTCCCACCTGTCTTGTTTTCATGTGGTATATGAAGTAAGCAAAGAATGACTAGAGTCCTTTACCCATGTAACATATGTGAGTATATGTAATGAATGATGGGGTAATCTTCTGTGAAACACAGAAACTTCTGTGATACTGGCTCACATAAACCCAAGAACTAGAGGTGAAGAAATAATGAAACTGAGAAATGGTTGTTGGAGAACATCAAAAGCAAAGTCTGCCTCAGTGGTTTTTTCTAGTACCACCTGTTTTTGAGGCAAATACCCTGAGGAGATTTTTGCTCTCTCTCTTTTCATGGGCTATTACAGATGGCTCAATTTTGATAAATCATGTGATGCTTGCTGGAAACCTGAGCAAAAACAAGTGTTGGCATATACGTAGGCACAGAACAAACTAAGTTACAGATAGATGGGTACAAAGAAAGATAGACAGGCAGAAGAGCAAATATTTATTAAGTGTTTACTAGAGTCCAGACCTGTACTAAGTACTAGGAAATCTGAGTACTTTCTCTCCCCCCCCACCCCATTTACAGAGTAAAACAACATCCAGGGAGCTGAAAAGGAGAAGTTTTAGTAATCCAAATAATAGACAGATTGTGTTTTAAAATAAATACAAAGTGCATCACTTAGGCTGACACTCCTTTCTATGAAAAGAAAGGAAAAACAAATTCTGAACTTTAATTATTATTATTTTTATTTTTATTAGGCAGGTCTGACACAAAAATATTAAACTTCTACAAATTCTCTAAACTAGAATATGTTTGGATCCTCAAAGTTATTTGGTAGATTGCTCAAAGCAGGTATTTTTTAAAATGCTTTTAAAATTGGATTTATTTAAATTCAAGATAAACAAATCTAAAGTGTCCAATTTTTTTTTTTTTAAATAAGGCCATTGATAGCTCTGTGACATGAACTACAATTAAGATTTTTCGTTACTTCGGGGTTCTACTGTAGCTACTGTGTGCTATGTTCTGGAATCCAGAAATAATCACTAAATAGAAGTTACCCGTGTCCTGGAAAAGCTATGAATTATGATCCATTGATGGTCTTCATTATGAAAGCCTGGCTCTTGGTTAGAGTTGTGCCCAGGTGAGCACATGGCTCCAGGCTCTTTGACCTAAACATGCTGCGTGAACAGTATTTGGAAGAAGAACTCTACAGGAACTGACTTGTAAATGAGAACCACACAGCTGCAGGTACCAGGACATTGGGGGGGGGGGGGGGAAGGGATGAAGGGGGAAAGACTAAAGAAACCCGGGGTGGAAGAGCGGGGGGGCACCTGGAATTGAAAGGGGGTGGGGGGGGGGGGGAACGACTCTTAAGGATACTGGTTAATCAGGTGATAGAGTCCTGGACTTCAAAGCCAGGAAATTGGGAAATTCCTTCAAAAAAAAAAAAAACAAAAAAAAAAACCAAATTATAAGTTTAGAAAACGACCTCCAATCAGGGAAATAGACGGAAGGATAGTGATTCAGGATCCTGATTGTTCCAGTTTAATGAAGCATATTTGGAGAATATTAACTGGTCCTAAAGACCACAGATAAGCATGTGTCAACTTTTTCCATCGCAACCTTCCCCGCCTACACTCCAACTCCGGCTCCTACCTTTTCAGGGGGCTTATCACCACGCCACTTAAATTCAGCTCAGAACGAAGCCTACTACGCAAACTCTGCAAGTGCCAGTTTACACTTTCTCAACCTCCCGCCCTTGTCCCATTATCTCAATTAGCTTGGGTTTAAGTTACAGAAACTCAAAATACTAGAGAGCAAGCAATTAAAGTGTAACAATGTATTCTTGAATGTTAAAACTTTGGAAAGGCTTTTTTTTTTTGGGGGGGGGGTCCACATAGTAGACAGTCACGGAAATGGAGCAGATAGATTAGTCAAATTGTATAAGGCTTCCCTGAAAATTCCCCAGATAGTTCAGCTGGTTTTTTCTTAAATGTTTCTTCTGGCTCCTTAAGAAATGAACATGAGGTATTTCTCTACAAACTTTCAACAAGCTCATTGAGTGTTTGAAATATAAAAATGATAGCATGAAGTGTTTGCCAAAATCGGACACCAAAAATGAATAAGGATAGGGAGGGAGGAAAAGAAGGAATATGCGGGACGGAGGTGGGGGATGGGGCCACCGAGAGTTGTTCAAGCAGTGGAAGCATCATATAGAAAGTATTTTCTTGATTCATCCTGCAGTTAGCAGGACTAGTGGACACTTCAGCGGGTCAGTGGAAAGAATTCGGGTGGATTAAAGCAGAACTCCATCTCAGGAAAGGAAAAAAAAAAAAGCACCATAAATTTTCCTTTGGGTTTGCCGGTTTCCCTTCCCTGTACCCCCCCCCCCCCCCCCCCCCCCCTTTAGAAAAACAACAACAACAACAAAAAGACCGCGGTTGAAAATTCCTGGCAAAGAAAGCAATGTGCGTATCCTGTGTTGTATAAAGTTATCAGCTTATTCCAGCAACCAGGTCAAAGGGAACCCTGTTTCATCATATACTTACCCAAGCAAGGCAGCTCTCAGATTTGTAAGATCTTCTAGTGTTTCCCAGATCCCTGAAACAGGCGCTTGGGAAAATGAATTATGAACAGATTGGGCTGTTGTGACTTGAAATTTTCTTGCTTTTATTGATTAAAACAAGATGCAGTTATAATTCAGATTTTGTACACATGTGTGAGACCAATACATGAAATGGACTCTAACGCGTTATATTTTTTATAGTGACTTTGCAATTCCTCGTAACTAAAATGGAAATTTGGGGTGCAGAAATGGTAGTTTTACACCTACGATTTTAAATAATATAGTGATCTTAGAGTAAGAGTCTGAGTTAGGAAGTCAGAATTGAACATTTATTTTAAAATGCACGATTAATTGACCTCCGTGGGAGGCAAATAATATCGGTATTTGGAGTAAAGTTTGTTTTAAAGAACCAAAGTAGTACGCAACTTATTCAGAGACCTTTTCAAACTATAAAATTATCTTTAAAATCCTGGTACCAAAAATAGTATATAATTCTTGATTTATCATCTAGTTTTGGTAGATTGTATTTCTTGTATTTTCTGAAGTATAAAAACGTGCATTTTTAAAAAATGTATTTGTCTGCTTCTAGTCCATACAAGTGACTGCAATAGCAGTTTGAAATATACAAAAGACAATTATGAGATTGGACCCAATGTCAAATTTTGAAGATTTCAAATTGGATTTTTTTTAATTCAAGAAAAAAGTACATGCCCAGTTATGTCTTTTGTAAAGTAGATGCTGATTTAAAATTGAATATGGCTCAAATAGATTTACATAACATGCAAAATTGAACACGTCACCATCATTTTTGCTGAGTTTGTATAACTAATTAGACATTTGCCATATCTTAAAAAAAGAAAAGAAAAGAAAAGCTATGGAATAAAAAATGTATAACAATTTCAAAGTCCCAAAGTAGCTGCTGGAAAAGTGCATTTGAATTATCCAACTAGATTATAATTGTTTCCATATTTTAATGATCTCGATGTCCTTTTTAATAATGAAACATTTTTAACTTTCTTCACTAGCTTTAAAACTTTGATATAGTCTACATGTGTAAGGCTTTTAAAGTGTTGTAGGAAAAAAAATGTTTTATTTTAAAGATCTTTTTCATAGTAAGTTCAAAATTCTTCACTGTGTTGTTGGTTGCCGCAGACTTGAGAAATAATTATCTAATACTCTATGATAGTATTTCCATAAAAACAGACTATATTGAAAAGTTTTTCCTAGCCAAAGAACTGATTTAAAGCATTAATTTTTATGTTCTGTGAAAATGTGTTCATTTCCAGACTTCTTAGAATAACTGACCATGTAATATGACAGTTTTACATAGTCTTCATTCTCATGGCCTGGAAAACTTCCCTACTTTCATTAAAATATTTTGAATAGGGCTATACAAGTACATATGTTAATAATATGTTAACATCTATTCAGAACTTGGAATACTGTGATATTGTGTTTAATACTTACAGAAGACTTTGTTTCTTAGCTACAAAATATTCCTATGAGATGCCCACAGGATGAAAGTATAATTTTAAAGTTTCAGAAAAGTGATATTTATTATAAATCTCTTATATGCAAAGCTTTCTTTTCTATGCTTGAATCCTATGCAATATACTCTTCCCTATATACAATATATAGTTGTCATAAATTATTTATGGATTTGTGGCTGAGAAGGCCAATGCCCTACTGTCTATCTCTTTCCCACTAGGGTTATATTTAATGAAAAACAAAATCATAGGGATGTATTAATTCATTTTAGTTCTAAATTTCATTAATTGCTGAATCCTTTGGCTGAAAATGTCATATTGAATTTAAGAGAGCTTGTTTGATTGTTTTTAGCCCTTTGTTTGCTACCATGTGTCAGTTTCTTGAAAATACACATTAATTTTACAAGTGACAATATAAAGAGTATTCTTTTCATAATAAAATAAGGGCGTCTACAGAGTGGGTTTAGCATGAAACTATATTTTACAAATTTACATCATAGCCCCAACTTAACATTTCTCTATATCTGGTTACTTGATTTGGCCTTGAACAATTTCTGCCTTGCTACATGAAAAACAATTGCCTGTCATCTAACTTTCATTTTAAGGTTTCCTCACACAATCCATGTGTGTAGCAGTGCATGTGGAACTTCACTATCCTTTATAACGACTTTAATGTAAACCCCCACCCCTAATCTCCCCATCCCCAGTAGCTGCAGTGTATTTAAAACACATCGAATTCCTTTTGCCAAAATACAGCTCAATTTTAAATGTAGCATAGAAACTAAGGAAATCCTGAGCAAGAATGATGCCATGAAAACCTGGCACTGCTCATGTTTCCTGTTTGGCTAAATTTTACTTGGCAAGGTGGTATTATTGACTCAGAGTGCAGCCAACATTAAAATCATTTTGCAAAAGCAACCTAAACTGTTTCATTATGTTTAGTTAAAATACAGCGATTCAATCCTGCGCTTTAGAGAAGATGCCTATAGCTGGAGAAAATTTTTATCTCTCCCTCCCCCCTTCTCCCCACTCCGTTTTGACAAATTTGGACGCGGTTTTGGCAAAGCTATGGCGGTGTTTGGGGCGTTAAGGTGGTATTAAGTGGTTTTCTCCCTCCCCTTTCCTCTGGGATAGCGTATGATGAAGCAAATGGACAGGGCTAGATGAGAGCTATTTCCTGCTGTTTCCTGAGGATCCCTAGCACTAGCTTGAGTTTTTTTGTTCAAGACTTCTTTCCCTGCTCGTGGACTTCTCCGGCCTTCTGGAGCAAGGGAGACTTAAAGGAGGAGGAGGGGATAGGGACGGCTTTCGAGACTCCGCATGAGAGGCAAGGTCATGGAACCTGTGGGTGCAGTCAGGCCATGTTGCCCTCTGAGACTGGCAGATACCTAGGCGTTTGGGGAGCAGGGGCGCTCTCTGCACTCTTGGAGTCCAGAGAAGGGTATAGTTTAGGCGGGTAAAATGGGGAGGAGTCTCTAGGAAGCCCAGAGACCGTCTGCAGCTAACTGGGACTGGGAATAGGGGATACTGGGGAAGCCGCGGCGGAGCAGTGCTTCTCCCGCTTGTTTCCCGAAGAACTTCACCTGAACCTGAAGTACGGCAACAGCCCCTCCCCCCACTCCCTACCCCGCCAGACCCGACTTGTACTTGAACCAGAGCTTGGGACCCGTACGACTCCTCCCCCCCCCATTTTCATCCTTTCCTCTTTGCCGCCCTTTGTAGATGCCCCCCACCGAAACCTTCACCCCCGTGCCTTCGCGTCCCCCAATCCCCAGCCCCAATCAAGCATTTTCCACTTACTCTTTCCACGGGGCTCCCTCGGAGCAATAAAAACTCTATTGACCCCAGATTATCTGTGCTATTGCTAGGGATTTCCTGAGTTTTAGGGGTGCGAGAAACTGGCCTCGCCCTTCCGCCTCTCATGACCTCTGGAGCTTGGACCATTAAAGGAATATCACCGTTGGGCAACCCGGATCCAAAATCCGAGTTTTCCCCTCCGACCTCTGCAATGAAATCTTGGCTGCCTATTCTGTTCTGGTTGGGTTTCCTTGATGCATTTTGACTTTCACTCCATTTTTTCCCTCTTCTCTATTTGGAAAAATGCTTTCAGAAAAAAAAAAGTCCTAAGCATGTACTGTAAATATGAATTGGAGAAAGCCGTATTGGGGGAGAGGGGGGAGGGAAAGCGTGTGAACAATCTTATTGATCTGTTACACATTAAAAGATTCTATAGGTCTGAGCCCTTTCTATGGAGATTCCTAGTCTCACAGCGCACCCTAGTGGACCATCAGCGCCCTCTCGCCGCCTGTCTTCACCCTTCTCCCCCCACAGCCAATGACTTTGTTCAATCTCCTCTGGCTTATTTCAATCTGCAATATATTACTTTCTCCCAAAGTATTGACAACGTGCGAGAGATTCGAGTAACCCTGGACCGCTTTCCTGTAATCAGCATATTTATTCACATTTATATGGAAGAAAAAAAAATCTGGATTAAATCTCCGTGACCCATATTCAGTTCCAGTGTCATTCTTCCTGGATCCTCTTTAAACCCACTCCACACTGCTTCTCTGTCTATTACATGCTAATTTAATTTTACTATGGACGATATTTTCAGCATTTGCTGAGGACAGTAAATTTTGTAGTTTATGTTATTTCACTTTTTATGACTTTTTAACACTTAATAAAATTTTATTAGAGCACTTTTGTGTTTACAAGGCCACAAAACTCTTGGCAGGTTGTCAGAAGTCCTTTTTATTATGATCCTACTGATATACTGCGAGTAATGAAATAATCATGTCCAGAAATGTATCAAAGGCCAGAGGGATTATCCAACTTAATAGCTCTACAGATGCGCTCACGAGGATATGGACATGCAGCTCGGGTCTGGGAGAGAGGAGGAGGCTGCCCTGAGATTTTTTTTTTTTTTTTTTTACCATTTCTGTTGCTTTCCTAAAAGGCTACATGCAAGGTCATGTGACTTTCTGCTGTCTCAATAAAAAAATTTATTCTTTTGCAAAATGTGCCTTTCTTTTTATTCTCCTTGTGTGGGCATTTAAGGCTCTTCTAGTGGCTGTGGGGCTGTCTCAACATATCCCCGGCAGTTACTTTCCTCTTATTTCAAAGTATACTTTTTCTGTGGCAGTTAGTAGCTGAGAGTAACATTGGTGTTGAACGGTTCTGTTTTTGCAGCCAAAGCAGAGAAAATGTATAGTGGGGCCCCAGGACAGCATAAGGGGCTTTACTGTATATCCACACGTGCCAAGAGTTGTTTTGTTTTGTATTTTTCTTGAAAAGGAGAGAGTTACTGGAGACTGATTTCTGCTCACGTGTCCAGAGCCACAGTACAATTTTTTTTTCTTTCTCTAAAACTTGCTATACTAAGGACTGAGATATTGCAGCTGTTTTTAAGGTCATTCCCTTTTATTAATATATATATATATATATATATATATATATATATACACACACACATATATATGTACATTTAGGTACATATATAAGATCATTTGCCATGTGGTGTTAAGTTCATTGCGTCAAAAGGAGGCCATTACACTTCCTGACCCTGAAAACAAGGTGGGTGGCTTTGTTTTATAATTACATTTTCTGTCTTCACTTTCATATTTTTCTCTCTGTGCTATTTCCGAAATACTGTGCCAAAATGATAAAAGAGAGGAGTAATAGACTTACACATGGAGTGGTTTTGAAATTAATGTGGCCATATCCATAACACGTGTCCTTCTAAACTTTGGCTTTGAAGGACATTGGCAATCTTTTTCATAAGTTTGTGTGTGTTTCTGTGTGCTCATTCTGCAACACATCCAGATTTTTTAATCTGTCATTGTTTAAAAGAGTCTCTTGGAAGCTAGCAATTCAACTCTGGATACTGTCCATCACACACACATGTGTCTCCCGAAGGGATATATACAAGGGATACATGCTCATGTGAGTTCTTTTATTTTGACTTCAAGAGAGAGAGTTTGTTCATTGTGAGCTATTTGTTATCCATGGAAAAATGGACCTTCTTGAAGTTAAGATATATTGAGTGGCCAGAATGTTCTAGGTTGAATATAAAACATATTAAAACATAGTTTCCCTACCCCATCTCTTCCCCTACTTAAAGCAGATTACACTCTTATTATGCAAATTGAAATGCTATATTATTTCTCTGATATTTTCTATGTGAATATAGGTTATTTTATTCTCCCCCCTCCCTTTTTTTTTTTCAAAAGCAGGAAATGGTGCTTAGTTCTGATTCTGATATATTTCCTCCTATACTTCTTGCAGTGGTTTAATTTTATGGGTTTCATAATCTTTCTTTCCTCCTTTCTTCTGTCCCTCCCTCCTGTCTTCGTTCTCTCCTCCCGCTCTCTCTTTAGACCTCTTTCCCTTCCTTTCATTTTTCTCTTTCTTTCTTTTCTTCCTTCCTTCCTCCCTCCCTTCCTTTCTCTGTACCTCTCACTCACTCTCTTTTCTTTCTTTTCTCTCTCTCTCTCTCTTTTTCTCTTTCTTTCTTTCTTTCCTCCTCCCATCTTTTCTTTTTCTTTCTCTTTCTCTCCTTATTTCTCTCTGTTGCTTTTCTTTTCTTTTTCTTTCTCTTTCTCTCCTTATTTCTCTCTCTTGCCAACCAGAACAGAATAGGCAGCCAAGGTTTCATTGCAGAGGTTGGAGGGGAAAACTCGGATTTTGGATCCGGGTTGCCCAACGGTGATATTCCTTTAATGGTCCAAGCTCCAGAGGTCATGAGAGGCGGAAGGGCGAGGCCAGTTTCTCGCACCCCTAAAACTCAGGAAATCCGTAGATATATATTCAAATTTTAGAACTTCTAAAGTTGATGTATATTTAAATTTTAGAGTCTCTAAAGTCAAGGGTATTTAAAACAGGGGGACTCTGAAGTAAAAGTGAAGTAAAAACGAACATACTAATTTTAATTCTGCCACACAGCAGGATAGAATCATCAAGTAAAATCTTCTTTTAAATGCTTAAGCTAGGCTTTTGAAAAGGCATCAATAGACAAATTAAAAACTGATATTATTAGGTTATGTGGTTTTAAAATGCTTAAAATAAGTATGGTTAATATAATAAGACCAATGTTTCCAATTGCTACTCACAAAAAAAAGAGAGATGTGTTTTAGGGTTGGTATGACACCTGTCCACAGATTATTGATTATTCAATCAATTGAACATCTATGATGTCCCATGCATGCAGGTTTTTGATGGTCTGCTAGAATCTACAAGGGATGAGTGCTTCATTTCCTGTCCTAGAGTTTAGGAATACTCCATGAAAAATTGGGGCAAGCTAACCAAAAAAATGAGGTTGGAAAAGAGATGTAGTGTGGTTATGAATTAGTTAAACATCATTGGAGCTTTGACTTGAAATGTTTGTATCCGGGGCAAGCAGCACAAATCCCTGGAATAAATGACAGAAAATGTTCCGTTAAGGATTTTGGTGAGGGAAAGACCATGAATATTAATATCATGGTGGGGCAAGGCTGCAGTGGAAAGTGAGGGAAGGACTGTGTCTGATGGGAAACTTTTGATACTACTGGGCCTCTGCTGAGAAGGAATGGGAGTGGGAGAGTAGAAGTGCTATCTGGAAAAATCCTATTTTAAATTATTTTTTTTTCTAATTAGATGTTCAGTTTTTTTCTACACTGTATTTCAATACACTCCAAATTTCATATTACTGTGGCCAAAGCACTAAATTCATCCTAGTTTTAAAACTTCTTGAGCTATAGTTAGAATGAATCTCCCTCGGGAGTAAAGAGGGAGAATCTGATGAAACAATTGGTTTTCCCCAAATTTTTCAACTATTTTGCTCTAATGGAGGATTATTTACTGCTCCAAATGCCCCTTTTCTTCTGTTGGTGCTAAACTGAGGAAGGCCAACTTATTCTACTAACAATTTTGCTGACAGTTTTAGATTATAGAGATAATGGAATCATAGAGTGTTAGAGCTGGAAAGCATCTTAGAGGTCACCTCGATTTTATAGATGTACTTTTAGAATATGAGGCAAAGCAAAACATGTAAACTAATTAGTGTGGAACAATCACATTTACTATAATGAACACATAAATAAGCCTATACCCTGCATAAAGTGTCTTGGTTTGTCATTTCTTTCTGAGATTAGTATTTAAAATTTTACTTGTGAATTACATGGTCTTATTCTGTTTGCAAGTTCTTTGGAAGCATCAATGCTTTATACAATTCTTTGTACCACTCTTCCTTTACCCCCCAAATAGCATCAACTAAGTTCCCAATAAATATTTGTTGATTGATTAATTGGCATGATAACAAACCTGAAGCAAGGAAAAGAAATATTTTTTAAAATTATTATGTATTTTAGATGGTTTGGGCTAGAAAGACTTATCTACATGAATTCAAATCTTCCCTCAGACACTTAATGACTATGATCCCAGACAAGTCACCTAACTATGTTTGCCTCAGTTTTCTCATCTGCAAAATAAGTTTGAGAGGAAAATGGCAAACCACTCCAGTATCTTTGCCAGCAAAACCCTAGATGGTGTCACAAAGAGGTGGACGTGGCTGAATTGACTAAACAACAATGATTATAGATGGCTTGGTCTCAAGAGGTTTGTGATTATTTGGCTCCCTTTTTATCTTCTGTGGGACTTTTTTTGTAGTTTTGTTTGTTTGTTTTTATCTTTTCTAATCAAACATAAGTTCAGTGATGAAATGAAAATGATTAACTTTAGGAATCTAGAACTATCACTGTTAAATCATGAGTATATTTTTTCAATGATTTATCTATTGGAAGAGGATGTAGGATAACTATCCACTCTAATGTATTTATGGTTTCCATTGTACCATGCAATGTTTGAAAATTTTCAAAAGGGATGTCTTGGTAACTCTCTCCCTTTCTCTCTTTCTTTCCTTTTTCTTTTGAAAAGGATAATTAGGATTGGTCAATATTGGCTCAAAACCCTCAATTACTCCATATATAGCTTTATGGTGACCCTGAACTAGGAATTTAGGAGAAGAACAACTACAGGTAGGTAGCAGAACAATGACCTATGAGATTTCTGAGCTCTTCAGTGTTTTTCTTTGATGACAAACAGAGTTTTAAAATGTTTAAACAAGAGAATCCATGAACCCAAAGGGGAAATCAGGCTACCAGGTCTATCATTAGTAAATGTGGATTCTGGATTGAGTTTAAAATTAGGTAACAGTTATGCTCCCCCAGTATAAATTTAAACCAATGACAATTATCTGGGGATATATATATATATATATACATATTTATGTGTATATACATATACAAATATGTGTGCACATTCATTTTCCCAGATATTATATGTATGTGTATAATATATTTACATATGATATATATATATAAACCTATATTTCTCCAGATAATTGTTATTATTTTAAATTTATACTACATATTCATGGGAATACATAGAATATCTAGAATTTCATAAATATATTTAATAGAAAAGATTTGATCTTGGCTTTGGTGAGAACTCTGCAAAAGCAAATGAAAAAGGAATTACTCTTTAACCCATTTCTTTGTGATTAGTTGTATGTGGGGGAAGTGGGGGGAGGGACATAGCTCATTCTTCTAACATTATGAAGTTTCTCTGTTGTTTTATTGGTCATGGTAGCAACAACAAACACGGACAATGGTAATTAGAAAGATGTCCAGAAGCTACAAATTTCTGTCATTAGCTTCACATAGTAATGTTGCTATTTTACAGTGTGACCTTGAGTAATTAATTTACTTTCTACCTCTCAATTTCCCTTCATGCAATATGAGATTAACTGGGCTTGCTAAACTGGGCTTTCCTACTCAATAGGAAAAAAATGTTTAGAGAATGTTTGAACTCATCCACAAAAAGGTTATAATAATAATAGTTTTCTTATAAAGATTAACGCTATACAGTGTGAATATTTGGTTTGAGCAGGAGAAAGACTATAAAGTGAAATCAGCTGGGAAGCATGTTGCCACACTAGCAGCAGGTGTGCACAAGGAAATTGTAATAAACTCTTTTGAAGCCACAAAAATATATTTGGAAAGAGCATCAGAAGAATTCAATGCAACTTATCACAAATACATGAGGCTACAATACTATTTTTTAAAATTTTATTTATTTTTGTGAATTGATGAATTTGTCAAGTTAAAGTTTACCACTTTAAATAAAACTTACATAACTTTGAAAAGAGGGTTTTTTGGGTTTTTGTTTGTTTGTTTTGCTGAGGCAATTGGGGTTCGTGATTTGCCTAGAATCGCACAGCTAGAAAGTGTTAAATGTCTGAGACAAATTTGAACTCCAGTCCTCCTGACTTCAGGGCTGACACATAAAGAGAGTTTTTTTTTTTAGTTGTTTATAGAATTAGAATATGATTTTTTCTTTTTTATATAACTTTTACTATTATTATTATTATTTGAGGTAATTGAGATTAAGTAACTTGCCCAGGGTCACACAGCTAGGAAGTGTTAAGTTTCTGAGAACAGATTTTGAACTCAGATCCTCCTGACTTCAGGGCTGGTGCTCTATCCACTGCTCCACCTAGCTCCCCTCTTACATAATTTTTAAAAAGTTTGCCTTACAATAACCTTACAATTGCCTTACAAATCCACTCCTAACTTCTCCAATAATTCACTTAACATATAGACTGAACCTTTTTTGCTCTGTTAGAGTTTGGAGTGATCTTTGGTAGGGCTGTGATAAAGCAAATGGCTTCTCAACTAGAATCCAATGGCAGTCTTTAGTTTATTCCTCCGTTTTTGCTCCTAAAGTTTCAGGATGGGAAGATGATTGTTACTAATAGTAACAGGCAAACCACTCAGTAACAAAGATTTGACCAATGTATTCACAGGCATCAGGGGACTTCAGTTGAAGTCAGGTTGCTAGGAGACATTGGCCTTTGACAGAAGCAGGAAAAATGCCCTTGAGCATGGCTTCCTCCATGGCAAGCACAGATAGGGGCTGGATCAATCAACCAAAGACAACAAATTCTGCAATGCCATCGAGTGACAATTGTTGGAGGATTTCCCCAACCTAAGTTTTTCCACCCTGTGCCCCTAGTTCTCCTCTGTTTTGTTCTTCTTGGCTCAATCAACAAGTGATTTACTGAACTTCTATTAAGGGATGCTCAGCACTACACTGCCTGTTATTGGGCATACATAAGAACCATCATGTATGGTTTATGCCTTCTAGGAACTTGCAGTCCTGTTGGGAAGACTTAAGAAGAACTTACATGTAACAAAAAAGACCAAAAGAAAAGAAAACAATAAGAGCACAAACTAATGACATTTGGAGAAGTTTAAGAGAAAGGATTGATGTTATTCATGGAAGAAATTAGACTTGATCTGGTCCTTCAAGGCTCTTTAATGAAAGGAAATGTATGGAGCATCATTTATAATAGAATAAACATTAAGCAAAAGAATACAGGTGAGGATGGGACAACAGGGGACACATGTAGGGGAAGCTTTGAGAAGGTAAAGTGAATCAAATTATGGAGACTCTTAGGAGTTTAGACATAATAGAATAAGAAAAGGGGTTACACAGCTAGGAAGTGTTAAGTATCTGAGACCAGATTTGAACTCAGGTCCTCCTGACTTCAGGACTGGCACAAAAAGAGGGTTTTTAAAAATTGTTTTATAGAATTAGAATGTATGATTTTTTTCATATGTTTTTAAATAGGAGAGTGAAAAGAGAATGGTATAATGGTAAAAGTACATAATTTGGAGTCACAGGGTTGGTGTTCTATTTGTATCACCTTGTACAAACTATTTTCCTTCAGAGCTTTGATTTCCTCATCTGCAAAAGAGGGACTTGGACTAAATGTCCTTCCTAGCCCTAGATCTGTAATACTCTGGTGTTTAAAGAAGTTTTAATTATAGATATACATGATTAAATGGAGAATGGAAAGCTTCGCAGTACAGAAGCTAGACAGAAGAAAGTTTTATTAACCTCTTTGTGAGGCTAGAAGAACCTGGAACATAAAATGGAAATGAAGAACTTGATAGGAGAAGCTTTCTCTTTCTCCTTCTTTCTCCTTCTCCCCGTTCTATTTCTCTTCCTTCTTCTCTTTCTCTTCTTCCTTTTTTTCATCCTTTCTCTCCTCTTTTTCCTCACCTTTTCTTTCTTTTCCATTATGCCATAGGCCTGCCAGTGGTGCTTGCAACCTTTGCTAATGTATCTATGATCCCTAAGTGTAAAAACTTCATGAACTTGGCTAAGGGAGAGAGGGAGGGACCCTGTGTTGACATGGCCATCACAGAGACAATTCTGTCCCAGTGAACAAGACTGAAAATATGATGCCTTATAGTTCTGAAAGAGGATACCCAGGACTTTAGTTTGCTATGATCCGGTATACAAAAGGGAGGATTATAAGAGGTTTTTGTAGAGAACTTGGGTTACATGTCAGCCAGTTTGAAATCTGTGTAGGATTAATAAGGTTTTGAATTTCAAA
Source organism: Sarcophilus harrisii (assembly GCF_902635505.1). Classification (NCBI taxonomy): domain Eukaryota; kingdom Metazoa; phylum Chordata; class Mammalia; order Dasyuromorphia; family Dasyuridae; genus Sarcophilus; species Sarcophilus harrisii. The sequence continues at coordinate 396,092,257 of NC_045428.1, read as the reverse complement.
ATATCTTCTTACCTAGATTTGGTAACTATTGGTGAAAAATCTTGTGAGGATAAATAAGCAAAAATATTGTTCTTTTCCTAAAGTATAATATAACCTTGACTTTCAAAGGAAACTTTTTAATTACAAAAAATTGTTCTGTCATGTGAAACACTCTATTCTTTGTTCCCTGTGATATCTGAGTAATGAATAGGCACTTTTAATTCCTTATTCATTGTAATCTAACAGTCATAACATGGTGAAATGGAAAATTCAGGTTGAAAGAGAGAAGATCTGGGTTCAAATTCTGGTTCTGACATTCCATAGTTAAGTTCATTGGATTAGTCAGTTATTTTTCCATTCTGAAAATCAGTCCATTTGGGAAGGCAACTGATGAACTCCATTGAGTTGAAAGAATACTGGACTTGGGTCTAGACTTACTAGAGAGGTGAACAGGGGCAAGTCAATCAATTATCTTTATAACTCAGTTTGCTTATATATAAAATGAGTATAATAATATCTGTGTTAATTTTATTACAAAAACAATATTTGCTTTGGCAACTTCTATTCTAGCCTGACTTTTTACATCTTGCTTTCAGTTATATAGCTCCTCGACATTTGTCCTCTAAAAAGTTCTAAAAAGAACCTAAGAATTATAAACTGATTTTAGTTGACATTTATCACTTTTCTTTCATCTTCCCACTTGTTTTTCCCTTCTGAGCTTTCCTATCATCCTACTTTTGTTATATACAAATCATAATGCAACATATATACCAACATGTGTAACACACAAACATTACATATAACATGTGACATAGACAAGTTGATTCAATCATACTATCATGACATGCACTTATGCATTGATTTTTATGCATGTATGTTCACTCACATAGATAGATGGAGTGAGACAGAGACACATAGAAAGATAGAGACAGAGAGACCCAGAGACACACACAAACATACACACACAGACACAGAGATACACAAAGATGGACAAAGAAAAAGAGACAGATACACATACATACACATATAGAGACAAAGACAGACAGAGATAGATGGAGATACAATGTTATATGTGTTTTTCTGTTTATTTAAACTTTTGCTTTATATTTAGGCCAGCACAAGTCATTGTATTATATTATATATCTATCCATGTTGGCTTCAACATGTATGGTTTTGTAAGCTTGATGGGAGCAGAAATCATTTTATTATTTTGTCCTTGTATCTCTACTAGCCTACTATTATTAGCACATTTAATAAGTGACAACTTAAGTGAAAAAATAATCAGGTGGCTTGATTAGTCCTTCCTTCCCTCATCAAACAGAAGATATGACTAAAACAGCTGAAAGTTTTTTGAAGATTTGATCTGAATTTAACTGCTGCACAGCTCTTTTCCAGGGATTACAGAATTAATTTAAGTTCCCTTCTGAATTTTTTACTTTCCATTCTTCCTTACTTCCAACACTTGCCTCTGACATTTATCATTTCCTGGTCTTTCTAAATCTAGACTATAGTTTTCCAGATTGTGTTGGGTACAAGAAGAATTGTACTTTGGATTTGTCTCTTCTGATTAATTCTGGTACTCATAAGATAATGCTCTAGAATAAATTAATGACTTTGGCTTGTTTCAATAGAACATAAATTTTTGTTTGTTGATATTTTTAATTAAAATATACTTAAATTATTTCAGAAGACTCATAGCTTAACAGTCTGCATTGTTCTTTTGCCAACATAGATAGCAACCCTTTCCCACTTCTGCAAAGGATTTCATTTATTTCTGTGACCAAAGAAATGAATCACTTGGGACAAATAACTTCCTCAAATTTGGGCAGACTGACATATGGATAACAGAGACACAATGTGTCACTAGCTTTCTCTTTGAGATCTTTATATATCAGTAGGTCAGAACTTGGCCACTATTGTTGCCTTTGATGGTCCAAAATCAATTCTATCTACCATCAAAGTAGATTCATCTAACTTACTAATTCAAGTTGGTGTTTTGGGCAAGGCTATTGTTTTCTTTCTTTCTTTAACTTCTATCCTTCCTTCCTTTTTTCTCTCTCTTTCTTTCTTTTTTCTCTCTCTCTTTCCTTCTCTCTCTTTCTTTTTTTTCTCTCTTTCTTTCTCTCTCTCCCTCTTTTCTTTTCTTTCTTTCCTTCTCTCTCCCCCTCTCTTTCTTCCTTTCTTTCCTTCCTTCCTTCCTCTCTTCCTCTCTCTTTCTCTCTCCTTCCTCACTTCTTTCTTTCCTTCTCTCTCTCTCTCTCTCTCTCCTTCTTCTTTCCTTCTTTTCTTCCTTCCTTTGTTCCTCTTTTTCCTTCCTTTGTTCCTTCCTTCCTTCCTTCCTTCTCTTTTTCTTCCTTTCTTCCATTCTTTCTTTCTCAGAATAGATGGGTGAGTAAGATTTTGTGAAATACCTGCAAAGGTCAAAAGTTTGTTCCAAATGATGGTAAAAGATCTAGTATAAAAGTTTGTTTTTTAAAAAGAATCACAATAATTTCGCTCTTTAGTTGTCAAACATCCCATTTAGTTAATAGATTTTCATTGAGCTGTGGTGGTAATTCCCCTCCCCCCCTACTATCGATTGATCTAATTGGTCAATTATTTCCAACTGACCGGTTTTAGATGCTTTTAAAAGAAAAGCATGTATAGCCCCGTATTGTCTCCTCTGGAAGCAGAGTGAAACGAGTTCTGGCTCAAGAGGATGTGAGTTCAAAGCCTGCTTTTTCTACTTACTCCCTATGTGACCACAGGGCAGTCCCTTAAACTCTCTAGGACTCAGTTTCAACATCTATAAGTTGAATTGCTGCTCAAAGACTCCTTCCAGTTTTGGATCTTTGGCACTTTTATTTAGAGAATGTTCTTTGAAGTAAGGAAGTTTAAAATTTTCAGCTTTGGAGAGAATAGTTTGTCAGCTGACTGTTTTACCATTAAGGAACAGACATTTAGCATTAGTACAAATTATAATTTTGTTGATTCACTTGAGAGTGAATTAGAGGGTCAACAATGCAAAATGTTTCAGGAGTTCTTTATATCTAGAGGAGGAAACAGACCCATAAGAAGACAATTACTGTGATAGAGGCAGTTAGATAGCACAGGAGATAGAGTTCTAGGCCTAAGAGTCTGGAAGACTGGAGTTCAATTTCAACTTTAAGATACTTACTGTGTAACCCTGCATAAGTCATTTATTCTCTCTAGATTTCAGTTTCTCTATCTATAAAATGAGGATAATAATAATAATATCTACCTCCCAGAATTGTTGAGATGATCAGATGAAATAATACTTGTAAAATGCTTACATAGAACTTGACATATAATAATTGCTTATTAATGTTTATTATTATTGTTATTTGCATTACCAATGAAATTATCAGGAAAGTCTGTAAGAACGAACTGAAGAAGAGACAGCCAGATGCTTCCTCTAAAGGAGACTTAAACCAAATTATTTGAAGACTTAAAGTCAGGGAGCTTTAGGTTTTTATTTACCTGTTAATGGTAAGAAAAGGATCCAACTTTCTTTTGACTCCCCTTTTCCCCCCACGGTGTTTATATAAATAAATGTATTAACATGCAGCTTTGGGGAAATTCTTTTCCTCATCTGTAAAATGGGGACAGGTTAGACTAGCTAAAACCCTTTCCAGCTTTAAATTTATGATCTTATCATTCTCTCCTGAGATACTTACTAGCTGTGAGTTCTTGGGTAAATTAATGAACCTCTCTGAGCCTCTCTTTTCTTTGTGTTAGATGAGGCTAATAATAGCCTCTACTTTGTACAGTTGTTGGGAAGCTAAAAGAGAAGATATGTGTATAGTCCTTTGTAAACCAAAGATTGTTATAAATGCAACTATTATAATGACACAACAGGGATCTAACTATGGGATGATTTATACAGAAAAAAGATTTTCTCATTCCCAATGATAATTCTGTGTTTTGAAGAAAATGTCAAGGCTGCTAACGCTTGAGCAATATTTCATTGATTGGACATTGTAAAAAGCCATTGAAGAATTCATCAAATCTACTTCCCCTTAGAAAAGAAGGAGAAAAGCAATAAATGGTGCCCCATTAGGGGGAGAGTCTGACCATGTCTTCTAGAAGGTGAACAACAGCACCTCTAGTTACTAGCAGCTGTAGGAGACTTTGGGGCACCACTTCTTAACGACTGACCTGTGTCTGACTGACCTTGCTATTTCCTGAAGCATCTGTAAGAAGCTGTTGTTTTCTGCCTTTTCTGAGCCATTTTTTTCTTTTCTTCCTTTTTTTTTAAACAAGATACTTAATTAGGGCTTGTTAAGGTGGTGCAAATGGGTTGGCCACTTCTTTCACCCCTGCTGTTCCTGCCTGTTCAAAGCATTTTCTGGTAATGTTTCCTTCGGAAAAATGCACAAGGTATTGATGTCTGCTCCCTGTCTCCTTGGCTGTACAACTGTATCGCCAGTCTCTTATGGGAAAAAAAGAGATGGCTGTTGGCAGGTTCTTCTGAATCTAGGGCCACATTGAAAGCTTCTGGATTTAAAATTAGAATTCAGAAACCCGAAGAACCAGTGGGACTTTTGTAATAGAGATGTAACTACAGAAAATGTGTGATGTAAGCTATAAGCTCAATAATTGAATGTAACAAAAGGGGGGGATTATATGTATGCGAGAGAGATAGAGAAAAAGACAGAGAGAGACAGGGAGAGACAGAAAGGGAGAGTGGAAGAGAGAGAGAGAGAGAGAGAGAGAGAGAGAGAGAGAGAGAGAGAGAGAGAGAGAGAGAGACAGAGAGAAAAACACAGTTGGATGCAGGAGACAGAGACAGAGACAGAAAGAGATAGAGAGACATCCAAAGACATCCAAAACAAAACAAAAAAATTAAGAAATTTTTGAATAGGAATTTACTTGAGATAAGAAGCATTTATGAACTTTAAAATAGACTACAAAATAGGATGGGTATTAGAAATGACATACAAACACACTACTATGTATATTGTACTGTATAACAATATTGTAATTCTATATATAATATTAAATGTTAGATATAATAAAATTTTGCTGTATTCATTTAATATTATATTCTTTAAAAGTAAAAGATATTTCATAAAATAGAGAGAATATTAAAATGAAAAGGCATTTAGTGATTCCTCTCTCCTTCCCTAAAAATTCTAAACTCATATAGGTATTAGAAAGGCTTTCACTTTGCATAAATTTATAAAAATCACCACAATTGTAAGTCAAATCTTTGGTTTCTGTGCCTATGCCTATGAGTCTGGAATTTGAATAGGAACGAATAATCTCTGTTTATATGTTTCTTACAAGGCATGGAGAGAGACACAGAAAGGACATTTCAAGACATGATAAGAAATTTATGTGAAATGTATCAATGGAAGAAAGTACATGGTTATGTCAAAAATACTCTGTAACTGATTTTAAAAACTGAATTTGGCTCTGATTTATGTGTTCAAGAATCATAAATTCCAAGCAGATCATCAGTTGAGCTAGCACTGAAAACATTTTTTTCTCCTTTGGATTTCAATATAACCTATAAATATATTCCAAAAATTACCCCTTATTGAGGACAGTTATTTGCACTGTACTGTTAATCAAATTATTCAGATCACTATATTGTATGTATAAAGTCCTTCTCATAGGATTTCATTTTACCACAATAATCTAAACCTTTAAGTATATTAAAGGCTTAACTTTTGGCAATGGGTGTAAAAACATCTCCTACTAGGCCTGCATCCACTGACAAGCTTTGTGTTTAGTACAAGGTAGGGAGGGGAAGGCCGAAAAGGTTGGATTTGGCCAGCTCTTGACATCTGAAATCTCTTTATCAGCAATAGCAACTTTTAAAGTTGGTGCTGATGATTTGTGGTATTGTTGTTTATCCATATATCATTCACTTGGACTCAGTGTTTAGATCCAAAGGTCTCAAAACCATTTGCAATCTTGCTTGGCTTGTTGTGGCAGACAGGCCAGACATCTGGCAGTCAGTTATCATTGCATCTCTGCCCCAGAAGTTGTTTTTAAATACTCCTGATTCCCTTTGAACATAGAACTGTGATGCACAACAGTTTCAAGCCATTAATGTGAGAGGCAGAGTCAATCCCAGGCTTTAGCCTAGTTTGAAACAAGATTTATGAGATTAAGAAGGGGGTGGGGGGAGGGAGTATCCATTTTGCTGAAAGGGTGGCTGTTTTAGCCTTGCATGGGTTTAATGATAGAGAAGTTTTCTTTCCAGCCTATACAACTTACTCTTTGAACACTGACAGAAATAGTGCATCAAAAAATTATTTTCATGGTGTTGCTATGTTTCCTGTTTCCTGTTTTCTTTTCCTGGAAAAAAAATTTTTAAGCAAAAATTGGAGGGAAGTATTAAAAACACACAAATTAGTGGATGAAACACGATATTATTATGCTCCCATCTCAGGTTAATGTAGTTGCCTGTGATTTAAATTTCAGAGGCTTAGGGCAGGATATAACACCAATGAGAAAAATAGACCTTAATTTTTGGACCCAGTAACTATATATTCCCCTTTCTATTATCTGATTTTGAGTTATTTACACATATATTTATTCCTCATTCACAAGCCTGGATTTATTAGGGTAGCAAACTGGTTTTATTTAAGTCATAGAGTCCAACAAATATCAGTGCATGTCAAGACAAAGCTATGTTTCCAAAACTGTAAAGCAGCTGTTAAAAAGAGCACGTATTTTTTTTTTCTGATAATTGTCAGCACGGGGTCAAAAATGCTGAACAATGCACAGCCTAACAACCCACTCATCTTAGATGGAGGCAAATTTTGATTTAAGATCGGAATTTCAAGCCAAATAAATGAATTGTATCTTATAAGGTACTACAGGGGGAAATTCAATTTAATAGCCTCTCCTTAGCCTCAAATTCAGATTGCATTGTTCGCAGGAGAGTTTTAGCATTTTATTGGAAAGCACCGTTGATGACAACCACAAAATGATCCATTGTTTCTTTTCTTATGTCTGCAAAAGTATATATTTTGCCTTGGTGACATTTTAAATTGTAAAACATTTTTTTTGAGTGGCTGTTTAATTTTAAAGGGGAAAAAAAGTACAGAAGTGAAGGTATATGTGACTATCAAGAATCAAGTCAGCCTGCCATCTTTCCTTTTTGACACCTGGTTTAAGACCAGCAAATGATCCTATGAAAAGTATTAATGGATTCAGTTCAGCCCCTGGTGGTCTGTGTCCCATATTACATAACCAGTACAGGCAGCTTTCAGGATTATTTCCAGTTCACAGACAGAAGCTTTTCTCTAAGTTTGTCTAGAGAAGTAAAAGCTTGATCTATTTTCTGTCTCTTCCCACTATTTACCTCCCCACCTCCTCAACCACTTTATGGTGAACTTGGAAATAGCAAAACTTTATACCAAGAGGTCATATGTAATTTGCAAGAGATTCTAAGTTCTTTGGACATTCACATATTAAATCATGTGTGCTCAAGAAAAGTTTCTCTGTTTTAAAGAAAATATGACTATTCGAGACTTCCACTGCGTACAGAAAATCACTGAAGACTGCAGTTTTCCTAACCGCGGAAATTCTCATTTCCCATGTGCAGTTGGTTAACTCCTCACTACATCCCTAAGGAGTCTGTCTGAAGCAGAGAGCACTGGGGGAAAATGAAAATTTCCACACTCAGAAAGAGCCAAGGCAGCATTTTAAAGGATTGAAAATGAGAGCAGGAAGAATAGAAGGAAGAAAAAAAAATTTGTTCTTTTGTTTTGTTTTGGTTTGAAACAGCAACACTATATGATTCTCAGGTGTGAGGAAGGCATGAAACTTGCCTCTTAATTTTATAATGCTTTTGAACCAAAGCACCAAGTATTCTAATTTCCTCCAGACCTGCATTTTGTGTGGCAAATAATGAAACCTTGAAAGGAACTTAATACTTTAATATTATGCACTATATATAAGATACCTTAAACAAAACAAAATAAAACAAAACAAAACAAAATAAAACAATTTTCCTGGATCTCCTTTGTTTAGTTTTTACTTAGTATGGTTTCTACCTCTGTTCAAGTATTAATTTTTAAGCAGTGATTTTTCAGATTCCACACAATTGATGTTGTCATTGTTTGTCTTTTTGTTAAACTGAAAATCTGCTACTCCTTGATAACATAAAAAAAAAAAAGTTTAAAAAGTCTTTAGATTAGAAAGAGCTTGTCTCTTAAAGAGACTATCCCAAACAGAATGTATTAGGTCTTTTCTGTACTAACCACCATTTTATTGCTGTGTGAGCGAACCGCAAAATGGTGGTTACCAGCATTTTGTTGCACGAGGGCTCATCCATTCAATCACTGAACATAGAACCTGTCCTCCTGCTCACAGAAAAGCTGGGGCTTTGCAGGTCTAGATCTGTCTTTGGGACCATTTACAAAAGCTCAATTTTTGTATACCCCAAGGTTTGCCAGATATCCATAACCTGTATTTTTGATGCATTGGTTCAGGGGATCCTCACTTCTTAAAAATGCAGTCAGTAGCATCTTGCAGTCAGATAGATAATGCCAGAGTGGATCTATGTATACCTATCATATTTGAAGTTGTCCCATAATTCTATATAGTACACAGTCATATAAAGGGATGTGAGATCCAGTTAGCAGAGACAATGTGAATGTATTTCTTCTGAATAAACGGTCTCTTTAGATCAAGGTTGAGGTCATTGGCAAGACTTATGGATTCTTCTGTAGAAATTTGCACATATAAACTAAGGAGTATATATATTTTAATGCCATGACCTTTTTTCATTAGCAAATGGTTTGGTTATAATTATAAAAAACAAAATGAGAAATTAAATGAATGAAGTCTGTAGTTTGATTTAGTAGCCACACTGTCCAGTATATCATTAATAGAAAACTTGAAGTTAACCTTGCTTCATCCTCATCTGAATCCCAAATGTTGGACTTAATGGAATTTTAAGGAAATTCAAAATGGTCTCTGACCACCCATGGTCAAATTACCACTTCCTTTTATCTGAACAGAAGCAATTTATTTTCAGTCAGGTATGCAGTTTTGAGACTGGAGAAAACGAAAGCTCTCCAGTACATTGCAGATTTTGTTATCAGTTGCAGTTGCCAAACATTTGAGATGATAGGTACAGTTGCACTCCATAAAATAGATCCGCAGAAACACTGTTTATGGCACACACAACAATATTATTTTCAGCTATTTGGTGTGCAGAGGTTGTAAATAGGAAAATGTGTAAGCTATTAAATCTAGTAGCAACAAGGCTCTTAAACCAAGGTTTATTGTACCAATGCAGGCAAAAGCCTTACTTTTTTGATCTGTGGGTGTTAAATTCCTTGTCTGCAACACGGTTTTAGCTCTAGTGTTATTTATCTCGGAGTATCTTAGGAAAAAGGAAATGGACAGATGTCCATAAACAACGGGCGCCATCTGGTGGTAAACAGACAATATGCCATGTTGGTAAAGCAAAGACATTCTCATTAAAGCAGCTACAAAGAAAACAGCAAATGATCTCTTTCAGTATTAGCTCTGCAGTGGCTACACGGGGAGAAAATTAAACCAGTTTCTGGCAATTACATTGCATTGTTATGCTACTAGGTCAACGTTAGGTGATTTTTCCAGGTCGGACTTCATATGCATTAGCAATGCCTCTATAAATAATGTTAGTGTATAATTAGTCCCTGATAAAAGACAGTATTTCCAAATATGCTAGGGTGACTAGATATGGACATGGCCCTGACAGAAGGCAATGCCACCGAAATCTTGGGCTATGAAATTCAATAATGGGACATAAATTGTTCATGCAAGGGAAATCTCACTCTTAATTTGGACTACTATTCACTAACCACAGTTAAACAAAGAAAAGCATGGGCTCGGAGAACAGAAGCTCATTTGCAGCTCTAAAGCCGAAATAGTTTTACTAAAGAGGTTGAAAAAAGCTCAGATAGGCACCAAAGAGATAGTTGGGGTTTTTTGTTTGTTTTTTAATCCATGCCAGAGAAACAGAAAAATGTTGCCTTTTAAATGGCTTCTCAGGAGTGGTCTTTGCAGTGGAAATGTTGGATTATTTGAATATACTCCTAATATGACTCTTCTACTTTTTCAAACTCCAAAATTAGAGCGTGGATTACATATATCAAATGCTGTGCATAACACAGAATAGGTGGTCCGTTTATGGCTCCATACGTAAGGTGGAAATTAAATCTTCAGCCTCCAATAAAATTGTATTTCTGTAATAAAACTGCTGCACCTTGACTCCAGACTACATTGAATCCCAAATTAAACACCCCATTTACTCTACTGTAACAAGCAAATGGGTTTGCTACACTGAGCAATATCATGGAGAGAAAAACCAGATTAGTTTGTGTGCTCTCTCCTATGCACAGCACGCCCAAATAAGGCTATTTCCTCCCTCTTTCTTCCTTCTCAGGACGCGAAAGGTTTTTGATTGGGTGAGGGGAGGGGGAGGGGGAGTTAGGAGGGAGGGAGATTTGACTCAACGTGTTAAATTCCTGTCTGTTTTTTAAATTATATTTATAAGTCATCATATGTGGCCAGGCCACTCTAGTAGGCTAAAAAATCAGCCAGGTAGGGTATTTGTTGCAAAATGTCTTCCATGGTTTCATGAATAACTCAGTGTCATAAGCAGAAACATCTGGCATGCCAAAGGCTGTGTAGATTTCTTTATGCATTATATATAATGTAGATGCTTTCCCCTGTAATATGCCCACTCCCTACCACTGTCTGAAGTACAAGGATGCTTCTTAATAATAGATGAGGTATTTAAGTTTAGGATCTGTTAATATGAACTGTATGTATTTATCTCCCCACAATATTCCTTTAATAATGTGAATATATGTAGCTGCACACAGACACACAGACACAGACATAGACACACACAAACACAGCCCCCACCTCCCTACACACACACACACACTGGATGTTATTTTAGGCAGTCTATCATCACAGGCTGATTTTTCCCTCCACCATGATATAACCTGATCGATACTGACTTTTGGCATTTGTGCAGTGGCTTTACTTGAAATTAAAACCCGCAGAGGGTGAGCTTTGGAGAGCAATGAATACTAATGTAGCTTCCTCTCGCCAACTAAAGAGCAGGCAAGCAAGACAGAGAAATTGTTTAATCTGCTTTGAAAATACTCCAGTTGAGCTCCGCTAAAGCTACCCTCTAGTGGACCAAGAGTGGAATTTACTCCTTACTGGGGTCCCCATACCAGTATACTCTTTGTCCCCCTCTTTCAAGAAGGGTCTAGACGTTAATCTTGAAACACAATCCAGTGAGATGAATGTTAATCACGGAGGGATTCCTTTTTTCCCCTTACTTAATAGTATTTTATTTTTTCTTCAATTATATGTAAAAATAGTTTTCAGTATTCATTTTGTAAGATTTTGAACTCCATATTTTTCTTCTTCCTTCTCTCCTCCCTCCTCAAGAAAGCAAACAATATGATATAGGTTATAAATGTACAATCATGTTAAACATATTTCCACATTAATCATGTGAAAGAAGACTCAGAACAAAAGAGAAAAACCATGAGAAAAAAAAAAAAGACAAAATAGTATGCTTTAATCTGCATTCAGACTCCATAGTTCGTTCTCTGACTGTGGTCAGCATTATCTATCACAAGTCCCTTGGAATTGCTTTGGATCATTGTATTTCTGAGAAAAGCTAAGTCTATCATAGTTGACCATTGAACAATGTTGCTGTAAGTACAATGTTCTGGTTCTGCTCACTTCACTCAGTATCAGTTCATGTAAGTCTTTTCAGGTTTTTCTGAAATCTTCTTGCTTATCATTTCTTATAGAACAATAATATTTCATTACAATTTTTTTTAATATACCACACATTTAGATACCACAACTTGTTCATTCATTCTCCAATTAATGGATATTCCCTCAATTTCCAATTCAAAAAGAGCTCTAAAAACATTTTTGTGATGTAGTCCTTTTCCCCCTTTTATGATCTTTTTAGATAGAGAGCTACTAGTGATTTTGTTAATTGGATCAAAGGATATGCACAGTTTTATAACTCTTTGGGAAGAGTTCCAAATTGCCCTCTAGAATGGTTGGAGCAGTACACAACTCCAGCGGCAATGCATTAGTGTCTCAGTTTTAACACATCTTCGCAGATGGATTTCTAATCAAGTGTAATGGAGAAATTGTATTAGTAGTTTCAGCTTGGGCTTAAAGGACTTGCTGTTATGTTTTTGTGTGATGGACAATTGTGAATATGGGAGTGGCAAGAGCTTTGATGTGGTAACTTGCAAGTTGTCATCCAAGACTTTGGAGGAAAGATTAGGAGGAGGAAAAAGTGAAGAAGGTAAGCATTTGACATTCAGGCTTGTCTTCAGAGAGGTGTGGGAATGACTATAGAAAAGGACAACCTTTGATTTAAATTACAGGGTAAAATCTAAGGTCTGTTTGAGTCTAAGAATCAAGATCAGAGACATGGAGTTGGAATGGACTGTAGGGGTTAAGTGGTCCAATCTCATATTTTTATTAATGAAGAAAAAACTGAGGCAAAAATAATGATTTGTCCAGTAACATAGGTAATAGTGGTAGTCAGGATCCGAACCCTGATCCTCTGATTTCCAAGCCAGTTCCCTTTTTGCCGAAATGTGCTGCTTCTTTTTTTTGAACTCAATCACATCAGGAGTCCTATGATGAGGAAGTTACATTTCCCTGAATTAAGGGATCTAAAAACCATGGTGTTAATAGTGCTGGATTCAGATGATTAATAGACAGGCCATTTTGTCTGTGTACTTTAGTTGTAGCCACAAACTGTACCTTGTGCTTCATTGCTTCTACAGACCTCTGAAAAGTTCTCTTTCAAGTTCTTGTTCTTTTAAAATATTCCTCTCTATGCTCTGTCACATTTCCTAGAAATGTGAAAGCTATATTCCCGTCATGCTAGACCTCAAAGTATAAACAAAGAAGAGAACCTATAAAAACATTTTCATTTAAAAAAACTGTTTGAGACTTACCCCTTTCCTTTTATTATTCTTCCCCAGCTCCCTTTTCTTCCATTAATCATCATACTCACTACCTTAATTCAGATCCTCATGACCTCTCCCTTCATATTTTAATAGTTTCCTTACTGATTTTGAAGACTCAATATCCCTCTCATTGGTCTTCCCATCTCTAGTCTCTCTACAATTGTTAAGTTCATTCTGACAAAATTAATTTTTTTACTTTAAAGGCCTGACAATGTCATACTCAGACTCAAAATTTTTTGCAGATTACCTATTGCCCATAGGACAAAATTAAAAATCTTAGTTGTCATTCAGATCCCTCAACTTACCTTTCTGGCATTAACTCTTTGTCCTGACTTTATATTCCAACCATATTTATTGGACAATAAACTATTCTCTAATTTTGTCTTACCATCTCAACCCTTTGTATGCAGAATTCCCTCTTTTCCCAGAATAGACTCCTCTCACATTTTGACCTCATATGAAGTCTTTTTCTTCTTTAATGTTCAATTTTTACCTTTTTTTCTTGAAGCATCCCCTGACTTCTCCAAGCTGATCTTTCCCTTCTCAAATTTCTCATATATTTCCTTTGTATCCTCAAAGTTCATAGATCATAGAATTCTAGTTTTGGATCTAGAAGGAATGCTGTAGGTCTTTGTTTTCAAATCTTTTCTTTGACAGATGAGGAAACTAAATCTGAGGGAGTGTGGTCACACAGCCAGTCAGTATCTTACTAACAGACTAGTCAAAATAAGGAGACCCAGTTTATAAAAAAGAAAATCAGAATAAATGTTATTTTGCAGTACATCAACACTAAATTCAGTATGTTTTTAGTTGCCTTGGGTTTTCCAAGAGTTTGAGTCTTATCTCCCAGCCTTTCATATATATATATATATATATATATATATATATACATATATATGTTTCTGAATCAGACAAAGGTTTGTACATATTCATAACAATAGACTTAACATGGGTTAGAAGAAGCAAGCAACTGTCTTAGCAGCAAAGACCAGTTTAATCTCCAGTGTTTGTACTTGGATCCCAGCTCCAGTGTTAAGGCCTAAATATTATTTATAGGTATGAGTATGGTTAGACACCAAGCTGACTGATAACAAGTCAGCCTCCAAAAGATGATTCATTAGGGATGTGAAACAAGAATGGTTCATATAGTCTATTTCATCTGGACATTCGGTCCCCAGTCACAAATTGTGGCTTTTGTCATGTCTTCTCTAGACCTCTGAAAAATGATCTCATATCAGAAAAGGCTAAAGGAAGGATTTGAGTGCTAATGTGAGATTTGACATCAGCTTCCCAACCTCATTTCCTCATCTGTAATGATAATTATACTAATTAGTCTAGGCATCACACCTGTGTAACATCCTTATTCCTATTTTACAGATGAAGTAACTGAGACATGGAGAGGTTAATTACTTGCCCCAAGCCATGTAGCAAATTCACTAAGTATCTCACAGCCAGGTTGAAAATCCACCATTTCTGCTTTTTAGACCATGGGGGTAGTTCTCCTTTTCTGTGAAGAAGGAATATTATTTGTTCTTTGTTTCACAGGGGTCTGGTGATGATTAAGTAACATTTAGAAAAATAAAATTATCACTTCTGATTAGGCATTCAGGAGTAGAATATTTCCCTCATTAATACAGTGCCTATTGTCTTTGTTAGTGTGGGGTTGCTATTGTATTTATAAAAGCTGTTAGATACTTATAGAAAAATAAAGATGGAAAACCTGGAGAAAATAATCTGAGATTGTTGTAGCTTCTTGAGTTTTATATGACAGCATATGCCACAAAGAGCTTAGTCCATTTCTTTCTTTTTTTTTTTTTTTTTTTTGTCTGGACCTGTTGAGTTCATCAGTGTAAGGAACTTCTAGCGTGAAAATTCCCTTCTCTGATTAGCAGTAATTCTACCAATTTATATTCTTAAAGAGCTGCCTTTGACACTGAGACATTCACTAATTTGCCCAGGGTCACACCACCAGAATTTATCTGAGACAGAACTCATTTCACCTTGGCTGCAGGATTGACTCTCTCATCACTATCCTATGCTGTCTCTTTATTTTTATTTTAAATAGAAGGTAATGCATGTTTTCCCCACCTACCCATCTTAGTTATAGCTTTGCAAGCAGTGCATCAAATGGCATTTTTGCATGCATATTTTCAGAGAACAATGTGAAGTATTTATCCCTTGGGATTAAAAAAAAACAAACGAAAAAAAACAAATCCAACTTGAAAACACAGATGGTTCTGATACAGTCTGATAAGAATGTAAACAGGAAAATATCTTTGTTGACTTATTTCTTAGTAATCAGTAATAATTAGTTATTGTCTAGAGAGGAATTACATTTTTTATTTCACAAGCATTGCCATGAACAATTGCTTCAGAAAAGAAGTGAAGTTGGATATCTGACATTGGTTGAGGGAGAAATGGTACGTGCCAAAACATCTCATTAATATTCTTCCTGATTGATACTGGGGAACAAAAGCCTTGGGAGAAGATCATTTCTGCATTCTCATTTCTGATTTAGAAATCACGTACCCTTCAGGCAAATCCATGAAGGGATGTATGGTAAATTGGAAGGAAAGCATTTCTCCATAGTGCCTTATGTAGACAAGTGAATCTTTCATTAATTTTCTTTATATTATTATTTTTGGATAAGGATAATTTCTTACTTTACATGAATGAACAACATTTTTTAAAAAAGCTTTATTGATGTCTTGTTTTTTCACCAGTTACTTATGCTTCTTTTCTTCCTCCCCCATATATCTCTTATTCTTTGTAACAAAGAAAAATTACAAATTGACAACGTGTGTCAGAGTATGCAACACTGTACCAATAAGCCCCTGCTTCTCTATTGAGAGGAAAGAGGTGTGTTTTATTATAATCCATTCTCAGAGGTTAAAATTTGTCATTGCATGCATTAATTATTTTAAAAGCAAAGCAAAAAAAAACACCCTTATTTCATTGATAGCAGTGAGAATCTTTAGAATATTAGAAAGAAGACAGGATTTAGAATCAGGAGATGTAAGCTTGAATTTCATCTCAGCCACTTTCTACTCATATGTTGTTGTTTGTCCTTCATGCTCGAAAAGCACAATGACAGCAGGGAGATGAAGCCATGATATGTAAGTGAATTGGATTTAAGTGAGACAGGGCTGTTCAAGGTCACCTGCCTCACTTTCCCCTCCCGAGCTATCCGGGTCCAGTGGCCAGATATAGATTAAGAAGACTGGAGATGGCCCTGGATGAAATGGAGACCTTGACCTTTTTAAGCTATAGTTTTCAACAGGTCTCTGACTGAGGCTGCACACATGAGCTTGGGAAAGTCACTGGACTTATTTCCTTATCTACAAAATAAGGGAACTATCTCCAAGATTCTTCTGTCCTCTAAATCTCTGAACTTATGGTTTCAGAATAATAACTCATTTCCCCTGGCCTTGGAAGATGTGATGTTTTCTATGTGCCAATACTTTCCTTCCCACCCTCACTTATCTCACCTTCCAATAAATGTTGACATCTTAGTTTTTTTCCTTCTTCCTTTACTTCTGTAAATACATTTTCCTAAGAACTACCCCACTGAAATTAGGGTTAAGTATATCCTGAGAGTCATGGCTTTCTCTCTCTCATCCCACAGTTAAATCAAACATCTGTTTTATCATATTTAGGATGACTATATTTTATAGATAAAAATAATCATACATAAACTTTTTTGGCCATGTTCCCAGGATATCAAAACAATTGACTGAAGAGTGAAAAGTTCAGCCTAAAATCTCCTTATCTATCCACTGGACATCAAACAACCATTTCTACAGACTATTTTCCCTTTCTATGATGTGTCTTTGGTTTTGGCATTACTTACACATAATCATAGGGTTCACAAATTCGGTATGATATTTTCCCTAATTTTTGAAAGTCAAAATAATTACAACACTAAACATAATATTTTTATTATTGTTTCATTCTAGATTACTATTGAGAAGCACACTTTTTTCTTTCCTCTCAAATATATGAGATGGCTAACTAAAAATACTTGAAATTCATGTAAAACAAATATAAGTAATCAGTTCAACTGACTCACTTCTAATACTCCAAAAGCTATTGTAATGCCTTCTTTTTTCCCATAGCATATGTCCCCACATGGAGGGAACATATCCCCTTCTAAGATTTGCACTGGGGCAATTTGTATTTGATGATTTCATCAATGCTCTAGCTAAGGGAATTAAAAACATATTCAGCAAGTGTATATAGAAAACATGAAATTAGGTGAGATTATTAATACGTAAGACAATAATAGAATTTAAAGTGGCTTAGATAAATTAGAGAAATAGTCCACCAGAGAAAAGAAAAAGTTTATTAAGGACAGAGCCAAGGAAGTATAACAACAACAAAATCAGGAGAAGAGAAATTAGATACAGGTTTGGTTGAAAAAGATCTAAGAGTGGTAGTGGTTCACAAGTTGAATGACAAATTGCTAACATAACATTGATATGAAATAGTCATATGATGATGGGGTATATCAAATGTAGTATGAATTGGAGATAAAAAGTAAGGCTTGCATTATGATTCACATAGATCATAGAATGCTATGTTTCATTAGTGCCTATAAAAAAATAAATTGGAGAAACTGAAGAGAGCCCACAGTAAAGAAACAAGAAAATGAGTTAAGAGATAGAAAGTATTTCCTGGGGAAATGATTGGAGGTTGTTTATCCTGGAGAAGAGAAGACTAAGGAGTAATTTAATAAGGGTCTGCAAACAATGAAAGATTACTAAAAGGAGAATTCTGACTGGTCTCTGTCTACCTCACAGGACCGAGCAAAGAGAATAAGTTTAAGTTGCAACAAGAGAGATTTCTTGGACAGAGGAAAGGCTTTCTTGACTGTTAGGGTGATTAAATCATAGAAAGACTACCTAGAGAGCTTCTGGAATTTCTACATTAGCCTCACCCCACCCACATCCCACTCTACTCCCCCAGTCCTTTCCAGAGAGCTTTAGAAATAAAAGAGAACTGTCTTACATGTATTGATGTTAGCCTACCTGGGACCAGGTGACATCTTGAAATCTTATCAAAGTCATCATGAAATCTTATCAAAAGAGAAACAGAGCAAGCAATTTGATGTCCTAGAGCTTTTGTATTAGAAAAAAGGTTACTAATAGATGTTTATGGATGGTACTTTTGTTGGGTGTGGTTCCATATTAAAGGTATTTTGGGGATCAGGTAAGTATTAACATCTTTTCTTCTAAAGCCTGTGTTTATGATTTAATCCCTTATCATACACATATGGTAGAGTTTTGTTTGTTTGCTTACTTTGAGAGTCCTGTAACCTTTCCAGCAGGGATCTTACTTTGCACCTGTGTTTTTCTTGAAAAAGAAATAGGATTTATAGTTTCTTGGCTGCTGTTCACAGGGGGAAAAAAAGAAAAGCTTGTAATTTGGTAAGAACCCACCAGGAGAGGTGGAAAGAGAAAAGTCCTACTCCCTCTGTCCTACCTTCTTTGCAACAACACTCTGTTATCACCAAATTTTCTGTTTTATTGCAAAAGAAAACAATGATATGACCACATCATCACATGCCATGACTTACATGACATTTCCATGCTAAGCAGAGTTTAAAATCATGATGTGCTCATGTATGATAATTATGTTCTGGTTTTGAGTTGTAGAATGGTAGAATTTTGAAACTGGAAGCAGCCTAATATTAATTAGGCTAGTATTGATGAAGTTGATGAGGAAGGTGAGACCCGTCATTATTAGGCAAATTGCTCTACATTATGTGATAGGTTGAGTTGACTAGAACTAGCACACTGTACTTTTAGTATAATGCTCTTACTGCCCTTACTGTCTTTGGAGAAATGTATACATTTTTGATGCTCTCAAAACTTTTCCCCTGGTCCCCTTTAGCCTGAAATTTCCCAGGTTAAAAGAAGTACCTGGTAGGACATTGGATGCAGGATATTAACATTTGAGTCACCAAGAGAATCTACTTGTATATAGTTTTTTTTTTTATCTAAGATTTAGCATGCTTATCTTTTTTCCCATGGGAAATGGCAGACATCGACATCTTTATGATAACCTGAGGTTTAAATTATAAATTCTACACAGATGCCTAAGTCAGAAGATTTTGCTTTGAATCTTATTTCTCTACTATTAGAATGTAAGTTCCTTGAGGGTAGGAAGTATTCTTTTTCCCTTGGATTTATATATTCCTAGTGTTTAGCACAGTGTCTAATAAATGATTCCTGACTGACTAGTTCTATCACTTATTACTTGTGTGATTTGGGGCAAGTTAATTAACTTCCCTAGCCCTTAGTTTTCTCATCTGTAAGATTAAGGAATTGGACTAGATGGTCCCCAAGATCTTCTCCAACACTAAATTCGTAATTCTATGATCCTGTGCCCAAAAGTTAGATTTTATCCATCATATAATTTGGGAATTTTCATGCAAAATTAATGTAAATCTATTTTAAATAATATTTTAGTTCTGTGAAACCCTTTGAGAGTGAGTTATTCTGGATGGTGGCATTTTTTTAGATATCTGAAAAGCTCTAAATAATTTTTTAATTATCTTTTTGAATAGAAAATTTAAAAACCCCTTTATTACATACTTCCTTGACTTCTTAAAGGGAGTATGATGAACATAATTTAACCTCTTCTTGATGATTTGAATTCCCATTCTGTACATTAACTAATGAAATGTGCTGACAGTTATAGCTGCAGGGGGATATCAAGGTGAATAGGAATGTTTGTTCCTGCATTACATTGTTTCAAACTATTATGTATGTGTTTTTAATTCTGGTGGCCGATTTTTATCATTTGTTCCTGCCTCCTCCTTTATTGTCTTACATTTACTTCTTATAGTCATCTCAGAGTCTACCCATAATAATTCTTCTCTTTCCTGATAATAATAATAATAGCTTTTTTGTATAGTGCTTTAAGATTTGTAAAGTATTTTACAAATATTATTTCACTCCATCTTCACAACAACTTTGAAAGGTAGGTGCAATTATTATCTCCATTTTACAGTTGAAGAAACTGATGCAGACAGAGGTTAGACAATTTTCCAAAGATCAAAAAGCTAGTATCTGGAACTGAGTTTGAATCAAGATTTTCTTGAACTTCTAGGTTAAGCACCAGACCCTTTGCACCATCTATCATTTGCTACTGTCTTGTTACTTATGAGCTACTGTGAATTTGGAAACCAAAAAAGTCAAACTGCTTAGATTCATGTGCAAATAAAGACTCTGAATAAAAATTTAAGAAATCCTTTGAGTAAAGTAGATAAGCTTTAGTCCACGAGTTTTGTGAAGTGTATTTTGGCTGCTCATAGGTATTTTGCCCTTCCTTCTGAGGGCAAGTTTTGATTGGGTGAGGATTCTAGAGAGCTGAGTTTTGTGTTGGCCAGCTATTCCTTTATTTACTTGTCCCTTAATTTTTTGGTTATCTAAACTCCTAATTATGCCAAAAAGGAGGAAACACCCAGATGCAATAAAATATTAGAGCTTTCTGAGGTCATTTTTCTTCACTGATGCCCTTTGCTGACAATTGTGTAAAATGATTGAGAATGTTTTTATAGAGGAGTAGTAGGAATTTCAGTGGATTCAAGATTTTCTTCATTCATACCACACAACATTCAGGCTGATGAGCATGTAGGGGGGATTTTGTTATAGGTTCTCATATGTGGCTTAGTCTCACAATTGAGAGACCTAAGAAATCATGCTTAGTGATGGTAGAATTAGAGAGAGGAGAAAAAAGGAAGAACAGCATCAAATGGTAGTTCAGTGAAGATTTGAGTTCAAATGCCATGTCAGAAACTTGCTAGCTATGTGTGATCCTGGGTTAAACCACTTAACATCTGTTTGCCTCAATTTGCTCATATTTAAATAATAATCATAGCTACTATTGACAAGGATTCAAATATAGGCTGCACTCTCCCCTCCTACCACACATACATACCTACATAAAGCTAAATTTGGTTTTTAGTCAACTTGACAATGGTTAGACTTTTTTTTCTTTGTTGTTGTGGTTGTTATTGTTTTGCAAGGCAAATGAAAGTGACTTGTCCAGGGTCACATGACTATTAAGTGTTAAGTGTCTGAGGCTGAGGTGAGACTTTTTTTCAATCAAAATGTCCATATGCATTTTTTATCCATCTTAGAATAGGATCATAGAGATAATAATTGTAAAGGAGTTAGTCAAGTGCTTGGCACATAGTTAACTCAATAAATATTTGTTTTAAAAATGGATGTTGATTCAGCCTTCAGAAAGGTATTGGGTGGGGATCAGGATAAACACTTCCAAATCTCTACTGAAATTAGATCTTAATCACTTCATTGGGAATTTAGGCACTTAATTTTGTTTGGTGATTTAGTCTCCAAACTATCTTGCTGGTTAGCTAGAACTAATCTGTAATGTATAATGCATTTATAAATTATTAAAGCTAGAAGGGACCTTTTTTTTCCATAGGTAGTTGATTGAGGAATTGCTTTTTCTGCCTCTTTTACTACCCATATGATGTTGGTCAGGTCACTTAACTTCCATGGGACTCAGTTTCCTCATCTGTAAAATGAAGAGATTAGAGTGCATGACTTCTGAAATCCCTTTCAGTTCCAGATTTATGACTTTACCCACAGGTAAAGTAGTCACAAATGAAATATCTTTTCCCATGTAGGCTCTCATCCACATCCTGAACTAGAACTGAATCTAATGAGGATGTTAAATTAAAATCAAATATGAATTCCCAGGCCTTGGTCAGTAGCCTTCCATTTCTTTCCAGTTCATATCTGTCAACCCCTAATCAGACCTGATAGCCAAGGGGCCACTTTTAAAATGATATAATTTCCTGACAGGCAGAAAAATAACAGGAAGAAAAATGATTGAAAACCCAAAGTTCTTTAATGAATGGGACAAATTGGCCCATGGAAGTAAGCCAACTGACTTTTTTTTTTTTTTTTACAATCAAAAACACTCTTTCTCCCACACCTGCACCCTCCCAACTCTGGGCCAATTCTTATCTCCTGAGCTACTTCCCTGGAAGTAGTTGGCATTTTTTTACTCCAAAGAACAAAAAAGCTTATGGGGTATTTTGGGAGTGGAGAAGGAGGAATTAAAAAACAAGGGGAGTTTTAAAAGTGAATAATTTTCCATCCATACAGGGTTAATCTTTCAGCCACAGCAGAGAGAAGTCTTCAGGGAGCTAAACTATTTCACATTGATGATAGACTGGAGTCAGGAGAGCTCTAGACTCATGAACAAGGTAAAGGCATATAATTTAAATCTAATAACAATGCCTGTATGAATTCAAATAGAAGCTACACTCCTGCTCCCCATATATATATACATACACATACCTATATATATATATATATATATATATATACATACATACACATACATATATACAAATAAGTCTAGCTTTTAGTAAACTTGACCATGGTTAGATTTTTTTTCAACTGAAGTATCCTTAGGGATTCTTTTATCCATCCTAGAAATTCTCAAGAAGGCATATTAAAAATATCTTATTCCCACAAAAGGAGGTTGAGCCCTAAGGATATGATATATTAAATCAAAATCTCTAGTATGGCCTTTACATGGCAACAGATTTGTACTAGGGTGTAGCCTAAATTTTAAAAAACTTTAAATAAAGAACCAAGGGTTTTATAGTTAATCCTGAAGAAACTAGGGAACTACTGGAATTTAGGGGGACACATATCTGGACTGTACTTTTAAGAAAATCACTTTGGTAGCTGAGTGGAGTGGAGAAAAGCTAACAGTAGATCAAGAATGATCAGTCCTAAATGCTACATATCATACAAGAACAGCATTTTTCTTTGTTTTAAATATTTTTTTATTTTCCTCAGTTACATTTAAGATGATTTTTTTCCATTTGTTTTGAAAATATTGAATTCTAGATTCTTTCCCATATCCCCACCTCTAGCCTCCATTAAGAAAGTAAAATATTTCCATAAAAGTCATGTTGTGAAAGAAAACATAGATCTCTTCCCCCAAAAAAACAACCCTCAAGAAAAATAAAGTGAGAGAGAGAAAGAGACAGTGAGAGAGAGAAAGAGAGAGAGAGACAGTGAGAGAGAGACAGAGAGAGAGACAGTGAGAGAGAGACAGAGAGACAGAGACAGAGAGACAGAGAGACAGAGACAGACACACTCACACACACACAGAGAGAGAGAGAGAACACGAACATTTTTATTGATAAAACCTTGGATCATGTTATCAAGCGGAGAGAGGTTGAACAACTCATCTGGGCCTCAGTTTCCCAAAGAAGTCTAGAATAGATGATCTCTAGGGACCCTTTTAGCCTAGCATTTTAAACCTATATTCTAGATAACTTGGTTCTAGGTAACCTGGGTTCTAGGTAACTTGGGATTTACAGGGAAGCAGTGAATAAAATGCTATGACTTATGATGCTGCTGGTGACATAATAAGTCAAAGTTACCAAGACTTGATAACCTAACCTCCCTTGGCTTTGATGAAATGGAAATCATTACCTCTATTCCTTCCAGTAAATTGGAAGACCACGAAATGCCCTGTCTTCTAAAATTCCCTAGACCTCATCATCTGAACTGCCTTTTTGCCTTGAAGATTCTTCACACACACCTGTATCCATAGAGTCTCCCTCCAAGTGACTTTCTTAGGACTGGTCCTGGGCTTTTTCTTTTATGAGTTGTTTCTCCCAGTTAAGAGTGTGAACTCCTTGAGAACAGGGATTCTCTTCTACCATAGTGCCTGTCAAAAAGCAAGGAAAAAATGGTTTTTCATTCATTGAAGTACAATTTACAAAGTGATCTGTAAACCATGATAAACAATCTGAATTTCTTGCTCTGCAGGGAAAACCAATATAGGCAGATTCAGGAAGAGGGCACCTGTTTTAAGCCCTTCCTAATGGGCCCATAATGGGTTCTGGACCTGCCAAGAGTTTTTAAAAGGAGAAATCCCTTGTTGGCTATAATCATTGGTGCCTTCCTAACCATGCTCCAGCTGACAGTTTGGAGGCATCTGCTGCCTGGCTCCAGCCTTCAGGGAGCCAAAGCTACTAGCTTTTTGCCCATGAGACCCATTCTATTATGGAATGATGCCCAGAGTGCATTGCTGTTGCAGCTAGCCAAGAAGACCAGACACATATCAAAGCAAACAATTTCTTCTTCTATCCCCGTCCAGAGTATATTAAGACAAGAAAGTGAGAAGAATGCTACAGAGTTTTGCAGAAAATAGGATGGTTGACTTGATGTGAGATTATTTTATAAGTATAATTTGTTTTTGTAAGTATAATAAATATTATTTATCTTTATAATGTAGAAGATGCTATGTGAAATTGTATTGAAAAATAGTTCTTAAAACCACTATGCCTCTGTATGGCATAGAAATCAAGTCTGGAAGCGATAGAAACTCATTTGTAGTTACTATGTTGGCCCAAATTCAGTGCCGATGTCAATGAGTAATTTACTTAATAAGAAATATGGTATTTCTTTTTTCTTCACTAATAAAGAATCTATGGATCAAAAAGGCCCATTTTTGATATGAATACTAACTCAGATGATTATAAATAAATACCAAAAAGTGATCAAAAATGAAGGGGAAGGATTCATTTAAAATTGAGATAGCATGAAATTGCTGTATATAAATATTTCAATTGGGGAGGTGCAGGAAGACTCTTCAATGCAGACTTATCTGGGAATTTATTGATTGACATACTTCTATATGCCTGGAATTGGCCTATTAACAATGACAGTGATGCTTTTTAAAAAAGGCTATTGAACAGTTTCTCTGCCAAGGTCTGACACCTGACTAGTTATTAATAGGAGGATAAATACCTTCCTGAATGTAATTTAATATGCATTACATCGAATATTTAAACAAGTACCTCGATTTATGTCTCTGTCTCCTAAACCCCAAACTTACTAGAATTTTCATGAAGCATAAGTTCAGACAGATGCCATCAGAGAAATGAAGCCACATGGGGGGAGGGACACGGAGTGAGATAAACCAGTCAGCTATCGAGAACCTGGGACGATTGATAGATAGCCTGTGTGCTCTATTGTTATCCCTCCAAGGTAGAGAGAGTACAAGAAAAGGTCCCAGCATGAAGGGCAGACCACCTGTGGTGAATTATTGGTGGTGGGGGGGATGTGGAAGAGGGTTCTATAAGATGCTCAGGCACAGATGGTTTGCAATTTGCTTTAGAGAACACCGCACCTCTAAGTTATACTGGAGTATTTGGCTGTGAGTGCAATTGGTATATATTCAATCTCAGAAAAATTCCTTGACTCTTGTAAGACATTGCAAATTGAGGGAACCCACTTCAATCAATTGATAAGAATTTATTAAGCATATCATATCTGTTAAGCACTATGTCCAAGTGCTACTATAGAGACAGAAATGAAATAGAGGACCATTTAAAAAAAAAGACTTGAATGAGTATATATTGAACATGGAAAATAGCATGTATATATAGGCAAACACAAAATAAAAATAAATATAGAGTAATAGAAATAGGGGCACTAGCAGCAAGGGGGATCAGGAATGGCCTCACGTAAGAGGTAGTACTTGAGCTAAGCTTAGAGAGCCTAAGTATTTTAGGGGAGGAGTGTGCATCAGGCTATACAAAGTTTAAGAGGTGGGAGAATATCATGTACAGCAAGTAGTATAGTGAAGTAAGTGTCTGAAGAAAACTTGGAAAGGAAAGCTAGAACCAAATTGTGAAGGGTGTTAAAGGCTAAACAAAGGCATTTGTATTTGATCTTTGGAGCTTTTAGTGCAAGGATCTAACATGATAAGTGCTATGCTTTATAAATTTCATTTTGTCAGTTGTTGCTGTTCTTCCTTAATTTTCTTCCTTTTTTTTTAAATTAATCATTTAAAGTGGCTTTTTATTTTTCAAAATACATGCAAAGATAGTTTTTAAAAGTCACCCTTGCAAAACCTTGTATTCCAAAATTTTCTCCCTCCCTTCTCATCTGTTCCCTCTCTGAGACAGCAAGTAATCCAATATAGGTTAAATATATGCAATTCTAACCATATTTCATTTATCATTCTGAACAAGAAAAATCAGATCAAAAAGGAAAAAAAAATTAAAAAGAAAAAAAATCAAGCAATCACAAATATTATATATATATATATATATAGTATTAAAATATTATATTGTGATCCATATTTAGTCTCTATAGTCCTCTCTCTGGATGCAAATAGCTTTCTCCATCACAAATCTATTGGAATTGGCTTGAATGACATTGTTGAAAAGAGTCAAGTCCATCACAACTGATCATCACATTTTTGCTGTGTACAGCGTTCTCTTGGTTCTACTCACTTCACTTAGCATCACTTCATATAAGTCTCTCCAGGCCTTTCTGAAATCATCCTCCTGATCATTTCTTATAGAACAATAATATTCCATAACATTCATAAAACATAATGTATTCAATCATTCTCCAACTGATGGGCATCCACTCAGCTTCCAGTTCCTTGCCACTACAAAAAGCTGCTATAAACACTTTTGCACATGTCATCCTTCTTTCTCAAAGTGAACCAATGACATCACAGGATGATGTTTTTACTCATGCATAAATTGGATTTAAATGAGACAGAATCACAGAGAATCATCAGCTTCACTCTCTCAGAGTCCTTAAAGTCCAGTGACAAGACAAAAATCAAGACTACTGGGATGGCTCAGGATGCACTGGATGACCTTGACATCTTTGATATCTGATCAACCTCTAAGTTCTCCTTAGTACATGCTTCAGTCACCTTCATGGTCATTGTCAGCTGTGAGGACTGGTTAGAGAAAAAAAACATTAAGCTTAAAGTTAAATGTGTCCTAGATGTTCAGAGATAAAATGATAATTTGTATTTAGTCTCAGAATCTCATTATTAGCAATACAACATATCATCCCTAGTAATCATATCAGCAGAAAAAAAAGACCTTAAGGCAAAGAAAGTTGATTCCTAATTTTTTCCATTGGACAAATAATAGGGTGATGCTTTGTTTCAGTAGGTCATCAGTAGCCTACTGTACCAATAGATGAAATAAAAATCTCAGGTACTGAGGGCAAAAATGTGCTTGTGCTTATTTTGACAAGCCTTGCTTGGCCTGAGCTATTTATAATACTTCAGAGTGTACTCGTACTTTTTTTTGTAATATAAAAAGTAATAAAATCTTAGTAATATGAACCTCACTAGAGGAATTTGCTATTAAATTGTTGCTGAGTGTGCTGAGGTTTGGGGGAGAATTATCGAGTTTGCAGATTAACAAAGCAGGTTCTGGTAACATTAAAATTGAGTCAATTATACCTTAAAATCAGGGATTTTTGTGGGTTTAAAAATAAGGATTTTAAAACAGATTAAAAGCTTTGTTTGTAGCTCTCAAGTGGAAGGCATATTAATTAGTGTTTGTATATAAACTAATTTTATGGTTGTCCATGGGTTTAAATGCCATTTGCGAGCAGGAGCTACGAGTTCCCACGTGTGACTAGTTGATAATGAGGTGTGACATTAATTTTAAATACGTATTTTCTCCCTTTTCCTTCTGCACTTATATTTTTATCCTTCCCATTTCAGCCATTAGCAGCAACTGGGAAATGATGAGAAACATGGAGTCGCTAGTTCAGACTCTCAGATTGAATTTAGAATCCAAAGACCTGGCAAAGAGTATTTTAAGGTTTGAAAATGGCAGGCATGCCTTTTTTTCACTTGCTTTTTATAAAATCATGTGGAAGTAACTCTACTATTATCCTGATTTTACAGTTAAGGAAACTGAGGAAAGCTTGAATGACTTACCCAGAGTCACAGTTAGCAAGTGTCAGCATCAAGATTTGAACTCAGTCCCCCATCACTCCAAAGTCTAGAGCTTTTGTTCAAGGCTTTGCCTAACTGCTTCTCCAAAGTCCCAGATTTGAATCCCTCCTGATCCATGTGACCTTAGGCAAGATCCTCTCTAAGGTTGTTTTCTCCTTTGTAAAATTTGGGAGGGTGAAGAGATCAATGTTTCTTAAATTGTAGGTTGTCACCCAATATAGAGTCACATAACTGAATGTGGGGAGTTGTAAAATTATGATTTAATATCTGCAAATGTTTGATTTGTATATATATTTTATATACCTATATATCCAGGATCATGTAAAAAATTCTCAGGAAAAAAAGGGGTTATGAAGGAAAAAAAGTTTAAGAAGCCCTGAACTATGATATTTTCAAACACTTTCAGTTCTACATCTGTGATCTTGCAGTCTCTGATGGGCAGCTAAGTGAATAGTGTGCTATGGATGTCTGAAGTGAAGAGGAGTCATCTTCCTGAGTTCAAATTTGACCTCAGACGCTTGTAAGCTCTGTGATCCTGGTCAAGTCGTTTAACCTTATTTGCCTCAATTTCCTCATCTGTAAAATGTGCTGGAGAAGGAAATGCAAACCAGTGTAGTATCTTAACCAAGAAAACCCCAAAATGTGGTCACAAAGAATCCAACAAATTTGATCACTAACAACAAGAACAATGGTCTATAATCTTCTCCAAGAAGGCACAAAAATGCTTACTAAGTGTTCTTCTTTCTGTGAAGAGAAGACAAGGCACTTCCCCTGAAATGTTGCAGAGAGGAAAGAATGTCTGATTTTACAGCTTAGGCTGGGGAATCACTGCTATTGGGATAAGCTTGGGGATGAGTCTGCTTTTTCACTCCACTGACATTTCCCAAAATTTTAAGATGTTTCAATAACAGAACTAAGAGAGAATTACTTTCACTTTGCTCTCTGTCAGAGCTGGGCAAGTCTGCCCCTCTCTTCACTCATGTTTTTTCAAGAGCCCAAAACTTTGAGGGCAACAAAAAGTTTGTTATCTAATAGAGGAATAAGCCCTTACTGGAAAAAATAAACCATTTTTTTCCCTGAAGTGAGGAAAAAATGACAAAGATGGAAATTATCTCTATTGTAAATAACTGTTTTGATTGAATTTTAATCGATCTATTCATTTTTAATAATCTGTACTTCCCTTTATACATGTTATATTCCAGCCAAAACAGCGTATTTATTGTTCCCTGATCTTAGCAATACACATTAGGGCCTTTGCACAGACTGTATAGCAAGTTAAGGGGTTCTTCTTAGAATCCTTTTCTTCCTGTAAGACTCAATTTATGTGTTGCCTTGTATAGAAAATCTCTGTTTATCCATCTGGTTATTAGTGCTTGCTCCTTCCTCCAAAGATCATGTTTATACTTACTTGTTTAAATGTTGTATCCTACCCCCTTGCCCCAGTAGAAGATGAGCATCTGAGGGTTTTGTTTTGTATTATTTTGTCCTTATATCTCTAGCACCTGGCACAATAGTCAACAATTACTTTTGTTGTTGAGATGTTTTTCAATAATTTCTGACTCTTCATGATCCTATATGGGTTTTTTTTAAATTAAAATACTGAAGTGCTTTCCCATTTCCTTTTGAGGCAAACAAGGTTAAGTGACTTGCCCAGAGTCACAAAACTAGTAAGTGTTTGTGACCAGGTTTGAAGTCAGAAAGATGAGTCTTACTGACTCTAGGCCTAGTGCTTTATCTACTGTGCTACATAAGCTTCTCTGATTAGTACTTAATAAATGCTGCTTGCTTTGGCTTAGGAAGCCATTTGACCAAATTGCATGCATAGAGCTGAAAAATGCCAAGTTTATTCTCTGTGCATACCTATAAATGACAGCTTGTTTTTAAAGCATTCTGGCACATTTATTTTCTAAATACAGTGTATGCTTTTGATGCTAAGTCTTTCTAAACACAAGGTATGGGGGAAGATGTACTTCCAAATAATGAGGGCAATGGAGAGATGATACTTTCAAGAAAACAGCTCTTCAAAATGCAGCTGTGATAATAGGAATGACTAACATCTGGAGGCCATCCTTCTTCTAGCATTTTGAACATTTTGAGAAAATCAACTTTTACTGGTAAACCCCAAACCCCTTGGATTAAAATAACAATATCATGTAACCATTTAATTATCTGAAATTAATAGCAGTATCTTCACAAATAAGAAAAGAATGTTGTCCATTAGCCTGGGTCACCAGTCTTCCCTTTTCAACAAATATATACTGTGATGTCATCCACGTTTGTTTCTTTCATCTTAAGTGGTTGTGTTCTTAAGCAAGTTAAAAATTTCATCTCTTATGTGTGTTTTGAAAAAAATCTTTGAAACCTTTGGGTTTTTCTGATCCATTGGCTGCTAAGTTTGGAGAATATTTTAAGTACTTCTCTGTCCACAATAAGGAATTTAAAGCAACCTATCTTTTTCAGATACACAGAATTGTGACTAGGGCTGAGTAAAGGAGCTTTGTCTCAGGAAAATGGAATTCAAAGGGTACTGATTACACTCGTTTTTCTTCTTCAAGTAGAAATAACTGAACTTAGCAAGAATAATGAATTAAAAATACAAGCTGCTGGATGAAGCTCCCATAATCATGCTCTTTTTGACACCTTCTCTGGTCTGGCTCTTTCTTGGCTCCATAGTATCTCACACATGGGAGCTGGTGGACAGTGTTTCTGTCTCCTACAAGATGATGTCTTGTCCTATTGTACTTTTGTCCTGAGGTCCAACGTTCTTTTATGGATTTCTCCTCCATAGCCTCACAACTTTTTGACCTAGGAGCCAGTATTCCTAGTTACAGCTTTGTAAATACCAACTCATTAATATGATACTCATAATAGAAATAAAATATATAATGAAAGATATATTCTTCTTAAGCTATTGATTGCCTTCTCAACCATATGAATTAATGTTAGAAAAGAGCATGTTTGTTTGGTCTCATTCTGAAAATGGTAAAAAGGAATGATAGATATTTCAGGATGTCAAAAGGATGGCTGAATGTTCAAGTCCTCGAGTTCCAAAGTGTAATTTCAAAAATTCCTTTTCAGAAGGGGTCCCTACAGTTATTTCCCATGAGTCAGAGGCTTTCATAATAGATTAGCAAACAGTGTCTTCAAAATTGTCCTATTTGGCTTCCAAATGCACATGTGTACTTGGAAAAGGTAGTTTAGGTGAGACATCTGGGAAATTTTACCTATGCTCTTAGTAAGAAACTGTTTTGGCTCGAAGCCTTGATCTACCAGGTTTGCATCCCAATTATTATTCCTTTATCAATGTGCACCACCCTAGGACTTGTGTATGCTTGGGGGCATTTCTGCCCGATTCTAGATTGGTTCTCCAGATGTCTGAAAGGGTGAGTGTGCTGTGGAATGTTCCTACATCTCTAATTTGCTTATCAACATGGAAAACAGAGCCTGAATTTATTACGATTTAGGTCAGATACATGATAATTTGCCTGGATGCAGGGATTATTCAAAAGGAATTTGTCATAAATTATCCTAG